>NC_140584.1:685963173-686563173 GCF_964204655.1 Triturus cristatus
AGCGATTTTCCCGTAGCTAATAATGTAGGACTATATTATCAAACAACGGCGATAACATTATCACCACTTTAGCGACAGGAAACTGCCGTTAAAGTGACGATAAGGGGTGGATAATAGGCGCTTGTAAATTCCCATAGAAACCCAGGTTCACACCAGAACCTGGGCTTTTACAGGAATTCACAAGGGCATATTATCAACCCCTTATCGCCACTTTAGCGGCAGTTTCCTGCCTCTAAAGCGGCGATAATGTTATCGCCCTTCCTTCATAATATGGCCCATAATCTCTGGCCTCATGCATTTAATTTTATGGACTTTCTGAACCACACTTTCTCGCAGACCCCAGCGTCCTAGATACACGGGTGACAGAGGGTAAACAGTAAGGGCTGGGTGCAATAGGCCGACGCTCTGTCTCCGCCTCCCTTTCTTCTTTTGACTCTCCCTCCCCTTCTCCCTTCCACCCACTCCCCCTCCCTTCCATTCTCACTATGGTCCTTTCATTCGGACTACTTTTCTTTACCTCTTCCACATAACACACATCCTTAGGTTTCATTTTCGTCTTGCAGGTTTCCTACGCTGCTTCCACTGGAGTCCAACCCACTTTTTTTAATTATACTGTTCTATTAAAGTTACATTTCTATTTATTTCTGTTTTAATAAAGGTTACTTATTTTTTCAAATAAATAACTGAGTGTATTAGGTCTTTTTCTGACGACACTTGTGTATTATTTATTGTGAAAATCATCTGTTTATAGGAGATTTTAAGGACAACATTATTTAATATTAGAATGCACCTACCAAACATAATCTAACTGACTATTAGACAAATGAAGCCTGGGAAATTGTACAACTGCAAGAGTTCTTTGAGTGTATCACTTTATAACACCATAAGTACTGCCCGTGTGATTACGGAACAAATAAGGCACTGCCTAGGACCACCGAGGCTTCAGGGACTGCAGAGACCCACCCTGCATATTTAAATAAAGACCCGGAGTGTGGCGATCCCCGGACTTCAGTTGGCCTCGAACCTCTCGAACAATTAGTATACAATACCCGGGAAGGTGGCGCTCACCTAGGATGCAAAACGTCTGTGCCCTTCCGCGTCTAAATTACATGAGACCCCGCAATTTAATAATTGGATTGGCCACGGAACATTACCCACCCACCAGGGGCCTCATTTAAAAGAACGGGTGAGACCCCGCTTTTTCTTTTTTTTTTGTTCATTTCTCTCAATTTTTACCATCCGCATCTCCTCTATTACAGTGATACGAGGTTTTACTCCTCTCGCTTCAAGTATTCGAACAAGTATTTGCTATCACAGGGTGGAAGCCATGCACCACCCTCTAACAGCAAACACAAATATCCAGCGAATGCACACCCCGGGACATTGTATGAGCTGCGCCTGAGAGGTCGCCCCCCCTACTACCATGATGCATTTGTTAGTATAAACGCATACTAACACTACTTACACACGTATAGTCCAGCGACCAGAATAAAGTGAAGAAGCAGAGGAAGCATAAAATCTAAAAATATAAATCCTACCAGAAGTCGGTTGACATAGTTCAATGAGCCGACGACCCTGGCATGAGTAGAAACAGCTACACAAACAAAACGGGTCTTCAGCACAACGCAAGCAATTTTGAAAGATAGCGGAGTGGTGCCTTCTTTTTGCCTTCTCCCACTCCTCACCAAATTTATGTAGTGAAGAGGCAGACAGCAGTGAATCCAATAAGTAGATTTATTACAAGAAAACAAGACACCTGAAACAACCACCAACAGGAACAGATAGCAAAGCAACCGTCTAATCCAGCACCGTGTACAAACTCCGCAAGGTTCCCCTCATGACAGCCCTACATTCTAACATTTCACACTGAGGGCCATATTCTCAAGGAACGGCGTTAAAATTATCGCCGCTTTAGCGGCAGGAAACTGCCGCTAAAACAGCGATAATGGGCTTGATAACATGCCGTAGAGAATTCCAATAGAAGCCCATGTTCTCGTGTTAACATGGGCTTCTATTGGAATTCTCTACGGCATATTATCAAGCCCATTATCGCCGTTTTAGTGGCAGTTTCCTGCCGCTAAAGCGGCGATAATTTTAACGCCGTTCCTTGATAATATGCCCCTTAGATTCTAGTAGAATTACATACTAACATTCTACTATGACTTACAATGGAATACTACAAAGAGCACATGACTTTACAGCAATGAGCTCATAGTTTCATCCACGAGTCTTGACACCGGTAGGGGTAAGACTTTCGCTTCCCACTCCCTATATTGTATAAACGTAAGCTAACACTTCTTCCACAAGTATGCTACAGCGCCTAGAGCACATCACTTTACAGCAATGAGCTCACAATTTAGGCTCACGGTTTAATCCCCGAGTCTCCACACCAGTAGGGATTAGTAGTTCGCTTTCCACTCCTATATACTATAAACGCATACTAACCCTACTTACACACTTACACTACAGCGGCTAGTATCCTACACTGCCCAGAGCCCATCACTTTAAAGCAATCAGCTCGGTTTCATCCCCAAGTCGTCACACCGGTTGGCGTAACTACTTCGCTTCCCCGCTTCCAGTATACTATCAACACACAGTAGCGGTCAGTAGTTCGCTTCCCACTCCCTGTATGGTATAAACGCCTACTAACACTACTTGCACACGTATGCTACAAACACCAGACCACATCACTTTACAGCAATGACCTCACGGTTTAGACTCTCGGTTTCATACCAGAGTGTAGCACCATATCATATCACCACCATGCCACTCTGAGCAACACCGCACTTTCAGACCGTTAACAGTGATAACTACGTACTGGCAATCGCCAGTAGGTAATAAAGAACAAATTACAATAGTTCCTTGATTCTTTTAGCTTTAAAAAATTCTCTCTATTACGGTCTTCCATATAAATATTTTTTTTAATATTCAAGTACATATCGAAGTCAGAAATGCAACGTATTCTATCAACACACTTTCTAGAACATTCTACAACACGTGGAGGTTAAAAGTTCATCATTTTTTTTTAAACCCAACGATATTTTTTTGCAACATTTACTCGAACATTTAACAGCACGTGCAGGTTAAAAGTTCACGATTGTTTTAAGCTTGAACAGTGCCTTCCAAATGCAAGTAGCAGGTGTGGTTGAGTTGAGCTAATTTTATCCTATAATATGTACGTGCAAACTGCTTTTTCTTAACCTATCACAAACATACTTTTCCACAAAACGCATGTGCACCCTACTTTTAAAAAACAATGCTTTTCATCTCCCAATCAGGTACCGTTTTGTATGCGAAAAGAAACTAGTTCCCCATCTTTAAATATATCTCTTATTCTACGAAGGAACTGCATGAGCTACAGACATCTTTCCATACCTTCCAGCCATACCTTCAAAATGCTAGTGTGGATCGTAGGACATAGCTATGTTTCCTGGTGCAAGAGGTATGCAGAACAGAGTCATATTGACTTAGACCTAGATTTACAAAATGTGGACATTAAATGGTTTGGACAGAGAGGATTGAAGTGGCACCAATTGTTGCCTTTGGTTAAAACCTGTTTGCATCTCCAACACCCTGACCTCATGATTGTGCACTGTTGTGGAAACGACCTAGGCACATTGACTGGGGTAGATTTGGAAATGCTTATGAAGGACACCTGTGGACAATTGATGTTACTTTTGCCTCAAACTGTCTTTGTATATTCCAATATATGCCAAAGACAGAAGTGGAAATGGTCCAAACAATTTTGTCCTCAGATTGAAAAATCTCGGAAAAAAGTCAACAAAGCTGTCTCTGCATACTTCAGAGACCACAAAATGGGTTCCATATACAACAACAACATACGTTTTGATATGGCGGATATATACAGAAGTGATGGAGTACACTTCACAGATCAGGGAAACCAAGTTTCCCTGAATAACTTGAAGCTGTGCATCCACACTTATATGTAGCTCCAACTAATGAACACAAGGGCTCTTTTTAGAGCCACCCTATAACTTACAACTTAGGCCCCCTATTTTAGGGCCAAATAATGCCAACTCCTGCACCCTCGCCAAAATGTATTCTCCACACAGCTGTGGCGCAGCGGCCAGACCATCTCACTTTGCAGCACAGACCTTTCGCTTTGATCCCCAGCTCTACTCACCCATAGGGGTGAGTAGTTTGCGCTCTACAAATACCAGATTGATTTACCTTCGCACTCCCTATACAACACCACCTAAGCACCATACACAAGCTACAATGTTCTAAACAAAAGTTCATCCAAGTACCTATAACTACATGCTGACACTACTTGCACAGATGTGGCACAGCGGCCAGAGCACATGACTTCACAGCATATGACACACAGTTTGGGCTCACGCTTTAATCCCTGACTCTGGCAGCAGCTCAGCTTAGCAACATGATACTCTAGACAATACCTCACATATATTCCGTACCCCAGGACTCTCATGCCAGTACGGGTCAGTAGTTTGTCCTAGTAGTTATAAACACATCCGGACACTACTTCCACAACTGTATTGCAGTGGCCACGGCACATGACTTCACAGCATAAGACACACAATTTGGGCTCACGCTTTAATCCCAGAGTCCTGCACCAGCTCACCTAACCCGCATCAGACTCTACCCAATACCTCACTTGATTTTCGTAGCCCACCACTTACACACCGGTAGTGGTAAATACTTCGCTTCGCACCCCCTCTATAGCACACCCTAAACATCCCACAGAGGTTACAGTGCTCCTACCCTCCTATTTCCCAGTTTTTTCCCCCTTTTTTCACCTTACTCGCTTCAACGGAATCACAAAATGGCGGCCAACACTTCCAAGTTGCAACCGCTCGTAGCCAATCAGCAACAAGCTTGTGCTCGTAAAGCCTCAGCCAATCTGATGGCAGAATTCCCAAATATCAATTTCTATATCGCTCAAAAACTACTGAACAAATTTACACCAAATAGACCAAGACCCTTCTCCCAGCCAAATTTGGGGTAATTCAGTTCACCTGTTCAACCTGTAGCCTTGTCTAAAGTTTCCTATGTAAATTAACATGGAGAAAACACGTTTTGGGACCCCCCTTTTTTCTCGGCCCCCCCTTGACGAATCACCCACAAACGTTCAACATAGGAGCTGATCTCAACAAAGAATTAGTTTTGAAAATTTCACGAAGATTCATCAATCGGCGCCAAAGTTATTGCGAATAGAATGTTGCCATTTTCCTATAGTAACTAGGTCCTAACTATAACTACCTACTGGCAACTGCCAGTAGGTAGGTAGGTAGATGTATATATATATATATATACACAAAACCAGATGGTTTCAGGACCATTCTAGTTAGGCTGACATTTCTCACACAAAACCAGAGAAATTCAGCTGTTATATTTAGCTGTGCTAACTATAACTCGCGCCCCAGCAATGCACTGCTGATATTACATCACTTATGACATGGTCAGTGACATCACTGATGACATCTCAAATGCCATCACTGATGACATCATCCAGTGAGTGAGTGGGTCTTAAAAGTTTAAGAATGTTTTATTATATATATGTCCTCCAACAACTGTTCTGCATTAAGGACGCACTCCTCGAGTTAGGGTAAAACAAACCATTTATTTCAAGAAACTGGCATCTTAATCCGATCTTTAAAGTCCTCCTGCCTTACGCGTTTCAGAGCATTCTTGCTCCTTCGTCAGAGGCAATTTGAAAACACTTCGATAATCGGCTCCCACAGTTCCCTACGTGCTCATTCCTTTTATTGGCCTCTGGTGTGCCTTCCTGTTGAATTTCATTCTGATGCACGTCGGAACTTGTGGTTCCTTTTTTGCCATTTGTCATCCTCCAGTGGATTTGATGTGCTTTCAAAACTTTTCAAGGACACACAATTACGCCCTCCAGTGGGCCTCAGATTAGCATTCCAGTTCCGTCATTCTGAAACAACTCGTGCCGATTTCAATTCCGATACAGTTCAGAACTGCGGGACCCTTAAAAATTTCTTCAGGGCGGTGCGATCCTCCACGGTCGAACCCACCGTGTATTTATGTCCTCCAACAACTGTTCTGCATTAAGGACGCACTCCTCGAGTTAGGGTAAAACAAACCATTTATTTCAAGAAACTGGCATCTTAATCCGATCTTTAAAGTCCTCCTGCCTTACGCGTTTCAGAGCATTCTTGCTCCTTCGTCAGAGGCAATTTGAAAACACTTCGATAATCGGCTCCCACAGTTCCCTACGTGCTCATTCCTTTTATTGGCCTCTGGTGTGCCTTAATGTTGAATTTCATTCTGATGCACGTCGGAACTTGTGGTTCCTTTTTTGCCATTTGTCATCCTCCAGTGGATTTGATGTGCTTTCAAAACTTTTCAAGGACACACAATTACGCCCTCCAGTGGGCCTCAGATTAGCATTCCAGTTCCGTCATTCTGAAACAACTCGTGCCGATTTCAATTCCGATACAGTTCAGAACTGCAGGACCCTTAAAAATTTCTTCAGGGCGGTGCGATCCTCCACGGTCGAACCCACCGTGTATTTATGTCCTCCAACAACTGTTCTGCATTAAGGAACCACAAGTTCCGACGTGCATCAGAATGAAATTCAACAGGAAGGCACACCAGAGGCCAATAAAAGGAATGAGCACGTAGGGAACTGTGGGAGCCGATTATCGAAGTGTTTTCAAATTGCCTCTGACGAAGGAGCAAGAATGCTCTGAAACGCGTAAGGCAGGAGGACTTTAAAGATCGGATTAAGATGCCAGTTTCTTGAAATAAATGGTTTGTTTTACCCTAACTCGAGGAGTGCGTCCTTAATGCAGAACAGTTGTTGGAGGACATATATATATATCATCTACTGGCGGTCGCCAGTAGATAGTTATAGTTAGGACCGTGTTTCCATAGGAAATCTCAAAATTCTATTTTGAATAACTTTGGCGCCGGTTGACGAATCCTCGCGAAATTTTCTAAACTAATGGGGCGCTCCGTTCAGCTCCTACCCTGAAAGTCTCGGGGTGATTCGTCAAGCGGGGGCCGAGAAAAAAAGGGGGGTCCCAAAACACGTTTTCCCCATGCATTTTTCCATAGGACCTTTAGACACACCTACAGCCCGAACGGCTGAACAGAATTACTTGAAATTTGGCAGAGAGGTAGCCATAAGGTCAAGGAAGTGCCTTTTGCAGGTCTGGTGTAAATCTGTTGAGTATTTCCTGAGAAAATAGCATTTAAAAGCATATCAATATCTATACGCGCGCAGGGTGCGCGCACTGTGCAAGCCCTGTGCGCGCACCTTGCCGTGCGCGAGCGTAAATCTGATTGGTTGTTAGATGTCAGTAAACATTCGAATCGGTCGAAATCAGGAAGTGTCGGCCACCATTTTGTCTGTCGCACTGAAAAGGAAAGGTGGAGACGTGAATAGGGGGCAGAGTAGGGAGTTCTTGACCCCCAAGCCATTGTCAGGGGGTCACAGTAGGACCACGAAGGGCAAAAAAAATTATTGAATTTTTTTTAAAAAAAATAGCAGGGTGCGCGCACTCTGCGCGCACCGTGCGCGCACGGTGAAAAACTAAAACAATTTAATACATAGTTTATTGTAAAATAAATATATAAAAAATATATTAATAAATACATAACTTAGCATTTAAAAAAACTTACAAATTCACTTAAAAAACCATAGGTTTCACACACGTTATAGTTAGGAATTAGCATTTAAAAAACCTTGCAAATTCACTTAAAAAACCATAGGTTTCACACATGTTATAGTTAGCTGCACATTTCACTCGTAAAAAACCATTGAAATTACCCCGTTATAGTTAGTTCAGATAACTATAACTCGGGCGACCGCCACTCTATCACAAGGATGATGTCATGAGTGATGCCACTGACCATGTCATGAGTGATGTAATATGGGACGTCATCAGCAGTGGATTGCGGGCGCGCAAGTTATAGTTATCTGAACTAACTATAACGGGGGAATTTCAATGGTTTTTTACGAGTGAAATGTGCAGCTAACTATAACATGTGTGAAACCTATGGTTTTTTAAGTGAATATATATATATATATATATATATATATATACACACACACACTCATACATACATACACATCAAGGTGTATTGAAGAACGAGTGGGTGTATGAGTGTCTGAATGGAGGATTTAGTGCGTGCATGACTGACTGTATAAGTGAGTGATTAAATGTGTCTTAGTGAATGAATGGGTGAGTGACTAATCTGTGTGAATGTGTGTATCAGTCTTCGAGTTGGTGTGTTACTGGCTACATGAGTTGGTGAGTAGGTACATGAGTGTCTATATGGGTTTTGGATTAGTTGTCCGAGTATCTGTATGGGTGCCTGAGTGTCTGCGGGTGGGTGAGGGGTGTGTGACTCCCTGCATGGATGTATGAGTGGGTGAATCCCTGGGTGCATGGGTTCGTGAGTGCATCTGTGAGGGACTGTATGTGCGTATGGCTGTGTCAGTGAATGAATGGATGTCTCAGTGGTATATGGGTGAGTAATTTCATATGTGACAGGCAGAATATGTGAGTGTTGGAGTATATAAGTGACTGTATGTGCGAGCGAGTGATGGCGAGTGTGTGCTTGTGTTAACAACTGTAAGGAGAGTAAGTATTTGTTAGTATCTGTGTCAGTTGCGAGTGTGTGTTTCTGTATGGGTGAGTAAGTGGCTGTGTGATTGAATGTTTGGGTGTGTGAGTAGGTGTGTGAGCAGCTCTATGGATGACTGACGGTATACGAGTGGCTGTACGGGTGAGTGGGTATGTACATACTGGTATTGGTGTGTCAATGGTTTAAGGAATGGTAGTCTGAAGTTTGGAGTGGGTGTATGATACGTTATATTGGGGTGTAAACGGGTGCATCAGAGATTATATGGATGATGTCATCACTGATGTCATTTGAGATGCCATCAGTGATGTCACTGACCATGTCATGAGTGATGTAAGATGTGATGTTATCAGCAGTGCATTGCAGGGGCGCAAGTTATAGTTAGCTCAGATAACTATAACAGCCACATTTCTCTGGTTGTGTGCGAGTGAAATTCCAGCCTGACTATAACGTCTCTGAAACCTGTGTTTTTTTCAGTGAATTCCTAAGGTTTTTTAAATACTATTTGCTAACTAGAATGCTAATTCCTAGCTAGTGAGTCTCTGTAAAGAGGCTAGAGAAGTGTAGAAAGAAGCAGACAGAGGTGCAGAAAGAGGCAAGAGAAGTGCAGAAAGAGGCATGGGAAATGCAGAAAGAGGCATGGGAAATGCAGAAAGAGGCATGGGAAATGCAGAAAGAGGCATGGGAAATGCAGAAAGAGGCATGGGAAATGCAGAAAGAGGCATGGGAAATGCAGAAAGAGGCAAGAGAGGTGATGAAAGAAGAGAGGCAACGGAAGCGCAGTAAGAGGCAAGAGAAGCGCAGTAAGAGGCAAGAGAGGCGCAGAAAGAGGCAACGGAAGTGCAGAAAGAGGCAAGAGAAGTGCAGAAAGAGGCAAGAGAAGTGCAGAAAGAGGCAAGAGAAGCGCAGAAAGAGGCAAGAGAGGCGCAGAAAGAGGCAAGAGAGGCGCAGAAAGAGGCAAGAGAGGCGCAGAAAGAGGCAAGAGAGGCGCAGAAAGAGGCAAGAGAGGCGCAGAAAGAGGCAAGAGAGGCGCAGAAAGAGGCAAGAGAGGCGCAGAAAGAGGCAAGAGAGGCGCAGAAAGAGGCAAGAGAGGCGCAGAAAGAGGCAACGGAGGCGCAGAAAGAGGCAACGGAGGCGCAGAAAGAGGCAACGGAGGCGCAGAAAGAGGCAACGGAGGCGCAGAAAGAGGCAACGGAGGCGCAGAAAGAGGCAACGGAGGCGCAGAAAGAGGCAACGGAGGCGCAGAAAGAGGCAAGAGAAGTGCAGAAAGAGGCAAGAGAGGCGCAGAAAGAGGCAAGAGAGGCGCAGAAAGAGGCAAGAGAGGCGCAGAAAGAGGCAAGAGAGGCGCAGAAAGAGGCAAGAGAGGCGCAGAAAGAGGCAAGAGAGGCGCAGAAAGAGGCAAGAGAGGCGCAGAAAGAGGCAACGGAAGCGCAGAAAGAGGCAACGGAAGCGCAGAAAGAGGCAACGGAAGCGCAGAAAGAGGCAACGGAAGCGCAGAAAGAGGCAAGAGAGGCGCAGAAAGAGGCAAGAGAGGTGCAGAAAGAGGCAAAAGAGGCAAGAGAGGCGCAGAAAGAGGCAAGAGGCGCAGAAAGAGGCAAGAGGCGCGCAGAAAGAGGCAAGAGAGGCGCAGAAAGAGGCAAGAGAGGCGCAGAAAGAGGCAACGGAAGTGCAGAAAGAGGCAAGAGAAGTGCAGAAAGAGGCAAGAGAGGTGCAGAAAGAGGCAAGAGAGGCGCAGAAAGAGGCAAGAGAGGCGCAGAAAGAGGCAAGAGAGGCGCAGAAAGAGGCAAGAGAGGCGCAGAAAGAGGCAAGAGAGGCGCAGAAAGAGGCAAGAGAGGCGCAGAAAGAGGCAAGAGAGGCGCAGAAAGAGGCAAGAGAGGCACAGAAAGAGGCAAGAGAGGCACAGAAAGAGGCAAGAGAGGCACAGAAAGAGGCAAGAGAGGCACAGAAAGAGGCAAGAGAGGCGCAGAAAGAGGCAAGAGAAGCGCAGAAAGAGGCAAGAGAAGCGCAGAAAGAGGCAAGAGAAGCGCAGAAAGAGGCAAGAGAAGTGCAGAAAGAGGCATGGGAAATGCAGAAAGAGGCAAGAGAGGCGCAGAAAGAGGCAACGGAGGCGCAGAAAGAGGCAACGGAGGCGCAGAAAGAGGCAACGGAGGCGCAGAAAGAGGCAACGGAGGCGCAGAAAGAGGCAACGGAGGCGCAGAAAGAGGCAAGAGAAGTGCAGAAAGAGGCAAGAGAAGTGCAGAAAGAGGCAAGAGAAGTGCAGAAAGAGGCATGGGAAATGCAGAAAGAGGCATGGGAAATGCAGAAAGAGGCAAGAGAGGCGCAGAAAGAGGCAAGAGAGGCGCAGAAAGAGGCAAGAGAGGCGCAGAAAGAGGCAACGGAAGCGCAGAAAGAGGCAACGGAAGCGCAGAAAGAGGCAAGAGAGGCGCAGAAAGAGGCAAGAGAGGCGCAGAAAGAGGCAAGAGAGGCGCAGAAAGAGGCAAGAGAGGCGCAGAAAGAGGCAAGAGAGGCGCAGAAAGAGGCAAGAGAGGCGCAGAAAGAGGCAAGAGAGGCGCAGAAAGAGGCAAGAGAGGCGCAGAAAGAGGCAAGAGGCGCAGAAAGAGGCAAGAGGCGCAGAAAGAGGCAAGAGGCGTAGAAAGAGGCAAGAGAGGCGCAGAAAGAGGCAAGAGAGGCGCAGAAAGAGGCAAGAGAGGCGCAGAAAGAGGCAACGGAAGTGCAGAAAGAGGCAAGAGGCGCAGAAAGAGGCAAGAGGCGCAGAAAGAGGCGCAGAAAGAGGCAAGAGGCGCAGAAAGAGGCAAGAGGCGCAGAAAGAGGCAAGAGGCGCAGAAAGAGGCAAGAGGCGCAGAAAGAGGCAAGAGGCGCAGAAAGAGGCAAGAGTGGAGAAAATGCAAGAGAAGCTCGGAAAGAAGACAAAATGTGCAGAAAGAGGCAAGAGAGGCGCAGAATGAGGCAAAAGAGGCGCAGAATGAGGCAAAAGAGGCGCAGAATGAGGCAAAAGAGGCGTGCAGGAAGAGGCAAGAGACATGCAGGAAGAGGCAAGAGACATGCAGGAAGAGGCAAGAGACATGCAGGAAGAGGCAAGAGACATGCAGGAAGAGGCAAGAGACATGCAGGAAGAGGCAAGAGACATGCAGGAAGAGGCAAGAGACATGCAGGAAGAGGCAAGAAAGGTGCAAAAGGGGGCAAAAGAAGTGATGAAAGAAGCAAGAGGTACAGAAAGGAAGAAATTATAGGTGTAATAAGTGCAGAAAGAAGGAGGAGGTGCAGAAAGAAGCAAGAGGGATACTGAAAGAAGCAAGAGGTGCAGAAAGAAGCAAAAGAGGTGCAGAAAGAAGCAAAAGAGGTGCAGAAAGAAGCAAAAGAGGTGCAGAAAGAAGCACGTGAGTTGTAGAAAGAGGCAAGAGAGGTGCAGAAAGAGGCAAGAGAGGTGCAGAAAGGGGCAAGAGAGGTACAGAGAGGCAAGAGAAGTGCAGAAAGAGGCAAGAGAGGTGCAGAAAGAAGCAAGAGAGATGCAGAAAGACCAAGAAGAAAGAGGTGTGGAAAGAAGCAAGAGAGGGGCAGAAAGAGGGGAGAGAGGTGCAGAAAGAAGCAAGAGAAGCGTAGGAAGAGGAAAGAGGTACAGAATGAGGCAAGAGAGGTGCAGAAAGAAGCAAGTGAGGTGCAGAAAGTAGCAAGTGAGGTGCAGAAGCATGGTGAGACTTACAACAGTGACATGGGAAGGGATGCTGTTTTATATTTGGCTAGGCCCAACATTCTGAGCAGTCGGTGAATAGTGAAGCTGTCAGAGAAAAGTGAGTGCAAGTATAGTGTTTGAATGATTGGATGAGTGCCTGGGTTGTGCATCAGTGAATGCATGAGTACAAAGGTAGTGATTGAATGAGTGAATGGGTAGTGCTTGAGTGAATGGACGAGTGCAAAGGTAGTGCCTGGGTTATTGCATAATTGCATGGGTAGTTCCAGAGACTCATACAAAGTAGCCTAATCCCTCTGCTAACATGTCTTAAACCTCACATTTCTCAGGCAGCTTTACTATTCACTAACTGCTCAGAATGTTGGGCCTAGCGAAATATAAAACAGCAACCCTCCCGTGTCACTGCTGTAAGTCTCACCATATTTCCGAAGATGCACCCACTCATACCACTGTAGAATCTTTTATACACCCACTGCCGCTCCCACACAACCATTCACAAACCCATTCACAAAGCCATACCAGTACTTACACATCCACTCACTGATTTATTGACCTATACACACATCCGCTCGCTCACCCATACTGCCACTCACACACCCACTCACCCACTCACTCACTAACAGCCATTGGCATATCTACTCATACAGGCATACAGGCACGGACACACTGAGTCACCCATAAAACTACTCACACACCTAGACACTCACCCATACAGTCAATCATACAGCCACTTACCCAAACAGTTACACACCCACTTACTCATAGAAATAGGAACACTTACTCAGCTATAGTCACTGACAGAAGCATGCACTCATCTATATAGCCACTCTCACATTCACTCACTTACGCATAGTCACTCATATACCCTGTCACTTAAGTATACTGCCTTTCAGATGCTCATTTACTCACCCATACTGACACATGAACTCAATCACCGACACAGCCATACAGTCACTCACTCATACAACTTTTCACACACAACAGTACCCCTTACAGCCACTGAATCATCCATTCACTGATCCATATAGGCAGTCACACACATCCTCACCCACCCACACACACCCAGATAACCATCGACTTAGTCAGACAACCAATCAATCACCCATATAGCCATTCACATACCCACCAATACACTCATACACCCACTCAGTCATTAACTGACAGATATACACATTCATACAACCAGTCACTCACCCACACATTCACTGAGACACCTAATCACTCACTTATAGTCAGTCACGCACACACTGAATCAGCCATACACTCACTCATAAACCCACTGACTCACCAATACACCTTGGTATATATATTCAACACTCATAAAACTTAAAAAAAAACACACAGTCACTGGAACTTGCGCTCAGGAATTCTGCTGCATACAAGGAGAGCTTCTTGGCCCCAAGGTCCCTCATGAGTAAAGTGGACTTCATCCCCCAACCAGTAGTGTACCACGAGGCGCATTTGCACAGTAGTGGAGAAAGGGGGCGTGGCCTCCTAAAACCTCTGAGCAATCCAACTGTGTGGGACTTACTGGAGAAAACAGGAGGGGTAGTTGGCCCCCAAGGACGTCCTTAGGGGACAACTACCACTCCTATTACCTCCAGTAAGTCCAACATAGCAGGATTGCGGAGTTGTGATACCAGGCCACACCCCCTTTGTCCACCACTCTGCAAACGCGCCTCCTGGCTCACTCTTGGTTGGGGGATGAAGTCCCTTTCGCTGCTGGGGGTACTCAGGGGCCAACTAGCCTACCTGTTACCTCCAGTAAGTCCCACACAGTGGGCTTGCTGAGAGTTGGTCACAGGCCAGGCCCCCTTTCTCCACCACTCTGCAAATGCACCTCCTGGCGCGCTCTTTGTTGGGAGGATGAAGTCTCCTTGCCTCTTGAGGGTCCCTGTGGGCCAACTAGCCCTCCTGTTACCTCCAGTAAACCCCACACAGCTGGATTGCTTCGAGTTAGTCAGAGACCAAGCCTACTTTTTACACCACTGCTGCTTGGGGGATGAAGTCCACTTTAGTCCCGAGGTCCTCAGGACACAAGGGAACCTCATTGCCCCACCAGCAGTGTGCCAAGAGACTCGTTTGCAGAGTTGTGTAAAAAGAGGTGTGGCCTCCTACCACCTCTCAGCAATCCCACTATGGGGGGGCTTACTGGAGGTACCTGGTTGGCTAGTTGGCCCCTAGGGACCCACAGTAGCGAGGGGGACTTAATCCCCCAACCAGAAGCGCACCAGGAGGCGCATTTGCAGAGTACTGGTGAAAGGAGGCGGGGCTTCCAGCGAGTTGCCAGCTTGTCTATTTTCTTTTTCCCAAGAAGCGGGGCTGTATGGCTCTCCTTTCTTTGACTATTTTGCCCCTGGGTCCCCAACCTCCGGGACCCGAATCATTTTAATTCAAATAAAAAGGGAGGGGGTGCACATCCCCCTCCCCAGGCCGATTTTGCCAATTTCAGGCCACGGAGACTCCCCATCCCCTGCAGCCAGGCCTTGGGTTTAAAAAAAAAAAAAAATGGAAGGGGGGGCCGAGAGACCCACCTCCTAGGCCATTTCAGCCCCAGGGAACACATCCCCCGGGGCATGGCCAAAATGTTGGGGACCGCAGGGTAGCCCTAATGCCCCCGCGGTCCCTTCTGGCTCCCCGCCTCCTGCCCCTCAACACTATATTCGAATATTTTGTCCCGGGGACGTGGTGGTCCCTGGGGCTGCAGTGGGGCTGCAGTGGGGCCGCGTGGCCCCCCGCTTTTATTGAGTATAGCCCCGGGGAAGTGGTGGTCCGCGGGGCTGGGGAGGCACGTGCCCCCCCCCATTTGATAAAATGAGCCCCGGGGAGGTGGCGGTCCCCGTTGCTGCGGGGGGGGCGTGTGACCCCACATTTAATCAGTATCACCCTGGGGAGGTGGCATTACCCGGGACAGCGGGGGGCTCCGATACATAATTTCTCATTGCCCCGGGACCTGGCCCACCCGGGGGCTTAAAACAAACAAACAAAGCGCAGAAGCCCACGCTTCGTTTAAAAAAAACCAATACATCGGGATTCGCAGGATACGCGAATGCTCCCAAAAACATTAATGCTTTTTTGGGCCCTGTGGGACCCCATAGCAGGTGTAGGGGGTCAGGGTGTTTCTACCTTGCCCCCTTTTCTTGCTTTTTGATCATTTTTCTTGTCACTTGGTCAGAAGAGGCCTGCCAACACTTCCAGGTCTGAAGTGTTGGCAACCAATCAGATCTCAGTCTCGAGATCCGGAGAGTTCGCAGATCCTCTGCGTACCCAGTTGAATATCTGTAAATATTTACATTTCTCAGGAACTCCCCAAAGGATTAACACCATTTAACAAAAAAAAACGCGTTATGAACCAAGAGCTACCTTTTCGCCAAATTTGGTGTAATTCAGCAGTACGGGCTGTAGCCTTGTCTAAAGTTTTCTGTTGAAATTAACATGGAGAAAACGCGTTTTAGGACCCCCCCTTTTTTCTCTGCCCCCGCTTGACAGCAGCTGACCTGAGCGAAGATTCGTCAAACGGCACCAAAGATATTGGCAAAAAAAAAAAAAAACGCTTTTCCTATGGAAACCAGGTCCTCACTATAACTACCTACTGGCGAACGGCAGTAGGTAATAGAATACATATTACCTACTGGCGGTCGCCAGTAGGTAGTTATAGTTAGGACCTATTTTCCATAGGAAATCCGCAACATTCTATTCCCAATAAGTCTGGCGCCGGTTGACGAATCTTCAAAAGTTTGGAAAATTTTGCGGCCAGCTCCGGTCCGCTCCTATCCTGAAAGTTTCGTAGTGATTCGTCAAGCGGGGGCTGAGAAAAAAAGGGAGGTCCCAAAACGCTTTTTTCCCATGCAATTTCCCATAGGACCGGTTGACGCAGCTACAGCCCGAACTGCTGAACGGAATTACACCAAATTTGGCAGAAAGGTAGTCCTAGGTTCAGAGTCGTGTCTTTTGCTTAAACGGTGTAAATCCGTTCAGTAGTTCCTGAGAAAATCAAAAGTAAAATCACATATATCTGGGCGGAGCCTAACCACACATCTCATCGTGAGATCTGATTGGCTGTCAGCACTTCTTCCAAGAAGTGTTGGCAGCCATCTTGGGACCAATATACATGATAGCACCTCATTAAAAAGCATTGCAGTTAATAGAAGGTTTTAAGACTTTAGTTACATTTTAAATCATTTGTTGATGGTACCATACTCATTTTAGGAATTGTGGTATGTTCTAAGGTGATTTTACCATGTGAAAAAGCATTCTGCTGGGATATCATGAATCATGTTTGAGAGAAAACTATTTTCACATGCTTTTCCCACAGAGGTTTGGAAGGTGATCTATAAGCTAAACTGAGAGCATATTTTCTGTAAATTCACATTATCTTTCTTAGTCATGTGAGAATGAAGTCTGACATTCTCAGTAAAACATGTACATCCAAAAAGGGCAGAGACTGTCAGTTGATTCCTTTGTGTTCTACTGCAGCTTCCCACAGTGTTCCAAAGAACAACTAGAGCGCTAACACTCCTACTTATGATAAACATATGGCACACCTGAAGCCATCTTGATTGGAATAAAGTGGTAACTCTTAAAACATTTAATTTAAAAAGGAACAAAATGAGGGGGTTCATTTTGCCATAGAATGTATGATTAGTGCAGCAGAAAGAAAAATTAGGGCACATTTTTAGAGACTTCTCAAATCCTCTTCTATTTCATTAAAGAATTCTGACATGCAGACTGAAACATGCACTTTGAATACCAGCAGCAGACTTCCCTGGTGAGCAGTAGCTTTACTACAGTGATCTAATGAGCAACTAGAGTGCTAACATTCTGAATTTATGGCAAATGTGTGACACATCTGAATGCCTTCTTCATTGAATCCAAGTAAAAAACTGACAGTATGCCTACTGAGGAGACTCTAGTAAATGAGGAAATTAGGAAACTTCATAACAAGTCTCCCAAGATGGCCCCCAAAGACAAAAGAGCACAAATTGATAGAAGAGAAATGTATATCACTCACTAGCTCTTCGGGGGCAATTATGAAATTCGCACACAGGTTGGGACGATGGGCCCCTGAACAAATCGTGAATTTGTATAGGGCTATCTGTAAGGCAAAAATGCTATACGGTAGCGAAGTATGGGGATTCGCAGACTCAAGGATGCAAGTTGAAGAAAACAAATTTATGCGAAGGTTACTTAGAGTCCCACAGAGCACTCCATTCTACTCAATTCACGAAGAGCTAGGTCTCTCTTACATCAGAGATGAGATACAATTAAAACCTCTATTGTGTTGGTTAAAAATATGGATTACCCAGAAGCCACCTTGGGTAGGCAGATCTTAACCGATTGCATCAATAGGGAGCATGGGCATAATATTCATTGGCTGAAATATGTAAAGGAAACCCTTTCTGGTTTGGGTCTTGCCAACTATTATAATAAACCGGAACTGTTGGCAGTAAGGGATAAGACTATCATCAAGTTGGCATTTTTAAACCAGAGGGCATCTGCCAGAGAAGACACTGAGATGCTTAAACCTACTGTGAGAGCCCACTTACTCACAAGATCTAGCCCAGGCTTGGAACCATACCAGGGGTACCTTTATAACGCCCATGAAAGATTCCTGATGACTAGATTTAGGATGAACCTACTCCACCAAACATTGGGGAGCCCATCAGGGTTTTTTACGTCAATCGAATTGCGGGGTCCATGCAGCTGCGACTATAAGTCTCCGCAGGACACGCTTCATTTTGTTTTATTGTGCCCTTTTTATGCTCACCCCAGGAGGCTGTTTTTAAAGAGTATTTTAAAGACCTTGAGGTTCAAACGCGCAAGGGTGGCGTTGTTATTTTTAAAACTGTCCAAGGAGGCTCTTACACTTTACTGCACTGTGAATTTTTTAAGGATTGCCGCGAGATTAAGAAATACGATAGATTTTGGCTGCTGAATTGGGTTATGAAATTTCTCTTCCGGTATTTGGGTGGTTCTGTATGCCGTTTTATATAGTTTTTTTTTTTTTTTTTTTTTTAATACAGATGAAATCTTTTTGTTGTGATCGGGGGTAAATCCCCCCTTCTCAGGTTGCACTTATTGTTGTTTCGGTCCAGAAACCCATATCCTTGCTTTTTACTGTGACGTGGAGCTTCATTTAAAATAATTGTTAGTCTGACATAGTAGTATTCTTACGATGTCTTGCACTGATATCCGTACATAATTTTATTAATTAGTTAACCTGTTCTGTGCCCATGACGAGATAGTCTCGTCATGGAGCACGGTCGCGCTGTGCCCATGACGAGACTATCTCGCCATGAACCCCACCCACTAATGAAACGCCCGGCACAGGAGGGGGAAAGGGCGTGGCACAGAAGGGGTTAAACAAATGTAGAGTGTTTTATCGAATGTGTTTTTAAATAACTGTTCTGCTCTTTTATGGTATTGTTGGATACCGAATAAAGTAAATTTGAATTGAATTGAGCGAGTAGTAGAGAGAGAGTAGTAGAGTGAGTAGTAGAGAGTAGTAGAGAGTAGTAGAGAGTGAGTAGTAGAGTAGTAGAGAGTGAGTGGTAGAGAGTAGTAGAGTGAGTAGTAGAGAGAGAGTAGTAGAGAGAGTAGTAGAGAGTGAGTAGTAGAGAGTGAGTAGTAGAGAGTGAGTAGTAGAGTGAGTAGTAGTAGAGTGAGTAGTAGTAGAGTGAGTAGTAGTAGAGTGAGTAGTAGTAGAGTGAGTAGTAGAGAGTGAGTAGTAGAGAGTGAGTAGTAGAGAGTGAGTAGTAGAGAGTGAGTAGTAGAGAGTGAGTAGTACAAAGTAGTAGCGAGTGAGTAGTAGAGAGTGAGTTTAATTTAAAAGGAATACAATGAGGAGGTTCATTTTGCCATAGAAATTATGATTAGTGCGGAAAAAAGAAAATTAGGGCACATTTTGAGTGACTGATCAAATCCGCTTCTATTTCATAAAAAAAATTCTGACATGCAGACTGAAACATGCACTTTCAATACCAGCAGCAGACTTCCCTGGTGAGCAGTAGCTTTAATACAGTGATCCAATAAGCAACTAGAGTGCTAACATTCCGAATTTATGGCAAATGTGTGACACATCTGAATGCCTTCTTGATGGAATGAAAGTAAAAAACCTGAAAGTATTTCCTACTGAGGAGACTGTTGTAAATGAGGAAATTAGGAAACTTCAAAACAAATAAGTCTCCCAAGATGGCCACCAGAGACAAAAGAGCCCAAATGTAGCACAAATATCACCGAGATGTAGCCCAATGACAGAATGTCCCAGAGTGTTTTAAAGAACAACTAGAGCGCTAACAGTCTTACCTATGACAAAAGTATGGAACACCTGATGCCATCTTGATTGGAATAAAGTGGTAACACTTAAAACATTTAATTTGCAAAGGAACAAAATGAGGGGGTTCATTTTGCCATAGAAATTATGATTAGTGCTGCAGAAAGAAAGATTAGGGCACATTTTGACTTGTCAAATTCTCTTCCATTTCATAAAAAAATTCTGACTAGATTAGATTAGGGCACATTTTGAGTGACTTATCAAATCCGCTTCTATTTCATAAAAAAAATTCTGACATGCAGACTGAAACATGCACTTTGAATACCAGCAGCAGACTTTTCTGGTGAGCAGTAGCTTTACTACAGTGATCTAATGAGCAACTAGAGTGCTACCATTCAGAATTTATGAAAAATGTGTGACATCTGAATGCCTTCTTGATGGAATCAAAGTAAACGAAGCATTGAAAATGCAATAGGTCTCGCCCTCGTTTAAGTTACAGCAATTCTGTTTGCAATTAGGTGGCTTTTTAGCTTTGCTTGTATTAGAGTTTTTCAAACGTTCATGTACATACCATGCATATGTATGCATATATGTATATGTATACCAATGAAATTCCCCCGTTATAGTTAGTGCAGGCAACTATAACTCACGCGACCGCAATCCTCTGCTGATGCTAATACTGTATTTAGACACTTATTTGCCCATGTCTTCTTCCATTAAATTTTAGCTATACATATATTACAAATATTTTTTTTTCATAAAGACACATATGTCATCAGCAGAGGATTGCGGTCGCGTGAGTTATAGTTGCCTGCACTAACTATAACGGGGGAATTTCATTGGTTTTTTACGAGTGAAATGTACAGCTAACTATAACTTGTGTGAAACCTATGGTTTTTTCAGTGAATTTGCAAGGTTTTTTAAATGCTAATTCCTAACTATAACGTGTGTGAAACCTATGGTTTTTTCAGTGAATTTGTACGTTTTTTTAAATGCTAAGTTACTTTACGCCATTCGTGGCGTGCGCGCCCAGTTAACGCAGTTCGTTCCGTGCGCGCACGGTGCGCTTCGCGCACTGTGCGCGCACAGTGAGCACGCGGTGCGCTTTGCGCACCGCGCGTCCACTTTACGCAGTTAGTGCCGCGTGCCCACGTTACGCGGGATGGGCCATGTACGCACGATGCGCTTCGCGCACCGTGCGCACATGGGGGACATATTATGCGCTTCGTTGTGAATGGTATTCATTTATACTTTCAATGATTTCACATGCCATGCACAAATGGTGTCCTTCGGGCACCATTTGCACACGGGGTGGGGATAGTGTGGAGAATTTTTTTTTTTTAATAATTTTAACCGTACGCGTACGGTGAGCGTAATCGGCGATTTTTCAAAAAAAAAATAAAAAAAAATTTTGGGGCCTTGGGGGTTGTTTGGGGACACCTATATCGATGCTGGGTGGTTAAGAACTGAATATACTGCCCCTTTAGATGTTTTTTGTCTTTGTTTTTGCTGCCCCCCTCAGAGTGCGAGAGAGAAAATGGCGGCCGCCGCTTCCTGGTTTCGACCGATTCGAATGTTTACTTAGATCGAACAGCCAATCAGAATCGCGCTCGCGCACGTCACCGTACGCGTACGGTAAGCGCACCGTAAGCTGGCTCAGATATATATATTGATTTAAAGGCTATTTTCTCAGAATCTACTGAACAGATTTACACCAAACCTACAAAAGGCACTTCCTTGACCTGTAGACTACCTCTCTGCCAAATTTCAAGGAACTCTGTTCAGCCGTTCGGGCTGTAGCTGTGTCTAAAGGTCCTATGGAAAACTGCATGGGAAAAACGCGTTTTGGGACCCCCCTTTTATCTCAGCCCCCGCTTGACGAATCCCCCCGAGACTTTCAGGGTAGGAGCGGAGCGTAGCGCCCCACCTATTTTGAAAATTTGGCGAGGATTCGTCGACCGGCGCCAAAGTTATTCAAAATAGAATGTTGCGGTTTTCCTATGGAAACAGGGTCCTAACTATAACTACCTACTGGCGACCGCCAGTAGGTAATGTCTGCATGCATGCATTTATATAGATATGCAGATTATGTATATATACACAATCTGTATATATATATATATATATATATACACACAAACAAACAAGAAAAGGTTGCCCTTGTAGAGACGCCAACACTGATGGTAAGTAACTTCATTGCTTTATTCATGGTTGCAGGCACATATGCATTTCGGGCTCCATGCCCTTGATCACTGGCGTTTTCCACAACATTCACGGCAGCCATGTGGACTATAAACCATACGCCCCACCCATTTAGGACTTCGTATTAACATTGATTTCTGGGTATGGAAGTCCGTACATACTTCACAGTGATTGCTGCTAGTGTGCCTGAAAAATTAAAGTCTGTACTCCCCAAGTGGGTTACGAGGAGAATTGTCCAAAGTACCTGCTACTTTCACACCCGAAATGCCGGATTTAGCATCACCTTGCAGGCACCCAAGAGTCCGAGTGCCGAGGTCCGCCTTGTTAAAGCCGCGGGGCGTCTCCGCGACGAGGCGCGCCGCTATTAAGATTCAAACA
Source organism: Triturus cristatus (assembly GCF_964204655.1). NCBI lineage: Eukaryota > Metazoa > Chordata > Amphibia > Caudata > Salamandridae > Triturus > Triturus cristatus. The sequence goes on from NC_140584.1 coordinate 685,985,313, forward strand.
AGAAAAGGTTGCCCTTGTAGAGACGCCAACACTGATGGTAAGTAACTCCATTGCTTTATTCAATGTTGCAGGCACATTGTACTCTCCCCCAAAAACAATCACTGTGAAGTATGTACGGACTTCCATACCCAGAAATCAATGTTAATACTAAGTCCTAAATGGGCGGGGCATATGGTTTATAGTCCACATGGCTGCCGTGAATGTTGTGGAAAACGCCAGTGAACAAGGGCAACGAGCCCGAAATGCATATGGCAGTTTTTGGGGGAGAGTACGATGTGCCTGCAACCATGAATAAAGCAATGAAGTTACCATCAGTGTTGGCGTCTCTACAAGGGCAACCTTTTCTTGTTTGAATTATATATATATATATATATATATATATATATATATATATATATATATATATATATATACACATTCACTTAAAAAACCATCGGTTTCACACATGTTATAGTTAGGTGGATATTTCACTCGTAAAAAACCAATGAAATTCCCCCGTTATAGTTAGTTCAGATAACTATAACTCGCGCGCCCGCAATCCTCTGCTCATGACGTCACATATTACATCACTCATGACATGGTCAGTGGCATCACTCTTGACATCACTGATGACATCATCCTTGTGATAGAGTGGCGGTCGCGCGAGTTATATTTATCTGAACTAATTATAACAGGGGAATTTCATTGTTTTTTTACGAGTGAAATATCCACCTAACTATAACATGTGTGAAACTTATGTTTTTTTAAGTGAATTTGCAAGGTTTTTTAAATGCTAATTCCTAACTATAACGTGTGTGAAACCTATGATTTTTTCAGTGAATTTGTATGGTTTTTAAATGCTAAGTTATGTATGTATTAGTTTTTTTCTATAGTTATTTTTCAATAAACTACGTATTACATTTAAAAAAAAAAAAAATATGGTTTTTCACCCCCGCGATTTAAAAAAAAAAAATGTTTTAATGTTTTTTTCTGCCTTCGGGGGTCCTTCAGGGACCCCCTGACAAAGGCTAGGGGGTCAGGAACTCTCTACCCTGTCCCCTTTTCACGTTCGCCACCTTCCTTTTCCACTCTCGCACTGAAAACAAACAAAATGGCGGCCGACACTTCCTGATTTCGACCGATTCGAACGTTGACTGACATGTAACAACCAATCAGAATTACGCTCGCGCACGTTAGGGTGCGTGCGCGGTGCGTGCACGGTGCGCGGCTATAGATATGTATGTGCTTTTTACTGCAATTTTCTCTGGAACTACTGAACAGATTGACTCAAATATATGCAAAAGGCACATCCCTGACCTGAGGACTACCTCTCTGCCAAATTTCAAGTAATTCTTTTCAGCCGTTCGGGCTGTACCTTCGACTAAAGGTCCTATGGGAAAATGCATGGGGAAAACGCGTTTTGGGACCCCCTTTTTTCTCGGCCCCCACTTGACGAATTGCCCAGAGACTTTCAGGGTAGGAGCTGAGCGGAGCGCCCCATTAGTTTTGAAAATTTCGCGAAGATTCGTCAACCGGCGCCAAAGTTATTCAAAATAGAATTTTGAGATTTCCTATGGAAACACGGTCCTAACTATAACTATCTACTGGCGACCGCCATACACACATACATATATATATATATATATATATATATATAAATGCATATGCATATATATGCATATATATATATGTGCATATGTGCGCATGTACAGAGGTAGAGAGGTAGAGGTGTATAGGTAGAGAGGTAGATGTAGAGAGGTAGAGAGTAGTAGAGAAAGGTAGAGCGAGTAATAGAGAGTAGAGAGCGAGCAGTAGAGAGTGAGCAGTAGAGTAGTAGAGAGTAGTAGAGAGAGTAGTAGAGAGTAGTAGAGAGAGTAGTAGAGAGTAGTAGAGAGTAGTAGAGAGAGTAGTAGAGAGTAGTAGAGAGTAGTAGAGAGAGTAGTAGAGAGTAGTAGAGAGTAGTAGAGAGAGTAGTAGAGAGTAGTAGAGAGTGAGAAGTAGTGAGAAGTAGAGAGTAGTAGAGTAGTAGAGAGTGAGTAGTAGAGTAGTTGAGAGCGAGTAGTGGAGAGTGAGTAGTAGAGAGTAGTAGAGAGTGAGTAGTAGAGAGAGAGTAGTAGAGTGAGTAGTAGAGAGAGAGTAGTAGAGAGAGTAGTAGAGTGAGTAGTAGAGAGAGTAGTAGAGTGAGTAGTAGAGGGAGTAGTAGAGGGAGTAGTAGAGGGAGTAGTAGAGTGAGTAGTAGAGTGAGTAGTAGAGTGAGTAGTAGAGTGAGTAGTAGAGTGAGTAGTAGAGTGAGTAGTAGAGTGAGTAGTAGAGTGAGTAGTAGAGTGAGTAGTAGAGTGAGTAGTAGAGTGAGTAGTAGAGTGAGTAGTAGAGTGAGTAGTAGAGTGAGTAGTAGAGTGAGTAGTAGAGGGAGTAGTAGAGTAGTAGAGAGTGAGTGGTAGAGAGTAGGAGAGAGTAGTAGAGAATAGTAGAGAGTGAGTAGTAGAGAGTGAGTAGTAGAGAGCGTAGTAGAGAGCGTAGTAGAGAGCGTAGTAGAGGGAGTAGTAGAGGGAGTAGTAGAGGGAGTAGTAGAGGGAGTAGTAGAGGGAGTAGTAGAGGGAGTAGTAGAGGGAGTAGTAGAGGGAGTAGTAGAGGGAGTAGTAGAGGGAGAGTAGTAGAGAGAGTAGTAGAGAGAGTAGTAGAGTAGTAGAGAGTGAGTGGTAGAGAGTAGGAGAGAGTAGTAGAGTAGTAGAGAATAGTAGAGAGTGAGTAGTAGAGAGTGAGTGGCAGAGAGCGTAGTAGAGAGCGTAGTAGAGAGCGTAGTAGAGGGAGTAGTAGAGGGAGTAGTAGAGGGAGTAGTAGAGGGAGTAGTAGAGGGAGTAGTAGAGGGAGTAGTAGAGGGAGTAGTAGAGGGAGTAGTAGAGGGAGTAGTAGAGGGAGAGTAGTAGAGGGAGAGTAGTAGAGAGAGTAGTAGAGTAGTAGAGAGTGAGTGGTAGAGAGTAGGAGAGAGTAGTAGAGAATAGTAGAGAGTGAGTGGCAGAGCGAGTAGTAGAGAGAGCGTAGTAGAGAGCGTAGTAGAGAGCGTAGTAGAGAGCGTAGTAGAGAGCGTAGTAGAGAGTGTAGTAGAGAGTGTAGTAGAGAGTGTAGTAGAGAGTGTAGTAGAGAGTGTAGTAGAGAGTGTAGTAGAGAGTGTAGTAGAGAGTGTAGTAGAGAGTGTAGTAGAGTGAGCAGCAGAGAGTAGTAGCGAGTGAGTAGTAGAGAGTAGTAGAGAGTGAGCAGTAGAGTAGTAGAGAGTAGTAGAGAGTAGTAGAGAGTAGTAGAGAGAGAGTAGTAGAAGAGAGAGTAGTAGTAGAGAGAGTAGTAGTAGAGAGAGTAGTAGTAGAGAGAGTAGTAGTAGAGAGAGTAGTAGTAGAGAGAGTAGTAGTAGAGAGAGTGAGAAGTAGAGAGTGAGTAGTAGAGAGTGAGTAGTAGAGAGTGAGTAGTAGAGTGAGTAGGAGAGTGAGTAGGAGAGTGAGTAGGAGAGTGAGTAGGAGAGTGAGTAGGAGAGTGAGTAGGAGAGTGAGTAGTAGAGTGAGTAGTAGTAGAGTGAGTAGTAGAGAGTGAGTAGTAGAGAGTAGCAGAGTAGTAGAGAGAGAGTAGCAGAGTATTAGAGAGAGAGTAGTAGAGTAGTAGAGAGTGAGTAGTAGAGAGTGAGTAGTAGAGAGTGAGTAGTAGAGAGTGAGTAGTAGAGAGAGAGTAGTAGAGAGAGAGTAGTAGAGAGAGAGTAGTAGAGAGAGAGTAGTAGAGGGAGAGTAGTAGAGGGAGAGTAGTAGAGAGAGAGAGTAGTAGAGAGTAGTCAGTCAGTGTCAGTGTCAGTCAGTGTCAATCAGTGTCAGTCAGTGTCAGTCAATCAGTGTCAGTCAATCTGTGTCAGTCAATCTGTGTCAGTCAATCTGTGTCAGTCAATCTGTGTCAGTCAATCTGTGTCAGTCAATCTGTGTCAGTCAGTCAGTCAGTGTCAGTCAGTCAGTCAGTGTCAGTCAGTGTCAGCTAGAGCAGCTCTGCTGACCTGGTTCTCTGGCTCTAAAGCCGCTCTGCTGACCTGGTTCTCTCTCTCTAAAGCAACTCTGCTGACCTGGTTTCTCTGGCTCTACAGCAGGTCTGCTGACCTGGTTTCTCTGGCTCTACAGCAGGTCTGCTGACCTGGTTATCTGGCTCTAGAGCAGCTCTGCTGACCTAGTTCTTATGCTACAGAGCAGCTCTGCTGATCTAGTTCTCTGGCTCTACAACAGCTCTGCTGACCTGGTTCTCTGGCTCTAAAGCAGCTCCGCTGACCCAGTTCTATGGCTCTGAAGCAGTTCTGCTGACATGGTTCTCTGGCTCTAGAGCAGCTCTGCTGACCTGGTTCTCTCCCTCTAAAGCAGCTCTACTGACCTGGTTTCTCTGGCTCTGCAGCAGCTCTGCAGACCTGGTTCTCTGGCTCTAGAGCAGCCTTGTTGACCTGGTTCTTAGGCTCTAGAGCAGCTCTACTGACCTGGTTCTCTGGCTCTAAAGCAGCTCTGCTAACCTGGTTCTCTGGCTCTAAAGCAGCTCTGCTAACCTGGTTCTCTGGCTCTAAAGCAGCTCTGCTAACCTGGTTCTCTGGCTCTAAAGCAGCTCTGCTGGCCTGGTTCTCTGGCTCTAAAGCAGCTCTGCTGACCTGGTTCTCTGGCTCTACAGCAGCTCTGCTGACCTGGTTCTCTGGCTCTACAGCAGCTCTGCTGACCTGGTTCTCTGGCTCTACAGCAGCTCTGCTGACCTGGTTCTCTGGCTCTAGAGCGGCTCTGCTGACCTAATTCTTAGGCTCTACAGCAGCTCTGCTGACCTGGTTCTCTGGCTCTACAGCAGCTCTGCTGACGACCTGGTTTTCTGCACTGACGATGCACGCACCCGACTTCGCGAAAATATATTTAAAAATAATATAAGTTAATTATAAGTACAAATATATTATTTTGATGAATATCTTACATAATCTCTTGCCTTAATATGTATATTAAAGACGCATACATATAATTTTGGAACATAATTTTTTTTTGCGGGAGTCGCGCACCCAGCGCCCCAGCACGTATATGTCACGCGGGACCCGCAACCGCGCAAACATCTCGTACCATAATGCGCATGTGTCGCAAATGCGCGGGAGCAGGAGTCGCAGACTGGTCGTATACCAATCGCGCATATCACGGGATATTAAATGTATATGATGTAACTGAAAAACACGCAGCCGTCGCACACCACACGCGGATCCTTCATGACTTTTCTAAAATGGCGGCTAGAATGCGCGCACCCACCGTGATGTGTACACTTTGAGTGCGCGACTCCGAAAAAAATTGGATTTTTAAGAAAATATAAATATATTAAAATAAAAAATGAAAAGAAAATCAATCAATATTTCAGTTTTAATTAAAAAAAAAAATTGTGCAATTTTCAGAAAAATATATAATGTTATTTAATGAATAAAATATTTATAAATAAACAGTGGATGATGTCATCAGTGATGTCACTGACCAGGTCATGAATGATGCAATATGTGACATCATCAGCAGTGCATTGCGGGAGCGTGAGTTATAGTTAGCAGAACTAACTATAACGGAGGAATTGCTATGGTTTTGTATGAGTGAAATGGGCAGCTAACTATAACACCCCTGAAACCTATGGTTTTTTCTGTGAATATTATATATACATATATTATTTATACATATATGATGGTTGTCAGAGTGCATTTTCAACCGGAGGGTAAACCTGGAGCGTTCATGTTTTGCAGCAGCCCAGCTGCAGAAAATGCACCACCCCACTATCATGGGGGCCATGGGGCTCCATATCTAATGGAGTTTCATTGTGAGGACTTCCATAGGGATTAATAAGCGAGACCCGCATGCCGAGGCCCATCGGAGGGCTTGAAATGCCGCAACAACAAACTACATGTCCCACAATTCCATGTGGGCTCATTTGAGCTGCCCATTGGAGGGTGATTAATTGAAATGGAGGGACATGTGGACTGCATTTGCCACGCCTCTGAAGTGCGGAAGCACTGAAACGCGTCAGGCGTTAAGAAGATTAGCTGACGATAATAAAATCTGTAGATGTGTCTAGCAGGTTTAGGCGACAACAGTCTCTACCTTTCATTATTTGCTTCAGTGCTGTCTCTGTTCTACAACCAGATCTAACCTGATTGGAGATTATAGACAAGCTCATTTTCTACTAAGAATGGTTTCAGTTATGGGAGAAGTCCTGGGACAGACAATAACTATGGAAACCAAGCGCTGTCTCCTAAACATATGTGAACCAACGGACCTGGGTAGCAAGGAAAAGACTTGGGTGACATTAGGACGGATGGTCGCCAAGAGGAATGTTGCACAGAAATGGGGGGTACGTACGGCTCCAACACAAAGGGAGTGGGAGGGCGACATGGATTGGTGCATGTATCGAGAAAAAAACAGTATATATATCACGAGGCTGCCCAAGAAAATGGATGCAAATATGGGGGTAATGGAACGAATACAGGGGTAATATATGTGAGCCACCCACGTTGCCGATGCAGCCGTCCCTGGAAGATTTGGCATGCTGCTGTACCAACGTTCACCGCAAGGTTTTCTTCCCATGATAAGATGGAGCTGTATGCAATGTGTCACTAACTGTCACACCACTTGATTTATACCATTTGCAAGCTGCGATGTTGTTTTGGTGAACAAGAAAAAGAATTTTTTTTAAAGAATTGTTTCAGTTGGGAAGCTAAACAGCTCTCTGTGACTTAAGATAGGAATGTGAGATTAGTTACTGAGAAAACCTCTCTCAATTTTGGAGCACGTCTCTTGAATTGATTTTATGGTGCCAGGTAACTCTGGCTGTCTCAGATGTGTTCATTAGGCTCGACAAGAGAAGCATTACTCAAACGCCCACGTTTTTAAGTGGCCCAGGAATCGGATATGACAAGTTGAAGGGTGGGGAATGCCACACCGCATGTTTCCTAGATTTGTTTGAAGGAGTCTATTGATGATGATGAAGCTAAAAGCCCACGACAAGAACATGACCTGCCAGCCCAGGGGCAACTCAGCAACTGATGAAACCAGAATGTCAGTGTTGGACTTGACCCTTTTTGCAGGGTCATCCACAAACTTTTTGCCTTTCTCCTAGCCTTTTTTCTGACATGGTGTTGGTGGTTTTAGGCCTCTGGGCACTTTAGCACTGCTGTCCAGTGTAAAGTGTGTGCACTCTCTGTATTAAATATGGTAAGATTGGTCTACACCTGTTTGGCCCGTTTAGTTTACCTGGCAGTCCCTTGTAAAGTGGTATCTCATATACCCAGAGCTGGTAAATTAAATGCTACTGGTGGGCTTGCATCGCTGATTGCGCCACCCACCAAAGTAGCCTTGCAAACCTATCTCAGACCTCTGCCATTGCAGGGCCTGTGCGCGCAGTTTTACTGCCGCTGTGACGTGGCACCTAAAGTGTGTGCCATGTCCATGACCCCCCCTTTTACTACATGTCAGTCACCCCTAAGGTAGGCCCTAGCTAGCCCTATGGGCAGGGTGCATTGTAGGTAAAAGATAGGACATGTACCTTAAGTGTGTGACATGTCCTGGTAGTGACAAACAGCCATTTTGGTTTCTCACTACTGTGGGGCTGCCTTCCCATAGGAATGCATTGGGGATTCCCCGATAAGTGTTTCAATGGTAATTCCTGATATGAGAGGCGCAGCGTGGTCAAGTTTGGTATGTTTGGAATAGTGATAATAAATGCTACACAATGGTGTGCGCAGATTTATAAGTATTTTAGAAATGCCACTTTTAGAAGTTGTGGGACACCCCCGCGCCGCACGGCCACCAGCTGCTGCGTGTGCCCCTTGCCTGCCCTGCTGCCTCGTTGAGCCTCGTTTGCCGGCTGCCGCCGCTGCGAGTGCTGTTGCCGCTTTTCCTGGTTTTATCAAGCATTTGTGCTTGTCTTGCCGATCTGTGTTTTCTCTGTTTTGCCCGTTTTTTGTCATTTATTTTTGCCTGTTTGTATTTTAAAGTGTGCGCTCTCCTTCCTTGTTGCCCGCCTACCGCGCCACCCCCCGCCCTCCCTTCCCGCCACCGCCGCTTGTCCCCGCCCCTTTTTCTTCTGTATCCCTCCCCGCTCCCGCCTCCCAGCTGCCCCGCCCACCCGCGCACTTGGCCTTAAATGGCGACCGTGCGACGCAGGTGAGTGTGACCCACTTGTGGGACACCCCCGCGCCGCACGGCCACCAGCTGCTGCGTGTGCCCCTTGCCTGCCCTGCTGCCTCGTTGAGCCTCGTTTGCCGGCTGCCGCCGCTGCGAGTGCTGTTGCCGCTTTTCCTGGTTTTATCAAGCATTTGTGCTTGTCTTGCCGATCTGTGTTTTCTCTGTTTTGCCCGTTTTTTGTCATTTATTTTTGCCTGTTTGTATTTTAAAGTGTGCGCTCTCCTTCCTTGTTGCCCGCCTACCGCGCCACCCCCCGCCCTCCCTTCCCGCCACCGCCGCTTGTCCCCGCCCCTTTTTCTTCTGTATCCCTCCCCGCTCCCGCCTCCCAGCTGCCCCGCCCACCCGCGCACTTGGCCTTAAATGGCGACCGTGCGACGCAGGTGAGTGTGACCCACTTGTGGGACACCCCCGCGCCGCACGGCCACCAGCTGCTGCGTGTGCCCCTTGCCTGCCCTGCTGCCTCGTTGAGCCTCGTTTGCCGGCTGCCGCCGCTGCGAGTGCTGTTGCCGCTTTTCCTGGTTTTATCAAGCATTTGTGCTTGTCTTGCCGATCTGTGTTTTCTCTGTTTTGCCCGTTTTTTGTCATTTATTTTTGCCTGTTTGTATTTTAAAGTGTGCGCTCTCCTTCCTTGTTGCCCGCCTACCGCGCCACCCCCCGCCCTCCCTTCCCGCCACCGCCGCTTGTCCCCGCCCCTTTTTCTTCTGTATCCCTCCCCGCTCCCGCCTCCCAGCTGCCCCGCCCACCCGCGCACTTCGCCTTATATGGCGACCGTGCGAACGCGCAGCGGTCACGCGCAGCGGGCGCGCCGATTGTGCGCCGAAGGCGCGCCAAAGGTAAGCCCGTCTGCGCCCGTCCGCGACCGGACCGCGACCAGCGCCAGGACCCCTGGCCCCCGAGGAGCCCGACCGACCCGCCTGACGTACTCCGCCGCCACCCTCATCGCACTCAACACCGGCCGACTCCCAGAATGCCATCAAGCCACACCACGACACACCCACGGACCTTTCAGCTGCCACGCCTGCAAGTTCACCTGCATCCGGACCAGCCTCGCACCAGCACCCGCAAAGTCGAACTCCAGCAGCTACCACCTCAAGTGCATCCTGCTCAACACCCGCTCCGTCCACAGACACGCCATCGAACTCTGGAACCTCCTAGACGCCACAGCCCCTGACGTTGCCTTCCTCACGGAGACCTGGATGAACGCCTCTTCAGCTCCCGACATCGCCATCGCCATCCCAGAGGGCTACAAGATCATCCGGAGGGACCGCAACGCCAACCAGATGGGAGGAGGCATCGCCATCATCCACAGGAACACCATCCGTCTCACGACCAGCACCGACAACACCCTGACCAGCGCCGAACACCTGCACTTCCAGATCCACACCAACCCGAACACCACCCTCAGAGGCACCCTGATCTACCGACCCCCTGGACCACGCACGCAATTCAGCGAGGACATCGCCGACTTCGTCAGCCCGCATGCCCTCCCCTCCGCCGACTACATCCTCCTGGGGGACCTGAACTTCCACCTGGAGAACAACAACGACCACAACACCAGCACCCTGCTCGACAACCTCGCCAACCTGGGACTCAAGCAACTGGTGTCCACCCCCACCCACCTCGCCGGACACACACTCGACGCCGTCTTCTCATCCAGCACAGACATAGACTTCAGCCACGCCACAGAGCTTCAATGGACGGACCACAGCTGCGTCCACTTCACCTTCAAGAGAACGACGACCCACCAACACCAGCAACACACCGCCCGCAGAAGCTGGAACAAGATCACAGCAGACCAGCTCGCCACCTCCCTGAGCCAACACCCTCCTGCCAGCTCAGCGAACCCCAGCCAGGCCGCCGACAACCTCACGAAGTGGATCACCACCTGCGCGGACGAGCTCGCCCCGCTGAGGACCCCGCCCAGCAGACCCACCAGCAAGAAGGCCCCATGGTTCACCGACGAACTCAAGAGCTCCAAGAAGAACTGCCGAGCCCTCGAGAAAGCCTGGAAAAAGGACCCGACACCGGACAACAGGACCTCCTACAAACTGGCCACCCGGAAACACCACCAGCTGATCCGCGCCGCCAAGAGAACAGCATTCAAGGACCGGTTGGACAACAACGCACACAACAGCAAGGAACTCTTCAACATCGTGAAAGAGCTTTCCAACCCCAGAGCAGGAAACAACGACATCACCCCATCACAAGACCTCTGCAACTCCCTCGCCTCATACTTCCACAACAAGATCACGGACATACACAGCAGTTTCAACAACCAACCAACGCACACCACGACCGACCTGCCACCCCCCCCCACCACCACCCTCCACGCCTGGACCCCGATCAGCACAGAAGACACCATCCGCACGATGAACTCCATCCACTCCGGATCACCAACCGACCCCTGCCCTCACCACGTCTTCAACAAGGCCGACGCTGCCATCGCACCCCACCTGCGAGACATCATCAACACATCCTTCGACACCGCCATCTTCCCCGAAAGCTGGAAACACGCCGAACTCAGCGCTCTACTCAAAAAACCAACAGCGGACCCCACCGACCTCAAGAATTACCGCCCCATCTCGCTTCTACCGTTTCCAGCCAAAGTCATCGAGAAGACCGTCAACAAGCAGATGGCCGCCTTCCTCGAGACGAACGGATCCCTCGACCCCTCACAGTCCGGCTTCCGAGCCAAACACAGCACCGAGACCGCCCTCATCGCCGCCACCGATGACATCCGAGCCCTGATGGACAAGGGAGAAACAGCGGCCCTCATCCTCCTAGACCTCTCCGCGGCATTCGACACGGTCTGCCACCGCACCCTAACACGGCGCCTCAGCAACATCGGCATCCAGGACAAGGCACTGGAATGGATCATCTCCTTCCTCGACGGAAGAACACAGCGAGTCCGCCTACCACCGCACAAGTCAGAGGCCTCCGAAGTCATCTGCGGCGTCCCCCAAGGATCATCACTGAGCCCCACCCTCTTCAACGTCTACATGAGCCCCCTCGCGGCCATCGTACGCAAACACCACCTCAGCATCATCTCCTACGCCGACGACACCCAGCTGATCCTCTCCCTGACCAACAACCCCGCCGCCGCCAGAGCCAACCTGCACGAAGGGATGAAAGAGGTAGCCGAGTGGATGACGACCAGCCGCCTGAAACTGAACTCGGACAAGACGGAGGTCCTCATCCTGGGCTCTTCACCCTCCGCCTGGGACGACTCCTGGTGGCCTCCCGCCCTGGGCACCGCGCCCAAACCGACAGACCATGCACGAAACCTGGGCTTCATCCTGGACTCCTCCCTCTCCATGACCAGGCAAGTCAACAGCGTCTCCTCGGCGTGCTTCAACATCCTACGCATGCTACGAAAGATCTTTTGGTGGATCCCCTCAGAGACCAGGAAGACCGTCACCCAGGCCCTCGTCACCAGCCGACTGGACTACGGCAACGCCCTCTACGCCGGGACCACCGCCAAGCTCCAGAAGAGACTCCAGCGGATCCAAAACGCCTCAGCCAGACTCATCCTCGACATCCCACGATCCAGCCACATCTCCGGTCATCTGAGAGACCTTCACTGGCTCCCCATCAACAAGAGAATCACCTTCCGCCTCCTCACCCACGCACACAAAGCCCTACACGACCAAGGCCCGAGCTACCTCAACAGCCGAGTCAACTTCTACGCTCCCAAACGCCACCTCCGATCAGCCAACCACGCCCTCGCCGCCGTCCCCCGCATCCGAAGAGCGACTACAGGAGGAAGGTCCTTATCCTACCTGGCCGCCAAGACCTGGAACTCCCTCCCGTCCGACCTGCGCCTGACCCAAGACCACCTCTCCTTCAGGAAGAAGCTGAAGACCTGGCTGTTCGAGCAGTAGCGGCACCCCCCCTCCCCAGCGCCTTGAGACCCTACGGGTACGTAGCGCGCTTTATAAGTGTCACTGATTGATTGATTGATTGATTGTGTGCTATGTGTCTGCCTGTATAAAAAATATGGGAGCGACCCCACTGCCCAAGAGACAGGGTACCACAAATGTGTGAAAATAGAGATTCTCTTGGGTAAGTTTCACCCCCTCAATCACAATTATACAGATTCAAACCAAATATTCACACAAACTTAGCTTAAGTTCCAGAATACCCAAATAGTTGGCCGCATATAACTCAAAGAAAAAGAGACTAAATCAGATTAAAATTAATCTTGTAATTTATTAACAAAAATATATCCACATATCTATAACCCTACAAGTGAGTTCAAAGGTACATATAGCATAAAATTCATAAACATACATTATAAAATTATCTATGATTAGAGAGCGAAGATGTGATGTGAAATCAATATATTCATCACAGAATGGTGTAATTCCCGTATAAATCAATGTATACGTATCACAGGTCTATTTTTTAAGCAATAGATCAACACATGAAACAGTTTCTGGAATTTAGACCAATTCTGAATTGCACAGGCGTCGACACGTTTCGGTGGTAAATTCTTATTTGGATCCCACCTTCATCAGGACAAAATGTAAAAACTCTCCAATTTTTCTAAACAATTAAAAACCCCCAAGGGGTGTAGTACGCTCACAAGGACAGATACATAGAAATGTTCTGTTTCATATATACTCTCTTGATGGAGTGCCTTAATGTCCCTGTTCTTTCAAGCTTCAGGGTCCTCAATTATTGCACAAATTAGTTAGGATATGTGAGTCTCCGCTATCCGATTCAATAAATCAAAGGAACCCGCATGGATGTAGCTGAATTTCCAACGATCAGCTTTGTTGAGGATTTCTTTTAAAATGCACCTCAATTATTGCACAATGTCATTAGAACATGTGGGTCTCAGCTCACTTAAATCCAATCCAGTGACTCAAAGGAACCCGCATGGGTATAGCTGAATTTTCAATGAACAGCTTAGTTTTTCTTATTGAAGATTTCTTTTAAAGTGCACCTTATCGACGCGGTGCGGTCTGATCCTTTGAAGTGCCGTCCTGTCTCCCCGTATCTCTCGTTGCCGGGTGAGCGACCAGTGTCTGCCTGCCTGATGTGAATTGCATGTCTGGCTTTTGAGTGACAGGGGCTGGTGAGGGGTGTGTGGCTCCAAGAGGGGCAGGGTGTGTTAGCGCTAGGCTGAATGGGACATCTACATTTGGAGTAGTGGGAGGAGAAGTCCCTGAATAGGATTGTGCCTGCCCTAGTTAATGCTGGCTCCGCCCCCCAGTGGTGTGTCTGATGACGAGCCCCCACCTAACAATGGAGAAGAGGAGCCCTGTCAACAGAGCGCTCCAAATCCCCCTGAACCAGTTGCATCTGGTTCCCCCAAGCCCTGCGCTGACGCAGACAAAGGAAATGTTAGTATAAATGTAGGGGCTGTGATCCCATGACTGGTGCTGTTCCGGACCTTACTGGGGCGTGCTGCTGCTGGGGCCCAGGAGGAACCGCCATGAGGGCTTGCCGCCCTGGGCCCAGCATTGCCCCCTTGATCCTTAGGGACTTGCTGGGACCTCTTGCGCCCTGTGAGCGCTTTATTTTAATTTTCCCCAAAGGCGGAGAGCGTGGGCTGCGCGGCGCTGTGCTGCCCGTCCTTATAGAGGGAATCCCGGCGTGAGGGATTCCCCCGTGATGCCGCTTTCGAAGCGGGTGCCCATCCTGCATTGATGCTACTGCGAGCGGGAGCCTACCCCGCTTTATGCTCATATTTTTAGGCGGGTGCACACCCCACTTGTGTGCTGGCTGTGGCAGGTGACCACCACGCCATTGTCTTTGTCTAAAACGGGAGCCTACCCCGTATTGCCGCAGCGGTGCCGCCGGCTGCAGCAGGCGACCCGGAAGCCAGGTGAGCTGCCTGACTTTGGGCAGAAGAAGAGGGCCGGAAGAAGGAAGTTTGGAAATGCCAGGCGGGACTCCCGTGAGCTAAGGGAAGCCCCGCGTGCACAGAGAAGGAGAGAGAGACCCCGAGGAGTGGGGGCTCTACTGTGCATGCCGCCCGGGACCAGGGGATTCTCCAACGCAATTCTGGTGAGTGGGGCAGACCGGAGCTGATCTTGGGCTCCCCAGGCACGTGTAGTGCCAGCGCCTACTTTGTTGTGATGGAGACATTTTGATTTAGAGAGCCCCAGAGCGGGGCTCCAGAGCGCATTTTCTCGTCACAGCTGTGAACAGTGTTGGTGCCTGAGCGGTCCCGCCGTTGCGAGCCGCTCCAACGATGGGCATAGGAGTTTCAGGGCCTCCTGATTTATGTTTTACAGCTGCCCCACTTGCTAGAGAGCAGTTGCAACATTGGGGGCAATTTTGTTAAGTTATAGCCCCCGAGGGCTCCGGTGAGTTGATGCCGATCGAGGCACAGGGTCGGTGGCCACAGTTACCCCACTTGACAGTGGGCAACTGCAATGTTTTGCGCACATTTGGTTTAGAGAGTGCCAGTCGGGCTCTCAGGGCACAGTCGGTGCCAGTGCCTAATTTCCTTCACAGCTGCACGGCAATTAGCGGCAGCTGCAACGTTTACGCTATTAGTTCTTTGGGGGCATTTTGAGTGAGACAGGAGTGAGATACACTCCTCTTCCTCAGCGCTATTGTGCACTTGTGAATTCTGCTGCATTGGCAGCCGCCCTGACATTATGGACATAGGGCATTTGAGCCCTCTGAGAAGGCCAGTTGGCCAGGGGGGCTGTTAAGTTGATAGGGCGCCAGGCCCTAATGTGATTTATGTGGTGCGCAGGAAATATAATTTATGTACTGGGACTTATGCTTGTGATGCCTATGACATAATGTGTTTTTGTTTAGGAATACTGTGTTCATGCTGCTAAGGCCTAGTGCATAACGTGTTTATGCTAACAAGGTTTGGGCCTAATGTGATGGATGCCTAATGTCATGTTATGATATTTTAGGATGGTGTCTAATGCTAATGTGATAATGCTTAGGTCATTATGGTACCAGTAGTTACTGGTTGTGTTTGACATTTACTTACCTGTTCTGATGGTTCTGACCGTGGCCCGGTCCTGTATATAATCCCCTGTGAATATTGCCAGTACCAGTTGGCACAGTCTAAATGTGTGATTATGTTTCCAATGTGTTTATGATAATACAAAGGCTATTTGTTATATAACCTTGTGTGGAGTTTCTTTTGTAGTGTGCCTAGTGTGTTGCTGGTGTGTGTGTGTGTGCCTAGTGTGTTGCTGGTGTGTGTGTGTGCCTAGTGTGTTGCTGGTGTGTGTGTGTGTGTTGCGTGCGTGTTGCGTGCGTGTTGCGTGCGTGTTGCGTGCGTGTTGCGTGCGTGCGTGTTGCGTGCTGCTCGTGTGTGTTGCGTGTGTTGCGTGTTGCTCGTGTGTGTTGCGTGTGTGTTGCGTGTGTGTTGCGTGTGTGTTGCGTGTGTGTTGCGTGTGTGTTGCGTGTGTGTTGCGTGTGTGTTGCGTGTGTGTTGCGTGTGTGTTGCGTGTGTGTTGCGTGTGTGTTGCGTGTTGCGTGTGTGTGTGTGTGTGTGTGTCACAAACGCTTTACACGTTGCCGCTGGGAAAAGCCGGACTGCTCTTGCCCAGCTACCAAAGGGGTGAGCAGGGGTTATCTTCGGTGTGTAACTCCTTTGCCCTACCTAGAGTGGTGGTTTCTGCCTGGCTTTGGCGCAAGCCCTAGCCAACCACAAATCCCATTTCTAACAGTCAGGAACGCACCAGAAACCGAACGTCCTATTCAAACGTTGTACCATTAAGATACAGAAGAACAAATAAACAATCATTGCTTTACTATTTACCGAATATTAAAGACATTTCCCTTCTTGTAACAAAGAAAAGTTTACGATATTTAGATCAACAATCAAGATATCAAAATCCAGCAAGCTTAGCAGACAAGTAGGACAAACAACAAAAAAGACAACACAACATCATAAACCGAAGCAGGAACAAATAAGGCCTAAGGAACTCACTTATGCTTTAACTCATGGCAGCACACAACCCAGGTAACCCATCTAATCAGGTGTCCTGTACAAGGACACCCAGTATCTGTCCATGAAGTGCAAATGCACACTGGGTGTTGGCCATCAGGTCTTTGAGTTAAGTGAAAAAGGACAACGTGTTAACTTCCTCCCTCACCACTCTTTATGAAGAAATGAGGCCAAAGAGAAAATGAATTGAAAGTCATTGGCTTTAAATTATTTTCTAAACCGAACAGTTTTAACCTAATATCATTTTTAGATTCAACTGTTACATAGAGCCACGGTCTGTGCTCCCTCCTGCATTTCATACTCCAATGAATGAGCTGTTCATCCAAAAGAGACTAGATTTAGTAGGTAATTTCAAAATAGTGACAGGTTGCTAAATTCAATTCCTAGTCACTTTTGACACTACAACATTGGGAATCCTAAACATCATCACTTTCTTTACTGACACATAATTGACCTTTTCTTCTACAAACTGGAAGAAAGAGGAATACAGGTGACTGAAATAGGACGGCCAATTCCAATGATTTTTGTGAAATATTGTACCTGCCTTAATGGTGCTACAAGTTTGTGAAAAATGTTTGGGAATCCTAGGGAAGGCCTTTTCTGAGAATGGCCGATGTAGAGGTGCTCTGCTCCATCTGCAAAATGTCCAGTCCAGTGTTTTTATTTTAACAGCCCAAACATTATTTCAAATATACACCACAATGTTTTGATGTAGGCCTACAATTCAGGCACTGTGCTGTCAAGATCTATTTTAAGTCCATCTTTGGTTTTATACTGTGGCCTCAATTTTGCCATTAAATATTCTTATGCTTAGTCCTATGCTTAGTCGTATGGTGTCTACCAGTGGCGGCTGGTGACATTTGAAAGTGGCGAGGCATAACATTGACGTACTGCAGCGCGGCGAGCGAGCGTTATGAGAGAGCTTGAACAACCTACAGGGTGTTTGTGGGGGTTCTCCTCCAAAGAAAATTTTGGGAAAAGAGTGGACAAACGGTGCATTTTTAAGCAAATTTGAGGAAGCAGGAAGGTTAATAAAGCAATTAGTGCTGGGCCTAAACTGCCCTCACAGGCTTATCTACAAGTTCCTCATCTCAGCACATCTTAGACACAGATATGCTGGCGCTGGCAGTGGGCACCCAACCTTACTTGCAGATCTCACCTTGTTTGATCGTAAAACCAAAGAGTGGATCTCCTATCTCACCGATTGATCTTTGTTGGCCTTCTGCTGCTCCTCCACTTGCCAAGGGTTTGTCATTGCACTGGGTTAAATCAGATGCATGACAGATTGTGACAGGGACAAAAGCTGGGGATGGACTATGGATAAGGGTGGGAGTGGGCTGAGGGAGGATTGGGGATGGCTAGAGAGAAGGGTTGGGGTGGGCTACAGAAAAGGACTGAAGATAGACTAGGCAGGACTGAGGATGAGGCTATGGAGAAGGGTGAGGAAAGGGACGGGAGAAGGCCTAAGGATGGCCTAGAGAGAAGGCGGCGGACTATGGCCTAGAGAGAGGGACTGAGTAGGACACGGACAAGAGCTGGAGATAGTACAGTGAAGGTGCTGGGGATGTGCCAGACCCTCTGCCGAGCCTACCCAGAAATGCATTTCTCAAGTCTGCGAAACTCCCGGAGGAGTCCTAAAATAGGCTCAAAGAACCCTAGGTCGGGTATCCTAGATACCACAAAAATGCAGCTGCAATGAGACTTAACAAAACTATCATTCTGTTGCGGCACAAATTAGGAAACACTGGGTGGCTTTCAATCGACCACACACAGGCGGGGAGGGGAGCCTATGTTTAACATACTGTATATTTTGTGCAGATCCCAAAAGTCCTAATAAAATGGTAAACCATCTTGAGTCTTGCAATACATACGAACTGCACCAGAAGTGCAGCTGTTATGGATAAAAGGGACACTATTTGCTAAACAAAATAAAAAACAAAGCAAAACATATGTGGCTCGCACAAGAAATCAATCAAGTTGTCAAGAAACTGAAAATACAGCATATCAAGTATAAAACACAAACTCAGCAAAACTATTTCCAGTCAGAAAGAGAAAGACCATTTCCTCTCAGCAGTACTAAAATTGGAGCGTATTACCTGCAAGCCTGATCGTCGCAGGGCACCACAGATATCATCTGACAAACTAAAGATGGAAAAAAACTGGACAAAAATGATAATCAACAAGCCAGAAAGCTGTCCTCCAACCAGGTTTACTGCCGACCCTTTCGAAGAGAAACAAGAGATGCACAGAGGAACCAATATGTGGAAAATAACAACTCCTTCGAAAACATCCGTTTTACACTTCCCTGGTTGGCACACTGTGCGATGGGACGTAGAGAAGAATAATACACCTGTGCAGTCAGCCCAGATGCCTGTTGATGCAAAACTAGGACGACATATCCAAGAAACGAAAATAGCAGCAGTACAATGTTAAGTCTGCGCTGTTCTTGTCCCTTTTTTTACAGTGCAAATTAAGGATTTGATCAGAGCTTGTGTCTAACATATTGGCTCTTGCACTTTAACAGCACCCACCAGCATATGCGAGTCATCCTGTAAACCCGCTTTACTTTTGCGAGCGTTTATAGCAAAACCGAAATAAAATAAATGCCACTCAAAAAACGGGCAATGAATAACAAGGTACAAATTGATTTAGAAGGTGCGAAAGATGATGCATGCCAATAATACTCGGTACAGATAAAAAATAAGGTAACTCTGACCTCAAGTAACGATGCGGATGATCGGATCTCCGACTGGTGATGGAAATTATCCAACGATTAAGGAACCAACCAAGGCTGGCTGACTGAGGTGATCCAAGGTACACAACACGAGCCACGATCAGGAGGTATTACGGCAGTGCAGTGGCAGTGCACGAGAGGTGTGTTGTCTGTGGCGCGGTGACGGTCTGCGACAAGGTGCGTGAGCGTCATGAACGAAATGGCCAATCACTGCTGCATGGCTACACATAAGCCACAGTGATTGGCCATACTTTTTCAGCAAGTGTGCCACCCACGCGCGGCACCCAATACTAATGCTGGCTATTTATGCCTCAGACTTCACTGCGTGTGCGCGGTGTCTTATCCAATGCATTAGCAGCGCCAGGATTGGCTTGAGCAGGGATGCTCCCTGCCCATTAGGAGACCGGGGGCTGCGGCATGAAGCAACCCTCGCTCTCCTAAGGGGAAGGTAGTGCGCATGTTCGGGCTGGTCGTAAAGAGCCCAAAGCCGAACATGCGCACTATTGCTGCTTCCCTGCTGCGCTTAGTGCGCTGTAACCGTAACCTTACAACAGTCTGTCACTGTCAGTTGCTGCATGCTGCCGCAGGGCCCATCAGTAGCCCCATCCCCTTCAGCGTCCGATTGCCTCGGGCAGCCTGGTGGAAAATGAAATAGTCAGTGTCACTGAGCATGCGCGACTCAGTCAGCGCGAATTATTATTTAATAATACATGTGATGGCAGGGATGGTGGCTGGCGGCATGAGTGGGGCAACGCCCCAGCGCCCCAATGGACGCACCAACACGTTTTATATGAAGGAAGCATACCGAACAATGCCATTAATTTGATGCCACGTCTAGACCTTAATTGTTACTGTACTATTGTTTGCTAAGAATTTACATTTTATTTCAGGTAGACAAAAACTCCCATATGAACTGAATTTGACCTCGGTTTTAATCATTTTAGCCATTTTGCAAAAAAATGCATTGTTCTGAACATTTTTCCAACGTATCCCGTAATAGTAGGGTATCCCATCATAAGGCTTCACAATTGGATTCTGTTGCCGTATTCGGAGTTCTTGTAGATGCTAGTTCGGCTTTCACCCTCATATAGGTTTCTTGTTTACAGTGTGAAAGTGCAGGAGTCTTAGAAGACCACCAAGACCGATTTGACATTTGTGTAACCGTAATTCCAAATCAATATATTTGCATTCCACCTTGGCTGTGCGCACTCTCCCCTGAGGCTGGAACAGTTCACCCTATTCCAGTGAATGCGCTGTTCAGAATGTGGGGGTGAATTTGTACTTGTGCTCTGAACAGGACAATGATGAAAATCGGTCTGGCTGTTTGAAGCAGCTGGTCTGCCTTTCACTTGCACCTGGAGACCCAGTCTCAGTTTAAGGGGCGAGGTGGGGGAGATTAAATCCCCCCGCATGCGTGGTACACACTGCACCCGCCTAGAGGGGGATACCTGGGTGGAGTCTCTGGTCTTAATCCTCCTCCACAATCCACAGGTGCGACCTCATGGTACACGGACTGTGCACCAACTACCCTATCTGGCACTTCCCAGCAGCTTCTTTGGCTCTATGCCCGCATTTGTAACAAGGAAGGGGTGCGATGGTACAATATTGGCTCATTTGCATGATTTGCATCCAAACGAGGGACTGCCCCTCGCGCTCGAACTAATAAAAAATGTGCGCAAGCGCGATCTGTATTACAGAAGGGACTGCAAGCGCATCTGCGACCCCTTCAATAATACCAAAATATCCAGGGGCGACAGAACTGGGCGCAAACTCCCATTGAACCCATGGGGCACTTTTTTAAAAACAGCTTCAAGATGGCACGTTCCCAAGTAGGCTTTCTATAAGGTAAACCATTTTGGAAAAAGAAAGTCAGAGCAAGTAGGTCTTTCTCAGTACTAATTACATCTTTAAAGAGTCAGGCCAAATTCAATATGGTCCCATATGTCATTAATAAATAATTAAGAATTTCAAAGTGAGGGCCTGTGCGCTATAATAGTAGAAAGCTGCAGAATTAATTTACTTAAAAGGGCAAGCATGAAATAATTATTTGCATGTCTAAAAAAATATCAAAGAAGACACTATAGAAACCATGAAAATGACACAGTGAAGATAATTCTAGTACCCATAGGTCGGTGGAAAACATCATAGGCAACACACACATAGATTTTGTTGAGATTGTATAGCCATAGCATGTTATCTAGGCACAGTTTTGTGAATATGTCAAAGGATTGTGTAACAATCAGATGTTAGGAATGCACAGACCTAGAAAAAAGGAGATGCGGATCATCGGACAAATGAAAGTGAATTGTACTTGTAAAACAAAGCTGCTTACCAGAAAGCTGGAGCCAGGTATAGCAAAGCATTGCTTGTAAAGGTATGCACTACAGAAAAGCAGCAAGACATAGGTCTGGTGCTCTCGCTTATAAAACTGTAAATCTTCTGCAAGTTCCCGCAGCTCATCAAGGTCTGAAGGGAATGTCAATGATCTATAGGGTGAAGAGAAATATATAGATCATTAATCTAAAGAACAATCATGTGGTATCCAATCCCACCAAACTTGGCAATGTACAAATTAGCCTATTGGAAATGATAACTAAAACATTAGGGAAAAGAAACCGAGTAGGCATTACAAATGACAAACATGCACAAAAAAGCTAGTGTAGTGAAAAATGATATATAAAAATGCAAATAGTAGTCTAAAAATATTAGGCTTGATACTAATGCTTTCGGAGGGCTTTGGGTCAGCCTACTGTTCGCCATTAGTTGGCTACCTTGTCAATCTCGTTTGCTTGCTTCTTATTTGAAGGCCCACCTTGCTCTTCTTGCGTTTGTCCCACCCCTGAAGCACATCTTCTTTACCATCCTTTAATTGAATGACTTGGATCTTTCGAATGTTTACATTAAGGGAACTACTTTTTTCATTTGATTTAAGCACTACATGGGAGTGCATACATGCTCTTCCTTTCTCCCGGGTGTCTGCCTTCAAATCCCCACTCCCACGCTCGGTGTTGCTTCCTCCTCTCCGCCAGCTTTGAAGTCATTACTCCAACCCCCTTATTGAGAAACTTTGTTTTTAACTTTATATCACTGATCAATGTGCCCCCCCCACACCCCATACGAGCCCAGCTGAGGATCCTCATCAGCAAACACTGGCAAAGCCAAAAGGTCAGTTAACGCTACTGAAATGTGATACTTACTGGTTTTACCAATGTCTGTCACTTTGCTGTGGGGCAATCAGAAGAATCAAAGGCTGTTAATTTTCCTGGACAATTAAATAGAAATATTACTGAATTAGGATGAAGTCCTATGTGGTCCATTCAATGCTAGACAATAATTTGCACACCTCTAACTTGGAGGTGCTTTCTGGAATTGATTTCTATGGCCCATCGTTTCGAATGTGCACTTAGCTCGCACTTTTTCGACGTGTCTAAGGTCATTCAGTGAACCCATTTCAGTCTTGTTCACGTGCTGTCTTGACTTGCATATCCGATGCCATGTGTGGCAGGACGTAGACTCTTATTGCCAGTAGCTTCTGATAATCCACGGGCAGAGAAGAACTGCTATGCAGCAGGAGGAAAGAGAAGTAACATTTGACTACAATTTCTAGGGATTGGAGGTTATGAGTGTGGTTCTTGTGCCCCGAGTATCTCGAGTATGTCTACCTCCAGTTTGCCTACTTTCGTATCTAACTGGTTTATATCTTTATTAGGAGTTGAAACTGCGCAATTGATGCTTTTTGGTTGTGCGGTATGGATTTATATTGAACAGAGAAAATCGGTACAGCATGAGCAATCAGCATCCATTAGCCAGGAGTAACGACATCATACAGTAATAAAGAGGATGATATAGTACAAGTAGTCTTCTTATTCTGGTAGGGGGGGCAGGTAGGGAAGTCGCCGGGCGCACGGCTGATGGTGTTCGTGGGGTGCTTGAGTATTCCGGAGGTGAACCCTGGGCCAGAAGGGTGACTCGGGGCAAGGGAGAGAAGTGGAGATATGTGGTCTTGGTATGGGAGGAGCTTGAACGCCGCATGTGTGTTGGCGACTATGGGTTTAAGTGTGGTTGGGCAAGAGAAGGGCAGGTTGCACACTTTAGACGGGAAGCGTTGTCTTGCATGAGGAGACAGGGTGACGGTAGGGCATCAGGATGGGACTCTCAATGTCGGACGGCAGAAGTGATAGATGCTAGCTCTGCTATCACAGGTGACGTTAAGAAAGAAAAGGGAGGGAAGATCCGCTGCTACTACCTGCCGCAATGGTTCTGTAAGGTGTTGGGGGTGTATGGGGACAACCCTATGTCAAGAGGGGTATATCAAACGGAGGTTAGTGGAGATGTGGGTTTTACTGATCATTTTTGATCGGGGGTTAGATCATTGGTAGTGTCTGGTGTGCTTGTGGTACCTGTGTGTCCAGGGGGGAAGAGGATGGGTATGGGGGTTATATACTGAAAATAGCAGGGGGACCACTGATGCTTTTGCCCATAGATTCCAATTCTTGCCACAGATCATTTTTCCTCTCCTGTTGCAGTTCTTGGAGGCATGACTTTTGATCACTATCCACGAACGGCGCTTTGTCTTATTTTTAAGACAATGGAGGCGTCTTGTCCTGCTTGGACATCTTCAGGTTCCTCTAGTTTGGGTTCAGCACTCTATTCCCTTGGCTGCAACTTTTGAAGATCTTCAATGCATTAAGGTATCCCAGATCATAAGCCTTATGTGCACTGGTCAACCTTCTACTTTATCGCGATCAAAGCTTCCAGCTAATTAATGAACTACATTGCAAGTTCTTGCTGATCACACATCAACAATCACAGCAGGCTAGATAACCTTGAGCAGGTATAACAGCCCGTAATGTGCAATCCTGCCAAGGCTACTTCTCGCATTCAGCAACATGTGCTTCTGTGCAACCACGTGACAAAGCAAACACCTCACAGATGGCAACTGTTCTCTCAATCCAGCCTTCTTGAGATAAAAGAGGATTGTGAAGACTCCATCAGTGGGGCACCTCGCTCCGTTTAAGTATGCACAGGTCACGCAGTTGGGATAGACGAAGGCCCGAGCATTCCCTCAGCAAACAGGGGAGTCAACACAGTGTTTCAGGGGAGCCTTGTATTTCATCATATGTGCCGCAGTTAAATGTGCTGGGCCCCACAACCTTTCTAGTGTCTGTCAGAATGAGTCCCAGTGTCTCCAGGCTGTCACAGGCCCCCTTTATCTCGCTGATCAGTGGCAATATCACTGTTGTCTAGCAGATCCCCCAGGATGATCTACTCACCAGTGCAAGCGGGTGGTATCAATCAGCAGCTCAAATATTTCTTTACACGTGCCTCAGTTGTGTATATACTTCATTTGTGGGGGTCTGTCTTCAGAGTAGGTGTCGCTATTTTAGGTGTGCCTGGAGCCACTGAGGGAGAAGAGTAATTTTCATTGACTCAGCCCCGCTTCAAATTTAATCTGGTCATAATCCGGGTGTGTCAACTTAAGCAAATAGGCAGCCAACCTTCTTTCAATGAAATACGTATTAATTCGACATTTAGTTAATGCTAAGCCGGTAGGGTGGATAGTGGAGCGCGAGGGAGTCGCGTCTGCTAAGTTGGCTTGCTCCCGATCTATTGCTTTCGTGAGTCTCAGCCTTATTTGCACATAAGAAAAGTTGGGCAATTAAAGCTAGTATCTTTCGCTTCTATGGATAGCCAATGTAGTTCCCTCAGAAAAGGAGAGACTTGGTCGATTTTCAGGTTTTTTTTCTTTGACCAGAGCCCCGACTGCAAAAAGCAGAATTGGAATGAGTGGGTCCAGATTGCCTTTGTTGCTCCGACAAGAGCGCTTTTCAATGCAAGAGATGTTGAACGCATGTGCTGCAAGGTTTTTGAGTGAACAGCCGCTGCTGATGATTTTACAGAATGTTGCCCATGCAATGACAGTTAAGAGGCTGGAGGCTGAAACAAAACAATTTTTCTTTATAATTTAAGGGGGATGCTAATCCAGATATCATCAGTTCAAACACACAATCTCCGTATGTTGTAGTATCAAGTTGCTGGAAACATTCACATAATACCTTTCGAGTTTCCAGGGTTTAGTCTAAAGAAGTTGGATTATTACTGAGCATGGAAGTTTTTGATTTGTGGACATTTTTCAAAAGAGTTGTAAGTGTATTTTCTCCCTGGCTTCTCCATCAAACTTCTGAGGGAATCTAAATATAAACTGTATAACAATGGAGCTAGAACGGAATCTCAAGGAACATCACATGATTTGGAAGGATCAGTGTACAACTGACAAGAAAAAAGTGAAATAGCTGAGAATTCTTACAGTAAACCATAGACTGTTTTCAAGGATGTAATTAGGTGTTTGGCGCTCAATAATGTCTTAGGCTGCTGACAACTCCAAGAGAACAAGAAGGAGAGTGGATGTCCTAGAAAATTTTAATTGTTGCCTTTTCAGTTCTAGAGCCTTTATTAAACACCAACAGGAAAGGACCAGACAGAGTACCCATGTCATTGAATGCACTGCATTGGTCAGCCATACATTTCTTGATTATGTTGTCTAGCTAAAGCAAGCTTTTTAGTCTAGATGTTAGCGAGTCGATTGGGATCAACATGAGATCTCCTTAAAATGGTGGCATTTGAACATTTTAGTGCAATTAGGAAAATGCATTTTTCAGCGACGAGTTAAAAAATAGGCACTACAACCTGCAGAATTGATGGACATTATTTGTAATTGTGATGGCCAAGAGGCTACCATTGTAGTAAAATAGACTTTCCACTCTTGGTCTTTGATGACTTTACAAGACATTCTTAAGAAATGTGCTCTGTGTATGCAACAGTAGAACTGAGTGGTAGTTTGGCTTTAACTTGTGAATTAGGAGTAGCAGACACAGATTCCCAGATGTGTGACTTTATTTAGGAATACATTTTCAAATTGGTTGCATGTGGACTTGGAAAGAAAACAGATTACTACACTTGGTGATTTTGAATTGCTTTTAACTATATGGAAAATGTTCTTTTGACCAGTCAGTGAGTGCTGTCTTTTGTTTTTCCTATTCATTTGTACATTTAGGACGGGCATCATTAAATGTGGAATGTATACCGAGTAACAACTTTGGGGCTGCGGCAGGTTGGGTCCTTTAGAGTAATGCATTTTATTCTACCTGGTCACACTATATGCTGCCCCTTTTTCTGACCTCTGAGCTTTCAGTGAACAGTACGTATACATTTTTTTTTAAAAGTCTTCCTGCCTTCTCTAGCTCTATGCATGCCAAGTTAACTATGTTTAAATATATTTTACCCTCAACTGATATCCTTTAAAATAGGTGAAACATTTGTGCAAGCTATGCATGCGTTGGAGTATGCTGTGCAACATGCATAAGCCAGCAACTCAGAAGCAATTCTTGCTGATTTTTCCTCCTTTCGATACAGTGAGGAGGCTGAGGATGTTCTCGGTGAGTTGTGTTTCTTAGATGGGGTGTATCTTCTGACTATGTTTCAAAGGTAGAAAAGAGCTGAACCTCGAAGACGAGCCAGCAGATTTTGAAGATGACTGTCATTGAACAGAAGGCAGTGGGGGCTTTCAACTGGACTTTGTCCACCATTAGGAGGCATACTGTTGCATTTCAGACTCTTTGGGAGTCTCTTGATTTGTGAGCCTGGAAATCTGTAACAGAGGAAGTGGTTGTCGACTTACTAGGAATTCACAAGTTCTGCAAATACTGAAGTATGGTCTTCTATACAGAAAAATGTAGATTTTTTGTTTCAGCAATGTCAGAAAGTGGAAGCGAGGGCAACTCACTTTTTAAAAAGGAGGTGCCCTCTCCTCTACTTTCGGAGTTAAGATGGAGATCAGTGTCTCAATCGGACCCTGGCAACCAGTGGCAGCCGGCACGGATTGGGGGTGGCGGGAAGGAGTTGAGGTGAAAAAAAAAAAAAAAAAAGGAAAAAGAATCTTCTCTGCGCCACCTTTCTCCTCCGTCAATGCGGCTTTGTGATTGGTCAGAGTGCCGTGGTTCACTTCAATACAGCCTGGTTGGAGAACATGCACAGTGTGCATGAATGTTTGGCCGGCCCAGGACGGCCGGCCAACCATTTATGCTCACTTACAGAGTGTGCTCACGACTCCCCCTGCTCCTCTGTCATCAGAGCAGCCCTGCCCCGCACTGCAAAGCTGCCGCAGCAGGAAAAACTACAATGATAATAAAATTAAGTTATTATCATTTTATTTTTCCTTTATTTCACTGCTGCAAAGCAGTGGGCGATGCTCTGCCTTAGCAGAGGAGCTGCCACTACTGACAACTGGAATGCAATGGAATGGAAGAGCTTCTCTTAAGATGACCGAATGGGGGCCAATAGCTGAGTAGGTGGCATGGGCCTAGAACCTCAATTCTGGTCTTCAAGCCACTAGATTTTACGCGGTTTTGACACATCCACATTTCAAATGTTTTTTGGCAATCTTCATAATGTGTGAATTCGTTTTATGTGCTGCTGGAGTGGAAAAGCAGGTGAGAGATCTTAGTGCATCTAGTTATTTTTATTTCAAACTGCTTTGCACCGTTACTTGATTTCCGCAGGGGGATATATAGAAGTGAGAACTTCCTTTATGACACTGTTTCAGAAATGCATTTTTGGGATATGGGTCATCCTCCTGGATAGTTTTAAAGTGATAGCGCTCACTGTCACTTTTGCTAAACTGGGTAAATATTAGTAAATATGTTGGAGAGGGGAATACAACCAATTTGGGGGGGGGGGGTTAACTTATTTTTCACTCCGTGCATTACACGAAGTTACACTTTGGTATACTGGTAACAACATTTTGTGATTATGTATAATATAAATCCTTTCAATATAAAAAAGTACACTCCAAATAGATCTGTTGGTGTTAAATAGCAAGCAGTTATCACACTCTGCCTTCAAAAAAATCCCCAAACGATAGATAAAGACACAGTCTAGCACATCTGATTTGGCAAAATTAAAAGTAAAGAGCTCTGTGATATTTGATGCAGTGGCCACTTCAATTGACACTCAAGACCCCTCGTATTTGAGACAACAGCCATATCTTCAGTGCGCGATTGGAAAGCCATGCTTAAAGCACATCATGGCTGCAAGGTTGATGTGCCCAAAGAGCTGAATCCAAAATGGCACTCCCTTTCCATGATAGTTAAGTGCAGACTCTGTGGATCCCAAAAAGAAACGTTTAACCACCTTTATGCTGCTGCCCCGCACTCCTGAATGCTCGTCGCACTTTACTTAAACCTTTATTTCTCAAATACAGGACACAAACCTGTAGACCCCACAAATTTGGCTTTTAACATAGTGGACCCAAGCGACTTGGCTACATTTGGCAAGTATACCAGCCTGCTACAAACATTACTTAAAAACACTGACAATCCAGAGTAACGCCTAAATCACTAGCGTGAAGATTCATCATTTTGTACAACCATGAACAATTGGCCCTTAATCCCCTTCCGGTTCTATATACATTAAGTACTTCTTTACAAAAACTTTCTACTTTTTACATAGTTAAGCAGCATTGAAAACCACGTATTATTTGTGTAATTTTTTTTCTAACTTTATATTCAGCCTTTAAGACAATAGCACTAAACACAGTTTATCAAGCCGTAGCATTTTTGTACTTTAATGATCGACTTTCACCTTGTATTTGCCCATGAACTTGAAATCTCTCCTTTTGATTGTCAGTTGCAGAACTGCTTTAATGGTGGCCAAGCAAGTTGTATATTTTTAATCTAGTTTCTAAGTATTTTCACGTAATAAATGTGTTTTATATTCATGATCTTGTACATACATTGCAAAGATTTTAATAAATTATGCAATAAAGAATTATGACTGACTGATAACATATGAAGATTCTACTATGCATTCACTATTGGAGAAATTCCATGGACCTATGTATCCAGTATTTCACAGAAGAAAGTTATGTTAAAGAAAAGTTTTATTTATAGTCAGTGAGACCACTTTATAACAAACATATTGACATCTATGTAGGCCTGCTCAGAGTTCGAGCACCAACTTGTAATTTTAGAGACATTCTGTATCAATACATCAGGCACCAGCTCATCATGGACTGCCACGGAAAAAACATTCAGGGAGAATTACTGAAAAATAGAAACCCCAAGTTGGCTGAGGGTACTGACACTGCAAGAAGCAATTTAAGGTCTACCAAGTCATTCAAAACATCTAGGGCCTATTTACAACTTTTATGCCACTGCCGCCCGACCACCCGATTACAAGTTTAAAGTGGTCTGGCGGGCTGGCGGCGTGGCACTCCCACAGCGTTGCTTTAGAAAACAGGCACTGCAATGGGACCCCACAGCAAGGTTACTGCACGTCATCGACTAAAAAGTCCATGCAGGAACTGGGGTGTATGCACACAGGGGGCACATAATAGGCCCTCTGCATGCATCTCCATGCGAGGATGCCCAGGGGGCCCATTTGTTTCCTCTCCACAATGGTGTTGGAACCTCCATGACACCGCCGGCTGAGAGTTAACTCAAAATATGCTTGGCAGGACCACGGCGGTCCCGCCAAGCTTAATGCGGCCTCAAGACCTCTGTGCCACTGCCAGGGAATGGGGTACCCCTGGCGGCAGTACCAGGGCAGTCCAACCGCTCAACTCATAATGGGGCAGTCAGATCGCCGGTGCAGGGGTGGCTAGACCATAACCGCTGCGCCAACACGAGACTCGTAATTAGGGCCCTAATGGGGTTTAAAACAGCATCTGAAAAGGCTTTGTTGAAGAGATGATCAACAATGAAAAGGTTAAGTTTCAAAAATTAGGACTTAAATAATCTCAAGTTAACTTGAAACAAATGTAAGCATCAATCAAGAATCAACTCTGGTAACCTGGACCTCACCCACCTCTGTAGACCTTTCTTTTTTGGCTGGGGGAACAAAAGTTACGAGATCGCCCCAACCCTCCTACCCAAGTCTGTTTATTTCTCCCAAAAAAACAACTAAACAAAGGAAGGGGTCGGATAATAATCAGGCATAACCAATATTAAAAAATCCAATAGGAAAAAATATGGGGCAAATATCAAAATTCTTTACTAATAACAAAAGAGAATCAATGGAGAAGTTACAATTTGGTTGGTTAACGAGAGAACTGCACGGAGCAAGGGAGGATTGACGACTTACAAATGATGGTGCCAAGAAGGGAATAACAAACTCAAGTGGTACAATACGATTATGCTCCTGGAATATAAAAGGAATTCAATCAAAGTTACAAAATGACCAACTGACCCAAAGGTCAAAAGATTTTCAAATAATCTGCCTACAAGAGACCTGGCCAACTGATCCTTTTATATTAGAAGGCTTTAAGGGATACTATATGTCCGCCATGAAAACAAGTAAATACAAAAGATCTTGTGGGGGCCTGGCTACTTTTATCTCAACAGAATTAAAAATTGAAAGTGAGGAGGAAGTACAAAATATAACCGACTGTTTGATAGTTAAACTACGATATAAAGACAAACGGATAAATAAAGTGCTCTTATTAATAAATGCATATATACACCACGATTGCAGTTCAAGAAAAGCAATGGTTAGCAGCTTGACAACTATAATACTTCAGCAACTGGAAAAGGACAGACAACCTGAGGTCATCACTATGGGTGACTTTAATATGAACATGTTATGGTCTTATGTGAGAGATGAAGAGATAAAACAACAGAACTACTTATGGGCAATTCCGAGTCCCTGCTTTACATCAAATATTAGGGGAGAAAAGAAATGGAAAATTGGGAAGATTTTTTTTAAAGATCTATAATCCTTAGGTCTAAGGGTGCTAAACGGATGTTTTCTGCAAGACAGACCACCTGCCTGGACCTACCAAGCATTGGATAACAAGTCGCGAATAGACTACACAATCGCCTCGTTAGACTTAATTCAAAATTTTGTATCCTATCAGATCGGAGGATCAAACGGAAGTGACCATAATCAAGAAATAATAGAGTTACAGTTAAACTGTGTAAGGCATGGAGAATATATGACACTTCTGGGAGACATAAAAACGGCAAATTATAAGAAACTTTATTGGACTGAACTCACTAAAGAATCAATCATAGCAACATCGAAAGTAATGGTTGAAATTTGTTTTGATGGAGATTGTTCTAACGCGATCGAAAAATGGTCCCTTTTTACAAATAAATTAGTTCTAAGCCAGAAACAAAAAGTTGGTAATAAAGAGCGGCAGAACAAAAAAAAAACAATTAAAAATCAATGGTG
Organism: Triturus cristatus; assembly: GCF_964204655.1. NCBI lineage: Eukaryota > Metazoa > Chordata > Amphibia > Caudata > Salamandridae > Triturus > Triturus cristatus. Next base: position 686,016,382 of record NC_140584.1, read on the forward strand.
CTGGTTAAACGGTCTTCGGAAAGTCATCTTTTAACAAAAGAGCGTAATAAAATCTTATGATTGGTTGAGAAACAACCAGGGAATCAAATCTATAGAGACAAATTTAAGAAGATAAATGCAGAAGTAAGAAAACTAATTTGGAATGAAAAAATCCAAGCAAAGCAAGCACTTTGGGCAAAGGCATTATATACCAGCAAAAAGAACAATGCAAGGGAATTTTGGCCTTTAATCAACAACTTAAATAGATCTAGTAGAGCAACTACATCTTCTGTCATTCCTGAGACAGATTGGGTCAACTTCCTTCACTCACACCTAAATTCCAACAGAAGCATGGATTTGAGTCCCGGCATAGCTAATTTGAGAAAGTCAGAGGATAAAAAGAATACTGACATATCTATTACGGAAAGTCAAGTATGCAAACTTATTAAGAAACAAAGATCTGATAGTGTCCCTGGTCCATACAGGATTCTAGCTGCCTTCTATAAAGAGAATGCATTACTACGGGACAGGTACTTAACTTTAGTATTTAATCAAGTGGTCCAAACATCAGCCATCCCTGCCTCCTGGAGGGGTTGCATAATCTCACCTATTTATAATAGCGGTGAGTGGTTACAACCCTGCAAATTATAGATTAATAACACTGCAAGATATCGAAGCTAAGGTCTTTGCATCTGTTCTTTTGAAAGAATGGGCAGAGGAAAAGCATTTAATTCCTCCAAACCAATCTGGTTTTATACAAGGATAAGGCACGACAACAAATATATTAATACTTGGAATGTTAATAGAAAAATATAAAGTGAAAAAACAACCGCTATATCTATGTTTCGTTGATTTTAAATCCGCTTTTGATGGTCTAGATAGGCACATTTTATGGAGGATATTGGAAAACTACGGTATTAACGCTGGCCTTTTAAAAGCAATTCAATTATTATATACCGAGACTTGGACAAGGGTTCGATTAGGTAATGGCTCACGGCTATCAAAAAGAATAGATACATCTCCGGGTCTAATGCAAGGATGCGTATTAGCACCGTATTTATTTAATTTATTTTTATCTGATTTACGGAAGAACTGGATAACGAGTTGGCTCACTCTCCGAAATTGGCTAACAAACAAATTTCAAATTTATTGTATGCCGACAATGTTATATTGCTCAGCCAAACAAAGATAGGGTTGCAGTGACTTCTACATAAAATATCAATGTATTCAATTAAGAATAAGATGGTAATAAATGAAACAAAAACAAAAAGTAATGGAAGTCTGTAATAGGGCATGGAGCCACAGTAAACATAAATGGTACTTACAAAGTCGGCAGCTAGAACAAGTGAAACATTACAAATATTTGGGCATATGGTTTGACGAGAAGGGCTCATTTTCTGAACACAAAACAGAGCTGATAAAAAGAAGTAATTGCTTGATTATGGCCTTTCGTTCATTACATAGCTCTTTGGGTGGACCAACTTATCTTCCATTATTAAAGGTTAGAGAAGCAAAATTAATGCCCAGTCTTACTTATGGAAGCGAAGTTCTTTGCGGTATAGATTCTGCACTTTTGAACAATGCTATGACAAATACATTTAAATATTTGTTTCGACTTCCAGTTAATGCATCACCGATCCAGATCCGACTGGAATTTGGCTTTTGTAATCAGCAAATTGTGAGGACGGGCCAGTATGTAAAGGTATGGAAACAAATTAAAACCAATATTTTTAACCCAATGAGCCGTCTACTCTGGCAAGAAATGCAACAGAATCAAACTTCCTGTTTTTATACATACCTTCAAACAGCACTAGAAGAATTGTCAGCGCACGAGATTTGGGAGATGTCAATAACACCATTATCTTTAAAAAAACATCTATCCCTTCTAAAAAATAAAGAGTTATTTATTAAGAGATCTCATGCCTGGATGATAGTAAATGAATATACGATCCTTAAAGTGCAACCATATCTAGAAATACCATGGTCATTACAAACAAAGAACTTATTTATGACCGCAAGATTTGGCAACCTGCCGGGACTTATGCACGCAATGCCTTGGCTGAGACCAACTAAGCCAATCCCCTGTAGATTATGTAACCAATGGGAAAAAAATATTATACATCTGGTTTGCATATGTATATCAATGAAGGTTGAAAGAAAGAGGTATTTAAAGATCTGTTTTATTGAAAGAGGGATACGATCATGCAGACAAGCCCTGTTCGCTTGTTTTAAGCCAACGGATATAGTAATGATTGCAAACTTTACAAAATTTATGGCCCTTGTAAAAATGAAATTGAAGTCAGTGATTCGAGCATAATAGGAATGGAAGTTGCTGGTAGTTAGAGAACATTTGCACATGAGATATTGCACAAAAGTAAAGAACCTATACCTGTAAATAATTGTTATTTTAAGATTTGTAATGGACTTCACTTGTGTAGATATGTTTTAATTATTGTGTACTGATGATTTTCGAATTGTAAGATTTTAATTAATCATGCAATAAATTATTATTGTTAAATGTACTGTGTGGGTTTAAAGTGCATAACAGAACATTTTGAGGCTGTCCGGCATGGTATACAGAATGTTTCAAACGTGGTAAACTGGGCCATTACTCTGGTGTTTGTAATAGATTTACCAAGAATCACTGTTATTCTAGTTGAGTCTAACAAAACAAATCAGTGATCAACCTCTCAATGAGATCCGACAGTGAAATTGCAGGTCAGTTTTGGAGATACTTCAAACACATATGGAAGCTTGAATTTGCAAGTAGGTTTAGTAACTAATGGGAATTTAGTTGTGGATGAAGAAACAAACAAAATTCCAAGTGATTAGTTTCTATTGATGGTTATGTGTTTGAGGTTCTCACAGATTCATGCACTCCATTCGCTCCTATTTCAAAACTAATTGGGGAGGTAATTTGTTGGAACCAAATGACAATGAAACATTTGGTTACATAAAATACATGATATTAAAGGCAATTTAGAGATAGCATACAAGGGATATGTTGGGGTATTTGATTTCAACAATTTGTTTCCAAGCAAGGAATATAACACAAACATGACCTGACTAGGTAAGCATCTTTGGGGATATAGATAACAGGGTAAATTAGGTAATTCAGGTGGATCCAATTTGATATTACAGTTTATAGCATAAGTGTTAAAGAGGTAAGTTTAAGCAGCAGTAAATAAATGTGGAATTAAGTGCAAAAGAGCCTGGTAGTTTTTTGAGGAACTTACTGGCTGAAGAGTCATTACACTGGTAGAGGCCTCCTACTGGATCGCTCAGATTGTTATGTGCACAGGAAATTGGATTGGTTGAGATTGTGTGCAGAACTAAGGCCTTTATACCAATGAAGGTGGATTCCACTAGTAGCTACAGGCCTCACTAGAGGATGCAACATTTGTCACCTTGTTTGAGCTTAGATCTGCATATAATCGAATTGAGCTGACCTAAGAATGTAAACACACCTTCTATCACTACCACAAGGGCATTTCACTATACCGTGATTGCCTTTTGTTTGGCTTCCATCGCCTCTATATTTCAAAAGGTTATATTTGCCCTGTTTGGACATATGGAGGGGGTGGTTGCCTTTCAGTGCGACATCTTGGAGTATGCTGAACCCATAGAAAAAATACACAACCGGTTATGCACAAACTTCAAGAAAAACGGATGACTTTGTAAATGGAGATATGCATATTTATGGTAAAGAAAGTTGAATAATTTAGGTCACTGTTGTGGAGAGAGTAGATTTGTCCCAAACCCAATTTGTTGTAGGGGTTTAGAAAAACTGGATTCTCACACCAGCAATTACAAATGACACTCATATTTGGGTCAGTGTGAGTTGTATTCCTGCTTTCTTGTGTATTTTTCAGGTTAGCCATAAGGTTAATATTCCTAGTAAAGAAGTGTAAGGGTTTAGCTCCCAGAGAAGACTTTACTGCCATGACTGTATAGAGGCATCGTGGTGTGGGCAGGCAGTGGGTGGGGAGCAGTGTGATTTATTGTAAGTTTCGGTTTCCTTGTTTACAGTCATTCATATGTAATGGTTGGAGGAAACAGTTTAAAAACAATGAAATGTGTGATTAAAAAAAAAATTCTTAGTAAACAAAGCATTGAAGTTTCATTGGAACCTTGAAAATTAAGAAATCATTGGAAGAATTCAAATGAACTAATGTCACAGCTCCATCTCTTACTCCAGTGTCACAATTAGCTAAGTGTACCTTAATTGCAGATGCCAGTTGTGGCAGTGTGGGGGCTTTCTTTGATCAAAATAGTGGCCAGGATAAGATGGTGGTGTTCGCTTCAAGACCGCTTGTTACAGAATCTAAATACTCAACAACTCAGAAAATAGCCTGTGGAACATAACATTTCAAAAGCATACTAATGGAGTAAACAATTCCTTATCAAACAGGTCATACGCCTTTTTTCCTCTTAACCAGACTGAAATGACAGGATAAAGGCCCCTGCAAGATTCGTTTTCATTTTTTGCGAAGGTATGCGAGTATGATTTCGAAGTGCTGTATATACACCAGGGTTGTGCAATTAAGCAGCAGATTGTTTATCCAGACTACCTGCTAATAATTTTGAGGATAGTGGCGGCTCCTCCGCCATAGTGGAGGAGCGTCACCCCACAGCTATCAAGCAGGGCGAGAAGTGCTGCTTTGTGTGTAGGCAAGCTGAACTGCTCTTGGAGCGGGGCAGTTGAGAAGTGGTTAGCCCTCTCCTAAGTGCGCAATGACTGTTTGGTCGCGCAAACCAGTCATGCGTATTTTCCACGTTCTCCATGCAGGCTGCATTACAGCCTGCATGGAGAATATGCCCACCCCTCCAGGTCCTCACTGAGCTCCGTATCACGGAGCTCAGACCAATCACAATGCTGCATTGCAGCATTGTGATTGGGTTATGGGAGGGAGCCTGGCTGCCTGCTTCCTGTTCCTGAAGTCAGAGATAGGAGAGCAGGAGCAGAGACGCGGGACCCAGTGGCAAGTTTATTTGTTTGCTCACTCTATCCCGCAATCGTGACCCACCCACCCCCCGGCCTCCACCGCGAGCCATGCCGGCCACCATTGTCTGAGGGTGTAGCAGCTACAATATCTGAGCTAACAAGTTTATGTCAAAATAAATTTTCAGAGGGAAGATAGGGTCAGGAAATGTTACAAGAAGGGGTTTTGGAGAAAGTCAAATGTTTTGTCAAAAATTATTGCCCAATGAACCAAATCTTAACTTCAGAATCTGTAGGAAGGTCCGGGACAATCATCTTCAGATGCGGTGTCCTTTAGCAGGATAATTCAAAGCAAAACTTAGCAGGAATTACATATACATTTGATTGGTTATCAAGAGGTATGCACACCTAAGAACATTATGTTTTGGTACTAGTGAAGTATTTCACAAAATGGGCAAAAATAAAGTGTGTAAGGCAATCCACCACTGAGTCTGCAATTGTGTTTTTTACAGGAGTGTTTCTACAAGTGATAATGGTGTACAGTTTACGTGTTCCAAGTTACAGTTCTCTTTCCAAGCTAGGTCAGTTTTTGATATGAAAGGAGCATTGTATTTGCAACATATGAATGGTTTAATAAGAAGATTCAACAGGGTGTTCGTTTAAGCTTTCTAAGAAGCTGTAAATATGATTCAAGATGTGGTTGAGTCAGTTAACGAAAAGGTTTGGGCTTATCACTACATGCCAAGTATGACGGTTTTCAGTCCGGTTCATTTATTTAGAGGACAACACCATACACTGAATTGTATTAATGGAGGCTTACTGATGATTTACGGATTCTAGCTTTGAAGAACTTGTACAACTTTGCCAAAATCAGTATGGGCACTCCTACTGACAAAGGTTGAAGAAAGTTTGAAGCAAATACTGATGACTATCTCAAGTTAGTAATGTCAAGCTAGAAGTTTGAGACCGAGTTAAGGTAATGTTGCCTTTTGCGGTAAGAAGGGACTGTCAAAATTTACTCATGAAAAAACATCTGCCTTATTGAACAGTAGGTCCTGTTGGAGTATAAGCAGGTTAGCAAATTTTAGTTGTTTTTATATGAATTAAAGTTGCATGGCACAACACAGCCTTCTACATTTCATAGGATGTTAAAGCTCAGTGGCATTCCGGAAATTTTAGAGGGCCGCTAGACAGAGTAGGATGCAAGTTGCTCTACAGAAGATTATAGGTTTGGAAAAAAATATTATTTCGGACTCTGAATTAGCTCATTCTGATAAACAATTTTTGCTAGACCAAGTTGTGTGAAAATTTGTTCATGCTTTGTTTATGACTCAAAAGATTAAGGAAAGCAATTGAGTCGGGATGTCTAACACGATACAATCATTGGATAACAAAACTGTTCGTACAAAAAGGGACTCAAGATTTTCATGTAAATTCCAATTAAAATGTGGCCCATCCACACATTGCAGTTTGCAGAACATTTGGCACCACTTCAACAGTACTTCTCACAAACTCACCTACGTGCAGAGCTCACTCATTCCTATCTGTGGGGAGGTTTCTGCCCTAACTGCAGACATCTCTGTATTCTTAGACATACATTGTGGTAGGGTCAAAGGAACTGGCAGGAAAATAGAGAATGCTTATTACACAATGGGAGGGGTTCACGGACAGTAAGGAGGGTTTGATGAGCGTTGCAGAAAGGTTTAGGGTGGGGCATGTGCCCACCTAAAAAAAGAGTAAACCCACTGTTACTCACTGCACTTCTAAAGTTACTACAGCAAAAATGGACCCAAAACAGTTGCACATGTATTCCAGCTCAGACCTGGAGTAAATCTAGCACCACACAATGCCAACCACTGGTAATGCAACAACCCAACATAGAAAATAATGGCAGGGACTTCAAGCAGGACCTCCAAGGAAATAATGTTAAAATGAATTACTATTTTTACTTTTCAACAATATATTTAGGTTTAATTTTGTAGTGAAGGTAGCGATTTAGATCCATACATTGCTATGTTAGCATAAGCGCGTTAGCTTTTAGAAAGCCATCTTGCCACTTTTGCTGCTTTTGCACACGACACTGCCGAGACATGTTATTGTTTGAGAACTGCTTGCTTGCCTTTTCTTCACATGAGAACTGGCTGTTGTTCACATCCCTAGACGTGCATTGCGACCTTGGTCTGAACATTGTGTGGCTAACACTCTGAGCCGCCAGACAATGTATGTTTTTGAGTTCAGGTTGATCAGCCCACTCTCTAGCCATAATATGCACACAGCTGCAAATACCTGAATGTCGAGAGCCTTTAATATTACAGTTTGCATGCGTTTGAAACACATTTCTGGAGAAGAACATTTCCAGGCGCAGAGCAAAGCTGATCCTGTGATGTGATTCACCTAAGCTGATCTTTACGGTATGGGGTTCCCCATTCAAGCCTAGGGACCTTCTATTAGCCTAATAATATTAGTTTACTGGCGAAAGGAAGGTGGCTGCATTCCACTGTCATTTATACTATGATTTCTCCTTTCATTTTCTATGGTATTGTAACAATACTGATGGTTTTAATTATAATCATTTGTCTGCTTATGTTAGCCAAAGTACTGCATTTTAGGACACGTAGTTTATAAAATAAACCTTTTAAACTTTACTGTGTCTCTGATTACTTTGTTGTGGATTGATATGAGAATAATTACGAACCGGTATTTCTGATTCCCACCATTCCTGAGAGTACTCTAAGTCGCTTGTTCTGGGTTGTCTATACATTGGGACCTCCGAGATAATATGGATAACGAATGGGACACGGATGCTGGTCGGATAGGGGTTCTGGGTACTGAGGTGAGTTTTTTGGTACACCACAATTCACTGAGGTACTGGTTTCCTGCGCATAGTTGTGTGCATGAGAAGAATCCCTGCAACAATTTCATTTTAAAAGAATGAATAGAAATAAAAATAAATCCTTGCGTAGATGCTTTCAGAAACTGCAGATACTTCCACCAACGTGCCGGTGATACATAGTGAGCGTAAGACCCGGTTTGTATATTCAATCAAACTGCTTCTGCAAAAAGCAAAAGATGGGTACTCTAAGAAATGTGCAAATCAGGCTAGAATTTATTCGTCCAGCAAACGGACCAAGCCATCATCAAGAGCTTGACGAAGGCAATATTTCAAATGCATTCAGTCCATTTGCTGGATGAATAAATTATAGCCCAATATGCACATTCCTTGACATGCCCATCTTTTGCTTTTTGCTGAAACAGTTGGATTGAAAAAAATAAATACATAATATTTTAATAACCTTTTTAACTTAAAATCTATTGTATAAATAAGTGAAACTTTATTTAAAAACACACATTACTTTGCATAACTTATTAAATAAATATAAACATTTTATTTTAGGTTAGTATTTTTTGATAAATCTTTAGAAAAAGTACTTTAATTTGAACAAATAATATCCTTTAAAATAAAGTTAAGTGCTGTAAAATTTCTATCCTGTTCAACATTTTAAATAAATAAATATAACATTAATTTCCATTACTATGTAATATAAAGATATTTGTATTACATTTTTTAAGTTTAATAAACATTTTACAAATTACCTATACTTTACCTTGGAGAATCATCTGCCCCTGTGGTGGAGACCACAACTACCTGTGAAAAGTTACCGGCAGTAATGTTACATCTTTAAATTAGGCTACAGGATATGGGCTCAAACGGTGGAGATAAGCAAATCTACACTTCAGAGTAACGGTCTCAGGAAAGATTAATAATCAAAAGTAGTAAAGTGACTACAAAGTTTAAGAGTATATTTACATACATAAATTTACTCACATGTAAATGTATCTTTGTCTATAGGCCTTAATGATCTTTATAGGTTACTTTTATTGACACTATTATCTTTTAGTCTTCCAGATCCCTCACCATCTTTCTCACCTAATTTACATCCTCCTCACAGTTGATTTATTAAACCATTATATTATCTTGCTGATAAACTTCTACATTTAATTTACAGATGATTTGGATTTGATAGTTTGAGGGTGAAGCATGGTTACTTGTGTCATCTTCTTGTAGCAAGGCTCAAGAAGCACAGTCAGAAGATTCACTGTTCAGTCAATCAAAGAAAACGTTTTCAGTTCTATGAAAATGCCATAAAAGCACAAATACCAGTGATGTTGAATAAACACTACTATATAAAAAACAATTTTAACAATACTGAAATCAAACGCAAATACAATACGTTAAAACACCGGAGCTATGGTCTCTAACAACACACTCCAAAAAATACCATGTGCCATAAAACAAAAACTTTGAATCATACAGCATCTGTAACTGTATTCTGGAGAAACTATACCCAGTGAATCCACATGCTTTAAATAGGATAAAAAAAATCTTAAGGAAAACAATGTATAAAATACAAAAAAGAAAATCACGTGCAAACATAATTGGCATGAAGCCTCATCACATAAGACTTCTTTCCCAGGGGTGAATAACTACTGATAAGTACAACTCCAGGCCAAATTAGTTCTCAAACAGAAACGTATGTACAAACTGAAGGCTGAAGAAGCTTAGAAGAAGCCTTGTGTGACTTACGAAAGTGCTGCCTAATCCTGTTTTTTTCAAACTTAAAGAATGCTCTCAGGGTTGGAAAACAGATGCAATCTGCCAACGTTGCTAAAATAATACTTAATAGTTTTCAGCCAAGGAATTCTAAGTACATCGGGTAGATAAGACAATCAATAACAATGGCTCTTTAGAGAGAAGCTTTAGGGTTAGACCAAATTGATAGCCATAATAAGGGAGCCAGCAGAATAAGATCCTCAACATATGACAGACCAAGCTCCAAATGGCAAAAAAGGGAGAAGAGTTAGGAGGCAGGCCCAACAACCTGCGGCAGAAGTAATTTTCTTCTTGATATAATTTGATACTGAAAGAGTAACCCCAAATAACAGGGCCACGGCACGATATAGGAAAATACTTCATTTTGTAAATCCCCATCATCTGCCCAGCAAGTTTCCGTACCAGTTTAGACACAAAATTAAAATAGGCACTGGCAAAGCCGGTTTTGGCAATGTGAGTTATTGGCGTTGTCAGGGTCTTTTAGTCATGTTATAAAGCAGCATGGCTGAAAGGCCTTGAAAAAAGTGCTCGTCTTCCCTGCCACCATGTAATACTTCTCCTTACCGGGTGACCATTTGAAGGAAGTCAATATTGTCACACGGTGACATTGTGTGAGTTGCAGGTGTGCTGACGTTGCTGACCTGTGCTTTAGAGCTCTTAGAAGTTGCAGGGAAGTTGTATGAAGAGCTGGATATAAAACTAGCTATTCTTAAAGGCTGGGATATCTTGAAATCAGTGGTACCATTTAACGGCAATCAAAAACTAGTCAGCTTTTGGAAATTTGCTCCTCAGGTGTCAGCGATGATCTAGTTCCTTGACTTATCGGAATGATCTAGGAAATAAGGTCACATATTCTTAACAGCAGTCCACCAATCAAAGGAACATTCTAAAGCTTTTAGTGCGGGCGATGCCAGATTGGTGAACGTGAACTACATTTGTTGTTTTTTCTCTGGATAGTTCTTTGAAATCCCTGGGGTGGAACTCCTTTCAGCTAAAGAACTCCTTCCTACTTCGTCATGTAGCTCTGTGAGAATAGAATAAAACATAATAACTGTCCAATTAGACAGCACTAATCGCAAATGAAGTAAGCAAAAAAAATAATAAAGTGACGATTATACGTAAGCAGCAAAACGAGGTTTATTCCGTGAACCTCACATGGATGAAAGGGTGAGTTGGGCTTGACGTCATTTAAAGAAGATGCAGTTGTGTTGGTAAAGACAAAGCCCGCTGGGCTAGCTTGCCGTGTAACTGATCCCCACGGTGTGCATTTAGTTACCAACAAAACAAATTGCCTTCAGGGAAACCCACTAAATGAAAATATAGATATATTATATATATATATATATATATATATATATATATATATATATATATATACATACATACACACACATATATATACACATACATACATACAGACACACACACACACACACGTATATACATACACATCTTTTTTTCTTTTGTTTGCCAGGCTCCATTAAAATTTTACTATCTCCCGTTTGTGGATGAACATTATTTCTGGAATAGGATACCGCGATAAACTGCTGTAATAAATATTCAGATCCAGTTCCATACGAGCATCAACTGTGAATGAGACGAGAGGTGTTTCCTCGGGAGGTGCAAACACCCCAAAAACGTATACTTCTCACTCCTATTTGAATATAAGGGACAGGGAAATACCTCTTTAAACCAGTAGTTCCAGGGATCAGATTGAGCACATTGCAAACTAATTAAGAATTTTGTACTACAACTTTGTACCCCCAAATTAGCACACCCACTAGTGAAAAAGGTCCATTTCAGGTTATGCATATATCAATCTTGCAGTGGAGGGTGAGTGCAAATGACATTTTACAGTAGGTGGTTGGGTGAAATGTGGGTCAAACGTCTCTTTTCGTTGATGCAAAATTGCTTGGTCACCAGCCCAATGCACACGACCTGGCCCTAATGTTTTATTCACCCCAAATGTTATTGTTCTTGCAACTCTAATTCACACCACTGCCACAAATTATTTAGCCACTGCCCTCATAAGACATTTTAATTCGTTTTCTACTGCCTTGTAAAAGATGCAGGATAAACTCAGGACTATAAGTGTGCGCTGTTCGCTGGACAATTTTACATTAGTAGTTGCATTGAAAGTCCGCTAAAAACGAAATTTCCTTAAAGGCAAACATCATCTCCAATGGATCACCGCCAAGGTCATTTTTAATTTTTTGTTCACCACAAAATAATAGTGCGAAATTGCCCAGCCACCAACATAAGACTGATCAGTCACTAGTGCAAAGCAAGTGACCTGTTAATTGACCGAATGGGACGCTTGCAGTTAGAAGAAAATCAACTTAATATAGGACTCATTGCCCATATGGCAGAGCGTGGTATTTAAAAGTAGGACATGTAAGACTTGAAGGTTAAACATGCATTTACAGTGAAAAGCTATTTTCACTGTAGCACGGTTGGCTGGTCCATAGAAAAGCATTGGTATACAAAAAAGTTTAGAAAATGTTACCACTTGCTAGAAAAGTATTACAAATATATTTTTTTAAATATTTATCATCACAAGCAGAATTCACTGGTTAAGTCGGATTTGTAATTAATATTTTGGAAAGGGGACTTTTAGAAAGGTACCTTGGCCCTGCCTCAACTGCCTGGAAGCTAGATCTGCATTTTGGTCTCCCCGACAGTAATTATCACTGAACAGTCATGAATGAGGTGTGAATTTGCTTACAGGACCAAACAATATGTTGAACTAAATAGGCAGAGATGACCCAACTGGATCTGACGGCATATGCAGGGTGGGGCTGCGAGTATCCTTTTTGACTTTAAAATGTCAAATCTTGCTTGAATGCCACATTTTGCTTGACAGGTCTGCTGGATTTCATTTCATATGACACTTATGGAGCACTTCAAAGAGGACTCACTGTCGTAGGCAAATGTTAGTGGAAACTTGGGCAGGGCCCTTCTTTTGTCCCCATAGCCAGGCAGGCCCCAATACAGCGGACCATTTTCTTTTATATTAAAGTAAAATCCTGCTTGAATGACCGTTCTTTAGGGGGTTTTCATCTCACTTTTGGACACATTTTAAAGGGCCTAGACTATATGCCAAAACAATTAGTGTGCATCTCCTGCCTGGTTACTGGAAACACCGCTTTGCTCAACCAGGCCTCTGTCTGAGGTTGTTGTGGGTATAGGATTTTAGTGCTCGATGTGAGAGTACACTGGAATTACCATAGTATACACCCCCGGCACCATTAGGAAAGGAAAATATATCAAATGTGCCACCCCTGAAAAAGAAATACTTCGTCTACAGGTCCAAGCATCGGGAGCCGAACGCAGCGATAGGTCTTGGTCGCAACTCTTACCTATTTTACATGTTCACACTGTTCCTGCAACCTCACACCATTTTGTACTATTTTTAAAAAACTGAATTTTATTGCATGTTGCACTTTGTGCTCTATTAGCCAGCCACATACAATTTTTACTAAGAAAACCCTTTTTTAAATTCTCTAACATTTATTTGTAACTTCTTAACAAATATAGTTAACGGCAGCACACTTACGTAGTGTTCCAGGTCACAGCCCCGTTCCATCACGGCTTGTGCCGCTTGTGTGGAGGGCTTGGTGACCCGGAAACTCATTGGGCTGACTTCCTGTTCAAAGGAGGCAGTCGGTTTCTGCGTGCCAGTTCTCCTTCTGCATTGTTATATAAGCAAGAAGCTGGAGCGGAAGCGCAGCGGATGTGCGCAGCGGGCGCATCGCAGGCACACCAAAGGCGCGCCAAAGGCAAGCCTGTTTGCGCCTGGACCAGGCCTAGGGCCGTAACCCCTGTCCACCTCTTACCATTAACAGGGCCCATACTGACATACTCAAAAAATACTCTGAGTCTCGATAAACCTAATATGAAGCCCACAAGCCAGCAGCTCGACCCTAGAAGGAGCCCAAGCTATGTCTGCACTGCACCTCAAAATTTCTTTTCACAAAATCTAAAACTTGCGCTACTGTGAAACATAAACCGCGCCAACAATTACCTTCACCTAAAACGGTCTCAGGCCTGCTCATTAACACACGTTCTTTGATTAAGCATAACACAGAATTTGCAGAGTTGCTGACAGCACATAAAATAGACATGGCTTTTGTCACCGAAACCTGGGCAGACAGTACTTCTGATCTCGAATTTTCATTAGGCATCCCTCCGGGATTCACAATAAACAAACGATAGGTAAGATAAATGGGGAGGCAGTCTAGCGATCATTATTAAAGATACTCTGTCCATCAAAGGTTCCTCTGCAGGAAGCAGCACAGACTGTCAACTGCTTTCCTTCAGAATTACCTTAAGCAAAAATTACACGTTCAAAAGGTACACAATTGTATAGACCTCCCGGTACGAAAAGCAAATTTGAAGAAAATATTAGCCCAATCATAGAATCATGTACCGATTCAAAATATTTCTCTATCTTAGGTGATTTCAATTATCACCTGGAAAATCTAGAAGATCAAAACACAGCATCTATAATAGAGATGATGGCTAATGCCTCAATGGAACAGAAGGTTAAGCAGCCCACACATAATGCCGGTCATATTCTAGACGGAATTTTTACATCCAATCTACGTCTGAAAATACGAGAGGTTCTGCCAATCCCATGGTCAGACCACAAGGCCGTCCTGTTTGAAGTAACCACCATCCATCATATCCCTCTCCCTCATAATCCACACAGGACGCAACTGGAGAAATATCAGTCCTCACCTGTTACAAACCGCTCTAGCATCCCTACAACCGGACCCAATGTCCAAGGTAAATACGGCAACAGGCTATTTCACCAACTGGATTAAAACTGCAATAAATATATTAGCCCCGTAAAAAAGCTTTGTCAGTAAGCGCATGAACAAATCTGAACCCTGGTTCTGTGACGCACAGCGTGCACAGAAACAACTTTGTAGAAAACTAGAGAGATGCTGGAGAAGGAATTACACCGAAGTCGATAAAACTCCATATACACAGTCGCCAATTGTCTACAAAAAATGATTTTGGAGAAGAAAAGCAGTTATTTCTCAGAGAAAATCCGACAGGCAGGCAACTCTAGCAAAGCACTCTTTGCAACCCTAAAGAGGCTAGTAAAACGACCTGAACCACCAAAAGAAGACAGCAGTGTGGAATTCTGCAATCAACGTGCAGGGTTTTTTTTAAAGGACAAAGTGCAAACTATCTTTGAATCTCTCACAGATAAGAGCACTGGCTGCACAGGACACACCTCTACCCTAGGTTCTGACAATGTTGTGGATTCCTTTGTTCCACCGAACATGTAACAGATTCTGAAGGCAGTCAGGTCAATAAAATCCAGAGCACCCACAGACCCTTGCCCGCCAAAAATATTTCATACGGCATCCGACAGCATTAGCGAGCAACTCAGTATACTTTTCAAAGAAATTATCAGTTCAGGCATCTTCCCCGATGCATGGAAAGTGGTCTCAATTCTCCCTCTGTTAAAAAAACCCCAATTTAGATCCTTTTGACACCAGTAAATATAGACCTATCGACAGGATTCCTTTTCCCGCTAAGGTCCTGGAAAAAATTCTAAACTCCCAACTTACTGCCTTTATTTCCTCGGCAGACCTGTCAGACACCTCACAATATGGTTTCCGACAGGGGCACAGCACGGAGACTGCCCTGGTTAAGGCAGTTGAGGAGCTCCGGGCAATACTGGACACTGGTGCCAAGGCCGCCTTGATCCTTTTGGATCTATCGGTGGCCTTTGACAGCGTTAACCACGACATCCTAATCAGAAGACTCCTAGATGCAGGAGTCGAGAACTCTGTCCTGAACCTGATTAAATCTTATCTGAACAAAAGATTCCAATATGTCCAGATTGGTGACTCCTGCTCAGAGCAGTTTACGCTTCCGTGCGGGGTGCCGCAGGGCTCCTCATTGAGCCCCACATTGTATAATTTGTATGTTGCCCCTTTAGTTGACATCATCAGGCAGTTTGGCTTTACATTGGTTTCATTACGCGGATGATACTCAAATTGTGGTGTCCATCTCAAATAATTCTGAGGAAACCGCTGAACGCTTTAGCCAATGTTTGTCCCGCGTAAATCAATGGATGATCGCAAACTGCCTAAAGCTCAACGGAGCGAGTGCCGGACGGATGCCTTTCCCTACCAGATCTAGTAAATCACTAGATTGGCTTTCTAAAGAGACTCCAACCGACGGGTGGAAGTCTGCCAAAGGATACCATTAAGGTTCCTACCGCCCAGTGGAGAACAAAGAGCTTTGAACCATAAGCCATTACCTGAACGGAAGCCCTTCACTATTGTAGACATACTCAAGAATCTACATTTTGGCTTTCTACCCCCTCTCCTGTCCTGAAGAAGACCCATCTTGACGCACTTCACATTATTGCGCAACTCTCAGGGTCGAAACGTCGACGCACCACATGTCTGCACAACGCTCATGATCACAGTTTCAATTATTCATGGATCTTGCAGCTCATGTGCAAACAAATTCTTTCCCCCTTCCCATGTTGCACGCTTAATTGTCTTGTATATAGTCTACTGTCTTTGTCATCAATCGCCACAGGTCACGTTTTTCACACAGTCACCTATTCCTTCTGCAATTGAATTTGTATATTGCGACAGCCGTGAATAGTTGACATTTTATCCTGAATACAGCACTGAATTCTAAACCTCGGTGTGCGTTATGTTATGTTCTTTTCTTTTCCTTAAATCGTTGGCATTTGCTACAAGTAAGCGTTCTGCTGGCTGAGTACTATAAAGTAATTTGTAACCCCAACAGAACCAATTGTTTTTGTTTAATAAAGCTCAACGGCAGCAAAACAGAGGTTCTCCTATTGGGATCGGATACCTCCTTTTGGTCTCAGAACTGGTGGCCTCCTGGCATGTGAACTCTGTATGTAAGGTGAGGAATCTGGACATCACCTTTGATGATAGATTGACCTTTCAACACCAGATCAACAAGGTCTCTTCTCTGGTCTTTCTAACTTTAAAGTCAATCAGGAAAGTGAGCGCGTTCATCCCCCGTGAGGCAGTTAAAACACTGGTGGCGGTTCTAGCCATGGCCAGACTACTATGGAAACGCCCTGTATGTGGGCCTTCAAAAACAGTTCATGATGAGCTCCGGCGGGCGCAGAACGCAGCCGCCAGACTGTTGCTGGATATCCCCAAGTTTCAGTCCATTTCCCCAGGCCTAAAAAAAAACTCCACTGGCTCCCCATAAAAAAATAGGACAGAATTGAAATCCCTTTGTCTAGCATACAAAGCTGTTCATGGAATCGGACCTGCGTTCCTGAAACATTTCACCTGGTATCATCCACCCAGAAACCTACGCTCATCTCAGAGCAAACTCCTCCAGATACCGTAATTTAAGAAAGCTCGCTGGGGAGGAAGAAGCTTTGTTCTGAACACAGGGAAACTATGGAACACGCTTCCTAAAGACATTAAAAATAGCCCAACGTTATTCTCCTTTAGAAAACCTCTAAAAACATGACCATTCTCCAACTAATCTGCACCCTATCCACTGAACTTCTGGTAGATACCTCCGCACAGCGCCTAGACGCCCAGGGGCATTCGTGCACTATATAAATCTTTCAATCAAATCCCCAAGCAGTTAAAGAGAGACAGCGCCTACGGGTGCAGCAAGAAAGAACTTAGAGATCTAGCAGTAAACAGTGCCAGGGCACAAGCACTTGCCACACAAAATCGGCTAGATGATGTAGGGGACAAGGTCAACAGGCTGCTGGCTTGGCTGGATAGGAGACCGATGAAGGGAAGCTGGGTTCCGGGTTTGCGAGATGAGAAGGGGAGTAAATATGAAACAAGCAGAAATAGCTAAGGAATTTTCTAAATACTGCAAAGGGATCTATACATCCTGCACGGAACACACTTTAGAGGACTGTAGAGACTTTCTGAGAAATGTTTCCCTGCCACGACTTGCGGAGAAGGACCAGGAACGGTTAGGAGACCGGGCGGTGGATTAAATTAGTTCCGCATCTCGAAACCTACAATCAGGGACAGCAGCAGGCCCTAATTTCCTGCCAGTAGAGATGTATAAGGCCATGCTGGATGTAACGGCTAAGCATATGCTAAATATGTTCAATCAGGACATTCATGAGGGTATTTTGCCGCCGGACCAACGGACGGCGGTGAGAACCGTGATCCCAAAACCAGGTAAACAACCCACTAAATGCAGATCATATAGACCAGTCTCACTACTCAATTTTGAGGTAAAAGTGCTGGCTAAGCTCCTGGCCACATGCTTGGCAGGAGTCATTACTGCCCTTATTCACCCAAATCAGTCTGGGTTTATACCTCATAGGAGTACTAGGCTAAACCTTTGTCGGCTGTTCGGAATATTGCATAGAACAGAAACAAACCTGGGGAGCAGGCAGCCCTCCTGTCTCTAGATGCTAGCATGGCATCTGATAGTGTGGAATGGAATCACCTTTTCGCAGTCACCAAATTCACTGATTGGAATAAGCTCCTTTATAAACAGCCTTTGGCCAAAGTGAGGGTTAACGCCACGGTGTCCTGCGCATTTACCCTGCAAAGAGGAACTAGGCAGGGACGCTCTCTGCCTCCAATCTTGTTCGCGCTGGCCCTAGCACCGCTCGATGCATGGGTACAAGACCCTTTGATCTGGAGTACAGTTAGGGGAAAAGGGGAAAGACCGAATATCGCTCTACGCAGACGATATTCTGTTGTACATGAGAAAGCAGAGGCAAACAGTTATCCGCATCTTACAGATTATTCACATATATGGGGAGTATTCGGGATATCGGAATAACTGGGATAATTCTCTGTTATTTCCATTAGCCAGAGAAGCCCCCAGCCCGACGTCTGGATGTACACTGCCCCTGCAGGAGGGAGGTTTTAAGTATTTGGGGGATCTACATTACTCAGGATCCTTACGAGTTCCATTGACAGAACGCAGGTCGACAACCCAATAGGCTTATAGAAGACGCAAAACATTGGCAAAGAAATGGGGGGCGGCTGCTACGCTGACAGCGGAGGAATGGGAAATCAATTTAGACTGGTGCTAGCAAGCAGAATTGATAATTTTTAAGGGCAGAGGGTGCCCTAAGAAAGGGGAGAAGATTTGGGGAGCGTGGCAGACATACCGAGGCCTGTAGAAGGGACAAGATGTACTGATTTGTTCACTGTTAGTTCAGATTGTAATATGTTATATGATCGAAACCTCAAAATGGGATGGATGTTGCAATAGAAGTGCTCTTTGCATGTGCAGCAATTTTAAGTACCAATAAAAAGATTTATTTTTTTAAATGGTTGCGAGATGGAAAGTAATGAAGGTTGCAAAAAAGTAGATCCGCTGTGAGTAAGAAGGATAACAAAGTCTACATGTGAAGCAAAAGATGGCTTCAATATATTGAAGGTGGCTCAACGTGTTCCAAAATTTGTTTTAGACAACAGAGCACCCTGCAATATGTGTGCAACTGAGTACAGAAAAACTATTACTATGCCAGTCTGGTCACCTTCGTTTGTAGATACATTGCAATGGGGGCTCGCCATCCAGGAATGAATCTTGGTATGTTTCAAGACATAATCACTTACAATATCTCCTTATAAAAAGAGATGCATGTACTGAATGGAGAGGTTGCTGCTCCATGCTCGTTAAGTAATGAAACAGCTCAAGTAATGGGAATAGTGATTACAACATACAATGTTACAACTGAAAAGCAAATTTAAAGAATTCCCTCACCTATTCTGAGATCTTGGCAAACGAATACATAATTCAAATTAGGTTTCCTATAAATGTGGCTGTTCTTTCAGTGGCTCCAAAATCATCATAGGATATCCAATCTCCCTCAAAAACAGGCTGAAGTTCAAAACCTAAAACAAGAAGGCAAAATTGTTGCGGTCTGTCTCAGGACCCACTTTCTGGATTTCCCGAATAGCAGGTTAACATCTTGACCCCTAGTAGGAGATATTAGAAGTTATTTCAGGATGTTGACCTGATATATATATATATATATATATATATATATATATATATATATAGTTGCCACTGGGTAGTTGTAGTTAGGATCGTGTTTCCATAGGAGATGCCTTTGTGTTGCTAATAATGTTCTGTTTGACCAATCTTCACAAAACTATCCCAAAAAGTCTCACTTTTTTTTTTTACGCATGGAAAGCGTCGGAGTGATAAGCCAAATGGGTGCTGAGAAAAAGGGGGGGGGGGGGGTCCCCAGTAATTGTTCTATATGAACTTCAAACACATCTGCAGACCAAACTGCTAGACGAATTTATACCAAATTTGGCAGAAAGCTATATCTCGATGCAGAAGGAGATCCATTTGCTGTATTTCTCTTCAGAGGTTTTTTTTTTGCAACTAATGCGCACAAACTTTGCTGAGATTTGATTGGCTGTCACCACATCAACCAGGCAGTGGTGGCAGCCATCTTAGCATTCTATCTCGAGTTCTAATGAAACGCAAAAAAAAAAAAAAACAATGACTACATAGCGGGTCAGGGTAGGGATACCCTAATCCCCTGGGCCTGGTGGTGGAGACCACACCTGGGGACAAAAAGGCAGAGGATCTGCAAATCCAAAGTGAAAATAAAACATAAAAAACGAGTGCAGGCTCCGCATTTGTTTAAATTAAACCTCTCAACCCTCATGATTGGCCAGGGCCCGTGGGGCAAGGTTTGGTTTTATTTTTGGGCAAGGGCGTGTGGGCCCATTTTTCAGGCCAAGGTGAAAAATAACGGAGGGAGCACGCAGCTCCCTCCTGGAACCTAATTTGGCCCGGTAACCTCATCTCCTAGGGGTTGAAATGCATTCAAAAGTGGAGGCGGCCCCGGTAGACCCCCTCCCCCACCAACCCTGAGCTTAAAAAGGCCCCAGGTACCCTCCTCCTCGGTACCGAGAAATTAAATGAGGGAGGGGGTTTGCTGCCCCCTCTCTGGAAGCCTAACTAGGCCCTGGGGACCCCATCCCTCAGAGCCGTCAGACCCTGGCTGCACGGCCATCCTACCCGAGCCTTTAAAGGCCCAGTCGACCCCATCCCCAGGGTCAAGCTAGTTACTGTGTCCTTGGGAGCAACCCTTGGGATACAGTAAATTGTCTACCTGCACTACAGCGGGCAGGGAAACATAGGTTTGCTCCTGTCTGGCGGGAGCATTTTAAAACTCCCGTAACTGGAGCAAACATGGAAGTCTGCTTCCAGCGGTCTGCTATCGGCTGGCGGGAGATTTAAACATGTTCCTGCAGGCTGGGAGCAGACTTCTGTTCCGTTTCCCAGCCCACACTCCTGCTGGGAGTGAAATAGAAAACATATTGCTCCTGCCCAGAGGGAGCATGCATAGATCGCTGCTTCCAAGCACCCCCATGCTGGAGCAAAGCCAGCTCCCTCTCCATGCGGGGACCCAGCTGGTGTTGCGGGGGCTCTGAGACTTCTACCGCGGCCCCCAACATGTTGCTGTGAGAGTGCCCTGGGTGTTCACGGAGGCGACCACTTATTATAAAGAAAGCCCCTGGTGGATGGGGTTCCCGAGTAGAAGGCTCTGGAAGGGGGGCTGCGCAGCCCGCTTCCCCTTTTTAAATAAGGTACGACCCCGGGGTGTGTGAAGGCTCGAGGAGGGGAGCCACGCAGCCACTCTTGTCTTGGTAATGTCATGCAGCCCCGGGGTAAGGCATTCCAGGGGCCTAATAAGGCTTGGATAGAGGGGGCGTGTCCCCCGCCCCTTAGAATTCGGTCCCAGGGACTGGAGTTCCTGGGGCCTAATAAATCTCAAGGAGCGGCGCCGCCAGCCCAGCCCCCTCTCCTTAGAATTCATCCACAGGGAATGGTGTCCTCAATGCCTATTAAGGCTTGGTGAGGCCAGGTCCTGTGGCCAACCCCGCAGCTGCGTATGACCGAAGGCCTTGCACAGCGTGGGGTTGGCTGACTGCAGGGGGTTAGAACCAAAGGCCCTGTGCATTTGTCTTACATACGGTAACAAAATATTACTTCACCTTAAAAACACCCTAAAAATGCACGGAAAAAAACCCCAAAGGTTAAAGTAATGTTGTAGTTCAGTAACAACATAACTTTTGAAACTCAAAAAAACACAGGAAATTCACCTGTTATACTTGTACGCATTTCAAGTAACTATAATTTGGGACCTACGGTAACTATAACTCACGCCCTCACCATGCACTGCAAATTACCTCATATTACATCACTCATGACGTCTTCTATGAGATCATTGATAATGTCGTTGCAATGGAATTATTGACGAGAAAACTGAATGGCAGGGGCATGTGTTATAGTTATTTTAGGACATGAGTTATGGTTACTTGAGATAACTATAACTGGTGAATTTCTGCATTTTGTTTGTTTAAAACGTTACATTGTTACTGAACATTTCACCTAACTTAAACCTTTGAGTTTGTTTTGTGAAATAATGTATTACTACTTTTCAACTCATCTAGGATTATTTTAGAGCAGAAAATATTAATTTAGTATGGTACACTTTTCAGATTAGGGGATCCACAATACGCCATTTTCTCATCTGGCACTAGGGTTCTTTGTAATGTGAAATGTGTACTCTTGTAAAGAACGAATTGTATAAACTAGGTCAATACAAAAATGAGACTAATGGTACTGTGCATTAGTTGGCACAGCAAACCGAATCAGTCCATAACGTCATTATCTTTATGGTACTTTGGCACTGATTGTATGTTAATATTGCGGTCTTTCACTAAATATTGTATCCAAATATAGAGTCTGTTGGTGGAAGTATGTGACTATCCTTGATGAAAGCACTTCTTTTTTATGACTAAATTAATGCAGTGAGCGCGAATGTACCAGGTAAGAGGCTGCACTTCAGAGGTACGCAAACTGCAATTCTTCACACATTGCGTAAAAAGGTAGTTTGTATTGTTCATGAAAGCTATATTGTAATTGTAACCACAAAGACATTTTTGAGAGAAAAGATTTAATTTCCTGGTCTACATTTATTGAGGAGAACTTAATTCAGCCAATATGTTTGCCAATATACAGGAAAACATGCACCACCAAAGAAATTAATCCTCTCCGCTCTTCCAGTTACTGTTGCATCTGCTGCGGCATTAGATTTTTAAAGACCTTTGGACTCAGGAAAATATTTGCTAGCTTTCTTTGGTTATTCTCACTTTCCAACTGCACAAGTACCGTCTATGTCAGCATTTGCAGTACTTCCCATCTTAGATCCATTATTTGCAGAGAGGTATAAACACTAAACTCAAGTCTGACATGGGGCCCCCATTTAATGGAGGAGAATTTCAACAATTAATGAAGTAGTTAGGAAGAAATTATAGGAAAATCACACCATTCTGGCACCAACCTCATGGGACAGCTGGAAGCTTCCTGATGACTATTAAGATAAGAGTGCAGTATATCACAATTGTACAAATTTCGAAGCATAAAGTATTCCACCAGTCTCTGCAAAAATATATTGGCACTCCACATAGCTCCACGGAAAAATCCCCTTTTGAGGAAATATTAGGCCCTACTTGTCAAACCAGGCTCCCTCAAGTGCAGTTGCCTTCTAGATAAGATTGGCAGGCCATATTTAAAGCAGGCTACTGGGCAAAGAACAAAATAGGTCATACTGTGAGGACAAATGTGAGTAACAGAAGATCATGGCATAGGCACACAGATGCGGTCTTTACCATCTGGCAGGGACCGCTGCGGTTGTAAAATGAATTTCACATTTGAATAAGCAATCTATACAATGATCTAAAGGTTACCATTAGTTCAGATAATAGACAACTTAACTTTCTTGACCTCTAGATCAGGAATGACAGTAGCTTAGCAGCAGCCTTTACACCAAAGCCACGGACAGAAACACCCTTCTAAATGTTACAAGTGCATATCCAAGAACACTAAGAGAAAACCTTCCTTACAGGTCCAGTTTCTGCAGATATGCAGAAACTGGCCACATTGATGAATGTTTTGAGATGCTAATATCCTGTGCAAAAAATACAACAAACGAAGATATCCAAGAAAGTTGGTGAAGACATACAGGAAAAGCCAGTGGCGTAAACTTGAGAAGGCCCCCTGCAAAGTGCATGGAGGGGGGCCCCCTAAGCTCTGGACCCAGTCAGGAGCGCTCAGCCCCGCCGGTGCACAGTGGCGGAGAGCCACCCACACCTACAGGGCTGCGGGGGCTATTCTTACATTACCGTGAAGAGCCTGGTACACACCAAAAAAGTCATTGTTGCATCGCAAAATGAGAAATATAAACACCTCTCATGTGTGATAATGTATAACCCAAGAACCAATAAAATCTTAAGATTATGAAAGAAAGAAAAAAAAAAAAAAAAAAAAAAAAAAAAGAGAAACTATTGCAGACTTTTCAATTACCAACACCTTTGTATGACTTCAAGAGGGGCAAAAACAGTTATCAATACATGGTCTGGGCTGCTATGCGAATAAAAAAAATAAAAAAAGACAACCAGCATGTTTGGACTTCCACACATCATAGGCCATCAAAGGTGTGGACAATGCAATGGTTGTCAATTTACCACCAACACAAATTAAGTAAACTTAAATGAGATTCCTATTGTACAAGCATCTGTTTCCAATTGTAAGAACAAACGGTTGTATATTGTCTATCCTATCCGTGTAATAAACATTACATAGGAGAAACCACCTACGATAAAAAAAAAACGGTCTCAAACACAGGTGCAGAATCAGGTGCGTCACACAAGGAGCACCAGTGGTACACGGATTTAATAAATATCATATCAATACAGACGTGATCAAATGGACAGTATTATCCAGAGTAGCCCACAATCCCAGGGGTGGATCTTCAGCACTTCAACTAGCAAGATTTGAAGCAATATTCATTGAAAAACTTCAGACAGTCCACGAATATTCTAAACAACCACAACACACTTTTGACTTTAATTAGAAAATAGCTAGAAGGCTTTTTTGACGCACATATAATCCTTCTAATAAATCTTAGGAACAAGGTCTATAAGCTTTGAAAACTCAGATAATTGTTCCTAGTATTCATATCAATCACTCAATCATGTAAATGTAAATATAAATGTGTTGGACTTGTATAGCGCACTGTTACCCAAGGGTGTCCTGGCGCTGTACTCATACCGCTGTGGAACCCTTCCTGGCCTTTCCCTGTGAAATGTCCACTCCTGGGCACCCCCAAGGTGAAGCCAGGCATCCCAGCGCTGTTGGGGCCGTTGTGTAGATTAAGCAAGCTATTGCCCAGAGTTGCAGAGTGGGACCCATGATTAGAATAGGCACCGAGGCGAGAATTAACAGGTCCGAGGAAATTGAGCCCAAGACCCGCCGAGGCGGAAATTGAACCCTGGTCCCAGGCCAGACCTCTGCATCAGGGTCTGCCGCTCTAACCATTGAGCCACACTTCTGGTGTGCGTGGGTGAGCATCTTGAAGGGGACTCTTGCCTCGATGGGGAGCCAGTGGAGTGTGCGCAGGTGTTGGGAGATGTGGCAGTGTTTTGGCAGGTTGAAGACTAGTCTTGCGGCAGTGTTTTGGATGTTCTGTAGCTTGCGGGCGAGGTTTTTGTTTACTCCGGCGTAGAGTGCGCTGCCGTAGTCGAGTCTGCTTGTGACGGTCTTTCTGTGCTCGAGGAGGGATCCATTTGAAGGTCTTACATAGGAGACGGAGCTGATCTGGCGGTCCATTTTGAGTTCAGAGTCCAGGATGATTCCCAGGTTGCGTGTGTGGTCCGTGGGGATGGGCGGGTTTCCGAGGGCGGGGGGCCACCAGGTGTCGTTCCAGGCGTCGGGGTTTGGGCCCATGATGAGTACTTCCGTCTTGTTGGTGTTAAGTTGTAGGCAGCTATTTTTCATCCATTTGACAACGGCTTCCATGCCTTCTCGAAAGTTGTCTGGTGGTGTTGGGTTCATTGGAAAGGGAGAGGAGGAGTTGGGTGTCATCTGCATATGACACAATGTTAAGTCCGTAGGTTCTGACGATGGGGGCGAGCGGAGCAGAACCACAAGTGTACACCATGTAACCCCATTTAATTTTCTGCTATATCCTTTTGTTGCCCACTACTGATGATATAAATCCAAAAGTTACATTTGTTCATTTTTGGAACACAGATCTATGCAATGCACACTAGACAAGCGTATGCAATGTCACCTTTATGACTGGTTTTATCTTTGTACTGGGCTACTGTTAACTCTCCTTTTCTTAAGGATGAGAATATTCCAATGTTAACCTCTAGCGTCCCGAGCGACGGCTGGGTTGCTCATTTCTCAAATATTTTTGATTCTGATAGTGGTATGGGCACCTACCAGAATAGATGGCCTGTTTTACCCTTGAATATTACAGTCAGTGAGGTAGAATCTGGCATTCGCGCCAGCAAGGGGGGGAAAGCTCAGGGCCCGGATGGGGTGCCCATTGACATGTACAAAACAGCCCCCGAAATGTGGAGCCCTCTGCTGGCTATAGTTTTTAATGCTGCTATATGTACTGAGACCCCCGAAACTTGGGGGGAATCTATTATTATTCCAATACATAAAAAAGGCAGCAGGTCTGATGTAAAAAATTATCGTCCCATCTCCCTCCTTGATTCATCTGTCAAAATCATGAGCAGAATCTTGTTAGTGAGGTTAGAGGAATGTGCCGAGCAAGAGGGTATCCTAGCTGATAGCCAGTATGGATTCAGAAAGGGCAGGGGCACACTCGATCAGTGCTTAAATCTTGATTTATTGATCGGGAAATACACCGATGCTAAGCCAGGCTCACTTTACCTCTGCTTTGCAGACCTTAGCAGCGCCTTTGACATGGTTGACCATTCGATTTTATGGTCAACATTGTTACAGTTAGGTGCCCCAGAAGGTATAATTTATTTTCTCGCTAGATTGTATGGGAATTTAAAAACCTGTGTGCGTTTTGGGATTAAAGGAGAATGCACCCCAAAATTTAGTGTAAAAAGAGGTATTAGACAGGGCTGCGTACTGGCCCCCCTTCTTTTTATCTTATTTATTAACGGAATCAACGCAATTTTAAAAACAGTTAAAGCAGATGTCCCACAGATCAAAGGTTCCCCTGTGCCAGTGTTATTATATGCTGTATGACGCTGTCTTGCTTTCCAGAACTCCATTAGGATTACAGCGCTTGATTGATAGATTTTCTACCTTTATTAAGGATAGGAAGTTGACCATCAATAAGAGGAAAACGTACATTATGATATGTGGGGCTAAAAGCAAAAAGAAAAGTAAAGTTTTAAATTCCTTTTTTATAGACAAAGACAAGGTGCTTCAAGTGGATGATTTTTGCTATCTTGGTATAATAGAAAGTGGCTCAATGAATTTAAAAATATTCGTATCAAAATGGCAAAAAATGCCCATGGTGTTTTCAGATTTGCTGCGAAGATTGGGGACCGACGTACCAGGGACATGCTTAAGATCTATCAAGCTAGGTGTGTTAGTATTGCTCTGTATGGGGCGGGTGTCTGGGGACACTTTCATGCCCATACTTTGCAGTTGGAGGAAAATGTTTTCTTAAATAAAACTCCCGTCACTACCATCTACCGCTTGTACTGAGCTTACCCATCGAGAGCTGGACATTAATTTTCTTACTGATCAATTATCTTTGAGGCCACTTATGATCTTGCGTTCTATCTGGCTTCGGGAAGAAAAATCTTTTAATAGATCGTTCATTGAGGATTGTCTCTCGTTGGATAAATTCCAAAATATACCCTGGTTAAATTATATTGTTAGATGGTTTTCAGAGATTTTTAATTTAAACATCTTGGTGGACCCCAACGCAGCATCTTTAATACCGAAACAAGAGCTGAAAATAAATTTCTTGGCATTTGTTGCAAGGAAACGGGCCATTGCCAATGGTTCCCTATCTACTGTTATGTTTTATAATAATCTTAACATTGTTAAAGTTTACCCATTTATCTAGTATGGGTGACGAGGCCATCCCATAAGTTTGTCCTGACCAGACTGAGGTTTGGTATAGCTTATCATTTAGTGGCACTGCCAACACTTAAGAAACATCCGCAGGGGCCCTGCATGTGTGATGGCGTCTCCAAACAGAGCACTAAGCACTTTTTCTTAATCTGTAAACTGTATATGAATTTCCGTACTGCCTATTTAAAACCTATGTTTCTTAAATATGGTGTACGTACAGTTAATCAGGCTATGAGCTTAATTTTTAACCTACAACATGTCGATATCTGTTTTTTTACTGCCACGTTTTTAACCCAATCTATTAAGGCCAGGAAAAGTATGTGTTTTTAACTTACTATATTTGTAATAATTAGATTTTGTCTGCAAACTTGTTATACCGGTTATCCAAATGTATGTTTTTATTCTTTTTTGCTGTGCTTTTATGGTCATTTTATATGTACCGAATAAAGCTTTATGAATTGAATTGACTGGTTTTATCATCGAGGTATTTATATTCACTGTGATGAGCTTGTCTGTTGCACACCAACATTGAATGGGACATCATGACAAAAAATCATGCTTGACAACTATCACTGCAATATAGATACATAATATGTATTGGAGAATCAAATGCCACCTCCTGTATTATTGGGCATGATGGGCATCATCTTATTTATTTAATTTAATGTTATTTGTAGAACGCACTGTGACCAGATTGGTATCCTGGCACTGGACCGAAAGACGCTTAAGGGAGGAAAAGAGAATAATAAACTTCTGCGGGCACCTACTTCTTAGGAAACAGCCAGGCCTTCAAGGCTTTAGTGAATTTCAACAGTCCTGTGTGCACTCTCAGGCTGAGCGGAAGCTTGTTCTACAATTTTGCAGCTTTGATTGAAAAGGCTTGTCCACCTTGTTGAACCTTTTGGAACCCAAGTACCCGAATGAGATTCGTAGTGCCAAATCGCAGCGACCCCCCCTTGGAACACAGTGTTTTAGTCTATGTTGTAGGATCACTGGCCCCCTTTCATGAAGGGCCCTGAATAAAGGGCCCATTAGAAACAATGTATTAATCACCAACATATTAATATTCATATACTTTAGTAATAAAGATTGGTTGAAATACAGACAACAACAAAATGGTTTGATATTTATACATAAATTGTTGCATATATGGCCCAATTTAACTAGCTTCTGGGAGTTATATCAGTGGGGCTGTTTTCTACGTTAGTCCACTGTTCTCTGTTGAAGTTTTCATTATCCAAGACCAACTCGTGAGTGTAATGCAAGCTCACTTGATAATTTGCCACTAAGCATACGTTTACCACTGTTGAATAAGCATAGCTCCTCGTATGCAATCATCTCTTTCTTCAATATGTGGCCTCCACATTTGTATCTGGATGGCGCTTTTAAATATTCTTTTTAAAACTGCATACCCACATGCCACATACTAATGCAGAGTTCAAGGAGCTCCCCCATTGCAGTGCCTGAATTCTAAATCTGTATGTGAGAGATTTAGAGACAAGATTAGTTTAATACTCTAATAAGTAGGACAAGATTGTAATCTGACGATTACACAAGAGATTGCAATTGTCATGAGGAGGCCTACTTTTACAGGTCGAACATTGTTGACTTTCTTTGAGAGTAGTTTCAATGTGAATTTGTGCAAATAAGCCGATTGACTCAGAGGAAGGAAGAGCTGTAGATTGCAGCTTTTTCATATCGAATATATTTTGGATGAACCTCCAAGTCTACAATGGGCACTTTAATTACATGACAACACCCACCGTAAATTGATGCAAGGTCTGTTTCCAAGCATCTAATCATGTAGAAATGAACAAATTATACAGAGCCCAGATTCTCTGGGGTTATTCGGGCTTTCCCTAATAACCAGTATCAGAATCTAGATATGGCTACTAACTCCAGTGAGAAGTGGCTTTAAGTATTACAAGATTCATACACTATACCTAGAGATTGGTGTGTACCAAAGGATGCTGTTGGGTTGATGTGGTGCTTTCCTCCAACAACTATCCACCATACAAAAGCCAAGATGACTGATTCATCCAAATGAAGGCAACACCAGGAGGATGGGAGGAAAAAAAATTTAAAGACACCCCCCACTATTGATGGTGAGCTTGCCTGATGCTTCGAATCGGATACTGAGCGACAAACGAGAATGGGAGAGGGCACCTCCTCCTGCAGCAAGGTTACGTGTAGATCCTTTCAGTGCCAATCTCTGGAAAATGAAGCGTTGAGTGGTGGACAAGGTGAGAGTCTATTGAATGAGAGGGGGAGGAGACGGGTGGGATGCAACAAGAGATACCATCCTCTGCTGCTAAGGCCGGGCGAGAGGTGCGAAACCTGCCTTATACACACTTGACCTAAACCCAGAGTGGTACCAATACACAGTGCGAGAATGGAAGCGCTCAAGAGATGGTCCTCTTCAGGGGCTTGTGGTGGAGTCCAGCGGGATGGCACTTGGGGCGTCGTATGGGACATCAGGCTTAGAAAGGAATTGGGAGCTTGAGCTTAATTATGATAACTGTTTCCATATAAGCCCAAATCACAGAAGAAATTAAATACAAAGCCCGCACACGAAGGAATTTATGTATTGGTCTTTAAACGGGCAACAAAACTGCCGGTTCACCCCATCACCCACAGGTGGTTGTGGGTACGATGTAACATTTGGGGGATTTATCTGCTTCCCCAAACTCAGAGCCTGCTCACCACATTATTCCAGTTCTCGGTTTGAACTCCACATTGTGTTGAGTTGACTATACTGTGAATACCATCTTCTTGCTGAATGCCCAGCCGGTTGCCACCACTCTGCAGCGTAAAACAACCTCTAATGGCTAAGAATAAACATAAGGTGCCAAAGAGACCTTCCAACAAAGAAGAATTCTCTACTCTCAAATCTGACATGGTGGGAGGGATGTGTCTTCTAAGCCTCCATAAAACACTCCTGATCCAACCTGGAGATATGCAAGCTTCTACGGCCAAGGGCAATATCCAACTTCTCATCCAAGAAATTTAGACTCATTAAACAAGCGTTTCCACAGGAGCAACAATTCCCCCAATTATATCACTGATTGTTTAAAAAACACACTTCGTGTCAGTGTGCGGTAAATAATGCATGCTCACTCGAATATAACTGATGACCCCAATTACACTTCTTACTCCTAACAGACAAGGATTCAGCACTCCAATGAAACTGAAAACCCTCTAGAAATGGCTTGACCCCAAAGGGAGTGGCAACTGCTGTATTGCAAGAAACCCATTTGCTATTGAAAGATACATGCAAGCTAAGGTATCTGCTTCATCCCTTGCAATTTTACTCCACAGCCATTACCAAGACAAAGACTCTTAGAAAGGGAAACAAACAAGTTACTTACCTGTACACTGTGGGTCTCCAGTATTGATATATTTTATAGATGCACATGCTTGGATCTTCCCCATCATGGTGGGAGTCCCACAGTAGCAGTAAAAATAGCAGTACTACATACATTACCACAGACCTCCATAGAATAGAAAAACACAATTTAGCAACCTTTCAACCTCATTTTATAACATCCAAAGTCCAGCCAATCACAGCAGAGACCTCAGAGTAACCTTCTCCTACAGAGCCACAATACCTCAGATTTTGAGCACAAGTGCATAAATGGATTACTCAGGGGTAAAAATGAGAGCCTAACTAGAGGAGGGAAGGTTGCATGTGAATCTATAAAAGATATCAATATTGGAGAACCATAGTGTACAAGTAACTTGTTTTTTCTTCAGTATTGCACCTTTTGTAGATTCACATGCTTGAATCAGACAGCTAGCAGTATACCAGCAATAAAAAAAAAACAATGGCGGTGGGTAGACGAACGATCCCACCATGACGTAAAAGAGAAATACCATAAGGCAAGAAGTAGAAACATGAAACAATTTGCATAACTACCTATACATATTTTACTAGTAAAAAACAATAGCAAACAGACAAAAAAAATACAAGGAGGCTAATAGCCGCATAGGCAAAGAGGCAACGGAGTGCAGCTTGTACAACAGCTATAACTGCCTTACTCCAACCATCGAGGCAGTAATGCTTCGTGAATGTGTGAACATTCGCCCATGCTGTTGCCCTGCATATATGTCCCGCAAATAGTGCTAAAGAAGTTGCCACCTTTTACATTGAATGAGACTGTCTATGCAGGTAGTGGATGGCCAGCCTTTTCATTGCAGAAGACAATCGCTTAGGTGCCCCACTCAGCAATACTGGCCCTAATCAAGGCCTGTCCCTTTCTAGGTGTTTAGATGGATCAATCAGTAATGGAGAGGATTTATGGAAAATCATTGTTCTTTGCAGATCAAACTTCAAGCAGTGTTTAATGTCCAATAAATGACAGGGTCAGTAACTACCTGGGAGTTCCCTTCCCCCTCGGTTAATTTTGTTACTGTAAATCAGACCTGTACAATTTGGAGTTAAATTCATCAATTTATTTGGATGTGTATTTTCATGGTACTATTTCGGGTATGATATGGCTCTGCCATTTTTCTCCTAGTAAATTGCATGGTAATGAATTATTTTTCTGTCTGACTGTTCCCAAATTTGGAAGATATAGGAGTGGCCGCATTCCACTTTTTTGACATGCAACCACTGTACACAACACCTCTACTCAGGACATATGCTAAAGGTGAACACCAACATTTTTCTTGCCATTCCACTAATGATACGCATTCTATTGAATGCTTGGCTTTGAGGGTCACAAAAAAGGGCCATATATAGAGAAAACAATGCAAGTCATAACCTTAGGAATGCTGGTGAGTTCCAAGGCAAAATAACCCTGTGAAAATGCCAACCATCTGCTGGGATCTGATCAACTATCTCTGAGGGGAAACATTTTTTAATCCTGGAAACGATGGTTAATGTTGCAGAAACTAAATTTGATTTTCTATAAATTCACAGGAGAAAAGGGTCTCACATGCTGTGCGTGTCAGCCGATTCCCCCACTGCTCTAGAGTACCTTCACCAGTCTAATGTGAGGTACACTTCAAAGCCATGATGCTGAAATGGTTACTGTTGAATTTAAATCCTTTTCCTTGAAGCAATCTGAGGTGAAGGGTTAATCCACATATGACACAAGCGGTTTTTAAAGACATGTCAGGGATATAAGGCGTTTAGTCATTTTCATCTAGTCAAAAGGTTTTGTTCTTCCTCTGTTTTTTCGTCATATTTTGGTGAAACTTAAGGAGACATTTGACAGCTTTCATTTGGACTACTTTTTCATTTGTACTACTAAGTGCAAGGAGGCACCGTGGCTACTGGGAGGAGTTGCCTTTCCTTTACTTGACAAAAAAAAATAGAAAATCAGTCTGTCAGTTGCTTCCCCAGTGTTCTATTTCAGCTTCACAACAGAGTTCTATGGTACAACTAGAGTTCTATATTTGTGAGAAAAGCAAATTACTCCTGAACGACACGTTGCTGGAACAGTGAAGTACATGAGCAGTTGATTTACATATGAAACCAGCGGTCTCAAAAATGTGAGTGGGCGGATATAGCCTGGCTCCATGGACGGCGCAAATTAACGGGTCTCCGAGGCAGATCCATAATCTTCTTGGGTCCTCCTGGTAGCAGAGTGAATGAGCAAGGTCTCTTCTGCCTGCAAGAAGCGATACTTCAATTTGTTGCTGCTTTTACCTGGAGGCAAGCGCCTGCTACCCCTTTACTGACTGGGAACCAAGATGGTTTCTTCCCTGACGTGGTCTAGCTGGTGAGAACGCTGGGCTGTAGTAGAGGCTGTAGTGGTGGAGCCAAAATTCATTGGGCCCAAATTTGACTTTGAGGGGTCATGTGTAGAATGCATTGGGACAGAGTGTGGCTGTGCACATGAACCCCTGCTGCTCCCAGAGGCTGTGGCAGAGAGGAGCGTGAAGAGAGAGGGGCATGATCTGGCATGACATTTAAGGTTCTGGGGCCTGTGGTAGACTTGCCCACTCTGACTGCTTGGCAAAGGGGAGAGAAAGGCGAGATTTCGGTTTCATTTTGGACCATAACGATGCCCAGGGTGACTGGAATTAAGTCGCAGGTGAGGACTAAATAATGTGGTTGTGTTGAGTAAATTATGTGGCAAGTAAAGTCAAATTATTACTTATTTTGCCATTTTTGCACACACTAACACTATCTGGGCAAAGTTTGCACCTCATTAGAACCAGTTAACATCTGAATAGAGCAATAAGCAACAAACATTAACAGTCAACTTTTGTGAAGGACCTTGCACTTCACAGCAACACGTGTAACTGCATTTTTAGTAATTTTTTACTCATTTCAGCTAGAAATATTTTATTTGTTAAAATCTGCAGATTATACAGCAGATGACAGATTATATGGTAAATTCATAATCATGTGGAAAATGCTGCTCCCTGGAAGTTGCATAATTGCATTCAGTAGCCCTGAAGGAAGACAAAAGTGCAAATCAGGAGGAGAAAAAAGGTTTGTTCAGCTGGGACCCACAAGTTCAAAAGACATGACTGGAGATATTGAAGATGGAGATGAGGCGATCAGAGATATATGCCCCTTACACAGTGAGTTACTCATTCTGGCAGCACTGAAGGAACTCCTGCACATCTATAGAAAGAAAGGTAACTGCAGTGAAAGGCTCCCTAAAAGCAAAAAACTGTTCTCAAAACAGAGGAATGGTTTCAAAATAGGACTGCCAGGGTTTCTGAATTGGAATCTTTAGTAGACTATTTGCATACGGATGGTAAGTGGTAAGGAGTTATGAGAGTTCAAGAGTAAAACTATCTCCATAATAAACTAGCCAGCTGAAATATCTTGAGGATGCAGCGCATGCTGCAAACATCTGTCTGTTGGACGTTTAGAGGTGTCCAGATCACAGGCCCCTTACAATAACGATATAAAGGTTCTTAGCCGATGAAGGTCTTTCAACTGAGGGTTCTAACAGGGTAACTGTGCACAGGACCTTTAGACTGCCAACAAAAAGATTCAGTGACGATGCGGACAAGAAAGATACAGTGCCTGCATGATTACGTAACATGTAGGAAACAGATGGTCTTGTATTCCTTTCAGCAGAAGGGAAAAGTACAGATAGAGGAACAAAGAACCCTGATCATCCTGGATTACATGAAGATCACCACGAGACGGTGCCAACAACCAATGCACATAAAAAAATACAAATAAATACCCAATTGCTCTATGATGTAACAACTAACACTGGCACCCTGTGAAGCTGAAAGTGGTGAGGAAAGCTTCTGAACGGTTTCTCATTAGCAACAGAGATAGAATAGTGACTAGGGAGACATGGGTGACTGATCCGAGGGCCTGATTACGGGTGGGGCAGTTTTACGGCTGATGCACTCGTGGTGGCGCACCAGTGGCGGTCAACCTCCCGCCAACTTACGACTCTCTGAGTCATTCGGGCGGTGGACAGTCATCGGCACCGCGGTGGTGCGCCTGGGTGGGGGGAAATGGGGGGGGGGGGGGGAAGGGTGCAATGAATATGCTGAGCGGGACTGGCGCAGTCCCGCCCAGCCTATTATGAGTTTCCCAACCACCAGCCTTTCTAGGAGTGAGAGTCCGCCATGAAAAGGCTGGTGATGGGGAAACAAAAGGGGACCCTACGGGGCCCCTATGCCCCCGCCGTAGGGGCAAACATGTACCTCCCGGTTTGCTTGCATCCCCCAGTTCCCGCATGGCATGGACTGCACAGTCCATGCTGTGCTGGAACATTTTTGCTGTTCCCACTGCGGTGCCTCTTTTTCAGGCAACGCCATGGGAAAGGCAAAAAGACAGTCCGTCATGCACGAGTTGAACTCGTGATCAGGCGGGTGGTCTTTGTGCTGCTGCACCGGCGGAGAGCCGGAGCAACATCGCCAAAGTCATAATCAAACCCGGAGTCCCATTTAAATATTTCCCTTTGGTTTAAAATGGTGATCGAGAACAATGAAGGTAGCTGTACAAGAGACTGGCTTTGGAGTCACAGGACCATATTGGGATATGTGCAGGAGCTATAAAGTGATCATCTGGTTCCTGGGAGGGGCGAGGAAGACTCCTTTCCTCTAACCGCCTCCACTACCCTGCCCTCACCGCTCCAGTTTCCCCAAAAATCATGGAGAGTAGACTTGCACTTTTCAGAGGGACACTCATCAATTGCTGTTCCCATTGGGGAATTGTTTGGTATACAATGCACTTTGGAAGGCCAATTCTGTGTCTAGATCTATCCAGACATGAGGGATGCTAAATCTAATACAAATTACTGACACTTCAAAAAGTGTAAGACCACATATGGGTTCTTATTAATTTATGGTGCAAAATAGGTTTACAGGTTTAAAAACGTTAATGAAAGATTTCTATTTATGTCCACATGTTTCCTCAGACTGTTCAATCAGCTCTGTCGCTTAATACCCGTTTAATTTGAAACTAGTAACATTTTGGTAAACAAAGACGGTCTTAGAAATCTTACATTTCAATGAATAGGAGTAGATTTTTAAGATGAGAAGAAAGTTATTTGCAGTCAGATCTCGTTTAATGTGACTACATTTTTGCTCCTATAGATAGTGAGACCCACTAAATGAGTTACTGTTTGGACATTGCATTTTTCTTTTTTACATTTCCCACTTCCTTTTGTCAGCAGTTGTTTCTCAGTGGATAACCCTACACTGGCTTCAAATCTTTCTTATTGTGAACCAAATATTAGGAAATTATCAAAAATGTTGATACACACACACACACACACACACACACACATATATATATATTCACTGAAAAAAACCATAGGTTTCACACATGTTATAGTTAGCGGAAATTTTACTGATAAAAAACCAATGAAATTCCCGCGTTATAGTTAGTGCAGGCAACTATAACTCACGCGACCGCAATCTTCTGCTGATGCTAATACTGTATTTAGACACTTATTTGCCCATGTCTTCTTCCATACATTTTTAGCTATACATATATTACAAATATTTTTTTTTCATAAAGACACATATGTCATCAGCAGAAGATTGCGGTCGCGTGAGTTATAGTTGCCTGCACTAACTATAACGCGGGAATTTCATTGGTTTTTTATCAGTAAAATTTCCGCTAACTATAACATGTGTGAAACCTATGGTTTTTTCAGTGAATTTGCAAGGTTTTTTAAATGCTAATTCCTAACTATAACGTGTGTGAAACCTATGGTTTTTTCAGTGAATTTGTACGGTTTTTTAAATGCTAAGTTACTTTACGCCATTCGTGGCGTGCGCGCCCACTTAACGCAGTTCGTTCCGTGCGCGCACGGTGCGCTTCGCGCACCGCTCGCCCACTTTACGCAGTTAGTGCCGTGCACGCACGGTGGGCACGCGGTGCGCTACGCGCACCGCGTGCCCACGTTACGCTAGATGGGCCATGTACGCACGATGCGCTTCGCGCACCGTGCGCACATGGAGGACATATGATGCACTTCGTTTTGAAAGGTAATATTTTAATTTTTCGTATCATTTATAAGCCATGCACAAATGGTGACCTTCGGGCACCATTTGCACACGGGGTAGAGAGAGTGTGGATAATTTTTTTTGTTTATCATTTTTTTTTAAATTTTAGTTTATCAATTCTCTAATAAGCTATGCACAATGGGTGCCCTTCGGGCACCAATTTCACACGGGGTGGGGAGAGTGTGGATAATTTTTTTTTTTTTATAATTTTTTACGGTAAGCGTAATCGGCGAAATTACCGAAAAAATAAAAATTCCGTTTTTGGCCTTGGGGGATCTTTGGGGACTCCCTCAACATGGCTATGTGTGTGGGAGCTGTCTAAACAGCCCCTTTACATGTTTTTGTGCTTTATATTTTAAACATCACTCTCAGTGCGAGAGAGAAAATGGCGGCCGCCGCTTCCTGGTTTCGGCCGATTCGAATGTTTACTAAGATCTAAGAGCCAATCAGAATCGCGCTCGCGCACGCCACCGTACGCGTACCGTAAGCGCACCGTAAGCTGGCTCAGATATATATATTGATTTAAAGGCTATTTTCTCAGAATCTACTGAACAGATTTACACCAAACCTACAAAAGGCACTTCCTTGACCTGAGGACTACCTCTCTGCCAAATTTCTAGTAATTCTGTTCAGCCGTTCGGGCTGTAGCCCTGTCTAAAGGTCCTATGGAAAAATGCATGGGAAAAACGCGTTTTGGGACCCCCCTTTTATCTCAGCCCCCGCTTGACGAATCCCCCCGAGACTTTCAGGGTAGGAGCGGAGCGTAGCGCCCCACCTATTTTGAAAAATTCGCGAGGATTCGTCGACCGGCGCCAAAGTTATTCAAAATAGAATGTTGCGGATTTCCTATGGAAACGTGGTCCTAACTAGAACTACCTACTGGCGACCGCCAGTAGGTAATTACCTACTGGCGGTCGCCAGTAGGTAGTTATAGTTAGGACCATAGGAAATCTCAAAATTCTATTTTGAATAACTTTGGCGCCGGTTGACGAATCCTCGCGAAATTTTCAAAACTAATGGGGCGCTCCGCTCCGCTCCTACCCTGAAAGTTTTGTGTATATATATATATATATATATATATATATATATACACACACACACACACACGCACATATATACATATACACACACTAATGTCTGCTTACCTTATAAACAACTAAATTCAGAGGTAATTAAAACATTTAAAAATTAGCATTAGTCAGTCAGAAAGCTTTATTTGCATGTGAGACACATAAAAGCAGGTACAAGACATTTCATATGTTACAGTGTACACAACATAAAATTCATATATTAAAACACTATAAAATCGCTAAAACATGATTTTCCTAGGAAAAACTTCCGATTGTAAAAAGGCGCTCACTCTAAAACAGACCTCTTCATTTTGAAGTTGTTGGAGATGCTGGCTAATCTACATTGGGGAAAATATTTTTTTAGATAAGGAATTAAAAAACGTTTAGAGTAGGATGTATAAAATTGGCAAAAAAACGAAATGTAAAAGGGATTCAGTGGATTCCCCATCACAACGACAAGTATGTAAACACAAATCATGTTGGAAACCCAACGTGAAATAGAGTAGAAAGATAATCGTCCCAGCCTGATACCTACATAAAAGAGACCTGTCCCATCGACCAAACAGCTAACCCCAATAAAACACTATGCCGCCATCATATCTTATTGTAAGAAATTCCTCCACTGTAGTTTTACCATTTCAGCTTTTTCCCTCTTAAGGCAGCCACCCACTAAAAACTGAGCCTTCACAATTGTTTTGTCCTAAGGGCAAATTAAAGAAGGATTTTCAAAAAGGAGGGGGAAACCTATGGTTTTTAGGTTTCCAAACATACGACAACCAGGGAACATCGGAGGCTTTATTGAGTCTTAAGCAGCCCTTGATGATGGCAAGTTTCAGAAAGGCCTCCGGGTTAGTCCATACAGAGAAATTCTGTTGTCTTGAAGGTGCTCAAAAAATGCACCAAACCACTGAAACACGTTGACGTCCATGTTGTGCTAAATTCGATGAACAGATTGGAACATTAGAAGAGGATTTTTTATGAATCATGCGCCGTTGCAAATTTTAAGACAGATGTAATAGTCTTGTGCGTCCTCTCTCTCCTTCCATTGTCATTCATTTGTTTGCTTACGAGTGTTATTTGCTGTATTTTACATCATAACAAAAAAACATTTAATCCTTTCTGTGATGTACTCTTCCTGAAAGTATTTTTGATAAATTATTTGTAACGTATCGTGAAAAGATTGGTTATTAAACCTTTGAGAAAAATATTTGGAATTTTTCGTGCCACTTGACTAACTCAGGATTATGAATGCATGGTGCATGACACTTTACCTTTGAATACATGAATGAACAGCTGGTAGAACTGGTGTAGTGAATTGTGTTTCCAAAGGGAAAATGTGTGACTTGACCGTCCCATACCAAGAGCCACAAAGTTAAAGGGCCCCATTTAATCCGATCTTCCAAATAACTAAAACCCAGTTCCTCATGTGTGATGTAAGAGGAGGTGGTGGGCGGAATGGGTAATACCTTCCTCAGGAGGAGTTTTCCTCTTCTTGCAGGATTCCGTAATTAGTGAACCCTTAAACCCCAGCACAATAAGCTGCTATAGAGGTTCAATGAATTTTTTAAATCTCAAAATAGGGGCCAAGATCCATGCGCCCAGAAGGTAAGTAAAAAAGAAAAATTAAAAGCATTTTAAATCAAATAGAACAATGGGGCAAGTAGTTTAAAACAGTTAACATTTTCATGGACTACACAATTTTGACAGACTGAACAGTATAAATATATAGTTGGAACACATGAAAAGGAATGTTTTCAGGGATTTTTATTTCAGAAACTTGTAGAAGAGAGAGACAACCATTTTTGCACACTCAACATTCTGCACAGGAAAATGAATTACTCTACAGCGGTTCTCTGCAACTCTGCAGTAGTATGTCTCACAATGAGTGAGCTAGGTAAACACTAGTTCTATATTAAACAGTGTTCTCTTCAGAGGCAGCCGCTGAAGGACGAAGACGGAGTAATGTGTATGTTGATACAGTTAGGAGGCTTGTCTCGGGTACTAACTAGCTATATATCCCCTGGGTAGATAGTGACCGGCTACTAGCTAATCAAAATACAGCAGTTTAGTAGCGTACAGCTATCTAGTTTACAATATTCTTTATATACAGATCTTATCAAAATGATATAATTCCTGATGTGTTATGTCAAATGCATGTATAAGTGTAAGTGTAACATATAGGACAGTGTTCCATGGGGGTCTGCATGCAATTTTCTATCCAATGATCTCATTTGTGATCATACTTTGTTTTCATTATTACTTGGACGCTGGCTCTTCACTGTATTTACCAGTTATTGAAAAACATTTTTTTACATAATACCCCAAAACAAATGTAAAAATAACTTGGAAAAATAAAGTGTACCCATTTGTAAAGTCATATGTATCTTTTCCATATGGTAACAAGCAGTTACACTTTTAAGTGACAGAGTGACAAATATTTTTTTAGTCAGTTCTGAATACAGAGGATGTTATCGCATCAGATTTAACTGAATTCAGTGCATTAATTCTTGCTGAGGACTTCCTCATGACCTGAAATTTATGGCCACACATATAGGTATTTTAAACTGATGACCTTACTAAGATTTTCTGTATTCAAAAGGGTTACATTTTACAACACCTAAAAGAACTAACACATTTTTTCACCATTACAAAAATAATACTCAATCAGCTGCCATTTTTATCATTATTTCAAAAAATCTTGCAAAACTGAAGTTAGTGATATGTCTTGCAGCAGAGCTGTATATGTTATACCACCAGGAGCAAATTTTCAGACTTATTAACAACATTGTAAAACCGTGTGGGAATAATAGGGCAGAGGGCACAATTAGACTTTTGAGGGCCATTTAGCGATGGAGGACACTGCTTCAGAAATGCTTTGAACTGATGATCGTCTGCGGAACATAAGACTGACAAATTGGTCCAAACCACCTGCCTATTTTCCCTAACCCGTTAGATCAGGAATTTTTTAATGTCATATGGATGATTTGATCCTGCATGAAATCAGCATCCTGCCGTCATATAAAATAATTTTACTAACTTCAGTGCTCAAAAACATCAAGATTTTATCTATTCAGGTTAATATCTCACATTTTAACTTGATGTATATTTTTTAATACAAATCATTACGTTTAGGCACTAAGTGGAGATGGCCCTGCGCAAGAGCCAGTTGGCCAATCTGGCCCATATATTTAAAACAGGATAGTAGTATTTGTCGGGTGCTTAAAGTAATCAATAGTATACTTCTAATTTCATATTTTCTTTTTACTGTAAGTCTCCATCTGTTATTGTTACACTTCTTTCAATATCCATGCCAAAAACAGAAAGTATAAATAAAATTGAAACAATACTAAGTGGTTTCTTCCATCGGCGGCTTCCCTTTAGCAACTTTCAGCCAGATTTAACAACCTTCAACCAACACATTTCACGGGGAGCTACGTCGCTTCTTCAGAGCTGAAATACAAAAAGTAGGCTTAAATTTCTTTTCCAATTCAAATAGATTACAGTTTTAACTTGAATTTGCACAATAACATACTTCAATCCTGATTCTATTTACTGATCCTCTGTTTCGTACTGCAAAAGAATCCTTTTATTTTAACAGTAAATTTCACTTCAATGTATCAATTATATATTTTGATTATTCCTCTTCACCCAAAAATAGACACTGTAGGTTATAGTAAATGGATATAGGCCAATATTCACATGACTGTACATCATACTCTCACCTGACTGGGCTATTCTTCAATTCCTAAATTTGTTCAAAATAAATGACAAGAAAGCCTCCTAGTTGTGAATTGTGTGTTTATTTTAACGACCGTGCTGTTTCAGTCACCTATAATGTATAAATATATCAAGCTCCAAATTACGATTTAGTATTAAGACAGTTAAGATGGCTACTAATGCTTACTCCCTAATGTAAGTTTGAGACAGGTGTATTTCTATTGATCGTAAAAGTCATAATTTGGCATCCCCAAAAGTTACAGAATAGTTCCTAGAGAAACCATAATTATCTGTTATACAGAGAAAAAAAAGGGGGTTCAATATAAATTACTTTCAATATGAAAATAAAAAAAGTCATAAGGCAGATTCTGCCAAAGACACATAGCATAAAGTCAGAATCCTACTGAGTATTTAGTGAAGGCATCATTCTCATGAGGCAAAGACGTGTGTTAGCGGCTATACTGTTTCCCTTTAGCCACACGTAAATAAAGAATTGACACAAAAAGTCTAAACGAATTATAAATCCGTGCATCGTATTTCAAAATTTAAAACATCATGCTCATTTGTTCAACGGGCATGATTGGTAAAGTATGACTTATTTATTAGTACTCTTATTATGAGACAAAAGAAAGGGATCAAAGAATCAATACAGTGAGGTGGTAGTAACATTTAAAGACTGCAAAGAAACTTTCATCAGGACAACATACTTATAAATATGACCGTCATGACTAATATTGTATGACCTTAGTGTAGGCAAAAGGTGGGGGGGGGGGGGGAGGGCATCTTTGTTTCCCTCGATGTGATAGGGGGACTACTAACTCATTTAGCCTGCAAACAGGGCTGCACACAATGCATGGCTGCCACAAGGCCACACAAATAAGGCACAATAGAGTGCATAAATCACGGCAAATTGTTCCATTATCTCACACTGTACTCTTTACTCAACGTTTTTTGCGTCTTCCCATCACATTGGGCTTCCAATCCCCATCAGTAATCTTGAGCTGAGTCACCACTCAATGAACAAGCAACACAATGAGCTCACCTTAAAACACTGTGATACGCTTAATCTTAAAACCTAGTGAGAAAGCTTGTCTCCAGGTTGATGCTTGTGGTGCCCTATTCATAAAAGATAATTACAAATCACATCAGGCACAACGCCATAGTACAATACCAAACTTCTACTACTTTCCGATACTACATGGAAAACAACAAATTGCGCTTACCTTTATAGATCATGAAGCGCTATTGAATTATATCGGTAGATTGGCCCACCTCCATTTATGATTTAAAGTCTAGCAAGAAAACAAATAATATTAACAGAACGTCAAACTCCCTTATTTAAAGTGAAACTGATAGTACTACACTCACTTCAGCAACTCACCTTAAGGTCTAGATACAAAATGTGTTCATTCAGTTGTCTGTATTCATAAGGCTCTAGAAACTGCACTGAGAGTGCTCCTCTATATATACCAAATATTGGTCCAATTGTCACTAATTAGCATTGCTTAATTCGGTAAAGTTCAAAAAGCCATTTTGCCAGGACTAATGTAAAAACCCGGACTGGATTAGTACATGAATTGACCGGTGCAAATAGGTTTTATTCATACTGTGGTAGGCTTTGCAATCATAGAGCATATCCTATAATACATTGTAAAGGTTATAGGGATGATAGTTACCCATCTAAAGATAAATATAAAATAGTAATACCTAAAATCTAAATTCAAAAACAAATATAAAACTTGCAGCATGGTAGTCGCGTCTGCATTTGAACTCATGACCCTCATTGCACTGCTCTCCAATCACTTAACCCAGTGCGCTATTGGTACGTGGCTTATTCTTATAATATGGATGTAAAGTAACAACAACACTAATGCAACTTCCAATACCTAGTTTGTCCCGATGCAAATATCGAGGCGAACCCCAGGAAAAAAGGATGCACATGGAAGATTCCAGTCTAGAAATACAATGACGGTAAACAAAAGAGGTCCAAGATTTAAAATGTAAAAAACCCGTTTGTTACAAATTACTAAGTGAGTAGATCCCTTCTGATGGTCCGATTCGAAAACTCAGAGTACTGTGCTGAAAATAGTAAGATATTCAGCCTTCTTAGACAATATTGGGCAATACTAATTACAGATAAGGGCTTGCAGGACACGATTATGTCTAAACCTTTGGTTAACTTTAGGAAGGCATACACTCTTAAGAATATACTGAGTCTGAGGGATACCATTAGGTTTTCAAAAAGAGAGTGGTTGCCAGAAAAGCCATGTGGAAATTACAAATGTAATAAATGTGTCTGTTGCTAATACATCTTCAACAAAACTAAAGTATTCACAGGACATCATGGTAGCAAA
This sequence comes from Triturus cristatus, assembly GCF_964204655.1. Classification (NCBI taxonomy): domain Eukaryota; kingdom Metazoa; phylum Chordata; class Amphibia; order Caudata; family Salamandridae; genus Triturus; species Triturus cristatus. The sequence continues at coordinate 686,060,407 of NC_140584.1, forward strand.
CTTTTTAGGATTCGATCATTCATTCACTGCCATACTGTGATAATGTGTGTATGCAACAAACTATATGTAGGCTCAATCATTCGCCCCTTACAAGAAAGAGTTAAGGAACATATCAATTCAATTAAAAAAAGTGATAGCAAGTCACCCCAGAGTAAACACTTTGAAGAACAACATCAAAGTGCAGATATTTCGGTAATTAACATCATAGATATTGATCACAGATTACGCCTTAAAGGGACATGGTGGGATCTACTAATCTAGTAATTTGTAATAACCAGGTTTGTAAAAATGTTTTATCTTGCATCTCTTTTGTTTACCATCACTGTATTTATAGATTGGAATCTTTTATGTCCATTTTTCCTGGGCCTCGCCTTGATATTTGCATCATGATAATCTAGGTATTGGAAGTTGTATTTATGTTGCTTTTACTTAATATCAATATTAGTAATATTAGTAATATTATTATCAATATTGTAAGAATAACCTGCATACCAATACCTCCCTGGGCTGTGTGAGTGGTCAGAAGTGCAAAGAAGGTCATGAGTTTGATTCTCGACGCGACTACCATGCCACTAGATCTTATCATGTTTTTATATTGGTTATTGAACTCACATTTTGGGTATTTCTTCTTTTGATATTTATCTTAGGGAGGTAACTATCATCCTTATAACCTTCAAAATGTACTATAGGCTATGCACTACGATTGTTAACCTTACAACAGTTTGAGTCAAACACATTTGCACCAGCAATTCATGTACTAATTTAGTCTGGGTTTTTACATTAGTCTAGACATAAAGGCATTTTGAATTCTTACTAAAGTGATGCCAGTTAGTGACCCGTGGACCAATATCTGGTATATATAGAGGAGCACTCTCAGTGAAGTTTATAGTGCTTTACGTATACAGACGACTGGGTGAACGCTCTTTGTTTCTAGAGCTTAAGGTGAGTCTCCGAAGTGAGAGGAGTACGATTGGTTTCACTTTAAGAGATTGGAGTTTAAAGTTCTGCTAATATTGTTATTGTTTTTTTCCCTGCTATACTTTAAATCCTAAATGGAGACGGGACGAGCCACCAACATGCTTTAATAGCACTTCATGATCTATAAAGGTGAGCGTAGTTTGTTGTTTTCAATGTAATATCATAAACCGGCAGAAGTCATGTATCGTACAATGGCATTGTGCCGGATGTGATTTGTCATTATCTTTTATGGATAGGGCACCACAAGCAGTAACCTGGAGACGATCTTTCTCACAACATATTAAGATTAATCACATCACAGTCTTGTAAGGCAAGCGCATTGTGGTATTTCATGCAATGGAGACTCAGCTCAAGGTTACCGATGAGCACTGAGAGTCCAATCTGATGGGAATCAGCAAAAAACTTTGAGTAAACAGCACAATGTAAGATAATTGAACAATTTGCCCTGATTTATGCACACTTATCTGCCTTATTTGTGCAGCAGTATGACAGTCATGCATTGTATGCAGCCTAAGGATGCAGGCCCATATTAATCGCATACCTTAGTAGTCATGCCCGTCATACTGAAAAGTATGTTGTCCCAGTGAAAATTCCTTTGAAGTCTTTAAATGTTACTTCCGCTTCATGGTATCGATTCTTTGATCCCTTTCTTTTGGCTCATAATAAGGCCATACTTTATCAACCATGACTGCTGAACAAATGAGCATGATGTCTTAAATTTAGAAATACGATGCATGGTTTTATCTTTCGTTTTAGCTTGTGTGTCACTTGCTGATTTACGTACAGGTAAAGGGACACAGTGTAGCCGCCAACACACGTCTATGCCTCATAACAATGAAGCATTTCCTAAATAGTCAGTAGGATTCTGACTTTATGCTATGTCACTTTGGAAGAATATGCCTTTTTCCTTTTTATACTTCATTTAACTCTTTTATCCTGTATAACAGATAATTCATGTTTCTCTTGGAGCTATTCTATAACTTTTAAAGAAATGCCGAATCAGACCTATTGAGATCAATAGAAACATACACATCTCAAACTTATGTTAGAAGGTAAGCATTAGTAGCCATCTTAACTGTCTTAATACTAACTCTAAATTTGGAGCTTAATATCTTCATACATTATAGGTGACTGAAACCACATGGTCTTTAAAATAAACACACAATTCAGTACACAATTAATTTAAACAATTGCAGGAGTTGAAGGAAACCCCAATATGATAACAGTATGATATACAGTGATGTGAATATTGATCAATAATTGTTTACTCTAACTTATAGGGTCTATCTTTGAGCGAAGAGGAATAAATGTAAATATATAATTGAATAAATTGAGGTGAACTTACTGTTAAAATAAAGTGGCTCTTTTGCAGTACGAAACAGAGGATCAGTAAATAGAATCAACATTGCAATTTAATGTATTGTGCAAACTTGTGCTATAGATTTAAGTCAAAACTGTAACCGATTTGAATTGGAGAGAACTATAAGCTTACTTTTTTCAGTTCAGCCCTGAAGAAGCGGCAAATCTCACTGCAAAACACTCGTTGGCCGAAGATTGCTAAAGCCGGCTATGGAAGAAACCATTTAATATTTTTTTTCTTGTATCATAACATATCACAATAAGCTTTAAACTTTATTTATACTCTGTTTCTTGGTACGGATATTGAAAGAAGTGTGAAAATAGCAGAGCAAGGTTTACAATAAAATAAAATATGAAATTATAAGTATAATTTAAATGATTGCAGGAAGAGGGATATGATTAATGCATCTAATAAATAAAATGGGTTTATAAATGTTTGGGAATAATATATGTATTTTTATAAACCTTAGCTACAAGACTTTGTGGCAAGGGATGACAATTGGGAAAAAGACATCAAGATCTAGCAATACCAAGCAAGAATTACTTAATTCCCCCCAAAACGTGGTCAGAAATGTTCCACCAAGAACTTGAAAACTGAATCCCACAGAGTATACCTCCCCACCCCCAACCCCTTCGGAAGCGAAAAAGCACATCTTCCCATTGTGTTCTGGAATCTTTCAACGGAAGTCCATTCATCAAGCAGAGTACAAGAAGACTACATTATTATAATTTCAAGCAACAATCTATGCATGGAAAAACATAAGAACATGTAAAACACATTTCCTTCAGTTGGTGTAAGTGGCTGCTGAGAAAGCTGCATTATGCAGTCTCCATATAACAACATAATACACGACCAGCTCCATTTCAGTCCAATAACTGGATGTTCCAGACCATCTGGGTGAGTGATGCTTACGATTCACGCTATCTGAAAGAGGTATTTTAATGAATCAATGTTCTAGAAAAAGTAAAGTCTGTGATTAGGATTTTCTAGACATTAAAGTGATGAGTGCAACACAGAGTCTAGTCAATTGAGACACTTTATTTTTATAAGCTCCTAAATGGGATACTTTGGATTCTTAAAACATCAGCGGGAATTCAGTTTCCAAACTTCTTCATGTTAAACACTGCTATCAGAAGGCAGTATCTAAATGAATATGAAAAGAAAAACAAGCTCTGAGTTTTTCCGCAGTAAATGCTCGGATGCTACAGTCCCAGAAAAGCCAAAAGGAATACATTTTAGGAACACGATTAGAAAAATGACAGCATGGCAATGCTAAACCGAACAAACACAAATATGTGTCTACTGCCAATAAAACAATGTACTCATATACAATCTATAAGAATCCCATGATTAGATTACTCGTTTAATCACCCTCGCTCCGAGTGTTTACAGAAAAACTCCATTATTCCCTAGACAACTAAAATCTGTTGAACTACTTACTATGTGTTTCTCGGTGACACAGGATCTCCAACACAAGGTTAACAGATAGCCCCAACTCAGCACTCCAATGATCAGCAGTTCAGCTTTCCCACCATTTGGCTAACCATTTAAATCCCAGACTAATCTTTTTGGTAAACGATCCAGACTAAATAGAAGCATACAAATAAATGGTGAAGGTCTGCGTCTATGGTCTAAGAAGCTTACCTGGGGAAAATGTATGCGGACTCAATTGCATTACTAAAATACTACTCCTTCTCCTGTCGCTGTATTGGAGGGCACTAGCTCGGGCCACTGTTCCTCCTCTAGCACACTGACAAAGTGTTAAGAACATTTGCAGGCCAGACAGTATGTTGAATTATATACAGTACCTCTTTTTTCAAAGAACCCATGTTGGTGCATGCTCGATCCTAGCATTAGAAGCCTAATAACTCTGATATCGAGGAGAACACAGATGTGTAATAATATATAATATAGAAGAAGGCCAAGACACACTCAGTTCTAGTCTGGCCGTTGATTAACTCACAGGATGTTTCACAAAAACAAAATTAGGATTTTACCACTATTGACAAAAATCTCAAAGATGGGACAATGTACAGGGTGGCTATGGCGTGGCTGAATGGCCGCCAGCCTAAGATCGAAGCAAGGATACAGGATACAGTGTACTGGAAAGAGTGAGTGGACTGCTTTTCAATACTGCAACCCACCCCCAAAAGACCTAGAGACATCTGGGCTCTGCTGTGAAATTATTTGGATAAACAGACTCAAACGGATACCTAGGTAACCTGGTGGGGTAATGTAGTCATGATACGGTATAATATTTTTTCTTAAAATTCTGACTTCATTAAGATGGTCATTAAATTTCATATTCATTGGCTCGCTGTGGTCACTTCACTTTGGGTATAAATATTGTCGGTGAACCTCTTGATCAGAATTGTCATGTACTGCTCATATGACTGGTGAAGTGGAAATGCCGGGTCATGGTACAACTTTGTTGCAAAATGTTGACTGTATGATATTTTAATTTGAAAACATTAAATAAAGCTTTAACAAAAAACAAACAAAAAAAGAGAAAAGGAAGGGACCATGTATGTCCCACATTACAAACCAATAAAAAATAGTGAGCCTAATGTGAAAGCAAAGTGAGAAGGATCGTTTGCGAGGGCGAAAAGCCTTTTTCTGATGCATGAAAGGCATTGCCTTTGCAAATTAGGTCATTGCAATTTTTTGCGATTACCTAAACTGCTAATAAATTTAACCTAATGCCAATGCATGTAGCCTTTCCTAAATGCAAATTATGCATTTAGGAAACGCTAATTGCCAAAAACTTCAACTTGATGGTAATTTGCGCATGCATTGAAAAATGCATTTTTCAAAGTGACATGTGTGTGTGCCACATGTGCACACTTACCTTTTTGGGGGAGTGCATCAGGGGGGCCCATAGGCCCCTAGGAATTGAATTTGTAATTTGCAATTACCAATTTGGTAATCGCAATTTGCGAATGCATTGCCATTCATTCCTATGGGCATATAGGCCCATAGGAATCAATGGAGTAACATTGCCTAATAGCGATTCGCGAATCGCGAATCGCTATTAGGTAATGTTAAGGAATCGCAAATTATTTTGCGATTCCTACATGCATAAGGATTTACGATTGCCAAATAGCGATTCCTTAAAAATCGCTATTTAGGAATCACAAATCCTAATGTTGATGCATGTGGCAGAAAGCAATGAAGACGAACCAGGAGAATTCGTGATAAGAAGTCTCTTAGGATGGGTATACACTCTCATAACCGTGAAAAAATATCATACAGACTGCTTTCCCATCTTACTTCACATCTCCAGAGGATGACCATTCTCGCACAGCACCGTCCACAAGGAGGAAGTCTGTCACAAGACTATGGGTGAGGGTTCGAAGTTCTTTACAATGAGATATTTCCACCTTGCAACGCCATTTACACTTACCAGTAGACCCTTTAAAGGGCTCGGCAGCAGAGTGAAGGAGTTTTATTTGTTGCATGATTGCAGATGTTTGGGAGGCTATATTACTACTTACTCCACAAAAAGCCCTCTCTCTCTCTTTTTAGTTAAGATCTTTAACTGTATTGCCATAATTTGTAACTTTTTCAGGACTTGACATAAGCTGATAATAAACTTGAATAAAGTTTAAGAGTTTGGCGATAAACTAGCCGATTAGCATATATAATGTATTCCGTTGCTTCCAGAATTTCAGGGATTTCGCACTGAAATATCAAGTTTAGTAATAGCTAATTTAGACAATTAAGTCCATCAAAGTGAGAGCCATGTGATGCAAATATAATCAGGATTGGTATTACAAGTAAAAGATATTTGTTTAAAAATGCCAATACAGTAAGAAATAACACGGTAAATGTAAACAGATATAAAAGATTCCCAGCTGTTTTCCCAGCGTACATAAAAAGACATCTAAAAGCTTCATAGCTGATGCAGCTCATATTTATTTTATGAATTGTCTGTAATTAAGTTGAGACCTAAGGGCACGATAGTGTGTAGCATGACTGTGCAAATAACAAGCATTTGCAATACAATCTGTCTTGCCTTTGGGGCCTTATATGTATTTAGCTATGCAGCACATTAGCCTGGGTGCTGAAACATCTACTGTAATTTAACATGGAGGGAAAGTAAGCACCAAACTGCGCGACACGCCAGGTATGGATCACACAAGAGAAATATTGCCTTTCAGCCAGAAACGGTATGGTGCAAAGCACTGTTTTTATTTTAAAAACAGGCCCTTCGGTGGTCATATCACTGAAAATACAAGATTTGAAAAAATATATTATTGTCTATGGGTGCTCATGGAAGACAATTTCTATGGACTTGAATCTAGAGAATGCTGAAGTGATTCTGGTATTTTACTGACTTCTGCTGGTCGTTTTCTATCAAGACAGTTAAATAGAGGCAGTTACCAGAAAAATAAAAAAATTAAAGTCCCTCAGAAGAAAGCAATTCTTGTATTTTACTGACCTCTGCTGGTCGTTTCCTATCAAGACAGTTAAATAGAGGTGGTTGAACAGAAAAAAAAAGTCCCTAAGCGGAAGCAAACAAGTCCTACGGCTGATCTCCAGAGCCCACAAAGTACATACACATATTAGTATATACACACAAGAGGTCTCGAATGCTCCACCTAAAAATCTGAAATAGTGTACAGCTATTGTGACAATAGGAGTACAACGATCTGCAAGGGCCAGGTTGGGTCATATATTCAAGGCCCTACCTACATGTCTGCTAGCTTGTCATACCTCAAAGTGCCTGAGAATTCATTACTGTTTTTCTTCGGATGGGGAGCTTGGTCTGATTGTAAAGTGGCGCCTGCTGTGGATGACCCGAGCTGGTGTTTGTTAGTAATAAGCTATAAACATTCTTAGTCTGCCGCTGGGTAGGGATAGAACATTCTTGCAATCAGCGCAAGAATAAAGCTGGGGTGGGTAAAAGCTGAAGGTTAGGTTAGTGCAGCTAGCGTCAGAAAAATTGCCTTGTGCTAAAGTGAATAGAGAAGTGTGTTTGATGCAGGAAAAATCCTAATTAAAAACTGGCAAATCTCGGTTCAGTCACCAGGCTGAGGTGAGTTATCAAGAGGTTGCATAGGTGAGTTTCAGTGTAGAATCAGCGGGAAGTACGAGGAAGGGACAGTTTATGACCCTAACCTATACTGTTGTTCACTGTCGCACACTCAAGCACGTAGGTCGAGTTCGTTCTACAAGCCTTCTTAGCGCTGCGCCCTACAGTTCTGAAGTGGACGGAGGTGGGTCTAGATTTCTTATCAGTTTGTGTGGTTTGTCCAGAACTTTTATTACTCCAGCGATTCCTTGAGGAGGTACTTCATTCAGGAAAGAAGTTCACAGCTGCCTGAATTGTTTGAATCCCTTTTTTGACAAGGAGATGACGGAGGAGTCTTCTGCGGTCGTCGATTAGTGCAGGCAGATGCACAACAGATGGGGTAACTGACCACAAAGGTGGTATTTATTGCTGGATGGGCGAATTGACCAAGTTGGAAACAAGTCTAACAAGGAGAAGTTGTCCATTTGAATATAGCCGAAATTTGTTTTGTTGTACAATGAAAATGTATTTGTGATGTATTTTTGTACACATGTTTTATTGTAGCATTCTTTATAGAGCACTTTGTTTACAGCAAGTTTAAAAAGCAAAGGAGGGAGGCTTTGGTTCCAATAAGTTGCAGTGTATCTGAAAGGGCAAGCTTCCAGGGGTTTTAGAAAGCAAAGTGGGTCACTGATGGAACTTCCTGCCATATTAAATCCTGCAGAGAACCTTCATTTCCCCCACGTGCCGAGTGCAGATATTTAGGAAGGCTGACTCCCGTGCTAAACATGGATTACACAACATGAATTCCACTTTGATCCGGGCTGCAGAGGTGTGATGAGGGAGTTTGAATAATAATATAAAATCAGAACTCAGGACAGTGTTTAAAAAGGAGCCCAACTTCACTGGGAACGTTTCCAGGCCATAACCTAGAGTGGGAATAGGTTTAGCTTTTACAATCTTCAGCAGAGGCTCCAAAGGGCGCTGTTTTATTCGACGGAAGATGGCGTGGAAGGCTAATTTGAGTGATGCGATTTGGGGTTTTGATGGAGTTTAGGTGTGTTAAGTGTCCACCTATATCATCCAGCCAGCATCCGAGGTCGTTGCAATTTGGTGCTACAGTCAGGCAGGGATTACTAATCTGCCATGTGCCCGTTTATTTCTTTTTCCGGCCGAAAATTATGATGTTAGTCTTTTCACAGTACACCGCCATACCATTGATGTTGCTGCGCTTCTGTAAGGAGTCAATCAGCCGTTGCAGTCCTTTCGCAGTTTAGGACTAGGTCATCAGCTAAGAGCAGGGAAGTGATGGGTAGGTTCCCTAATTATGGTCTATTACTGATTAGCAAGTCCAGTGAGGATGCCAGATCACACATTTGAAGGTTGAATAGGACTGGGGCTAAAACGCACCGCTGCTTGACCCCTTGTTCTATTTTTATGTTGCTGACAATTGTAGAGTTGGTCCCCAGTTTTTCTCTGGCCCAGGTATCAGAATAGAGCAATTGAATGCCCTGGAGTATGGGTTTTGGATGTCCCAGGCTTTGAGTTTCAACCAGGGTACTTGGCACTTAATGTGGTCAAAGGCCTTGCTGTAATCCTCAAAGGAGCTTGTTTTTTCTTGATCTGCTTTGCCACCAGCATCCTGATGGATGCTAGGTTATCACCTGTGCCCAGCATGGGCCTGAAGCCTGTTTGGTTAAAGAGAGTTAGCTTTTTTGAGTTAGCACATGCATCCAAATTCTCAAGAAGTATGGAGGCAAAGTATTTGGCTTCGACATCCAGAAGAGTCATAAGGCGGTAGCTCTCTGGGCTTGCCACCGGACCTTTTTTGTAAATAGGATGCAATATTGATTCTTGCCAGGACGAGTGTACCGAGTCAGTGATGAGGAGAGTTCAAAACAGCCCTTCCATCAATCAAGCCCAGGACTCAGCGTTTTGTTTATAGACCGCGAGTATGCCATTGGGGCCGGGGGCACCGACAGCTCTGCTTTTCGTGATCAGAGTAGCAGGGGTGTGGAATTCCTATAGCATAACTCCCTAGGACATATTGTTTGGGGTCAAGGACAACAAGTTTGAATCTTTATTTCGTCCTTGGTACAAGTAGGCCCAACCCCCTGCAGCCCAAATCCTTAAGGATCAGGGAAGGGCAATATCTGCAGGTACGGTAATATTTGTGTCCATATGTTGATGCCGTTTGAACTTGTATTTATGGTTCATTTTTACAATGCCTTCCTTATAAGGGTGAGCGCTCTAAGGAAATGTTTTAAACTCTGACTGTACTACTGACAGTGTCTCCAGACTAAAAATATGTACACTGGTTTACAAAGTTTAACAATATGAGGCTACATACCATGCTCCCAGAATGCTCTCTAATTGGATGTAAATATCTACAGAAGCTTGATAGCAAAATTGATTATCCTTTGCTTCCAAAATGAAATGTTCACAAAAAAAATGCAACTAGGGGACAACACGTTTTGATAAACTACTGCGGAACTGTAAATAACATGTCTTTGAAGCATCATTTAATAAAATGTGTTAATGCATGCTTGTATTTCTAAAAAAATATTAATAATGGAAAGTCAGTGCAACCAGTAATGGGAAACATGAAACTAAACAAGCACTGGCAAAGTCAATAGGTCTGATATTGGTTATCAGCCTTTTGGCTTTGTCAATGCGCTTCTTGTTTTCATATGTTTTTTGCAAAAACTTTGTAGGAGCTGCCAGGACCTCATTATAACAAACACTGGCAAAAAGCAATGATATTTTTCGATCTCAAAAAGCACACATTGCTCCTGGCACTGAACAAAACTACTTTGTTTGCCAATATGCTCCTTGTAAAAGAATGGAAGCCAGTTGATGGCTAGATATAGACTTATTTTTTTTTTGATAACCAAATTTTTATTGATTTTTCGACACAACAAAGGAAACATTGAGCCTGTCAAGCCGCCACTGTACAAACGCACAACACAGTGCCACCCCACCCCCCCGCCCCCACCCATAGCCCCCCCCCCCGCCCCCCCCCCCAGAACCACATCCTCATACGACATTGCCCAACCATTTCCCCCAGATCCTACGGTATTTCTTAAGGCAGCCCCTCGCCTGATAGAGTGTCCGTTCCTGAGCCGCACACCAGTCCACTCCATCACTCCATTTGGCCAGGCTGGGCGGTTGTGAATGCTTCCAGGCCGCCGCAATATCCCTTTTTGCCACCATTAATGCTGTCATAAGGAACAGCTTCTCAGCACGTGTGCCATCGAGACCATCAGTGATGCCCAGGAGAGTGTGCCTAGGGTCATGTGGCACCGCCCAGCCCAAGACCTCCGTCAGGTCGGCTTCTATGCCCCTCCAGTAGCCCCCCAAGGCCGGACACGACCACACCATATGAATAAAGTCAGCCGGGCCAAAACCGCAGCGGGGGCAGGCCGCGTCAGCAGAAAGACCCGCACGGTGCAGGCGGGCCGGTGTGAGGTAGGCAGTGTGAAGGTAGTAGATTTGAATAAGCCTCAATTTAGCGGAGGCCGTCACCAGCCTAGGAGCCATAAGGGCGTCCCGCCAGTCGACCTCGTCCAGGGGACCCACCCACACCTCCCACCGTTCCTTCAGGCCTTCCCGGGCCGTGGGGGTGTTGTTAATAAGAGAACGGTGTATTCGGGATATGCCCCCCCTCCCCAGGTTGCCCAGCATAACCTGCGCCTCAGGGGGATTGTGGTCCGGTAGCCGAACGTCCAGAGGAGTATAGGTGCGTATAGCGTGTCGCAGTTGGAGGTACTTATAAAATTGAGAAGAGTGGAGGGAAAAGCGCGCCTGCAGTTCCGAGTACGAGCACATGCGTCCCCCCCGCCAGACATCCCCCAGCTGGGAGATGCCGAGCAGGTCCCATGATTTGAACCCCTCCAGAGCCGCAACGTCTCTCAGCCATGTCCCCTGCCAGAGTGGGGTGGCGCGAGTCAGCCTCCCAGTCCAGTGGGTGTGACGAAGCGCCGCTCGCCAGGCCAGGAAGACCGCTTTGGTGATGTCCGGGCAGGAGGCGGGGATGGGGGCGCCGTACAGGCGGTCTAGAATACAGGGGAAACCCAGGTCTTCCAATTCCACCCTATAGGCCGGATCGGACCATCCCCCTCCAAACCAGTCATGAATGACCAGGAGGCGGGTGGCCAAATAGTAGAGGTAAAGGTTGGTCATGCCGAGCCCGCCGTCAAAGGTGGGGAGGCGACACGTCGACAGGGCCAACCTCGGTCTCCCGCCACCCCAGAGAAACCTAGTCGCCAACCCGTCCAGCTCGCGGAACCAAGGCCTCGGGAAGGACACGGGAGTGTTCTGCAACACATAAAGGAACCGGGGGAGAATCATCATTTTGTAAAGGGCCACCCTCCCCAGTGGGTTGAGCGGGAGCGACTGCCATCGCGCCAGGTCCACCTTGGCTTTCTTGACCAAGGGGGCCACATTGAGAGCCCAGCTCAGCTCCGGGAGAAGGGAGACCCAAATGCCCAGGTACTTGAAGGACAACCGACGCAGGGGAATACTGTCCTGCCAGTCGAAGCATTCCCGGGAGGGGTGCAGAGGCACCAGAACCGATTTTGTCGGGTTTAAATAAAGGCCGGAGGCGCGGCCGAAGCGGCTCAAGATATGAAGTGCCCGGGGACCCGAGCGCGCCGGGTCACTAAGATACAGCAGAACGTCGTCCGCGTAAAGAGCTATCTTGTCCGACACACGGCCCGGCCATTCCCAGCCCCGGAGAAGAGGATCCGCGCGGACCAGGGCAGCAAGGGGCTCCATTGCAAGAGCAAACAGGAGGGGCGACAGAGGGCACCCCTGCCGCGTTCCTCGGCCAATCCGAAAGGGCCTCGACAGTGCCCCGTTAACCAGCACTCTGGCACGTGGGCGCGCGTAAAGGACCCGCACCATGCCAACGAACGTGGGGCCGAAGCCCATGTGGGTCAGGACCTCAAAGAGATAGGGCCACCCAACCGAGTCAAAGGCCTTCTCGAAATCTGCAAGGAGAAGGGTGAGATACGGAGAGAGGCGCTGGCGGTGAGCCAGGGCCACGTGAAGACGACGAAGACAATGGCGAGTGCCGCGGTCCGGCATGAAACCGCATTGGTCCGGGTGTACCAAGGATGACAGGAAGGGCCGGAGCCTCTGGGCCAGAACCGCCGCGTAAAGTTTGATGTCAGTATTGATAAGGGAGATCGGTCGGTATGCCGAACGATCGCAAGAAGGCGGCGTAGACTTGGGCAGGACCACGATCGTGGCTATGTCGGCCTCCGGAGGGAAGGAGCCGTTCTTGATCGCCGCAGCATAGAGGGCACCCAACCGTGGGACCAGGTGGTCCTTGTAGGCGGCATAAAACTCCTGGGGGAAGCCATCCGGACCCGGAGTTTTCCCCGCGGACGTGCGCCCTATCGCATCCCCAATTTCCTCAGGGGTAATGGGCACCTCCATGCTCTCCCAGTCGCTGGACCGAAGACGGGGAAGCCGCAGGTTACTAGTGGCAAGCAGTGAAGCCAGGGAGAGGTCCGACGCCCGGGCCCGGTATAGCTGCGAGTAATACTGAGCGAAGGCGTCTGCGATTGCCACGGAGGAAGATTGAAGCAGGCCAGCAGAGTCAGCCACCGCCGGGATGATGCGCGAGGCCCTGGGGTACGTGGCTAGCCGATGCAGCAGTGCACCATTCTTGTCTCCCCACCCATATACCCTCGCCACTGAGGATCGCCAGAGGAGCTTAGCCGCGTCAAGCGACCGCTGACGGATCTCCTCCCTCAAAAGTCGCAGTTGCCTAGCCCCGGCCTGATCCCCGGTCCCAGAGAGGGATCGTTCCAGCCGTAGTGCCTGGGCCTCACAGGCGGTGAGCTGCTGGAGCTGCGCCCGGCGGTGCCGCACCACCTGTGCCCTGGCCGCCCCCCTGACGGTGGCCTTACAGGCCTCCCACAGGGTGCCCGCTGAGGAGACCGACCCATCGTTATCGGTAAAATACTGCGTCAATGCGGACCCCACCTCCTTGCGGAGCTTCTCGTCCTGGAGGAACCAGGCGTTGAGGCGCCACATCTGGCGGGCCCCACGAGGGGGGGGGCCCAGACCCAGGAGGACCGGAGAATGATCAGAAATCCCCCGAGGAAGGATGCGGACATCCTGGATGCCTACACAGTCGGCAGGGGGGACAAAGATCGCATCAATACGCGCGTGGGTGTGGTGGGCGGCCGAGGTGTGAGTGTACTGCCGTGCGCGTGGGTGCCAGATCCGCCACGCATCACATAAGCCCTGGGCCTCCGCCCAGCTCGCCATCTGCTTAGCTCGCGCGGCGCGGGGCGCCGAGACCGGACCCGAAGAATCAAGCTGCGGAGCCGAGACAGCATTGAAATCCCCCCCCAGAACAAGAGCTCCCGGCGGGAGATCTGTCAACACCGATGCAGCATAAGATAAAGCCTGGGACAGCCCGGTGGGCGGCGCATAGAGAGACAGGAGACTGAGCGGCCGACCCTCAAGCGTGCCGCAAACGACAATCCCAATCCCTTGGGGGTCGTGAATCGCCCGGGTGAACACAAAAGGGAAGGAGCGGCGCAATAGGACGGCAACCCCCCGCGAGCCGCGCGAGAACCCCGAGTGCCATACCCGGTCGTACCCGTAGCGCGCCAGAAAGGGACATTTCTCGCCCAGCAGATGAGTTTCCTGAAGTAAGAGCACATCAGCCTCCGCGCGCTGGGCGTACTTGAGGACAGCGGTGCGCTTGAGTCTATCTAGCAAGCCGTTCACATTCCAGGACAAAATGCGCACCTGAGCCTTAGATGCTAGTTCTTCCATGGTAATGGTGGGAACGAAGCGCGCTGGGAACGGGGTGGCCAGGGGAAGCCAGGGCCACGGATCTCTCGCTAGGGGAGGCCCGCGGGCAGCGCAGGAGGGCAAGTGACGGCGGCGCGTGGGCTGGCGGTGGCATGAAGAAGCGCGGCGCTACGCTGAGTGGGATGCTGCAGAGGAGGCTCAAAGAAGGACAGACCCAAACCAAACATAACAGTCCCCCGAGGAGGAACAACCCACAAACAACAAACCCCGACCCCCCACCCCCCACCCTACACTTCAAGAACGGAAGCATCTGTCGCCCTAACGAAACCAACAATTACAAGACCCCAAGCCTAAGCGCTCGGGTGTAAAGAGCGTGGTGGACCCCTCCTGAAGCACGGATTTCCAGTGTCTCGTCCCAGGTTGCTGCATTAAAGCGTGAGGATGCAGAGCCCCCCACCCCCGCCAACCGGCAAGGACGCCGCCTCCCCCTGTAGGTGCATGAACAGACTGGAAGTCATATAGCAGGGCTGCGGGAAAGGTCTGACAAGTCAATTTGCACATTGAGGGGGGTTTGAGACCCGGCCGGACAAGGCGACAGACGGCGCCGGGACCCCCCAACCGCCTGGGATGATGTGCCGGAAGAGGCCGAAGATTCCCTCACCCGTCTCCCAGATGTACTCTCAGACCGGGTCCGGGCCGGCGCCGCGCCTCGGCGCTGTCGTGAGTGCGTGCGTTTCCTGCGCCGTGGTCGCTGCGACCCAGCTGCACCGTGGCCCCGGGGCACAGGATTGGAGGACGTCTCACCGGGTTGGCGCAGGGGTCGTTCCTCAGTGAGCCATGTCCAAGCCGCCCTGGGAGTGTCAAAGAACAGTGTCTTGGTCTGGAAAACGACACGAAGGCGGGCCGGGAACCGGAGCTGGTATTGAAGGCCCAGGGAACGCAGCTTTTGCTTGACCTCCGTGTAGGAGCGGCGTTGCTCCTGGACCTCCCGGGTGTAGTCTGGGAAGACCATAACGGTGTGGTTGTTAAAAGTCAGAGGGCCACTCACCCGCGCCTCCCGCAGGATAGCGTCTCTATCCCGAAAGTTGAGGATCCTAAGAATGAAGGGGCGCGGGGGGGCTCCCACCGGAGGTTTGGCCGCCAGCGACCGGTGCGCCCGTTCCACCACAAACCAGGTCGATAGATCGGCCGCCGGCATCCAGGACCTGAACCACTTTTCGAGGAAGTCATCTGCTCGGCCGGACTCGACCCCCTCCGGAAAGCCCACCAGGCGAAGGTTGTTGCGACGGGCGCGATTTTCGGCGTCTTCTGCCCGCCTGTGCAGTTCCTTGGAGTGGGTCGTGAGCTCCCGGACCTGGTCCTGTAGCAAGCGAATGTCATCTTCTGCCGTAGAGATCCGGGACTCCGTTTCGGTAATGCGGGCCGTGGCGTTGCGGAGGTCCTGCCGCAGGAGCGCCACATCGATCTTCACCTCCCCCACCATCCCTTCCAAGGATGTGCGGGAGGCCTCGATGGCCTGGAGGACGACCGCCAAGTCTTTGTTCGGGGCCGGTGCTCCCCCCCCAGCCGCACCCGGCGGATCCGAGCTGGCGAACCGATCAATCCGCGTCTGGTGGGAGGCCGCTGGCGGCTTGGAGCCTTTTTCTTTACCCATGGTGGATCCAGGGAGCACGTGCCGGCCCCGAGGGTGGGCGCAGTGGACCGGCAGGCAGCCCCCACCTGCCAAGCCGAGCCGCCCCCCACACCAGGCCAGAAGTGGGGGGATCCAAGGGGAAGGGGGAGGGCGAAGGCGCGTCCGCTCCCCAACAATGGAAGGCCCAGGGCCCGCTCGACACGGGCCGGGCCGCACCGCACTCGCCGCGAGCCTCGCGCCCCGGTCCGCGACGGTCCTCCGGCTATGTCCAACGCGTAGGCCCAGGGCACCAGGGAACGCCACGTCCACCCAAGGTCCGGCTCCGACGGATCAGGCCCAGTCAGGGCGCGGGAGGAGGGGGACCCCCCGGCCGGCAGCGGCCCCCGGGTAGCAGTGCAGGACAGGAGAGGTCCGATAACTTCGTCCCCACGGGCCAGCACGGAAGCGCCAGGGAACGTCCCCGCTCCAGGCACAGCAGTCGGCCACCAGGCCTGCGGGGCCTCGTCACCCCGGGGCGACCAGAGAGGACAGAGCCAGGACCAAGTCAGCAGGGGTCGGGCCCGCCCCCCTCGAGGCAGCGTCGGCCTAGCACCAGGAGACAGCAGGCACCGACAGCGGCGGGGTCGAACTCAGCCCCCCGAGCCGTCCCACGCAGGCAGCCAATCAATCAATCAATCAGCGCGGGCCGAGCCGCCCGCCGAACAGGATCACCTCACCACCGGGGGGCGCTCACCATACGCCGTCCCCCAAGCTCGCCCAAGACCAGGCACCAGCCCAGGCTCCGCTCCGCCGGTCCTCCGGCCCCCGGCCGGCCTCCGGTGGCTCCGCGGCCTTCGCCCTCGTGATGCGCCGGGGGCTCGATTAGGGGGCACTGCCGTCTTCGGGATCAGGTGGGCACGTCTCAGCTACCGGCGCAGCTCACAGGCTGTGTAGCGCGGCTCCGGCTGCAAGGAATCGGCCGAAAATCGCACCAGGGACGGGGCAGCAGCTCCTCAGCACTCGGCGGTCAGCAGGGGACACCTGGGACAGCCACAGCGGATAGAGGACGGATGCGAGGGGTCAAGCATCCAGGAGCCTCACCTAAGCGCGGCCATCTTGGCTAGCGCCACCTAGCGCTCTGACTTATTTTTTTTAAAGGTCTTGGTTAACTCCAGACCCAATTAGGGGCCTAATTTTAAAGAAAGTGACAAAACTGCACCAATAGTATATGTCCTTCATTAGTGAAGATTTATGGCTTTCGTGAATTCACAAACATTTACAAAAAGTAGGGCAGGAAATCGAACTGCTAGAAAATATTCGTGAACCGCTTTTTAGCACGAGCACATTTAAAGGTGCAGCTTTGCTCATGGGAAAATCTGTTGAATGTTTACAAGTTCACTTTCCCTCCAACGGCTATTTTCCCAATCCTGGAAATAGTTTTACTGCTGTCATTGTTAGGAGTAAATTCCCAACCATTCTGAGCATGGGAAAAGATTAGAGAAGAGCTGGCAAACCCCCCCCCCCCCCAAAATATGTAATTTAGGAGGTTTGCAAAAACTCGAAAAGGACATTCCAACCCTGGGAATATTGCTTAACACTACCTCGAGCCCCAGTATGTAGATCTGAGGAAAGGTGGGAAAATATGTTAATTGCTAGAATTCAATCAAACTCCACTATAGTATGAGCCCTGACATAATCAGAAAGGCTAATAAGAGCTTTTCAGGCTAAATCTGCTGCCACTCTGAGGGGCGGTATCCATACGAGATTTGCTAATTCTAAGTGCAGTGTTTATGCCATCGTACGATGCCCTGAACCTGGTGAAGCCAGAGCGCTGTGTTTCCCATTTGCTGCGATGGTCATACTGACCTGTATCAGTTTACGCCAGCGCTTGTATTAGGTCTTGTTGTTGTTTGCACTACACACTTCATTATATGACATACATATGGATATGTACTAGGTAAAATAAATCTGCTGGGGAGAGAAGGTATCTTTAGGAGATCTGTCCAAATATAAATACTATATATTATCTACTGGCGGTCGCCAGTAGATAGATATAGTTAGGACCGTGTTTCCATAGGAAATCTGAAAATTCTATTTTGAATAACTTTGGCGCCGGTTGACGAATCCTCGCGAAATTTTCAAAACTAATGGGGCGCTCCGCTCAGCTCAGCTCCTACCCTGAAAGTCTCGGGGTGATTCGTCAAGCGGGGGCTGAGAAAAAAGGGGGGTCCCAAAACGCGTTTTCCCAATGCATTTTCCCATAGGACCTTTAGTCGAAGGTACAGCCCGAACGGCTGAACAGAATTACTTGAAATTTGGTAAAGAGGTAGTCCTCAGGTCAGGCATGTGCCTTTTGCATATATGGAGTCAATCTGTTCAGTAGTTCCTGAGAAAATTGCATTTAAAAGTACATAAATATCTATAAGCGCGCACCGTGCGCGCACGGTGCGCGCACCCTAACGTGCGCGAGCGCAATTCTGGTTACATGTCAGTCAACATTCGAATCGGTCGAAATCAGGAAGTGTCGGCCGCCATTTTGTGTGTTTGGTGTGTGACAGTGAAAAAGAAAGGTGGAGAACGTGAAAAGGGGGCAGGGTAGAGAGTTCCTGACCCCCTAGCCTTTGTCAGGGGTCCCTGAAGGACCCCAAATGGTGAAAAACATTTTTTAATTTTTTAAAAAATTTGCGGGGTGCGCGCACGGTGAAAAACCTTTAAAAAAAAACACAACATTTTAGACGAGCCATTCCATATTACAGGATACAGTCAATCTATAACTATATACATAAGTAGTTTATTGTAAAATAAATATAAAAAAAAATAATAATACATACATAACTTAGCATTTTAAAAAACCTTAGAAATTCACTTAAAAAAACCATAGGTTTCACACACGTTATAGTTAGGAATTAGCATTTAAAAAACCTTGCAAATTCACTTAAAAAAACCATAGGTTTCACACATGTTCTAGTTAGCTGGACATTTCACTCGTAAAAAACCAATGAAATTCCCCCGTTATAGTTAGTTCAGATAACTATAACTCGCGCGACCGCCACTCTATCACAAGGATGATGTCATGAGTGATGCCACTGACCATGTCATGAGTGATGTAATATGTGACGTCATGAGCAGTGGATTGCGGGCGCGCGAGTTATAGTTATCTGAACAGTAGATTTCCATGTCAAGTATTTCACTGTGACAGGGCTTGGCTTCGCCGTGCTGCAAGATGGCAGCTTGCAGAAGGAGCTCTGCTGGCCGGGCCCATTTATCCTTCTAAATCTACATCCTCCAGAGGGAATCGGGCCAAACAAGACAACGCTCCTGCACTAGAAACCAAGGTTCAATACCAGCCGGGAGAAGCGTGGGTAGGCCTCGCATGCAGCAAGTGGTTGGGTGCTGAGGCCTGGCCCGCAGACCCCGAGATCCACCGCTGTGTCCCCCTAAGATGCAGGCAGCTGCATAGCGGTGTGTGCTGCACATTGTTCGGGAAGCCGCTAGGGAGTGCGCAGCAGATGCTCTTACTTGCACCGTCACGAGCGCCAAACAGCTTCTGGGGCTGGCGGATGCCTGGGCCTCCCCGGCACACAGACTATCCAGAGCAGCTCATCATCGTCGGAAAGTGGAGTCTGGTGCTATAAACGCAGCCTGTGGAAGGAAGAGCGGCACTCTACGAGCTGCAGTGACTCCACGTACGTGGATCACGCGGGTACTCTAGTGTGCCTGGGGAACACTCGCTCTCATGGGTAGCCCACTGGTTCTCCCCACGGTTTGCGTAGTGTGGGGAAGTACTGCACTGGTGCCAGGGCGAGCCGGGGGGCTAGCTGGCGAGGTCTGGGGTTCGGGGGGCCACAAGTGAATGCACGGGCGGTCCAGGAGCGGGGCTAAATTCGGCAGGGCTTCGGTGTGGTCGGTTGGGCCCCCTGGGGCGCTAGTATTGCAGGCGCATCCGGGGATGGCCGAGCGATCTGACTGTGAGCCCTGCGGAGGACACCTGCTGCCCACTGCAACCCCGTAGAGTGAGTAAAGTGGGGGCCAGTGCTGCATCCACATTAACACCAAGCACGCGTTATTTGTCTGGGAACGGGTCGACCTGCCCATGGGACAGTCGCCTCTTCTCCCCCTAATGCTCCAGACAAGCACTTCTGCTGCCCCTGGGGATTGAAGGATATAATCAACTCCCAAGCGCTGCTTAGCAGTTCCTACTGCACAGCATCGTAATTAAAGACCACCAGGCAGTATGGGGAAAAATGATCCCAGGCAATCGAAGCTACCATTTGAGAATAGGCGCCTGACTCGCACAGCAGACAACTGCTCCGAGCCAGACACAGAATCAACTGTCATAGACAGCGGGGAGAAGCAAGACAATGACTTGTGCACCATACTGTTGTATGTCCGCTCCAGCATTAAAACTATAGACAAGGGGGGCGTGGCTAGCAGCCAAGCAAGATGGCCGCAGCCTAACGGAGCTCCGAGGGTGAGGCCGACTCCCCTGCCATCCGTGCACTGATCCGCTTATTCAACTATCCCTAACTGCGCTGGGCTGGTAGCCTGCAAGAAGCGACGCCGACTGAGCTGCCGCCGGGGCTCCTACGTGCTTGTGAGCCCGATCGGCGTCGATCCGCTAGTGGCGGCCTGCGCCGCCGGCCGCAACCGGGGCCTGGATTATACTGAGGGCCGACCGCGGTGTGAGGGAGCCTGTGCAGTGGCTGTTCCCAGAGACGACCGGAGTGACTGACGGAGGCGGCGCTGGGGCAGACCGGGATCGCCCGCGCCCAAGTGGAAGCGCCCCGGACTGTGCGGGGGGAGTATCGTCCCCGTGATCCAGCGGGGGGGGCTCGCCCTGAGGGACTGTGTCCGGCGCTGTGGTCCCCGGGGGCGTCGCCCCGTCACCTGATGGGCAGCTGCCCAGCGCAGCCCCGTGGAAGGCGTAAGTGGAGGCCTGCAGAGGAACGCTGTGGAGTGGCCCCCAGGCTGCTGCAGTGAGCCGGAGACTGTGGCCGCTCCTGGAGACGACCGAGGTGCGTCGCCGGACTGAAGGAGGCAGCGCTGGGGCAGACCGCGATTGTCCGCGCCCTGAGGCCAGGTGGGTGCGCCCCGCATTGGGTGCAGTCTGCGGCGGTCCCTGCGGAGGGAGTATCGTCGCCGTGATCCGCAAGAGGGAGGCTCGCCTTGCGAGGCTGGGGCCGACGCTGTGATCCCCGGGGGTGCTGCCCCGTCGTCTGCTGTGCGGCTGCCCCGGCGCGGCCCCGTGGAAAAGGTGTGTGGGGGCCTGAAGAGGAGGGCTGCGGTGTGGCCCCCGGGTTGCTGTGGTGTGCCGGTGGCCGTCCTGTTATTTGGAGGCTTGATTGCCGCTCCCGAGCTGTGTGGTGACCTTGCCCCCCCCCCGGCCGGCTGGGTGACGAGAGGAAAAGTCCCAGGACGGCTCCCGCCGGCCCCGAGATGTCCGGGAAGGGGAATCGCACGCACCAGCAGAGTAAGCTGGACAAATTTGCCTACAATAAAGACGCGGCCGCGGGGGCCGGGAGGACGGACGGGGCTGCTGCAGAGGCAGAAGCGCCTAAGGTAACACTGGAGGACATAATGCTAGCCCTTAACAAAGTGCAGACCACGGTGGGATCCATCTCCACGGATGTGTCCTTGCTCAGAGCGGACTTCCAAAAAATGTCGTCTAGGGTCACGGACGTGGAACGCACCACGGCGGCTTTAACGAGCGACACTACCCTCCTGCCCCAAAGGGTGTCCCAGTTGGAGGCTGAAACCAAACAAATGGCGGCGAAGATGGACGATCAGGAAGGGCGCTCCCGGCGCAATAACGTCCGAATAACGGGAATTCCCGAGAGTGAAGGGAAATCCGCCATGGACTTGTACATAGAGGACTTAATAAAAACCAGACTGCAGCCTCGGGGTCTCTCGTCGTTCTTCTCGGTGGAGCGCGCCCACAGAGTACCTGGGGGTAAGCCCAAGGTTGGGGCGCCCCCTCGACCGGTGCTGGCCCGCATCTTCAACTACCGTGACAGGGATGTCATCCTCCAGACGGCCCGGGTGGCGCCACCGTTACGGATTCAGAACTAGATGGTGTCGTTCTTCCCGGACTTCACGGCGGCGGTGGCGGCGCGGCGGAGAAGCTTCCTGGAGGTCAAGAGGACGCTGAGAGCCCGCGAGCTGCCTTACTCCATGGTCTTTCCGGCGCGCCTCCGGGTGGTGGCGGAGGGCAAGACCCTGTTCTTCGAGACGCCGGAGGAGGCGCACGACTGGCTCGAGGGCTGGAGGCCGGCGGGCGGCCCTGGGAGATCGGACAGGCGGAGGCGGCGCACAGAGGGGACGGCGGACGCCGGCGACCTGGATCCGGGAGGGGAGACATCGGACCGACCCTAGTAGGCAGCGAGACTCCGTGCTGAATGCTCGTTACTGCCTTCGGAGGTGCCTCGAACTGGAGGCCTTGTGGGACTAGACGGCGCCTGCTCAACGATATTTCAAGGGGTGGACAGTTGAACTTCGTCCAAAGGAGAGTATTTGGTCTTCCTCGGACCGCCCGCTCCACTACACGCAAGTACTGTTTTGGGACTTGGGATCTGAGCACTCTGCTGAGTTGGGGTGGCGGGCAGTTTGGAGTCCGTATGGCAGGGAGGCAGGGAGGGGGTGGGGGGGTAAGGGAATGTTCGAAAGTTTTGTTCTACAGTTCTTGTTTATAATGTCGCTTATGTTTCAACACACAGTACACGCACCATGCAATGCAGGCACGGCCTGTGCCGCTCCGTTCATAGCATCAGCCCTGCGCTGCTCCTGCCGCGGGAATGACTGACAACGCTAGGGCGGTCCACTGGGGTCCCCCTCACTCCGGCACAGCCTCTCTCCCTCCTTACGTGGAACGTGCGTGGCTTAGGCGATAAGATTAAGAGGGGTTTGGTCCTCCAGAGTCTCAAGAGATGCTCCCCTGCGGTGGTCCTGTTGCAGGAGACCCCCCTAATGGGCACTGCTAGTAAAGCGATGGATAGATGGGGGTACAAGATGGTGATACACTCTGACTTCTCTTCCGGTTCCCGCGGGGTGGGTATAATGGTAAGGAAACAATCCCCATTAATCATACAAGGCACTCGGGCCGACGGATCGGGGAGGTTTGCGGCGCTGCATGCCCAATGGGAGGGGCGCCCCCTGAATATTGTTTCGGTTTACATTCCTCCTGCCCTGCATGCTGCGACCCTTCCCGCGCTGAGCAGCTTCTTGCTTGATCTACCGGAGGGAGAGCTCATAGTGGGCGGCGACTTTAACGCGGTGGTGGACGGCCTGCTTGACCGCCACCCGGAGCGGGCTGATGGAGGAGGAGGGTCTCGCCTCGGGAGTTTCTTCGAGGCACTCGGACTGATAGATATATGGAGGCTTCACCACCCAACACAAACGCCACTACACATACTACTCGGGGATGCATAAAAGTTTGACCAGAATAGACTACTTCCTGGGTTCGCAGGGCAGCCTCCAGTATGTAGACAGCGTGGAAATCAGGGGCATATCGGATCACTCACCGATACTTCTACAATACACGCGCTACCACCTGACTAGGCGCCGTGTCCCCCCCTTGCACCCGTGTTATCTCCAGGTTCCCGACATCTGCAAAACACTCGGGAAGGCTACTAGTCTCTATTTCCAAGAAAACACCTCGTCGGTAGACTCTCCGGCTATCCTCTGGGAGGCGTACAAAACGGTCCTGAGAGGACACGCGGTCGCCTCCATTGCGGCGCACCGGCGCGCGCGGCATCTTGAGCTACAGTCGCTAGAAGCAGATCTTGCCGCGGCAGAGGCACGCCAGGCCGCACACCCATCGCCTGCGACCTCCCGGGGATTACAGGTGGCGCAGGTGAAATATAAGGAGCACCTGGCGGACTGCACCAGGCGACGGTTCGAGGCCACACGACACAGAATCTACGATGTCGGGGACAAGACAGGGAAGCTGTTGGCATGGTTAGATAGAAGGGAGGGTGGTTCCAGGTGGATTGCGCAGCTCGTTTCGGGGGAGGGTCGGATGGCAACTGACCCGCGTGATATAGTGAACACCCTGGCGGGCCACTTCGCTGCGGTCTACTCCTCCGCTTCTTCCATGTCAGAGGAGGAGGCGATGTCGTATGTTCGAGATCTGGATATGCCCAGGTTAGCCCCTGCCGCGATGACGGCCCTAGAGGCCGATCTGACGGTGGACGAAATAGAGGCTGCGGTGGGAGCGCTTCAGTCGGGTAAGGCGTTGGGTCCCAACAGCATCCCGGTTGAGCTGTACAAGAGGTTGATAGGGACGCTAGCTCCTCACCTGCTCACTATGTTTTCCGATAGTCTGCGACGTGGCGAACTCCCGCCAGATCAGCGCACGGCAACTATTGTGGTCATCCCAAAGCCTGGCAAGCCGGCGGAGGAGTGCACCTCCTACCGCCCCATCTCGCTCCTTAACGCAGAGGCCAAGATTCTGGCCAAGCTGCTGGTGGCTAGGCTGACGCCGCACCTCGCCGACATTATACATCCGGACCAGTCTGGCTTTATGCCCGGCAGAAGTACGTCCCATAACCTGCGGCGTCTGCATGGTGTGTTGGCCCGGACGGGTCGGGTGGGTGAGCCGGCGGTGCTTCTGTCGTTGGACGCGCAAATGGCGTTCGACATGGTCGAATGGCCCTTCCTGTTCGCGGTCCTTCACCATCTGGGATTCGGGCCCAAATTCTGCGCTTGGATTCGTCTCCTGTACACTAAACCGTTGGCTCATGTTGCGGCCAACGGGCATATGTCCGGCGACTTCCCCCTGTCGCGGGGCACGGGCCAAGGTTGCCCCCTGTCGCCCTTATTGTTTGCCCTTGTGTTGGAGCCTCTGGCGGCGTGGATACGCTGGGAACCCTCGATAAGGGGACTCCGGTGGTCAGATGGCTGGGAGGACAGGGTTTCTCTCTACGCAGATGACGTCCTATTGTATTTGGCCTCCCCGCGGCGCTCCATCCTCCCGCTGCTCAATATATGCAGGGTCTTTGGCAAGGCGTCGGGGTACACGATAAATTGGTCCAAATCCGTCATGTACGTGCTGTGTGGCCCTCCACTGCAATTACCGGCGGATTGCCCCCTCAGGGTGGCGGAAGGGTCGTTCAAGTATTTGGGTATCCACATCACTGCGGACCCGGTAGTATTCTACCAGAAGAATCTTCAGCCCCCGTTGGACCGTCTTCGTCGGGACGTCCGTCACTGGGGGGCGCTGCCGCTGACCCTACTGGGGAGGGCGGCGCTCTTTAAGATGATGTCCCTGCCTCGCTTCATATACGTGCTCGAAAACACGCCATATCCAGTGCCCCCGGCGTACTTCCGCTCAATTGCAGCACAGGTGTCTAGTCTTCTGTGGCACAACCGACCGGCGCGTATTGCACAGTCCAAACTTACCCGCGGCTGGTACGACGGGGGGATAGCGCTGCCCGACATCCAACTTTACTACTGGGCGACGCAACTCAAGGTCATCAATTATTGGCTCCATGCCCCGCACTCGGATCCGGCGTTTAAAGCGGATAGAGCCATATTGGGCACGAGAGGTATGTTGTCGCCCCTGTACGATGGGAGGCTCGGCCCAGAACTCATTGGCCCCCTGCGGCAAACAGTGGCCGTGTGGCACGCGGCCCAGGCCCGGTTGGGATGGAGAGGAGTTTTGACCCAGCTCACGCCCTTGTGGGATGCGAAACGGCTCGGGAGACTTAGGCATAGCAGGGGCTTCGATAAATGGGATGACATTGGGATCTCCACAGTGGGCGACATGTGGCACAAGGGTGCAGTGATCACCTTTGCGCACCTACAGCAACAATACGAGCTGGCGCCTTCGGAATGGTTCCGATACACATAAATTAAACACGCGCTGCTCGCCGCTTTGGGGCCTGGAGCCTCAGTTCCGGAAGCGTCGCCACTGGAGGATAGGCTGCTCACAGATTATATGCCCCAGCGGGCAACATCATTCACGTACCGGAAGCTGATAAATAATCTCCCGGACCCTATGGGCACCCTGCGGGAGAGGTGGTCCAGTGATGTCGGGGAATTTGATGATCCAGACTGGAGGGAGGCGTTGGCGTCCCCCCGGGAGGCAGGGATACCTTCCAGGCTTCGGTTGGTACAGCTCCGGATTCTGCACAGGTCCTACTACACCAGGTACACACTCCACAAAATAGGAAGAGCACCCCACCCATTCTGCCTGCGCGGCTGCGGGGAGGAAGGCACCTTCTACCACACCATCTGGGAGTGTCCTAAAATCCAAGAATACTGGAGGCGAGTGATGCGTACGCTGTCCCAGGCAGGGGGTGTGTCGCTTGCACCAGAGCCCAGGCGCTGCCTGCTAAATGTATGGGAGCCTAACGACCTTGGCCGGCAGGCTCAGTGTTGGGCCACAGTGGGAATCGTGCTAGCTAAGCGGAACATAGCGCAGAAGTGGGGGGTGGGAGAGGTGCCGCTGCTGTCTGTATGGGGGCGTGACATGGATAGGGCTATGATAGCCGAGCGCTCAGTGTACATAGGGAGGGGGTGTCCCCAAAAATGGTCTAAAATATGGGGGGCATGGAACACATATCGGGGAGATATATGCGAGCCACCACCAACGCTTGATGATGAAACCCTTGATGCGGACTGAGGTGCAGGCCTCTATGGTACACATTCGGGGTGTGACTGCTGGGGATGGGCGCCTGTGTGGGGGGATTGCTGGGAGGTGGGGGGCTGAGCCGCTTCAGATTTTGTTATATGCTGGACAACGACTAAAATGATCGACAATTGCTGTACTGTACTGTGTTAAAAGAAAATAATAAAAATTGTTTAAAAAAAAAAAAAAAACTATAGACAATGAAATTGATGTACTTACCTCCAGGCTAGACAGGGTCAAAAAGCAGGTTGACTCTCACGAAGCTCGCCTGGATACAATGGAAAACAGATTCTCATATGCACATGACTTTCAAGTTGAGTCGAAAGAGCACATGCTACAAATGGAAAAAGTCCATGCAGTAATAAAGAGCAAAAATGAAGAATTAGAGGCGCGCTTCCGGCGCAATAATCTAAGAATTACCAGCTTGCCTGAGACCACTGCTATACCAAAAATGGAACCCTATGTTAAAACATTGCTATGGGACTTGTTTGGTTTGGTGCGGTCTCCCGTGCTGATCGTTGAGCGCGTGCAGCGCTCATTGTGGTCTAGACCACCTGTGACAGCTGCACCGCGGCCTATAATAGCACGACTATTGAATTACCGGGACAGGGATACAGTGCTGAGGGCGGCCAGGGACCAGGGCCCCATTAACCACCAGGGTGATACCTTCTCCTTTTTACTGGACTGCAAGCCGCTGGTGCGGGCTGCCTACATAGAGTTCCTGTCGACCAAGCGCATCCTACAGCGGGCCTCGATTCAATACACCATGCTATACCCGGCAAAGTTCAAAATCATGCATGACGGGCAGCCTAATTTCTTCACAGACGCCATGGCACCGTTAAAATTCACCAAATACATATGCGCCTAAAAACAGTCCCCCCACTCTTCTTAGCAAGCCGGATCCGAGCAGACAATGACTAAAGACACTGTGAAATCCGCACACTGGCGTCTCTCCAAGCTGATAAGCGCTACCAGTACATATATCTCGCCAATAGTCCTCATAAATGTGTTCATGCTATTCACTTAAGGGAGCCAATACAACCCTGCAAGACACACTGGACAGAGTGGGATCTGCCCACAAAACGCATCCCAGAGCCATCCAGCAAATGCTCTCAGTTATACAGGAAAACGGATTGATTGACATATGGCGCCGTTAGCATCTGGATCTTAGAGAGGGCACATGTATCACATTGCACCACAACGCCTGGTCCAGATTGGACTACTGGCTAGTCTCGGGCAATGTTGCGACCTGGACCACTGACATTAGACACTTGCCACGCACACTATTCGATGACAGCCTCACAGGACGGCCCCCACCCTGGGCTACAAACATATTTGGATTCCATTGAGTTGGTATGGCTAAGCGAGGCCCATCGGGCTTATCTGTATGAACCTTTTTCACAGAAGACATTATACAGGTCAGACGTGGTATGCCTGGTGAAAAGGCCCAAGGACTAACTGTACTGACGACATCATTTTATAAGACCTACGTGGTCGAACTTGCACCCCACCTCCTAGCAGTTTATCAGGAATCTCTAGATTGTTGTTCCCTACCGCCCACAATGAAAGAAGCGGTGATCATCTCTCTCCTGAAGCCAGACAAGCCAGCCCACTAATGCGACTCATACCGCCCTCTCTCGCTAATTAATGTTGATGCCAAAATTCTAGCTAAGTTTATTGCCAGCTGATTGCAGCTGCTCCTGCCGCTCATTGCTAGACCGGACCAGTCTGGATTTATACCCAGTAGATCCACAATGTGCACACCTTTTTCTCTGTCTTACATCAAATTGATCCTCAATTACCGGCCCTTGCAGCCTTTGACGTTACGAAAGCGTTTGATTCATTGGAGTGGCCATACCTGTTTACCATATTGTTCATGATGGGTTTCAGTCCTAACTTCATCAAACTGATCCGTCTGCTCTATACAGAGCCCACGGCGAGACTAAAAGCTAATGGGCTACTGTAAGACCCCTTCCCAATAACACGAGGTACCAGGCAGGGATGCCCTCTCTCGCCGCTGCTGTTTGCGCTGGCCATGGAGCCACTGGCAGGCAGAATACGCCAACACCACACGACAAGGGGATTGTGGTTCACGGACAGGGGCTTAATAATATCGGTGTACGCTGACGACATCACGTTATACATCAGTAAGCCAGATGAAAATCAAAACCCAGTTTTGAGGGAGGTTCTTCAGCTTGGTGGCATGTCTGGAGTAAATGTAAATTGGCCCAAATCAACGCTTTTCCTTTGACCATTGCTCCACTTAGGACGGAGCTGGAATTTCCATTGACCTGGTCAGATGGATCAGCGAACTATCTCGGCGTATGAACTATGGCCACCTGCTGGAGTGGCTGGTGCGTAAGACAGCAATCTGGTCCGCATTACCACTGTCTCTGGCGGGCAGAATAGCCATATCCAAAATCTTAATCCTGGACAAGCTCTTATATTTATTCGCCAACGTACCAATTCCCCCTCACACAAATATTATTCAAAACCCTCTGTTCAATGATGACTGCCCTGGTATGGGCTGGGAAACAACTGCGAGCTAATTGGTAACTACTGACACAGCGGCTCTCGCGGCACGGGCTAGGTGCCCCAGACTTCAAACTATGCGCACAAGCTCAGTATCTCCACTATTGGGTGCACCCGATCCCATTCCAGCCTCATGTGGCAGTTGAGAAGGATGTAGTGGAGCCCACCCAACTAGGTAGGTCTATACCAACCATATCACATAGCAAACGGGGAGGTGAATACTGTAGAGACATTGTGATGGGCTTGGGAGGGTGTAAGGAAGCCTACTAGGACCCCGTTGTTCTATGCGCCCTCCATCCCTCTTGCATACCACTCACTTATCCCATCTCTACAAGATAGAGGTGCTAAAAAAGGCGCCCACAAAATGGGCCTAAACCCCCTAGCCAATTTATACCCAAATGGCTCACTTTTAGAGAGGCTCCAACGCCCATTCTAGAAATGCTCCTATATTACCAACCCAGAGCTATATGTAAGAAGCTACATAGCTCGTTTCCACAGGCCCCAGACACACTGACACCATTAGAAATGTATTAAGCACCTCCTCACCTCGTAAACTTGTCACAATGCTTTATAATTCAACGCAAACAACTGCAACTCTCACCATAGCTCGTGCACTAGAACAGTGGCGAGCAGACCAAGGCGCGCCCCTCACGGACGACCAGTGGTACTATTGCCGCGCCCAGCTCAGACACCTATCACCAAACTATAAACTGAGACCATTTTATTTTAAATCTTTACACAGGGTATACCGTACACCCTTACAGTTGCACAAAATGGAATTATGTCCGAATGCGGACTGTTGGAAATGTAAACCAGAACAAACAACATTTCTGCCTCTAGCATGGTCCTGTCCCCCCCATATCCCAATACTGGGACAAAGTATATGAGATCATACATGAACTTTCAGCCTTCAAACTGCAGTGCACACTGCTGGTTGCTTTATTGGGGCATGTCAGGGAGGTCCCCCCTGGGATGGGTCGCCTCACAGCCATGATGTTATGGTTCGCCCAACGCAGAATAGCAATACACTGGGGTGCTAAAACAGTCCCTCAAATAGACACCTGGATACACGATATCATATACTGTAAAGAACAGCTAGCTGCCTTCTGGGACCCAATGCCACTAGCGTCTCGACCAAATGATATTTGGGAGCCCTTCATGGCATGGGCCAGGAGGAAGAATATGACACTGTCAGACACCCCTCAAGGCGCGTTAGATTCATAACAATCTGAGCTTCTAAGCCAAGCGCTAAAACCCTCTCCTCTAAATACCAAAGCCTCTTGTAAGTCGGAAAAGTTTCATTCGCCCGCAGCACGTCTATACGCAATCTTACACAAGCACATGCTTTGTGCACTGCCAGGGTAACCCGTTAGATATTTTAATACTGCCTTGATGTATTATTTTGATGCTTTTATGAATGTACACACCGAAATACTGTCTTTATATTACATGACAATTCCTTTGCAGTGGATTTGTTACATACACTGTAACATCCTTTAAACTCTGGTCTATAAAGACATGACATGCCTTGGTATGTATTGTAACACGTAAAGCTGTAATCTAAACATGGCTTGTAATGTTTTATTCATGTTTATAAAACAATAAACAAATAGTTTCAAAAAGTATTTAACTGCGACGCTCAAGGACCATCTGAGTCATATCCAGGTTTGATGCATAATGCTAGAGCTGTAGGCCATTACAATGTTGTACGCCTTATTCCAATGGACTATGGGCATGCTCTGGGGCATATGGTTGCTTTCGATGTGTGGGATAATGGAGAAGGTCTTTACCGCCTTGATCAGTGGAATTGAACAGAACGTATAGTCTACCGCAGATATTTTCGTGGAAAAGTGTGTGTAACAGGATGGTTGATCATCGGGGTAGCATTCATTCAGGGCACGAAGTGACATTCACTCTAAAGCGGCAGTCAGCCACTGTCCTGTGACGTCAGATTATGGTCTCTGCTGAGATAAGCAAGCTGTAGTCCGCCATTTCCCCTGAGAAATTTCGAAACGGGTTTTCAAGCAAACTTAGATTAAAGTCTACAGTCAAGATGAGATGTTCTTTGGGACGAGTGGCCCTGCTATCTGCTATCAGGAGCTCTAGTTCCTTGACTTGTTGCTCATTCCTAGGGGCTGCTGGGTGTATGTACACATTTAGCAGGGTTAATCTACCCATAGTGGCATTCCGATTTCAGTTTTTTTAGGTCAACTCGTAAAAATGGAGGATGACCAGTGCCATGGGCTGAGGCCTTAAAGTTCCCACGTGAGGATAGAAAGAATTGATAGGCCGGCTGTTGCGTGGCCCTTGGCAGATTCTCTCAAGGTAGGCTTGTAAAATTTGAGGTACCCTTCTAATGGTGTTTCCACTTCTGGCCATGAATCCTGAATGCATACGATATTGTGTGATGTTAATAAGGACTTTACATCCGGGTCTGTTCGGCCAGCCACTTTCCAGGAAGTAGACTCATGACTCGTATGACTAGGCTCATCCTCCAAGCTTTTGAATGGGGTAGAGTTCTTTTTAGGAGAGAGTCAGTCTGACGATGAGGGACTAGCCAGAGTGACGGCCAACCAACCCAAATCCTCATGCTTAGAATCCGATGAAGGTGTGGTAAGCTTGCACAGTTTTCCTGTTTGATCATGGGTGGAGATAGTTAGTACTTGCCTATTGCTGACGGTATTAACATACAGGGGGCCTATTGTGTTTTTGAGCATGGATAAGGTTCTTGATGGTATATGTTGCCTGCAGGGGCTTTTAATTTGGTCATGGAACAGAGGGAGCTTGCTGTGGCGTCTTCATGGTCTTGCTGAATAAATTTGGGGGAATAACAGGGCTTTGGTGGTAATGTTATCATAATTCCCCATTCTTAGAAGAGATTGCGATTGTCGCATATTGTGCTAACTGCTGAGTGAATTGTCCATGTCACAGCAGTTGCTTTCTTCTGAGAAAATATGATTGAAAGGATAAATGGTATACTTCTGATGTAGCTGGAGTTTAAGTGATGGAAATTTGGATGAGAGGCCAAAAGTTTGATGATATTGTCCTGGTTCAGTCTGTCATAATAGCCCACGAAAATTTATTCCAGGTGCAAGATTGTGGTTAGTGCTCTGGATTCATGGTACAAGCGGTTTTGGGTTACAGCAGGGTCCGGGTTGCTATAAGGCGCTGGTACAGAAAACCGGCGTTCTTTGGGGGGGGGGGGGGGCGGGGGGGCAAGGCCTCTCGAGTGACAACTGGCAGTTAAAGAATGGTCATTCTCCTTTAAAGGTTATAAAGGGGCGATAGAAAAGGAGGACTCTGCGACTGCCTCATTTAATGGAGGAGCACGACTGGGACGAAGTTCTCAGACCAGGAACATATGCGGAACGGCAGTAGCTGGTGTGTTAATTTCTGTATTCGCTCAACGGGGGGGGGGGGGGGTCCCCAAATGCTCTGGTGCCTTCCTGAGGCCTTAATAAGGTGCCAAAAAATTGATTGACCTTTTTGTTTTTGCTGCTGAACGAATTTGCTGGTGGAGTGGATTCCATGTGGACCTTGTTTGCTATGGGATGGAAAAAGTTTTTAATCTTACATGCCTGGTCGGCTGCTCTCAGACTTTTTTCCTGTAACTTGTTTAATTTCCTGAGGCACTTTGGTAATTGGAGGGGAGATGTACTGGGGGCACTAAAAATTTCATTATCCTCAATGGTTAGTGGATTATGTGCGATATTAGGTGGCGATAATGTTTCTGTGTCCGCATTAGGTATTTGTATATTGTTATCCTCTGATGATTCGAGGAGCAGTGGAACCGGATGAACTTCCACAATATGTACTATTTACTATGCATGGGTCCAATGTTGTTGAAGAGAGCACCAGTGTTGCCTCTACTGCCGTCTTTGGAGTCTGTGTGTCTTGACTTAACCTAACGGTTAAAGATGGCACAGTTGGACTGTTGTGTTTGGAAGGCTGAACTTTTCCAATTAATTTGACTTTCTGCAGTAAGTTGACGACTATCAAAAGTAAGGCGAAAAACTTTTCTACAAAGGTTGCACAGACACAATCTTGTGGACTAGGCGTAATAAGAGTTGATGGTTTCGGGTCAGTAGTATTATGAGCAGTTGATACCAGGCTGCTGACAGTGGCATTGAGGTGTTCGAAGCAAGAGTCAATAGATGAAGTGTACGGAGCTAGTGCCACTAGCAGGAAAATTAGAATATTAAACTTGTTAGATTGGTGTTGCAGCGCCTTGGCGGTCATGTTGAGAGCGTTAATGAGTTATTGCCAGGTCCTTTTAATTGACAGGCGAGTTTAAACTGCAGGTTGGGGATGACGGCCCGATATAGAGGTCTTCAATGAAGGCTGATTCATGCAAGGGGCAGGGAATAACAAAGGCTGTTGTAAAGGAATGCGGGAGCTCGGTTCCATGCTCACGTTTGATGTTTGCAGGCATCAAAGGGCTTTTGGAAAGATCCCACAGTGAAAACGGAGAGCCCCCTTTGGGCTGCAAAAGTTGTAATTGGGATAACGGGAAGATGTCGGAGACATCCTATTGTGTGCTGTGCAAGGTTTCATCCAAGTCTTTGGGCGAGATTCAGGCTTAAGGAGACTGCAGATTGAGATGCTCTGCTGAAGAAGCTTGTCGGGTGTTTGTTGTTTGAATTGAGCGATCCGATGGGATTCTAGTTATGTTGACATTCATGAAACTAATCAGAACTGTAGCGAGTGGAGTTTTGTAAGGAATGGAGTTTTGCAAGCAATTCTGCAAGGAGAGCCGGTCAGTTGAAGTGTCAGCTTGTGTTAGTAGGTTAACTTTGTACAGATTGTCAGACTGAGGAATCCTAGAAGGTTGTAGTGCTGGGAGCACCTCTCTGACTTCCTCCGGAGGTGGATACAGAATGGCACTCTCGTCTTTCATAGATGCAAATTTTGACAGTTTGTTGATGTGAGCCTTGGGCCTTACGGTAAATAAACAGGTTGGCTGAGCCTGGTGGATTGACCTTTAAATTTGTGGGTGAAGACGTGTAGTTATTTTGGTCAAGTTTATATAATTGGGGTGCTGACTCCGAAGCACTGAAATATCCTTCTTTCCTTTTTAGATCACTGGTGCCATCTTATGGTTTTCGGTTACAACAGCAATCAACTAAATATTCTTTTTTTGAGATGTATAACGTAATTTATCGTAATATGTTTAAAACTGATCAGAAGAATCAATGTTATCAAATGTGCGAAAACGTACTGCCTCGAGACAAGTGCAACTCAACTTCCGAATTGAGTGAGATTTTTGTGAGCAGTTTTAGTGAATTAACAAAACAAAAAAGTACCAGAATTAGTATCGATGGTAAAGCATACTTGGCGCACCTATACTGTTCCCCACTTGGCTGATCTTCACAAAGCATCAAAACATCTTGAAGCAATAAAAACAGATTTTCATAGAAACAGTGGCGCACATGAGCTAAAATAGAAAAAAAAATATCTTTCTATGGAAGCTCCCAGTACTCTAACTAAATGCAGTCAATACACACTCCTTGTTAACCGCTGTAAAATGTATACATGCCCCTAAAAACACACGTTCCTAAAATTGAAACACTTACAATCTATCTATCACATGACAGTACAAGGAGTATCTCACTATTCAAACAACGAGAGATACAATTTGCTACAGTTGTCGGCTACTCACATTTAATTAGCAGACATAATGACACCATCTTCCTAATCCTATAAATCAAAATAAGCAATGGATGTAAAAGACTGTCAACAACTAATACATGTTGGTTCAAAGGAACCTTATTTTGCGGCTTTGGAATCCTCAGTCATTGGTTACTGACTATCTGGTTTCATACACACTTGCCTGTGCTAAACTTAGCACCCAAAAATTCAATTCGACATTTTTTTTTAAGGATTGCACACCCAGAGGAAAAAACATCACATGCTGTTCATTTTATTTTTAGACTCCCAAGTATACTTTCGCTGCTACACTCAGCAAAATACAATGTTAGACACTCCGACAACATTGATTAAAAAGGATACACCATAATCACTGCTAAAATTCATTAAATAAATAGCGAACGCGTACTACGAATTTTGGGAAGCGTACATGCCTGAATGCTTCCCGTCACACTGGAGGCAGCAGCTTCTCGAGTAACTACCATGAGACCTGTCAGCTAAGATTATTTCAGAATAACGCCATTAGCAGGTCAGTGAAAACATGGCTCTCAGCAGAAAATAAACTGGAGCGCATTTCAAGAACCCATTCGAATTCTGTGAGCCTATGTGGCTTACTCCTTTCCAGAAGCAAGACACACCTAATCGTGGAAGGAAGAATATTGTTGGAGGGCCAAGCAATCGTCCATAAGCATAGAGGTACAGAACAGAAAAAAACAGTGCATGAAATCATCCAAAATACATAATGACCTGCGCCAATCTTGTGCCGATAGAGCAGTCTTCTCCAACGAGTAGCTCATAAGCTACTGGTAGGTCTACCGCTACCAGTCAGTAGCACTCGTGTGCATACCAGCCTTCTAAATTGGAACAATTTGTGTGGTTAAATTAACATATGTATGACAAAATTGTTTATTCCAAGATGAAAATGTTTGTATTTTAGGAACTCGTATGCTGGTTTGGAGAAAAATTGTTACATTTCCAAAATATATTTGAAGGTGATATTTGAGTGATAAATCATGTGCAGAGACTTACAAGCATCGAAGGGGGTGTGGGGGGGGTTTAAATGTTAAAAATAAAAAATAAAACACCTTTCAGACTCGGCCGGAAAAGGAAGCATCCATGCTTCCCTGACTGATCACAACGTCGCAATGCAGCGTTGTGATTGGTCTGAGCACTGTGGTTCGGCGCTCAGATTGGGACAGGGAACCTGGGCATGTTCTCCACCCTGGCTGCAATGCAGCCTGCGTGGAAAACATGCAAAGTGCGCATGACTGTTTGGCCAGTCCAAAAGGGCCGGCCGAACATTCATAAGCATTTGGAGTGACCAAACCACTCCTCCCCTTTCCTGATCTGAGAGCAGAGTAGCCCCGGCAGCTAAGCAGCAGGAACAAATTAAATGATAACTGCGATATTATTTTAATTTAGTAACACCGGATATTATTTTAATTTAGTAACACCGCTCAAAAGCAGTGAGGCGACGACACACCGCCTTAGCGGAGGAGCCGCCACTGATTACCAGGGATGTTGGAATTATGCAATTTTGTGACTGTGGAAATTTTCACATAATTATAGATTTGTCACATTTTCCACATAATCCACCATCTGGTGCACAATCTGCTGATTATAACAAAAGAAAAATTTGTTTCTAGAACAATTAGTTCAAAAGTTACTAAAAATGCAGCAACACGAGTTGCAGCACACTGGAAGACCCTTTGTAAAGGTTGACCAGTCACCTTGTTGTTGCTTATTGCTATATGTAGGAGCTAAACTAATGCCCAAGTAATGTTACCAAGTTTAAAAATGACAAAATAATAAAGTAACACTATAACAAAATGTGCCGCATTATGCTGCATAATTTGCCTATTTATGCTGCATAATTTACTCAAACCTGATGCATCATTTGGCCCTCCCCTGCCGCATAGTTCCAGTGGCCCTGCTTATTACTCATTTGCGAATACTTTTGTGCCAGGGGCACTGCAGCTGTGGCTGACATCTATTACCTACCTATGGGCATTTCAAATTGTCAAAGCCTTTTTAGGTTTCACCTACTCAGCGCGCATGCGCGGCTTAGGAAAAAGACCTTTAGTCATCGGCACAGCTTTGCGGGCAAAAACGTGCACCGTTGCATTGCTTCCAATGGCAACGCGTGCATGTCTGGCGATTCCCTTGCGGGAGCGAGCTTTTTTGCCATGTGTTATCAATTTTCTCGCCTGGAGCCGCTCGCTCCCAGAAGGGAAACGCTGCCTGCTCTCGGCAGCACTCCCCCTCCCACCCCCCCTACTTGCGCGAGGCACGTGGGTTTGTTTGCTATTATGTTTTGACAGGTGGCTTCCACTGTTTAGTCCGTTCGTGTACCCATGCAAGTAATTTCCTTGGGTGTATTCACTTTTTCATAAGGATTAACAGCAGATGTCAGTATGGGATTCAGCCTTTCCATGCAGCCTGTGTTTGCTTGTCAGTTCAAGTGCGGTGCCTGTGGTTGAACTGCGCTTGTCTGGGAAAGTTAAACTCCTGCTGTATGTTTAGGTTGAGTTGATTGTGGTACATAGGTCGTCTTTGGAATATTTTAGGTGGAAAA
Source organism: Triturus cristatus (assembly GCF_964204655.1). NCBI lineage: Eukaryota > Metazoa > Chordata > Amphibia > Caudata > Salamandridae > Triturus > Triturus cristatus. Next base: position 686,097,528 of record NC_140584.1, read on the forward strand.
CACGATTAACGTAATTACCGAAAAGGTATAGCTTATCCCTCCTGCAGTAATTGGTAGCTACCGCTATCGGTGTTTACCGCTGAGGTAGTTTCATGACGCTAGCAGCAATGACCCTGCTTGTGGGCCTGAGACTGGCCGTGCCCGCTTCCTTAGATAGGGCACTGGGTGTGCATGTGGTGAGGAACTGCCAGTCGACCGCACTGTGCCCGCACAACTGGGCGAGTAAGTCATGTCAAAGAATATAATCGATGACTTTTTATTGATCGTATTGGGTCACGTTATCAGGGAATCGGGAGAATTGCAGGCTAGTGAATGTCACATTGATTGGAAAAAAGACGCGCCGAAGCAGGCCGGTGTTGCGTTACACGGGCTTCCCTGCCTGTTTCTATGGCGACCGAGGTAATTTGCCGTCTGAGGATCTGCGCTGCCCTCTGATAGCACTTCTGCGGTTTCAGCCAGCAGTGACAGGGAAGCGCTAAGACACAATAGCTTCCTCCTCTCTTAAATAGCTTTGATTTAGTGTGAATCAACAATACACGCTGATTTTGCATTGTTGACATATTCACAAATGTCTCCTTAAGTGCTTTCTCGTTTTCTTCCTCATTAAACGGTGCGCTCTTTACCTACGTGGTTCCTGACACACGCTTTTGCAGTGGTGGTGTGTGTGTTTTTTTTCTCTAGGGGTCTTGCTGTGGTATTTTGTTTAATCTAGTCTACTGCATTCCAGTGATAAACCTTAATGTGCATATCTGCTTCTAAAAACACTCTTGGGTTCCAGTAGTTCCTTTAGTGGAAATGTGCCCTGCCCTCTCACAGTGGGCCCATTCATACACATTTATAAATGCTGTATATTCTGTGAATTAATATTGCTCTGGAGACAAATAGTCGGTGGTAACAATGCTAACTTTTACGAAGTGAATTATGACTGACCAAGAACTCTGTCCAGGAAGTAGCCAACCCTCCCCAACACACATTTTGACCCATTTGATATTAAGCAAGCCTAACTCACCCTAGAAGAGTTCCCACTCACTCTGCCATCTATCCGTCCATGCTTTTAGCCTACATCCGCTTATCCTTTCACCCTTCATGCATCTATTTTGCCATTCTATCGATCCATCCTCTCACCCATCTACCAGTTTACCATTCATTCATCCTTCCTGTATCTGTCCTATAATTTCTTTCACATATCCCTATTCCTTTGCAACATTCCATTCATCAGTCCTTTCATCCATGTACACATCCATCCATACACCCTCCAGACTGTTCATCCATGTATCCTTTCACTCATCCATGCGTTCCCTCATCGATTAGCTCCACCCTCCCTTAATCCATCTATTCGTTCATCCACCCTTCCACCCCTCGGTTTTTCCATTGGTTCACCCATCCTTTCACCTTTCCATGCATTCATTGAGCCGGTCATCCTTGCATCCGTCCTTTCACCCTGCCATCCTTAGCTGTTACGTTTTCACCTTCCTTCCTTTGGACTGCAGGAGCACATATGTACACTTAGTGGTTACCTTCAGTGTCGGGGAATACTGTGTCAGTGTGCTTTTTGAGAACAAAAAGAGGTTTTTAGAGCAACCATTAACTTTTACAGGAAACATAAAGATACGGCAAGACCATGGCTGTAGTCTGAGGGTTTCAAAGTAGCTCCTGATACATACATTTGGGATATTGGCCACTGTCGTGGAGCAGTAACCTCTGTTCGTTACATCACTAGGGTAATAGTTGATCACTCCCACAGAGCATTCCGATTAGCTTCAAAGGGAGCTGAAAATGAATTTTTCACTCATTCCTTAAGGAAATCAGAGGGAGATTTGTGTGGGTCAAGAGTATGACAGATGTCTAGCATACTCCTTTCTTTGAAGGGTGTCACTGCAGCAAAACCACGACAAAGGACCCTGGTGATTGTTCTTCCAGAAAGATTTTTGCCAACATTTGGTAGTACTTTGTGAGTCAAAACTCTGGGCGAGCACTCTTGCTATATTTGAACCCCTAAAGAGCTTCAGAAAAAAACAGGGGTTTGGAAGGTAAAAAGATGTTTGTTATGAAATGTTCAAAATAGTACTCAGTAAACGGAACGAATGCCTTTAAACTTATTGACTCCAGTGTAGTAATATCTCTTGCAAAGACCCTCCCCTACCTTCTCCTCAATAAATGTTGTCAACCCTTCTCAGAACCTAATTGCAGGCAGCTTCTGTTCTAGTTTTTTGATTGGTAGTATAAATTGTTGTTTATTGTTTTACAAGCTGGTGACTTAAATAAACCAACATTTTTGACATCTACTGGTTACCTGGTTTTGAAATATATGCAACATCTCTAATAGCATTTTAGAGAGCCTGTTCATTGTAAACAACGTTGCAGTTGTCTAATCATGCAATCAACAAAGATCCAATGAGATTTACCCAGCAGTCAGCTCAGAGGTATGTTGGAATGCTCTTGGGGAGGTAATGCTGCAAGCTGATGCCCTTACTGACTTAGGATGACTAAAATGAAGAAGATGACAATATTCTGTATTTTCTGTGACGTGGGCGGTGGCGCATTTGGGCTTAGGTTGAGTGGCCGCTCAAAGGTTGGTGTGTTGGTTCTGTTGCTCCCAACAAGAGGATTTCAGACGGTGTCAATTTCAGTCATAGAAAGTTCTCCTTCATCCAGTGGAGCACGAGTCCCAGACAAAATTAATTTTGACCTATGTCATTTATAATTTTTCTAGCTAGAAATAGATTTGTGTATCATTTTACATTTGAAAATGTGTCAATGCTTTTCTATGAGATGGTCCTGAGGACATACATACATATATCGAACATCAAACAGGATAAAAAAACAAGCATTGGCATAGCCAATAGGTCTAGCTTTTGGGACCTTATAAGTATTTACTTATGCAGCACAATGTCCTTGGTGCAACAACATCAACTGTTGCATGGCTAAACACTTAAGATCCCAAAGGTGAGACCCATTGGCTATGCCAATGCTTGTTTACATTACTGCTGGCTACCCTCCTGATGCAATCAGGTGATCACTGTTAGTAATCTTGGACATGGTGGTCACAAATGTCATCTCATCTGATACAGTCACTATTACAACACTAATAATAGCTTGTAACGATTTTCATTTAACACATGCAGCTCGTATTACACAAAAGGTTAGAAACCCATGCGATACAGTATGAACGTTCTTTTGAGGACTACCCCATAAGAAGATAACCTGAGCAGCCAAGCACCACCTCCAATCCCCCTAAAGATGTGACAGTCCTATAGAAAAAGCCAGCACGATACAAATAGAAGCGGATATGTCTTCATGCTATTTCAGCAGACAAGCAGCAGATCGGCTGGGCAGCAGCAGCACTTTCCCAAGAGGTAAAAGCAGCCTTGCTGAAAAGCAGGGGTACGATCTGAAAAAAGTTCAACAGCCCTGCTGAGGAGTTACTACTTTGCCCCACTAGAGGAGCAGCAGTGCTGTAGAAAAGATGCAGTACTGTTCAAGTAGACATGCAGGGGTATTACTGAGAACTAGGTCAACAGATCTTCTGCAATGGTATCAGTCTTCGAGTACCACTGTGGGTGCCCTGCTTGCAACTAGTCATATATTACTACTACAGGTCTAGTAGCCGTTGTGATCTATCCTGAAGAGTTTGTAATATTAGACAGCGGCATACCTAATGAAAAGAATCGGACTGCCCTGTTAAAGATGAGCAGAGGTAGGGGGTGGTGCCAACGTTGCATAAAAGGCATGCTTTTGCTTTTACCTTGCATTAAATGTATTGCGTTAACTTACAGACTGCTAATAAAATGTTTGTGTCAGAATTGTGGCACTACAGATGAATAGTGTCAGCAAGGGCAACAATCCGTGCTTAATTTGAGCCGGTGATTATCGGTACTGCACACTAGCGCCTAATTGTCAGCACCAGTACTTATGGAAGTCTGCCACATTATGGCGCTGCTTGTCTAAGTGACAGATGAGCACAAAAATATGTTTGTTAATTTAATACAGATTTTTAAAAATAGTAATACCTGCCGCCCGAGCCATTCGTATGGCTTCGGGTGACTGGAATAGTCTTAATTGTCACACTTGTAGGAGTGTGATGGTTAGTAGTTGTCACTGGCCATGCTGGCATGGGCGATGAATGGGTGATGCAAGCTGCAGTGGCTCCTGACGAGGGCTCTGGAACTTAATGCAATGCTTTACAAATTAAGCATGTGGAAAACAGCTGGAACACGCCACTAGAATGTTGCGAATGTTTTTATAGTAAGCACAACAAAGTAAATGTGCTTGTAAGTATTTAGCGGTCTTTAAAGGGGATATAATGGGGATAATATACAAAAATGTAAGCATACTGCAAGGGTATTGTTTTCTGTTCCGTTATAAGTTCTCAACAGAGACCATTCACCTTCAAAAAATACTCCGCTGTGAGATCCAGCACTACTTGGAGGAGGCGCGTGTGCAAGGGTATCTAGCAGCTTTGTCTTAACCAGCCAAAGTCACACAACCTACGTAAAACAGCTATCCCCATTTTAAATGGCTCTTGGGTTTCTGAGTTTGTGCCGTGAATCAGTGGCAACTAAGAAAACTGGAGTTCAGAGTCAAAAAGTAGATCCCAAAGTAAAGAAATAAGTCGCAGCACAACATCCTGTGACTGCCTAGGGTGGATTACAAAGAACGATCGATTTACACATGAGAAAGTACAGGTACTGCCCTAAACTGGAGATCTCTGCCCTGTTTCCGCGTGCTAAAATAATGACTGGCTTTTCTTCTCACTCTAAATGTGGACAGGAACAAAGTTGCTCTTTGATATTGCGAGAGTGTGATAAATACCCTTCCTGTTGTGAATATCTGCCAGTGTCTGTGTGTGATATTGCGCAGAGGCAGCTTCAGCCTCTGCGGCGTAACAAGGGTTCCAGTATTTACGCCAGAGTGCTCACCAGACCTGCCATCCCGATCCTTACTCTCAAAGTACGTGGCACTGAACCCTCGTCCCCCTGCCCTTTGACGCCTCCAGCACGCACCTGCTCTCGGTGTCCGCGGGAACGCCTCTCCTCCCTGGCCGAAGGCTCGTAGACAGCAAGTACAAGTAGAAAGTTGCGGTGCCGAAGATCACCAAAAAGCCAGACAAGGAGCGCATACTGCCGTGGCTCGTCCACAGGTGACAGACCCTACCTTCATCGACTTAAGCCGGAGTAACGAGTTCAGGGACTAAGAAGCTCAGTGACAGAAAATACACACATCATACACTGTCTACATTTACAGAGCGAGCCGCGGGTAATAATAGAACTGCATGCGTCTTTTGAAGAGGTAGAGAGAGGACTGCAGGTGGAAAGGGGGTGGGGTGTAAGGGAACACACAGCTAACTTGTAGGCTTTCTTGGCGTGGACTACGATCTCAGATATGCCGCGTTGGGTGCAATTAACCGGGATTTCTAGTAACCGTCAAGAAAGACTACATCTTCCTAAACATTTCCGAAGTATCATGGGGTAATTTCATATAACAACGAGCCTATGTCACTACACATTTATATTTTCTCTGTTATATACCTCCATAGGAAAGTTACCTGAGAAAGCCGCATTTTTATAAATAAAAAGTGCAAACAGTGCTTGTTCTGCAATTTACTTTTGAAACCATTGTAAAAACAAATTACCACTCCAATATGGCCACCAGAAGCACCAACTTTAAGGACGCTGGCGTTCGCACGTCAAAGTCAATGCCACTGTTAACTCACCTCGACACGGCTCATATCTCTGGAACGAGATCTATTTGGAGGTACTGGAAATGGAAATCCTTTTACTTTGGCTGTCCGCACATTCCAAGGGTAAGTTGGCGGCAGAAAGGGGCCGGAGTCGTGGGGGTTGGCATCATGAGATGCCAAGTCCATGGATTTTCCTTGTAAAAAAAACTACCCTTCTCCCCCAATGAAATTCGATACAAAAACGTGTTAGTAAATATGTTCTGGTTTACATAATTGATCTGAAGTAGACTTCCTATTAAGATATTTGCCAACATTTTGAAAGAAAAAAGGAGAAAGTTAAAAAAGAAATCGGGATTCTGCCGCCTGAATCGGGTCTGTTGGCATCTAAAGCTTAGGGCCACAGGGCACCTGCATCAGAGAGGGTTGAATGTTGATCCATTGAGCTTGCGGGTATATGATCACTCATAATTCAATAGTAATTAAAAAATATTTTATTTTTGTTCCACAGAACAAAATATTAATTAACGAAAATATATAATACATTAAATTGGTGATAAAAAATCTGTACAATCTGTAACAAGCTTTTATCATATGAGGCAAATATAGTTGGGAGTGGTTGACTGCACTTCGATATGCGAGAGAGGTTTTCATGAATAATCGCCTGAAATGTTTGCAATTTGATTATTTGCACCGCACATGTTTATCACGTGCTAGAGTGCATAAAATGATTCCTGTAATTCCTGGCATACGTCCAAGATGTGCAGGCCTCATGCAACGTTTATAAACAAGGTATGGTCTTGTATGGCCATGAGTAGCTACTGGGCCACAGTAAGAGACTAGCTTTCTTCCTGGAGGAACAAAGCTCACTTACTGGGTTCAAATCTGCCTTTTGGGTTTAACGCCATAGGCGAAACATGCCAAAGAGACTTGTAAATCTGTACATCTTGCTTTGATTATAACTAAACATTCAATTGCAGTTCACTGGAGAGAGAGAGAGAGAGAGAGAGAGAGAATATATATATCTATATATATATATATATATATCCACACGAAAGCTGCACCACAATTGAGGCACCACACATGTGCGTGTTTTTGACCTTTTAATTCGGCAAGTTGCAGGGAAATCAGGCTCTCCATCACAGCGTAAATAAACCAAACATGTTTCGGGCTTCCTTAGTCCTTGCTCACTGGTATCACTCGGGAGGCACAGCAAGAAAGTTTCCCGCTGCGCTTGCAGCATTTGAAGTATAGTCCCGCCCTATGGGCGTGCCTCGCAACGGCATGCTGGTCTCAGTAGTTTTGAGCTAATTGACATCCGTGGTGGACATCACTGTGTCTCCCAATGTTTCTTAAAACCTCAAGTGGGTAACTGAACATGGCAAGGCTGGGTCCCTGCTCGTAGTCTCGCCAAACATGGTCACGCCATTCCATTGAACGCCGATGAAATCACAGCGCGCTGGAGCTGCTCGTCCGCAGCAGGGTGTCTCGCGACCTGGGCAAGGCCACTATATATCCACACGAAAGCTGCACCACAATTGAGGCACCACACATGTGCGTGTTTTTGACCTTTTAATTCGGCAAATTGCAGGGAAATCAGGCTCTCCATCACAGCGTAAATAAACCAAACATGTTTCGGGCTTCCTTAGCCCTTGCTCACTGGTATCACTCGGGAGGCACAGCAAGAAAGTTTCCCGCCGTGCTTGCAGCATTTGAAGTATAGTCCCGCCCTATGTGCGTGCCTCGCAACGGCATGCTGGTCTCAGTAGTTTTGAGCTAATTGACATCCGTGGTGGACATCACTGTGTCTCCCAATGTTTCTTAAAACCTCAAGTGGGTAACTGTACATGGCAAGGCTGGGTCCCTGCTCGTAGTCTCGCCAAACATGGTCACGCCATTCCATTGAACGCCGATGAAATCACAGCGCGCTGGAGCTGCTCGTCTGCATTGGGAGACACAGTGATGTCCACCACGGATGTCAATTAGCTCAAAACTACTGAGACCAGCATGCCGTTGCGAGGCACGCCCATAGGGCGGGACTATACTTCAAATGCTGCAAGCGCGGCGGGAAACTTTCTTGCTGTGCCTCCCGAGTGATACCAGTGAGCAAGGGCTAAGGAAGCCCGAAACATGTTTGGTTTATTTACGCTGTGATGGAGAGCCTGATTTCCCTGCAACTTGCCGAATTAAAAGGTCAAAAACACGCACATGTGTGGTGCCTCAATTGTGGTGCAGCTTTCGTGTGGCTATATATATATATATATATCTCCTACTGGCAGTCGCCAGTAGGTAGTTATAGTTAGAACCTAGTTTCCATAGGAAAAGCAATTTTTGATTTGCAAATAACTTTGGCGTCGGGTGACGAATCTTCGCGACATTCTCCCCCAAAAAAGTCTATCCCGGTCAGCTCCTATCCTAAAAGTTTGGGGGTGATTTGTCAAGCGGTGATTCGTCAAGCGGGGGCTGAGAAAAAAGGGGGGTCCCAAAACGCGTTTTCCCCATGTTACTTTCCATAGGAAATTGTGAGACAGGCTACAGCCCGAACTGGTGTAAATCCGTTCAGTAGTTGCTGAGAAAATCAAAAATAAAAGTTTCGATATCTATGGCTGTGAGAAAGTGCCATCTTTCTTGCATGGTATGCCCCCACTTTTTGCTGAATTGCTGAATGTACTTTGACTGAGTGGCCCTGGACTCCTGCCAATCAGGTGCCCAGGGCCTATGTTCCTTCCCTAAAACCTAAAACCCAATTGGCAAACCCTGGCCACATGTCAGCCCCTGGTAAATGGTACCCTAGGTACCCAGGGCCTTGTGACCAGGGAAGGCCTCTAAGGGCTGCAGCACCTATTGTGCCACCCTTAGAGGCCCTGTACCCTAACACAAACACACTGCCCTTGCAGGCTGAGTGTCTGGGTACAAGACAAAACAAAGAGTCGACATGGCACACATCCCTGTGTGCCATGCCCACAACCTACACTGCCCTGGCATATATCAGCCACCCCTCTAGCTAGGTGCCCTATGCCAGTGGTGTGGGCACAGGAGCATGAGCCCTGTGCCCCTACAGTACCCAGGTCCATTTCTGGGCACTGTAAGTGCAGTGCTGCCATTTAAGAGTATATGGTGCTGGGAGCTCGTCAAACACGAACTCGACAGCACCATAATGGCAACACTGAAGACTGAGAAGTTTGGTATCAAACTTCTCAGCCCATTAAACCTGCACTGATGCCAGTGTGGAATTTAATGTACAAAGCACTACAGAGTGCATCTTAGAGATGCCCCCTGAAACCTAACCTACAATCCACGTCTTGTCTTAGAGGCTGCCTAGGCTGCCACACAGCAGACATGTTGCTGGACCCCTGGATGGAGAGCCCCCGGCTCGCCTGGGCCTGCAACAATGCACATCCTTGGCGAGCTGCTAGGTCTTCTCCCCCAGGATGGGCAGGGGGAAGCTTCAAAGGCATGCTGCCTTTGTGAGCTTCTCCACGCCACTTGTTGTACTCAGCAACTGGCCCCCACCTGTTCTGACCCCTACTCTGGAGGAAAGACTGGCCGGAAACTCCGAGTAAGGACAGGAGATGTGCCAGCCCTTCCAACCCCTCCCCTCAGTTGGGGGAGGTGAGGTGAAGCACATCTCCGGGCCCTCGCCATCTTGAAGATGGGGAGCCCTACCCAATCAGGACTAGGCCACTTCCTCCCTCCCACAGGAGAGGGGCAGGATACAGGGTGTATCCACCCCAGGACAGGGACCCAGTGGTCCCTGCCCTTTACCTACCTGTAACGCCCCTAAATTTAGTATTTATGGGCACCCTGAACCTTCCTTCCTCAGATTCCAGATTCTAAACCAGCAAAGAAGATAAAGAAGACCTGCCGTGAAGCTGCTAAGAAGAGGAAGACACCAACTGCTTTGGCCCCAGCCCTACCGGCCTGTCGACCCTCGAACCTGCTCCTGCTAAATCCCGACACCTCCTGTTGCCAGCAACCTCACAAACCCTGGAGGACCTGGCTACCTTGTGACTCTGAGCACCTGGGACTTCCACGAGCAGTGGCTCTGCTCAAAGCAAGTATCTAACCACTGGCATCAGCTCGGAACCACGAACCCCGCGCACTCTGCACCCGCCAAGCCTGGCCTGGGCCGGAGTGGACAAAGACCCCGAGGACGTCCCCCCGGCGACTGTGACCCCAAATCCGGCACCCAAGGACCCACCTCGACGCTCCTGACGACGCCCGTCTCAGAACCAGGGACCCCCCAACCGCAATCAACAGAGGGTAAGATTTCCCGACACCAACAGGCACCCCTGCACCCGGCGCCCTTTGGCCCCCTGTGCCCGACTCCTGGGTACCTACCTATCCTCCAACTACCCAACTTACCTCTCGAAGTGGTGGTATCACCTGAAGAATCTTCGTCCCCGAGCTTGCAGCCTTTGTTCGTCCTTGAGCTTTTCCATAGCACTCCATTGAGCGCCCGAAGGCTCAAAAGCACCCTGCACCTAGCCTCCCAAGTGGCCCTGGCAGTACAACTTCTACTCCTATCTACTTCCCTATTTGCCCTGAGCAAGTGACCAGGAGCCAAGCTCCCACAGCCGCGTGGCCTGCTAGTCAGCAGCCACCAACCAAGGGCCCCCTGCCTCCCATAGGACAACATTGGGCCTAACTCACTCTGAACCCGGCTGCCCCTGTGCCGCTGAGGGTGCAACAACTGTACTTACCTGACCCTGGGACACCCCTGAGTCTATGCCCAGAACCTTAACTCTGCCAGTCGAGTACTTACCCAAAAGCCGATAACTCACTTTTCTTCCATAGGGTAACATTGACTGGTTCCTCTTGAATTTCTTCTAAGTGTGCAGTTTCTAAACGTTAAATTATTCACCTAGAATCAACTGAGTAACGGAAATACTCACCTGCTATTAGGTGAGATCACAGTGCTGTATCTTGGTGCCCAGCACTGACCCTGAAAAGTACTCACGACCGTACTTGCCACTAACTCAATTTTCTCCCATAGGAAACCATTGACAGTTTTTCTGTGAAATTTCTTGTCGATTTTTTGCAAACTACGAATATTCTTTAAAAATCGTACCAACTGTGAAAACGTAATTACTTACCTGTTTTAGATAGATTCCCCAGTACTGAGCCTAGGAGTCCAGCACTGGATTACAAAAGTAACGAGAACATACTTTACCAGTAACTTGAATTTTCTCCCATAGGAAACCATTGACTGTTTTTCTGTGAAATTTCTTCTTGTCGATTTTACAAACTTATACATATTCCTTAAAAATCGCCTGTGTAACTTAAACGCAATTTCTCATCTGCTTACAGGTGGTACCCTAGTGCTGGACCTAGGATCCAACACTGACCTAGAAAAAGTAACCCTAACCCCACTTACCTGGTAAGTGAATTTCCTTCCATAGGATAACATTGGTAATTTGATTAGAAAATGTTTCTGTCAACTTTTAAAATAGCAAAATATTGCTTAAAAATCACAACAGTAACTAAAATGAATTTACTCACTTGTTTCTAAGAACTGTCCCAGGACTGAATCTAGGATCCAGTCCTGGAGTTAGAAAAGTAATCCTGAAAGTAATCAATTGCACATAACTTAAAATTCCCATTGAGCTCAATGTATTATTGTGTTTGAAATTGTGTTGCCTATTGCAACAAACTGTAACTATTATCTGCAAAAGTCAATTGCCTATTGCAAATTATTTAACTAAAGCATCTCATTCTGTGAAAGTATATTTTGATACCTATTGTTGGTTCTAAAATAAAACAACCATATATTTTTTTATATAAACCATTGGCCTAGAGTTCAGTTCTTGAGTGTGTGAGACCATTTGCTGAGTGAGTGTGTACAACAAATGCTTTACACTGTCCTCTGATACTGCCTTACTGCTCGACCAAGCTACCACTTTAGAGAGTAAGGTTATATCTAACTTTAACCTCTGCCAAACCTCTGGGGACTGTGGACTCTGTACACACTGTACCTATTTGGGAACAGTATATACAGAGCCACTTTCTCACATTGGTGGATCAGCGGTGGGATGCAAACTTGCATTTGTTGGACTACTTAGTTACCATCTGATCACACAACAGAACACTTAAAATTGCCTTTAGAATTCTGATTGGCCTTTTTCCAAAATATTAAAAGTCTTGTCAGGGCCATGCCTAAGTCCCATTAGAATTTTAGAAAAATAAAAGTCACTATAGTCAGGGTAGAGGATTAGAACTGTCAGGTTAGAATGACTCAAACAAACCCAGCTATTAGTGCATATAATACCATGCAGGACCTGGTGGACGAGCTCGACCTCACACCCTACTTACACTTGTCTTTCAAGGAATTGAGGTCCCTATGCAAACTTAAAAAATTACCAGTGGGCCTGCATCCAACCAAACTAGGGCTCCAGGAGCTCTTGGCTGAGTATGCTAAGGACCACCCATCTGAACATGGTGATGGCCAGTCAGATGAGGAAAGGGAAGAGGAGGAGGACGACAATAACCCCTACACTATTCCCTAGGGAGGAAAGGGCCCCCATACCCTTGAATCCAAAACAAGCATCTGGGAACCTAGAGATCACACAGATGAACCAGGTACCAGAGAGTTCACTGGGGGACCCACCAGTGAAGAGGACAGCTTTTTAGCAAAGCTGACCAAAAGGTTGGATCTAGAGTCCAGGCTCCTGGCTCTAAAAAAAGAAAGTAGAGAGATGGGTTTAGCACACATCAATGGTGGCAGCAATAATAAAAACAAGGATAGGGTGGAAACTTCTGATCCTAAAATCCCCAAAGGGATTGTCGCTAAATTTAAGGAAGGTGATGACATCACCAAATGGTTCACAGCCTTTGAGAGGGCTTGTGAAATAAGAAGAGTAAATAAACCTCTCTGGGGGACACTCTTGTGGGAACTGTTCTCTGGTAACTGCAGAGACAGGCTTCTGACCCTCTCTGGGTCAGATGCAGGATCCTATGACCTCATGAGGAAGACTCTGATTGAGGGATTTGGATTCACTACTGAGGAGTATAGAATTAGATTCAGGGGGGCTCACAAAACCCAGACCCAGTCCTGGATTGACTTCGTAGACTTCTCAGTAAAGACACTGGATTGTTGGTTAGCTGGACATGGTGTGTATGATTTTACTGGATTGTACAATTTGTTCATGAAGGAACATATATTAAGTAATTGCACAAATGAAAAGTTGCATCAGCATTTGGTAGACCTAGGTCTAATTTCTCCCCAAGAATTGGGAAAGAAGGCAGACCACTGGGTCAAAACTAGGGTGACAAGGACAGCCACTGGGAGTGACCAGAAGAAGGTGGTCACAAAACTTCCCCAGGGCAAAGGTAGTGAGAATCCCCAAGATAAAAAGTCTTGAGTCTTCCAAAGGGCCCCAGAAACCTGTTCAGGGGGTGAGACCCAAATACTCCCTATGTGCCTAAACCCTATAGGGGTAAGAACTTTGATCCCTTAAAGGCCTTGTGTAATAACTGTAAGAGGTCATGACACCTAACTGTAGATAAATCTTGCCCCCACAACAAAGCCCCTAAGGCACCCAGTTCAGCTACTCCTGGGGCAGCAAGTTTACAGATGGGATCAGAAGTTTACCCTGAGCAAATCTGGGAACACACTGAGGCAAGTCTAGTCTCACTGGGGGAAGTGGAGTTTGCCACTGTAGCTGTGTGACCACCCTACTTAAAGAAATATTTGCAGTACCCCTGGGTGAATGGAACTAGTGTAGAAGCTCTGAGGGATATAGGTGCCAGTGTCACTATGGTGAAAGACTTGAGGATTAGGGACTGTGAGAAGTTGGCCTGGTATATGATGTTCACTAGTTAAAGTGACCACCTTGTACCATGCCAAGCAACCCTTATGGTGTGGTTGTAAGTCAACCTTTTCGGACTAGCTGCCCTAGTGGTAGCGTAGGCTAAGCAGTCTTTGAGGCTAAACTCGTGAAGCGTGTTAAGCCAGCTGTTTTACCAAATGTAACCCCCTTTTATACCAATGAAAGGACACCACACAGATATATATTCAAAATATATATATGTATTTATTTCTCAAAGTAACCCCTAGTCTCTTTATGAGCACAGGAGCACAAATCGTCAAACAAGATTACAGTAGAATACACAGAAGTTGCACTTTATATGGATAGGCCCTGGTGGCCGCTCAAACCATATACTAAAATAGTGGTATAAGTACCACGAACAGAAAAGTGAAAAGGCCTAGGGCCTCTAGAATCGCTGGGCCTACAAGGAGCTAACTTCAGTTAGTGACCAGGAGGTCCACGGGGTGCGTGTGCAGAGCAAATAGTCACACGCGTGCTCCCATAGGTTTTCAATGGGTGCGTAAAAAGTACAAAGTTACTGCAAAAAGGATCTTCCGGATGGACTATGACCTTAAGATTAGAAACACAGACACTAGAGATGTTACTCTACACTTGGGCACCGGAGTGCCAGCTTTACCTCACCCACAGGAAGCGGGTGCATAGGTGTCGAAGTGCGTCGGGTTTCTTCTATCGGGTCAATGGAGCCTGTGGACAAAGATGCTGCAGGCGGTCGGTCCGGAAGGGATGCGGTGGATCCAAGAGTGGATCGGAGTTGTAGAAGACCTGTAAGCAGAGGGGACAGTGTTCACAGTCACTAGCCAGTGACCAGCGTGGCACCAGGTGGGTACCAGGCGATGTCGGGTGCAAACAGGAAGAAAGGTGTAGCTTGTCTCTGCAGCCACGTGGTCCCTGAAGGTCGACGACGTCCAGGAGTCGGTTCACCAGCTGTCCCACGCAGGCTCTCGCTGTCGGCGGTGTCGGCGACTTGATCGAAGCAAACAAGCCTTGGCAAAAGCAATTGTTGTGGAGAACGAAATAAGCTGATAGTTCTGACCAGCAAGGTCAGAGGGACTGCTCCTTTGGAGGGGAGCAAGGGCCAGTCTGGAGCAACCAGACCAGCTGTGTATTTCTTGAAGTTCGTCGCCAAGATGGCCACTAGCCAGCGGGCCAGCAACCGGTTAGGCGCGTCGAGTGGCAAAATGCAGAAGGGCCCCACGCAGATCGTGGAGATGCTGGAGGGCTCACCTTTGGTGCAGATGCTGCTCGAGGGTTGGGCTTCTCAGATCCCAAAGCACAACTTGGAGGGAGCCTCGGTTGTTGCACTTGCAGCTTGTCGTGGTCGTTTCAAGATGGCTGGCTCCACGTGTCTCGTTGCCTCCACGGGTCTCCTCTTTTCAGGGACTGTGGATCGGGCGGTGAGAGGTCTGGAGGTCCAGGTCTTGTCAGTCTCTGGGCTCGGGCTCCGGCGGGAGGCGGCGGCAAAGCAGACGTTGATTCGCTGGATGGTGCTTGCGTTAGCAAGGTGGTCACTCCCTGACCACAGGGGAGATTTCCTTCAGTCTTCTGTGCAGCAGAATGTCGAAGTTCCCGTCTTCTTCTTAGTTTCAAGTTGATTCCAGGATGTCTGAAGTCTTAGGACACAGCTCCTACCTTTATTCGGATTCTAGGGGCCGGACTACCTGCTAGGTCCCTCCCTATGGGTGGGACCAGGAAGGGGGGTGGTTACACCCCCAATCCTTTGTCCAGCTCGCCCCAGGCCCGGGACTGGTGTGCCCCAGGACCGGTTTGAACTGGCATATGCACCGAGGCTCCTTGTGAGCCACAGGCATGTCTGGTTTCTTTCAAGCCCTACCTGACCAATACACAAAATCCTGTCTGGGGTGGTGCACGCACCTCCCCTGGCAGGAAACCCTTTGTCCACACCTCCCAAGCTGGAAGGACTCCCAGCAGCAGGAGGGCAGACTTGTGTCTGTGGTGGCAGCATCCATTTTGTGGAGCTGAGGCTATGTCTGATTTTACCCGGGTTTCAGGTACTGTACATGTCGTGTCCCTCTAGAAGGGTGGAATGCTAACCCCGTCGCCAGAATTGGCGAGCGGTTAGTATTCCAATTCGTATGACACCTTACTCGACATGTTTTGATAAAGCCAAACCAAAGATAGCATTTAACCGCGAGGTTCATAATGCACTTAAGAGTATATGGTATGACGATATCTGGAAACAGTAGAAGGAAGTTGTTCCGACCACTGCAGACAGGCTCAGCTCATGCCAGAGCACCATCTCACATGGAACCAAGCACTCTGCCTTCAGGATTGTTAAGGCCTGCCATAGGAGTGACTTATAGGTTAACATGTGTCCCATTTAAGGTTAGGTATAGGTATACTACACCTAAGTAAGAGGTGGTTACACCAACTTACCCCAGCTGAGTGATCAGCCAGTTGTGTCAATTTGTTAGGCCAAGCCTGGGGTGGCATAATACATGCTTCAGCCCTTGGCAGGCCTTAGATACACCAATGCCCTGGGTACCTAGTGTACACTGGTACAGGGGCTCACAGGGTGATCCAACCAATTGGGTATGTACCTAGGGTACATGGAGTCCATTTTAAAGAGAGAACAGCTAGGCTGAGATCCTGAATGGCAGGATCTCAGGCCAACTAAGTCGAAAAACCAGCTAGACACTAGGCAAAAATTTGGGGGTAACCATAGTCAGATATCCACCTTCCTACAGGGACGTCCCTAATCCTCAAGTTGTTCAAGTAAGCGTGAACCAGGGCGGATCACGCACTCGGGCTGCACGCTCCGCAGTGCTTACAATTATGATAGTTTAAGAAGACAAAGGTAAACTTTGGTGTGCACAGCAACTTTATGATTGAAACTATAGTGAAAGACACACTAGTTTCCCCTGAGCAATATTTGATTGGGAAAATGTACCCAGTCACCAATGCTGACAGTGTCACCACTCATCATCCCATGGCCATGGTGACATTAGGCTGGGGGGGGGGGTGTTACTGGCCTGAAGCAGGTAGTGGTCTCTCCAAAGTTGCCAGCTGCATGTCTGCTAGGAGATGATCTGGAAACCTCAGCCTGGGCCCATGCAACCATGCTGGGCATCCCTGATTTGGTGTGTGTGCAAACCAGAGCAAGAGGAAGGGTGAAAAAGTAGGCCTGGAGCCTGAAATAATGGCCCAACCAACCAAGAGACAGAGTACAGCAGAACTCTCAGGACCCCTCTCCACAGGGAGAGGACTTGGATACCTCTGAGGGAATTGAGCCCATGGAGCTTGACCCTTACCAGGTTGAACTCTTGGGCCAGGGGGACCCCCTAGGGAAGAGCTGTGCCAGGGTCAGCAAGACTGTCCCACTTTTGAAAGCCTGAGTTACGCTCCGGTTTCACTCATACAAAACCAGTGCAATTCAGCAGTTATAGTTAGCTGAGCTAACTATAACTCGCGCCCCGCAATGCACTGCTTATTGTAGTGCGGCGGGGCCTACAGGCAGTGCGTGGCAGCGGCGCTTAAATCAAGGTATGCAACCACCAGTTAAGTGTGATGGCCGGAAGACCCCGAGTGGTCTCCAGCCTTTAATTTATCCCCTCGGGTCAAGCCCGCCCGAGGGGTGTATGCATGCATGTTAGTGTGTTACAATGTAGTTGAGAGCTTGGGTGTCTCTCTACATCCCTCCTTTCTTTTAGTGATCAGCCATCGGGTCCTTCGGACTTACAGAGAGGTACACACAAAGTACTTCAGTCTTTGACTTGGCGCAGGGTTCGGCCGGAGACCATACTTCTGGCTCCGGGAGCTGAAATTAACCACTGCGTCCGCCGGCTTGTTCAGGGGTGACCCAGTCACCACGCCCTGACTGGACCGATCAGCATCCGGGACAGTCTCTCTAATCTCCATTTGCTAGTTCCTTGGTGAAGAAACCTGCAACCCTGGCGAGCTAGGCGGGGTGACACTTTGGGTATCGCCGGGAGACTCTGCCTGGCCAGCGACCTGGCCATAGATCTTCTTAAAACTGGACACGTTCCTGGTGACAACCTGCTGCCCTCGTTGGGCAGTAACCATGGTTCCTTGTATGTACGCCACAATCCACTCTTCTGGTTCATAGGGTGTCCTGAATTTCCAGCCAGGGTGTCTGTCTTTGACCACCATGCGATCCCCCACCTTCAGTTGTGGCTCTCTTGCCCTGCGGGCTTCACTCGCCTTCAGGTTGGTCATTGTCCTTTTCGCTTGGACGGCTTTGTTGTCCCGTTCTGAGGGCTTCCACGTTGGATCCGTTGGGATGCCTTCTCACAGGGTCCTCTTGAAGAGTAAGTGGTACAAGGCACACTTGGTAGTGCTGTGGGGCGTCTGCCGGTAGGCATCAAGGAATTGGTTGAGTGCCGCTTCTGCATCTTCCCCTTGGTGCACGGCAATGCGCAGTGCCCGGTTGAGCGCTCCACCTCCCCATTGGCTTGGGGCCACAGAGGGGTGATCTTCCGGTTGTGGATCGCTTTCCTCTCCAGGTACTCTTGGAACTTCCGGCCCTGGAACGGGGGCCCATTGTCTGATCTAATTTCCTCTGGCAGACCCATCAGCGCAAATGTTTTGTTCTGGACTCTCTGAACATGTGTGAACGCAGTTGACGCCACCACCTCCACGATAGGGAACTTTGAGAAGGAGTCGACCATTACCAGCATTGTGCGTCCATCGCGGAAACTTCCGAAATCAAGGCTGATCTTGGCCCAGGGGGTTTCACTGGGATCTTCGGTAATCACTGGCGCCGGCGCCGGGTCTCCTCCAGTGATGGTGCAGGCATGGCACTGCCTCACCATTTCCTCCACCATGGAATCCATCGCTGGGAACCAGACCTTGTTTCTTAGCCTGGATTTTGTCTTCGCCATCCCCTGGTGTCCGACATGCGCCAACTGAAGGATCCGCCTCTGCAGCCTCTACGGGATCACAATCACATGTCCCCTCAGGATGACTCCCTGCTGTCCCACACTTAGTTTGTGGCGTACTTGCCAGATTTGTTGCCGGGCGTTGCTGTCTTCTGTTCTGAGCTCTCGAGTCCCGTCCATGATATGCGCCCAGCCATTATGTTATGTAGGCTTTCCTGTTTTCAGTTTCTATTTGTGGTGAATTCTGGTGGTGTTTTTTCAGTGTTTTCCAGTGATTTCAATACCTAAAAAAACCAGTGCTTTTCAGTGGTTACTCATTTTCGCGCCATAAAAAACAACTGAAACGGTGTTTTACCGGTGTTTATGGAACGCTTTGCTTCTATTATTGCTTGCTTTCTCCATTGATGCATGGTATATAGACAGTGCACGTACAGTGTATATGAGGTCCAAATACATTTTTACAAGTCGAAGGTAAAGTCAGCACTTTCTTAAATTTGCCTGAAAAGGGTTGCTCTGTGCAAGGCACACCTCTTGAACTGCGGGGTACAGATAGAACTTTTTGGAAATGAGAGATTTCTGGGGGTGTTGGGTGTTGTAGGCAAGGCAGGCAGTTCTTATAGTTCATTTAGAATCAATGTGTTGTCATTTGAAGAAAGTGAGAGCTGGGTGACATGTTCATGGTTTTGGGCACGCCTCACAAATCATGTAGCATGATGGCACGGCTCTGAGTAAAGCTAGGCTGGTTTTCACTGCTGTTTTTTTCCCCCTCTGAGATATATATAGTGCTAACTCGACCTGAAGGTATTGAAGCGCTTCACATGAGCACCTGTTCCGTTACACAAGGGCACATTCATTGTTGTTAGGGACGGGTAGATTACATGATTTGCCCAGAATCACAGGATGTTGAGCGTCATTGCCGAGACTTGATCCCCGTTCGCCAGATTTGAGGTCCACCGCCCTAACCATTAGACTACATCCTCTCCTGCTGTTATTTTCAAGGTTTATGGAAGAGTCTATGCTTTAAGTGTTTGAGTTTGTGAAGTTGAAATCTTGCCATTGCAGTATCATGATTACAAAAACATGTTTTGTAAAAGAATGATAACTGGTTTGCTATTTCAGCCGTAGGTGCCTATCAACATGATCAGTTAAATACAACCGAAGAGTGCCAACAAAGTGCGAGCAGAAAGCAGCACTACCACAAATCAAACTCCTACTCCCCTCATCTACCCCAGTCCCGCCTGCTGGAAATCAGCACCACTCCCGGCGTGAAGGATGGCCGGGTGCTCTGCAATAAGGCCAGAGAAAGACAATTTCATCTTTATTAGTGTGAGATTTCTCCTTAGTAATAAGCACACTTTAAATAATTAGCGTGCTTTACTAACAATGAAACTATGGAAATGCCAGACACTTATTCAAACAAGTCACCATTACCGAATTTTAAACTAGATCGACCTGTGGTTTTGGAGCCGTGAGAGAATGCCTTCCAGAACTAACAAGATCCTTTGAATGGTTACAATTGAATTAACTTAAGTAGTAAATAAAGATGGAAACGTACCTCTGTACTTGTTATGTAGACACAAGGCTCAAAGAAAAGATGCTCTCAAAGAGAGAGTAGGCGGTCAGCTATTTGAAGGGGAGGGTGTCTTGACGGATTCTACCAAGGAACAAGACCTGGTTTATAGTTTTATCGAATCTAGATGTGCTGCGTCTGTCGTTGCACCACTTCCAGACACAAAACTGGTCTTGCTGCATCCTGAAAACCCCATTAAGATCCTGGTGTATCCGGGAGGTTGTCCCTTAAGAGCACATGATTCAGTTCTCTTAACCATCTACATCCATATGGCCCCACAGGACAGAGTTCGGTGTCAAAATGCAGACAAACCTGCTGTTCTCTGCTGGGAATTGAGAGTAGATCCCGTCAGACACACGTGCCCTAGTTCCCACACCCTGTCCTAGGTGATCTAATGATGTCAAAAGTGGTCCACCAGTTTAATTAAACCAATTTAACTTGTCTCCTCTGTCAGATAAAGCTGCTTCTCCTGTGCTCATTGACTCAGTTTTAGTTCTTCCATAGAGAGGAAACTCAGAATGAAAATCTGACGGGAGTGTGCTTTCTACTAATCTTCTATCTGAACATTAGCTTCAACTTCCAAATTTTCTTAAATGTGTAGAAGGGAAAATATTGGTCTATGAAGTAAAGGCTGGGGCGGTCAAAATATTGTCTTTTTGTTTGGTTTTAACAAAACAATCGTTTTTTGTTTTTTTAGCAAAACAGTCATTTTCATAATACAGTTGGTGACAAATATACTGTAGCTTTTGCATTTGACTAAGTATGTTATTAACAGTTACGCGGACGTTTTTGTGTAGGGACTTTTAATTGGCTAATATTGGCTCTGGGTTCTTTACATGGAGAGGCGCCTGTGGTCAAAAGAAAATGACGGGAGAGGGAGAAAATATGTTGTCTTATTTCGTAATGAAATGTCACAGTCATTTTAGTTTAGTATGTCTATCGTAGACAGTCTTGTCGTTTCAAAGAGGAATTGTTTTCTTTTTATTTGCCTATGTATAAAATGCAACTCTTTTCAACTAGGTGAAGTTTTAAGGGTTTCTTTTAACTTTCTAAATAAACGAAATTTGCTTCTCTTTGGGGTTTACTGGCAGCCAGGTCATGGGGTTTCTGTTGCCCTGCCACTTATTGTGGCACACACGCGGAGTCTTCTGCTCTGCATATCATATACAATCCCACTCCAGAGTGTGTAGGAGACGTGCCAGGGACTTGTAAAAGAATGTTAGGGGACCGTAAAGACAACCATGGGGACAGCGCATTGCCACTCGGGTAGGGAGTAGTCAAATGAGAATAACACCACCACTTGGAGACTGTGTGGAATAAAAGGGATTGAAGCCAGATTAGTGCACGGTCACAAGGGCCAATGGCGTGAAGCCCTTTATGGACACTGACACATCCTTACGAATCAGGACTTTGGCACGCCTCCAGCCACCTCCTGTGAATAGTCACTGGAGGCTGCGGACCCTGGCTAGGATGCTTCCTCCAAGTCTGAAGGTATCCTGGAAGGGTCCATTTACAATGCAATAGGTCTTGCATCTTTTAGATTTAGAGCTATTAGCGTTGTAAATAAAAATGTCTTTTACCTATGTGTTTTGGTTTGGAGTGTAGTGGATGTAGGATTAGAGACACAGATGCAGCACTGCCTCGAGGACTTAGAAAAACTAAATTACCACTGGGACCACAGAAGCAGCTGCAGCACTGTGTTGGATGCATAAGGGAATAGTTGTGTTGTGTGTGGGACTGGTGAATAGATTCTAGGTTTGTGGCTGCATAAGAGAAGTATGTGTGTTATATGTGTGTCATGTTGCAGTGTTAGAATGCATAATGCAAACCTCCACAGGGGTTGCTTTTGAGTACAAGGAGGGAATTGGAGGCAACATGGAAGATGACGGCGACTGTGGTGTAAGCCATACAGTCACTGAAACAAGTGTTTTAATACTGCTTCTATAATTTGAGGTAGTTGTCAGTCTCTCTAATTTCCTCATGAAATATACCTATGAATACATGTGATGTGCATATATGGAGAGGCGCTGCATGTGTGCCAATGTCGAAGTGTTTATGTAGGTAGGTATGTAACTGTATGTTCATGGGTGTCTGTGTCCAGTTGTAAATATAACTTCACAGTAAAAGCACACTTTGTGAATCATCTCTGTGCCTGTGGGTGCATACCATGGGCAAATTAAAGAAGATAGGATGCTGGGATTCTGGAAAAGCACACTTACTGGAGGCAGATGACCTACTGATATACTAAGAAGGATCTAAACCCTTCATCATCCACAAAATATAGTAAACAAAAACCAAGTAAAACAAACCCACATGGTACACTGACCAAGTATAGCAGCTTTGAGTTTGGCGTAAGAACAAAAATGTTGTACTATAGGAAACCTGCTGATGTGAAACATGTATGCTTCTTATTGTACCATGCAGATTTTGGTGCGTTATTCACCAAACCCTGCATGTTAGTCCCAGCAAACTTGTAATAGGCCCTATAAATAACAGACCCGGGTATAGTTATTGATGAGGTGTGATGAACAGCGCCTTCATTCCTGATCAGGCCCTTAGAGTTTTTCTCTGACTCTTATTTGTGGAGAGCAACACAATCCTGCCCTTTGTCTAGTCATTTCCTCTGTATTGGTGGACATGGCTTTCACTCGAACTAAGAAAGGGAACCGATATTATGGTCCTCAGGGCCAGCAATGGAACCGAAGGTTGCTACAGGTGATAGCAAACCAACCCACCACTCTTTATTTCTTTCTTTATTTAGCTGAAAGGCCATACAATTCATAAAAACAATTCAAAGAAAACGGCCAGTAAGAACACATTAAAAGAACAACTACTTGCTCAAAATTATTTGACGCAAGCTATTAAAAGTGCAAGTTGCAAAGTCCATGTCTTTGTCACTGACAAAGTATGCTGTACAACTGCGTGCTTTTTCAAAATCAGAACAGATCTAAAAATGCAGAAAAAGAAAAGAGTTCAATAGTAGAAAACAACGTCTTTTGTGTTATGGAAAATACAGACAATAATGCTTACTAAACAACCAATGTTGCATACGACATACACATATTGAAAGCAACATATAACCTTGCAACAGAAAAAAATCTATATAGGACAGCACTTTTGTTTAAATTACGAACGCTAACGCACTTTTAGTAGCTCCTGTGCTGAAGCACCATTGCTGTCCGTGTGCATGTATCCAGAAAACAAAAACCAAGTAAAACAAACTGATATGCAGCAGTGGTAAAGCATAGCAGCTTTAAGTTTGGTGCAAGAATCACAACTCTTGCCATAGGAAAAACGGCTAAAATAAAGGACCAGCAAAATGAAATAAACTGTAGATCACCCACTTCGACTTCGTAGACCGGAACTGGTGTCCTGCACACACTGAAAGGGCATTAATTAACTGAGCTCAGCTGATACTTTTGCACTCCGAGCTTATGCGCTATGAAAGCCATGCGCTAGCGGGTGAACAGCACACATAGGCGTTCGGTTTGTCATGGGCAGCACGAGAGAGCGGGTGAACATCTTCTGATGCCCTTTTTCTCTATTGACTAACTTCTCTGCTGGACTAGAGCAGCCTGCACTTGGGAAGAGAAAAGGCACGGCTAAAGTAATTCGACACAATGCATGCCAGCCTCGTGTACTCTTGCAGTTCCTAGATCAGAGGTCAGGGGCGGCGTCTTACCGAGCACAGCCTCTGGCTAGGGAAATAATATACGCAAAATACAATAGGCGGGTGGCGTGCTGAAACAAAGCGCTGTACGTGTGTACATAAAATGTATGCGGGTGGCGCCATGGTAATTAACAATAAAAACTGGCACCGTGCTAAATGTAAAGCGCAACGCCTGTGCTACCTTTAACGTGT
The DNA here is from genome assembly GCF_964204655.1 of Triturus cristatus. NCBI lineage: Eukaryota > Metazoa > Chordata > Amphibia > Caudata > Salamandridae > Triturus > Triturus cristatus. Next base: position 686,121,322 of record NC_140584.1, read on the forward strand.
ATGCAAAGAAACATTAAAACAAAGCCGGCACCTATGTACATACAAGTTATGGGCGCGGAAAATAAACAGCTCCCTGGTGCAGGGCCGGCTGCCAGACATGCCAATGCAGAAAGCAACGAAGACTGTTTCTGCGCTCAGCCCCGCCCCCAGGGGCTCTGAGAAAGGGCGAAAGAACAACAAAGCCTCGTTATGTAAATGGTCTTTTTAAAGACCTGTGAAGTACTCGGGTGCGGCCGCAGTCAGACAGACGGCAGACCACAACAGCTCCTCTTCCCCCGTCAACTATGAAAATCAGTGACACTCGGTTTAAACCGGGTCAGCTGATTTTCATCCGGTAGGGTACTGTCGGGCAGAGTCGGTTTTAACCGAATTCCGGACAGCCTAGCTTATGTCACGTTATCAATGATTTGTAAAGCACTCTTTCACCGGTTGGTTTCATGGCGCTGAAAAACTAGGGGGTTGCCGGTCCGGAGCAGATCATTCGTAAGCTTGTGTGAGTAACCAGGTTTTGAGAGATTTTCTGAAGCTGAGTAGTTTGGTGCTGAGTCTGATTTCTAGGGGGGTGGAGTTCCACAAGCGTGGGGCCAGGGTTGCAAACCTGCAACCCCCTTGGCGCTTCAGTTTGAAGGTGGGCACCGTCAGAAGGTGGAGTTGGGCTGAGCAGGGATTTCAAGTGGGGGTGTAGCGAGAGATGAGATTATCAATAAATTGCTCATCAAGGTGGTTTTCACCCGGGATAGTGTCTCATCTTCATCCGTGGCACGGCCGATTTCCTCGAGCGTCATGGGTGTGGGGCACGCCTCCTGCAAGACCATCTTCACGAATGCCTCGGAGTACGATACGTCTGCTGGTGAGCTTTGAGGTGGCATGGCTTCCGGGTGGCGCAATAGTAGTCCACCGGGTTGTATGCCCCAGGGCGAAAGATGACTTTGAAATTCTAGGGTTGCAGCTGCACAGCCCATCTCTCTATCCTCGGGGGCGCTAATCTGGACGATCCTGCAAAGAGCGGGAGTAAGGGTTTGTGGTCGGTGACTACCTGAAACTCCTGGTCACACAGGTACAAATGAAAATGCTGGCAAGCCCATTTTATTTTTATAACCAAAGGAGAAACCTAGAGCTTTTTATACGAGGTCCTGCACAATGCTCCAAGGACTACAAAAGACAACTGTTTGTGCAGTTCCTCTAGGGGGGTGGAGGGGAAGGAGGGGAAGTAACAAGTCTCTTATTAAATGCCCTCACACACCTAGCAAGGTGTCATGCTTCATCATTGGGCTGTGCTCCTCGTCGGGCCGGCACTGCAATGCCCGATGGACTCCCGCAAAGGGGCTCTTTGCCAGAGATCTTTTAAGAGACAGCCGTTTGGTGCATGAGGGTGAGTGAACTGTGTAGTGAGTGAGTGTAAAGGGTGGTTTAAAATAGGTCTAGCACTGCCTTTAGGAATTATTTTTATTCACGAGGTGTGCTAACCTAATTAAAATGTGTGGGCCCTCTATGGATAGTTAATGATCCACAGGGTCTAGTACGTGTGCATGGTCGACATGTTTCTTGCCTATTGCCCCTAACGGGTCACTCGGCAATTCTTCAGGACCGTTGTCTAAAGACTCTTACACTACTACATCGCCAGTGTAATAAGGATTGTGTATATCACCAGCTATGTAAGTTGAGGTCAAGGGATGGTGGCGGACCTGGAAGAAAGAGACCTGGAAGGAAATAAATAAAACAAAACAGGGAAATCGCAACAATTTGAAGTAATTCATCTCGCATGGCACGAAAGACAGCAATAACCTTAATGGTGTCGAGGTGTTCATGCGAGGTAAAGAGTTCCACGAAGTGCATGGAGAGTGGACTATTAGGTGCACCGGGGGTATTTAAAAGCAGGGGGGTATTAAAAACAGGGAGCCTCAGACCGCGTTCTATCGTGATGACAAGAACCAAGAACGTGCAGGGTGCCTCACCGTGGTGGTGAGGGTCAATAACAACTATCCACAACAGCATGTGCAGTGAAAGTGCTGGCGGTAGACATAGTGAAAAACGTGCGTTGTACGGGATCCCTGTACAATGGCAGCGCGTATATCTCAAGTTAAGTATGAAATAAAGATTTAAATAAAGACCGTACTGTTGGCAATGTAGGTGCACTACAATTGCGTGCGTGGTGGCTACTCACCCCCAGTTGTGGGGTTGCGGGTAGACGGGGTTGCCTTGTGAGCGTTTTGTTGCTCACCCTGAAAAATAAATGAATAAACAGAACAATGTCCTGGATCGCATGAACGATCGGCGATCCGTTAGTTTGCAGTCTTACCGGTAGTAGAAGGCTGGATTGGAAGTCAGTACTCACATGGAGGGGGGCGCGCAACTAGCGGTGCTCCTACCCTGGCTCTGGCTCCCGTAGAGAGCACAGACGCCAGGGGAACTCAAATAGCGGAAGTGACAGAGTTTAGAGACTAGACCGCACGTGGGTCAGCCATCTTGGGTGTGATGGAACACTCAATGAAAGCTTTATTGGTCATGTGGTTTTAACGCGGACAAGTCCGCGGGGGTCAAGTCAGTAGTCCTTGCCTAATAATGAAGGGCAAAGTATGATTAAAAAGGGAAAAAGCGCTCAACTGAGTAATTATTAACTCAATTGTGGCGGGCATAGTCAGGCTGGAAAGGAGGTGCTAAAAGGCGCTATGGGAGAATTGAAGTTCAGGGCATTGAGCACCTGAGCAAATGCACATAATTATAAAATGCAAATGATTGTCAAACTTAGCGTTATAGGGCCAAATTATTAGTAAAGCACAGTGAGTGGTCCATCAGATAGTGATCGGGGGAGAGTATATTGATATTCGAGGTGAATCACAAGTGTGTGTCATTCTTGATTCTGCAACAGGCAGAGGGCGCTTTGGGAAAATGAAAGTTCAGGGCAGTGAGCGTCTGAACAATTGCACATGATTATAAAATGCAAGCGAATGCCAAGCATTATAGCTGCGTGCCAAATTAGAAGTGAAGTGCAGTCGGTGGCCCTTCAGATAGTGGTTGAGAGAGAATATATTAATATTCGGGGTAAACCACAAGTCTGTTAAAATGGAATTCTTGAATCTGCAACAGGCAACAGGCAGTGTTGAGTAATTTATGTGTTTTTCAGTGATACCCAAGGGATTTCATCGTTGAGGCCATTGGTATTGCTTGAAATTTTAAAGATCCATTTTTGCTCCCTTCTAAAAAGGGCTCCTTTGCTGATCGTAGTGTAGGATTCAAGAACAGACCAGCTGATATCTTTAGCAGTGTGATTTGTTTCTGTGAAACGTGTACACATCTTTGTATTGTCCCTCCTGCACCTGATGTTGCTGCGGTGTTCAGAGATTCTGATCTTTACGGGGTGAGTTGTCATGGACATGTGATCAGATAGATACAATTGCGAGTGTTGCAATTTGTGTGTGTCTTTTGTACCCAAGTTAGGTTATCTGAAAATGTGATTGATTTGCTAGCTTTTGTGAGCGGGCACACTATACATTGCCCACACGGGTAGTGACCCATGACTGGTGATAAGCTCCAGAGTCGGTTGGTGGTAGGGGACTCCCTCCTTGGTCTGGTTCTAATTAAGAGATTCTTTAGGTTGTTGGTTCTCATAAAAGCAAATCTGGGTGGTGGTTGCGGACAGTCACCTATGGCCAACAGTTTCCAGTGTTTTTTAATGATCTTTTTAATCATATTAGATTCCGGTGTGTAGGTGGTTACGCATGTTTATTTGATTGGTGGTGGTTTTTTCATTAGGCTTAAGGAGTACCTCCCTGTTGGTATTTCGTGCCCTTTTGCAGGCCGTTTTTACAGATCCAATCGGGTATTCCCTTCTAGTTAGATGGGTTGTGAGTTCTTGGGCCTGTGTATTGAAGTCCTCCACTTTGCTGCAGTTCCGTCTGAGTCTTAAGTATTGTCCGTATGGCAAGTTGTTTCGTAATGCTTTGGGATGAAAGCTACTGAATAGAAGGGGACTATGGCTATCAGTAGGTGTTTTTGTAGGTTTTGGTGGTCAAACCTGTGACTGCCCTATTTATTAGTAGGTCCAGGAATAGTAGTTCTTTTACTGATGTATTGGCAGTAAAGTGTAGGAATGGATTGAGGCTGTTCACCCATGACACAAAAAGGGGTATGGTGTTAAGGTCCCCTTTCCAAAAGATCAGAACGTCCTCTATATAGTGACTCCATAGAACAATGTTGTCTTTATAGATGTTGGTGTAGGCCCGGATGTGCTTAGCTTCAAAGCGAGCCATGTAGAGGCATGCCAGGCTGGCGGCGAAGGTGCATCCCCATCGAAGTGCCCTGTATTTGGTGGTAAATTTGGTCTTTGAATTGAAAGTCATTTTCGGTGAGGGCGATGTCTGCACATTCCATGACAAATGATATGTGGTCAGTGAGTTCCATTCATGTGACCGGATAATTTATTCTACAACCTCTAGAGTAGCCCTTTGGGGAATGTTGGTGTAGAGGGCCTCCACATCCAAGGTGATCAAAGCGTCCAGAACGGGGCCCTCGTTGTTATGATGTTCTATGATGTTAAGTACATCCCTCGTGTCTAGTAGAAACGTTGGGGTCTTTTGCACCAGTGGTCGAAAGAAGTAGTTGCAGAATTGCGATAAGGGTTCCAGGACGGACCCAATCCCTGACACGATGGGCCTCCCTGGCGGTGGTAGGGTACCCTTATGAATTTTGGGTAACGTGTAGAAATATGGTACTCGAGGGTTATCATTCATGAGGAATTCTGATTCGTTTTTGGATATCCATTCTTGTGTCAGAGCACTCATCACAAGGGATCTCACTGTGATGATAAGTCAATTAATTTCCAGGTTCTGGAAGGGGTTGGGAGCCTTATTGCAGATAGCTGTCAGATTGTCCTCAAGCCACCACCCCACCCCCAGACAGATGGTCAAACTGAGAGAGTAAATCAATGTTTTTAACAGTATATCAGGTGCCAGGTTTTACACTCTCTCTCTGATTGGGACGAGATGGTGTGGATTGCTGAATTCTCATATAACAGTTGTCACACTTCCACTGCTTTCCCCCCTTTTTTTTGTACTGACGGTTTTCACCCACGAACTATGCTGTCCCCGCTTCCTTCTTCTGGTTCTGTTACTGCAGTTGAGACCTTTGTGAAGGAGATACAAGACATTCACAAGACTACACAACAGAATCTAGACAAGGCTAAAGCAAAATATAAAGAAGGAGCGGATGTCCACAGACGAACGGAGCCTGGATATAACCAAGGAGACGAAGTATGGCTGTCAACAAAAAATCTTGCACTGAGAGGGTTTTGCAAATTCAAACCTCGGTATATAGGTCCATACAAGAAATGTAAAGTAGTGAACCCTGTTCCGGTTACCTTAAAGATACATCCATTATTTCATGTGTCCCTTTTAAAACCGGTGGCACCTGGCATACGTCTCCCTACTGTCCCAGCCCCTGTGTTGGTGGATAACGAACAAGAATATGAGGTAGGAGCTATCATAGATTCACGTAGACTACAACGTAAGCTCCAGTACTTGGTACATTGGAAAGGCTACGGTATTGAGGAACGTACTTGGGAACCTGCTAGTCAGGCACACGCTCCTCGTTTAGTGCGTATGTTCCATAGACGGCATCCCGAGAAACCTAAACCCGTCGGGAGGGCCGTGGGGGGTTGCACTGTCATGCCTGCAGGTCCCAGTCGCTCTCCGGACTACTAAGATCTCCGCCATAGGGGGTGCGCATGCGCAGAAGCCCATGGTGAGGCTAAAGCGCAGCCGCTCCCGAGCCCAAACCCAAACGCTTTGCGTTCTTTCTCTCGCGAGTTCACTTACCTTCCGGTTCCTGTGAGTCTTATTGAAGCGTTGGGTCTTCCTTCCGTGTTTGGCTTTGTCCCGGCGTCTCTGTTGTTTCTCTCCCTGCTGGCGTCGCTCCTCAGGGCAACCCCCGCTGGCGTTCCTCCGCTGGTGAATTTTCTGGCGTCACGCTGCTGTTCTTTCACCTGTTGACGTCGTCTTTGTTCTCCAGACCCTTCCCTGGTGCACTCCACTTCGTGTCATTCCTCCTACACAGACTTTGGTGTTCCCTCCTACATATACCTGCCAAGAAGAAAAGACAAGAAAGGCTACAGACTGTATACCGGGAAGAGCGCTCTGCGCTGCCTGACCTTATTTCTATTCCCTGTTCATTGTAAAATATACTTATCTGATCCTGTGCTGTTGTCTCTGTGGACGTCGATCCTTCAGCTTGCTAGACATGTTTTCTGCTTAAGACAAAAAAAGAAACGTATGCCTGAGTTAAGGTTATTATTTTTTTGAGACTGAACAGGACATTTATTTGGGAATGTTCACAAGTATAGAAGTCTAGCACATAGGTAGGTGCATTAGCACAGTATGTTTATATTTTTTCTAAATCTATGTTAGTCATTTATTTTTCTTAAAGTAGTCTTTCATCTTTTCCTTCAGGCCAGATTTACACACTTAGAACCAGTCAGTGGCATATATAGAAGAAGGGAAATTAAGGTAGGAATTAGCGCATTTTCTGATTAGACAAACCTTAGATCACTCTCTCTCACCATACTTACCAGTTTTTTCCCTTTTTGTTCTTATTTACAGCTTTTATCTTGTCCCTGCCTGGTTCTGTTTTTGCCTGGGATCCGATGACAGACCTTTACCTTTCCTTGTTTTGTTCCCTTCATCCCCGGGTTACCGTTGCCACTTTTACTTTGTTGGGTGCAATAGGTGATTACGGGAAGTAGAGGATTTTCTCTTCATGTCCTTGACGTTCCTGTGGAAATACATTGAACCTTGACAACAGGCCTCCAGGCTTCCTGACTATGTTCCTGAAGAAGGACCGCTCCAAGGCCAACTGGGCTGTCATCGACGATCAGTTTGGTGCGCCGCCCCGGATGAAAATAGGCAATCACCATCTTGTCCAGTATTGCTGTCTTGATGCTGTTGAACGCTATGTTGGCGGCCACGGTCCATTCCCACTTGTGATCATTTTGTGTGAGAGTACGGAGCGGTTCCGACAGGGCAGCGAGGTTTGGAATGGATCTCCTACAGTATGTGGCCATGCCAAGAAAACTTCGCACCTCCGTGGGGTTCTTCGGGGTGCTGGCTGCTCGGATGGCTGTGGCCTTCTTGGGGTCCACCCGTAGTCCTTCTCTGGTGAAGGTGTGCCCGAAGAAATCAACAGATTCCGGGTAGAATGAACACTTTGCCTTATGAAGGGTCAGCCCGCAGTCTTCGAGTCTCTGTAGGGTGGCCCGGAGGTGAGTGTGGTTTTCTTCTAGGGTGTTCGAGAACACCAGGATTTCGTCACTTAGGTTGATCACACCCTGCAGACCCGACAGTGCTTCCCTGATGGTGTTCTGGAAGACCTCGGCTACCGACGATACCCCAAAACTAAGACTCTTGTACCTCCGGAGGCCAACATGCGTCGAGAACGTGGTGATGTACCTGCTCTCGGGTTCGAGCTCTAACTGGTGATACCCTGCGTTCAACTCCAGCTTTGAGAACCATTTGGCTCTGTTTAAATCTGCCACTATGTCGTCCATGGTGGGCGTGATATGGCTTTCCCTCTTGACCACCATGTTTGGTAATCTCATGGCCACGCAAAGCCGGATAGCTCCGCGCTGCTTTGGTTTGGGAGCCATGACCTGCGGGGACAACCATAGGGTGGGGCCAGACACCTTCTAGATCACATCGAAATCCTCCAGCTTCTTCAGCTCTTCTTCCACTTGCGGGCGGAGATTGAACGGCACCATCGATGCCTCAGGGCGACAGGCCTCACAGTGGTGTCAATGTGGAGTTTGAACCTCTTTCTTTTGAGTTTGCCTAGTCCAGTGAACAGCGTTGGGAACTCCCTCAGAATGGCTTCAGCGTGGGAGTCGTGGATCTGGTGGGCAAAGAAGACCAAACCCAGGTCCTCGGCTGTATGGCGGCGTGCCTTTCCTTCCTTCCGTGATGTGGAACCTGGTCACCGTGGCATGCTCGCTGCTGGAAACTTTTGCGTGGGTGACACATCAGAGGGAGAGTGGATCCGTTCCTCCGTACGTGTATATCCGAGCCTTGGTGGGTGCGAGCGGGGGCCGTGGTGACAGACGATCATACTGCTCTGTGTCCATCACGTTGACGGAGGCACCCGTGGCGATGAGTGCCCGAACAGCCGTTCCTTCTTCAAAGACGAGCACATTGGTGGCGGCCTCCGGCGATTGTCGGACCTGCTGACAAACGACACGACAAACACTTCGTCGTCATCATCCTCGAGGGCAAGGCAGCGTTTCTGCTGCGGGTCTTCCCTTGTCGATGCCAGATCATCAATTGAGACTTGGCGCAGGCGTTGCATCATACCCCACGGCCTTGGAGGAGCCTGCCTGGACCGACCGGTGCGACACACCTTGGCGAAGTGGTTGATCTTCCCGCAGCGGGAGCACATCTTCCCTCTCGCCTCTCACGCGGCCATCGCTGAGTGATATTCTCCACAGTAGCCACATGGCCCTCCCGTTGTCGTCCTCATTGCCTGGCGAGCCATGTTGGGGCGCCGTTGGATCCTCTCTTCTTTGATGGGTACATATCTAGATGCATGCGGCGCCACGACAGGCGTGTGTAGAGCAGCCTCCGTTTCCTCAGCTCGGACATCCGACAGCTCGTGCGACCGGGCCAAGACGAGGATCCCATCCAGAGAAATCCCGGGTTGTTGAAGGAGCAGCAGTTTGGAGTGGCATCCCAGAATGATTTGGGCGCGTATCTCCTCCCTCTGATCCGGGAAGGCGCATGTGCCGGCCAGTCGGCGCAGCCGCATGTAAAACATGTCAACGGACTCCGTGTCCGACTACGACGCCCATCTGAACTTGAACCTCTCGAAGTCGGGGTTAAGTTGAGGGTCGAAATGCCTGTTGAGTGCGGCAACTGCCACCTCAAAGTCCTCATCCTTTCCTGTGTTGGGGAGCGTTTCGAAGAGATCGTAGATCTGAGCCTCCGTAATATATGAGCAGCGACCGCTTCACTGTGCCGTCGGTCTCTCTTGTGCCCGTGAAGTAGTGGTTTAGCCGTCCAACCCAAGCCTTCAACCTCCGGCCCGCTGTGGCAGGCTACACGTGTATGGCTGTGTACTGGGGGAGGCGCGTTGGCGCCCACGTTTGGATTGTTCACTGCTGGTTGCTGACCAGCAGCGCCTGCTGGCAGGATGGATTGCGCATGCCACCGGTGCGTACGTGCACGGGTGCAGTGGCGCGGACCTAGCGCTAGGATTGAACGTGCAGCTTGAGCACTGGCTCGGGGCTGCGTGCGACCGACTGGGTGTCTGCGCCTGGTCTCTTGAGTGAGGTGGTTCTTCACCTCTCCTGCCCTCTTGGCCAGCCGGGGGGGTGTCCAGGTGTTGTTCGGCCTCCGCGGGGCGTTGGGCCCAGCTGACTTCCCTCCTCAACGTGTGGATTGGGTGGTAGGCCTGCCTACAGCTGTCAAGGACCTGCTGGCCTGGCGGTGATCTAGGCTTCCCCATCAGAGTCTATGGGGCCTTGTCCATGCGTGAGAACAAAGGTGAAGAGGGCAATGGCCTTGCGAGGGACTCTGTTTTCAGCCAGTGCTTCACTGGAAGCCTGTAGTACCGCTTTCTGCCACCGTGGTGTGCCCACACGGGCCGTGCACTCACCGGGTGACATATTCAGGCCTGGGAGCAACGCCAGCACACACACACACTCCCGCTGCTTCAGGGATGCGCGCGCCGGCACAGGGAGTGGCGGCCCGGATCCGGAGCCCCGGTGATGAGCGGGCACAGCAGCAGCAGCAGCCACGCAGGGCGTCGCAGGCAAGCCCGGGCTGCAGCCGACGGTGTATGCGGGCCGGAGCACACTCTCTTCCCACAATGGTAGAGCGCCGCGGGCGGGGTCCATGTGCCTTGCGCCGGGTTACCTTTGTGAGGCAGTGCACGCAAGGGTGGTGACCACCCTCGTCGCCAGTATAGCGCAGTGGGGCCTACAGGCAGTGCGCGGCAGCGGCACATGAATCAAGGTACGCAACCACCAGTTAATAGTGTGGTGGCCGGAAGACCCAGAGCAGTCTCCAGCCATTTATTTATCCCCTCGGGTCGAGTTCACCCAGAGGGGAGTATGCATGCGTGTTAGTGTGTTACAATGCAGTGGAGAGCCCGGTTGGCTCTCTACACTTATGACCTCACATATTACACATATTACATCACTTATGATATGGTCAGTGAAATCACTAATGCATAATGCCCCTTGGACCTGGCCCTTCCGGAGCCAATATTGGACTAAGTGCGGGAGACCCGGCTTTGCTTTTTGAAATTTTCAGCCTGATCCGCGGTTCCTGCGGAAATGTTTATTAAAAAAAATAAATTTGTGGCCCTGCTGGGGTCCCACTGGGAACCCCTGAAGAGGTCTAGGGGATTAGGGTGTTTCGACCCTGCACCCTTTTCCTTTTTTTCAAATTTTGTTGTGGGACTTGATTCAACCGAGATGGCTGCCAACACTTTCTGGTTGAATTTTGGGCTCTAAGATATCTTTATTTTTTAAACTTCAATAACTCTGAAACTAATGAAAAGATTTACACCAAATCGCAAAAAAGCACGCTTTCTGGGCCAACTTCTAGCTTTCTGCCCAATTTAGTGTAATCCGTTCAGTGGTTCAGGCTGTGGTCCTGTTCAAAAAATGAAAAATCCCCATGGACATAACATGAGGAAAATGCATTTTGGGACCCTCCCTTTTTTCTCGGCCCCCACTTGACGGATACCCCTGAAACTTTCAACACAGCAGCTGAACTAAAAAGAGGATTTCATGAAGATTCATCAAGCAGCGCCAAAGTTATTGGCAAAACAAAAAAACGCTTTTCCTATAGAAACTTGTGTCCTAACTATAACTACCAACTGGCAACTACCAGTAAATATAAAAACAAAAATATATTTCCACTACAATGTTTCCGCTTTCCTCAGGTCCTGCAGAGCTCCCTATTTATGATCTCTTATTGTGAGAGGTGAACTCAAGCAAGCTGTAAGATATGCAGTGGTTCATTGCTGAGACTCTAAAGGGTGCATCACGTGTACAAACCTCATCAGTAACTAGTTCTGTCACAAGAAGGACCTTTGGATTAAGACAGCATCTTACATGTTGCTCAACATGCATTTTTTAATGTGATTCAGTGCCAAAGCTGCAAAAAACAATATGTAGGCCAAATAGTGAATGACCCCCGTACACGATTTAGGAACCACAAATGGGCAATACTTATTAAGAAACGTGACCACCCTGTAGCCAGTCAGTTTAACCTTGTGGATCCTTTACTATCAAATCTGAAGATTTTCCCTTTGGAAAGAAAGAACGGCTGGAGTCCAGAGAGGACTTCTGGATGTACCATTTAAAATCACTGCATCCAGATGGACTGAACATCACAGACAATACCACCTGATAACTGCATATCTCAAGAGATCTCAGGACTGCATTGATTACACATTCCAAATGTAATCTTCACTTATGATGCGTTTTAAAAATTCAGCAGTGTCATTTGTGCAGCCACTGTGCAAACCATCTTGTAGTACCTGAAGAAGGCTGAAGCTGATAACGTTGTAGTGGAAATATAGTTTTGTACTTTGGTGAGTCCATCTGTTTGAGTCGCTTCTTTCTTGAATGTTTTATTTCTTTGTGACTCGTATCCTTTGGGATCCAGATTTATGATATATATCCCAAATGAGTGCAAGAGTCCGAAATTCTCCCACTGTGACGATAGCAACCTGCGGAATTGACGGAAGGGGACACGATCCTCTTGCAGATGAACCCTAAATCCAATGATAAACCACCCTGAATGGTGTTGAACAGGCATCATATATGCTCTAGCCATGTTGTGTTATTTTACAAGACTAGATGATAATCACTATAGATGCAGTGCAGGCCTCGAAAAATCCACTCGCAATGGCAAGTGAAATTTTAGCAGGTCGAGCTATTTTTAGCACTTACTCAACCCTGCAGGCGAGTAAACTTAAGCTGGAAGAAACAAGTGTTCTGTTCCTTCAGACAATGAATGAGCAATTAAAACGCCTTTAAATCTTGTTTTATCTTGACACATTTGCCAACTTCTCAAGGACCGAGGTCAAATGTCAGTTTGTCTTTTTACTAATTGTTGCTCATGAGTTCCTTGGAAAATGGTGTTTGTTTTTCTTTCTCTTTTTACAGTTAATGCATTTTGTCAAGTGAGCTATTTGACAATAATTGTGAAACAAAATGCAGTACAATGTCCATTTTTTCTCTAAAGCATTTGAACAGCTTGTGAATGAATAGTACAAGTAGATAAAAAATTATGAAAGCTTCTAAAACCTTCAAACATACCCTCCTGAGAAGACACCCTGAGACTCTGATCTCTGACCTGTACTTTAACGTCAACAAGGGCACAATTATCAATTACCTTATTTTCTGCTCTAGAAAAACAGCACTATGGCGTGCAGCCATATCTAACCTACTTAATGTACATGAATACAGGATCATTCGTATGGCGCCAAACTCCCTATCGTGCCCTCCCATAATCTAAGAGCTGACCTTACCATTACCCTATACAAAAACGGCACCATTCTGATCCAAGCACCAAACACAGATCTCAAAAAATTTGCTGACTTTTTTACCTGCTTTAAAACATGTGCATGACTCCTATCCCTCTATGCTCCCCCAGTGCCTGCTGTCGCCATCTGACTCTTCTCCTAGCTCTGGTCAATGCAGCTCTAAGGACAAGGCTAAGGGCTTCCCATTAATGTCAACCACAGCTACAGCCACTCCACTTGCACCCCCTCTACTAAGGTTCAGACTGACCCGACTCTACCCATGGTATTTCCAATGCAAGACAACACTCTGGGCAGCATCTCCCCTATATCTACTAGTGAATCTTCCTCCACCCCCCCCCCCCAAATGTATCATCTCTCAATAAGTTCACGCCGCCCTCTTCCAACCCTTGCTCCTCTACATCACTCGTAGTGACTAACACACTAGTCACTCACAGCGCAGCGGACACCCACCCAAAAAGCCCTAGGACCACCCTGCTGAGCGTGCCTAGCCCTTCGCACACCCCTCCTCTCAGAAACCTAGATGCAGGGTGGTCGAGCTCCACTACCAGGCTACCCAACCCTGCCAGCAGAACAAGTCCTAACCCACTGGTCACCTTCCCGCAAGTTCAATCTTCACTTATGGAGCTTGAAACTCTGAACCTCCGGGCAACCAATAAGGTCCAGAACATCCATAACTCCGTTCTTGAACTGAAAAGCATCCTTAACCTCACGGAGCAATCTATCTCGAATTTCAAGCTCCCACTCACCAAATCTTCCATCAACCCTTGTCGCTAGCCTTTAGACACCTTCGCCCTTGCAAGCATCCCAACTACCTCTCGGAGGACTAAATTCAAGCCCTCCTCGTATCCTATAAGTCCTCTCCTGACGCCCCCAGTCCTCCAGACAAGAAAGATGAATGCTTAATTAACACGGTTGCAATCAACTCTAATAGACCATCAACTCTCCGTAACAGAGGAGTAAACGGCAACAACTTACCGCAAGTACCCTTATGCTCCCTAACTTACAAGACATGCACCGACCCTCCTCTCTCCAGCCTCCTAATTAACTGCAGTTCAACAGCAAAGCATGCCTCCGACATTGCCGCTCTCATCCTGAGCCACAAATCTGACTTAGCAATCCTTACTGAATCATGGCTCAATGAATCATCGTCACCTAACCTAGATTTATTGGTCCCTTCAAATGATAGAATTGGAAGGCTTGACAGGCAATTTAAAAAAAGGGGGAGGCATTGCCTGCATTTACTCCTCCTCCGACCTCCTCGTCACTGAACTTCAAGCTGACCCCACCAACTCCTGCGAATATCTTGCACTCTCCATATGTAACAACGCAACCCAGTTGTGCAAACTGCACATCTTCTACCATCCCCCAGGCAGGAACAACACCTTCATCGACCACCTCATGGAAATCATTACTAAGGTGTCCCCCCATTTTCCTCAGAGACTTTAATATGCACTGGAATTTCCCTTAATGACCCTCTGGTTAACACCCTCAAAGCCTTCCTTGCTGACCAATCACTTACTTAAGCCTGTACATTACCAACTCACACAAAAGGTGCCACACTGGATTGGATCATTTCTAAGGCAACGTCGGTCAGGCTTAACTCAATAGATCCGAGCGACTGGTCTGACCACCACGCTATTACCTTCCAATTGCCTGGCACCCAAAAGACCAGGGCAGCGCAACCTGTGAAACCGAAACTCTGACTCAGGGACACAAAGAGCCTAGATCTCGCGAAGCTGGCTGCACGTTGCGAGAATGACTTCCTCCCACATCTTTCAAAGGTCAACGACCTTACAGAACACTACAACTCAAATATGTTTGACATAATTGATGATCTTGCTCTGCTAAAGCTGAAAAGTTTCAGAGTTCAAGATAAAACCCCCTGGTTCAACAGATCCCTCAACAATGAAAGGAGAACCCTCCGGCTAACAGAAAGAACCTGGAGACAGCATTCCTCAGCCTCCCAACTAAAACGTCTCAGACAGACTAGAAATGCTTACAACAGGAACATCCTCAAATCAAAAAAAGAGTTCTTTTTAGATCGGAATTGGAAAACGATAAGAACAGACCTCGTAAACTCTTTGAAATGGTCAAACACCACTCTAACAAACTGGCTAAAACTTCCAAAGAAACCTCAAAATCCCTAACAACCTGTGAGGAGTTCTCCTCCTTCTTTGCAGCCAAAATTACCTCCCTAGGAAAAGAACTTAATTCTACCACCAACATCTGACCTCTTCCTGCCGGGTCCCATCTCTCCTGTCTTCACCCCTCCCCCCCCAAAACAACACCCTGAACCAAGCACACTGGTCCAACTTCAAGTTATATGACAACCATTCCATCTTGAAAATTCTATCCTCCTTATATCCGAATAACCACTTTAATGACCCACTCCCTCCAGCTGTGCGGCCACGACCTCCTAATTTATCATTCTAATTTGAACTACAATAATCAACGCTTTGCTACTACAAGGGTCCATACCTTACTCTCTAAAAGCCGGTCAAGTCGTCCCCATCTTAAAAAAACCCACCTTGAATCCTGCTACTCCAGACCACTTCAGACCAATATCCAATATCCCACTTCTAGTGAAAGCTCTCTAGAAATGTGTGCAACTTCAACGGAGTCAACATATCACCAACTTTAATCTGCTAGACGAATTCCAATCCGGGTTCAGGCCTGGGCACAGCATAGAATCTACGATTCTCCATATTGTGGATAATGCTCTCCAAGACCTTGACCAAGGCAAAACATGTCTCCTACTGGATTTATCCTCAGCATTCGACACAGTCAACCACGAGAAACTACTTGAACACCTAAAATTCAGGATGGGAGTAAGGGGAACCGTTCTCGAATGGTTTAGATCCTTCCTTCGGAACCACACCCAGATATTCTTAGTCAACAGTAATCTATCTGTTCCATCCCCGATAATGATCGGAGTCCCCCAAGGATCAACTCTGTCTCCAACCCTCTTCAATCTCTACCTTGAACCATTAAGTGAATTACAACGTACCGCCCACATCTCCTTCCACATGTACACAGATGATACCCAGATCTACATCAAAATCTCATCTCTAGAGGAGATCTACTCTTTGAATGAGGCCCTAAAGCTGACTGTTCAATGGCTCGCCTGCAACCAGCTCAAACTAAATGCACAAAAAACGGAGTTCGTTCTAATCTCCCCCCCCCTAAAAGTAACACTGACATCCAGGAATGGACCACATTGATCACAGCTCTAAACTGCACACCGCCCATAGTGGAATCTGCCAAATCTCTCGGCATAACCCTGGACAGAAAGCTAAATATGCGAGACCACACCAACTCGATGGCTAAAACTACCTGGTTTCACCTGAGCTACCTGAGGATACTAAAACCTTTCCTTGATGCCTCAGACCTAAAAATGTCATTCCAGGCATTAGTTGTCTCCAGAATCGAACACGGATGCTCAACCCTTTCAGGCCTGTCCAAGATCTCCACCGCCCCCCCCTACAAGCTTGCCTCAACGCCGCTACCAGACTCTTAAAAGGCTCAAAAAAATTCGACCACATCTCGCCGCATCTGAAGGCACTAAACTGGCTTCCTCTTGAAGCCAGAATCCAACTCAAACTGGCATGTGTCACCCACAAAGCACTACACACAAAATCCCCAGCATATCTCACCCAGAAAATCATGGTTTCTGGAGGAGCCAGAAACTCCAGGTCCGCCAGAGACTCTGTTCTCCAACCACCCCACTTCCGAAAGGAAAAAACTTGCAATTGGGCTTTCTCTGGGGGCCGCACCAAGAATCTGGAACTCGCTGCCATCTTTCATCAGAAAAATTCCCTCTCTATCAATATGTAAAAAGGAAGCCAAAACCTTCTTCATTGGCAAGTTTCTCCTATAAATCATGCATTGCACACACCACTCCGTTGCTTTGCTTATTTTTGTTGCCGCTAGAGTTTGGACTGACTGGCTGCTATCCATCTTGTACTGACCTTGTACTCCCACAGATGTATTTGCTGGATTTCTCTGCATTATGATCTGTACATTGTATACAGCCTGTTATTCCCCAAATGTTTTACCTCCTTCTACTCCTACTCATGTTTTTTTTCTTTGACTATTTCATACTTGTATACAACGTTTTACCCCTGTAAAGCGCTCTGATACCCTAACGGTTCACATTCGTGCTCTATAAAACACAAAATAAATAAAATGAAAGAACTTTTTTTTGTAATTCAGAAGTGTGATGCAAACAAAGATTTAAATTGAAGGAAAACGAATCAGAACACTTTACTTGGTGATGTGCAAATGACAAATATTTGCAGAAACTTTATTTCCAAACATTGTACACTATATAGTTTTAAAACCACGTCATTGACAAATTCTGTGGCCATTTCAATGTAACATCTGGGCTGCTATAACATCTGGGCTGCTACTTTATGTATGTATTAAAAGTGATAGTTTTTAAACATGATGTGAGAGACAATCCTTGCCAAGCCCTGATGACTACGGGCCCGATTCACAGAACTAACTTAAGACAAAATCCTAAACTTACTACCATTTTGGTATTCACAGAAGGCACTTACTCATTTCGGTATTCACAGAAGGCACTTACTCATTTCGATATTCACAGAAGTTAGGAGTCCTAACTTTAGGACTCCTAAATGCCTTCTGTGAATATCGAAAGTCTTAAAATAGGATTTTTCTCAATTTAGTAGTAGTAAAGTTAGGACTCCTAACTTTAGGACTCCTAAATGCCTTCTGTGAATACCGAAAGCCTTAAAATTTGGATTGTTCTCAGTTTAGTAGTAGTATAGTTAGGACTCCTAAGTTTAGGACTCCTAAACTGAGAAAAATCCTAATTTTAAGACTTTCGGTATTCACAGAAGGCATTTAGGAGTCCTAACTTCTGTGAATACCGAAATGAGTAAGTGTCTTCTGTGAATACCAAAATGAATCTTTTGGGCCCTGTGCCACTGCACCTGCTGCACCACTCAAATCATGGCCCTGGTGCCTGCAAGGGAACTGCACTTGTGACGGCTTGTTTAGTAGCAACATACAGCAATGATTGTTGTTCAGTGGGTTTCCTGGAGCATTTGGCCCCTGTGCCACTGCACCGTGCAAATCATTACCATAGGGCCTGCAAGATAACTGTGCTTGTGACTGCTTATTTCAGTAGCAACATATAGCAATAATTAGTGTTCAGTGGCCTTCTTGGAAACAAAGTATAAGGAAAAGGTATGCTTGCAATGTATATATTTAAAAAAAAAAAGAAATTGGAGACTTCTTGCACATGGTAACTATAAGAAAAATAGTTCTATTAGTCACATAGTAATGATGGTTAAAATAACACACATATGATTTTTATGTGTCAGTCCCCCTAACCTCTTTGCAGATGCTGGAAAATTAGATTGTGAGTATTAACTCATGCAGTCCCCCGCTTTTTTTTATAAATGGTCTTTTTATGTGCATCACAATATTATGTGTCCAATGAATTGGTTGTCATGATCAGTATAGATCAGGTTACAATTATCAATCTATACACGAGTATTGGATTTTTAAGCACCAATAATTTATGAATCCGAAATTTGAATCTGTAGACTTAAAAAAGAAAATTCAGATTAATAAATTGGATGTTGTTATTTTCTCTGTTCGTTAATGTTTTCCTCTGCAGACCTACCTGATGGTGGGGTGTGTCTTTAGAGGATCTGATAGGCTTTATGTTTGTCAGTTATGTTGGTAGTGTAGTACTAGTTTGTCATGTATTGTTGGCCTTTTAAAACAAACATTGGCATAGCCAATAGGTCTCGCCTTTGGGACCGTATAAGTGTTTAGCCATGCAACACTTGATGTTGTTGCACCAAGGAAATTGTGCTGCATAACTCAAAACTAAAAGGTCCCAAAGGCTAGACCTATTGGCTATGCCAATGCTTGTTAAAGGGAGCCTCGAAACGGGTCTCTATCAGGCTCTGTCTTGTGCCCTGGCACGGGCGGTCGTTGTTTTCCGGACTGCAGTGACAGCAGGCACATAGATGTGCGCTGCTCACACTGATCACTCCTCATTAGTGGAAAAGCTACGCATGACCTCATGCCAGGTGAGTGTTGTGGGGGAAGGGAAATCCTTTTAAGAGAGTCATTTCTCTCTGGATTTCCATTCTCTTTTTGAGACTCCGGAGCGGCAATGTCGCTGTGGTGTCACCAGAGCTTTAAGTGGAAGCTTTTTCAATATTATATACAAGCCATAGATACTGCTTATTTATCCTATGCAACTAACAACCATTGACAAAGCCAATAGTCCTGACTTGTTGTAGGTATGATGTTACTTGTTGTATCATATATCTGGATGCAATGACAGAAACAACAAAATATAAGCCTAACGGCGCACTATGGTAATCTCAGATTTTTGGCTTAGGGGTGGTGTTAAGCCACGCCCATAATTACATTGGCCACGCCCTCTTGACAGACTCTTTCCCCCCCCCCCCCCAGTTTTTTATCCCGCTTAAAGATCTGGGTGGGGGGCAGTTTTGCTGTGGCGGGGGCCGGTTTTGCAGCCCCCAATAACAAAAGCAGCAGTGCTTCATAATTGCGCCTCCATGCCACAAACCTGCCAGAGATGCTTTGGGTTCCCAGCCCGGCCCTGACTTCTGGGCGCGCTACATGTCCAATTTAAGTGTTACATTTCAGTATCAAACCAGCTAGGAATCGGAGAATGAATGATCGCACCACAATGAGGGTATTTGAGGGGGTGATCCCACTTTACTGCGGATTTGAAATGCTCTCAGTTGTTGTTAACCAGGGAAATGGAATCCAGCCTCTGCACAAATGAAAAATCTAAACATGCTCAGACCTCGAGTGTGCAAATAGTTAAACGATTTAAATTGGTGAGGCTGGTGATCATCGAGTTGCTTCCGGATAATGGCTGCTTTTATAGCGACAGAAGTGTTTTTCTGCAGTACATAACTATTGATGAGGGGATTTTTATTACTGAATATTTAAAGAGCTCAATCCCAAAACATATGAATATTATAGAAATGACAGCGGTTTACGGTTTTCTGTAGCTGTGTGTGGGTTTTTTAAAGGATTCTAATTAAAATCTGCTGCATTGGGTACCCACAAGCTGAGATGGTCAATATATTTAGACATGTTTTAAAATGTCCTCAGTTAAGTGGAACATGAGAGATGCACCCTGCAGCTAAATGAGCTCCCTGTAGTTCAGCCCTTCCTGATGATGTATGGTTGTTATTTGGCACACAGCAAAAATATAACAAGCGGCCGCGTAAGTGATCGCGATCCCGCGAAAGTGAAAGTAATCGCGGAAAAGTGCTGCGCGCGCGCTCGCGCACATGCACTGTAGCTCTAGGCTGGCCTGGTAGCACTTTTTGGAGCCCTCTCAAAAAGTCTCACCAGACCAGCGCATGCGCTGGGTCAGGCGAGACCTAAAAATGGGTCTGTAAATTGTATTAATATGAGTATATATGTCAGTTACTGTATATTGTATATACTTTTATATGTGTTTGTGTGCATTTATATGTTTTTTGTATGTTAATTCACAACCCTGATAAAGTTCAAATGAACTTGAATGAAGCGTGTTGGCTGGATGCTTTAGTTTTTGAATTTCACAATTTTAAATTTGGATTTAAATAAAGGAAGAAGTTTTCTAAAGAATGGACTTAAACTTGTTGATCTGTTCTTCTCTGGGTGCACCATTCACTCTTTCTTTCTAAGTATTACTCTGCTCTGTAGCAATATCACACAACGGCTGATATTGCAATTGAAGTGCACCAAATTATACTAACTGGAAATATGTGTTAGGTGCCATTGAGAGGTCTGCCGTTATGTGTGTTCTCCTCTCCTTTTACTATGATTTTAGGATTAGATGAAGGAAAAAGAGGAAAAGAACCACCAGCAGGTGGATTGACCAAATTACAACAGCAAAAGCTCTGAACACCCAATTAATAGAAAGGCGTATCATGTTGCCTATGCAGTCATAAGGTATTGTACACATATAATTTATCACCCCCAGACAAGACCAGAGAAACCCAGACAACTTCAGAAATAGTAATGGTGAACATCAGGTGAATGGAAGATACCTACACACAAACCGTGAACATACTTCTAAGAGTAGCTAAGCAAGTTATGCTTCATTAGCTATTCTAGATCCATCCATAGTGAATAGCATTTCTAGGTTAACAGAGGCAGCATTAGTATAAAGATCTACTACACGTTTAAACAGGCATCTGACAAGAGTGGTTCTGACTCTCTTGTTTAAACTTCAGTTCATACTTGTCCTGCCAACCCCTCACCTTTATTGTTTTTCTCCCTCCTCCGTTCCTCTGAAAAATCCTGCAGTTTGATTATTCCTCTTCCATTCCACTGACTTCATCCTGGTGCGAAGTTTACTCTGTCCTTGGTTTATTTCTTGGAAAGCAATCCTTGTGTGCCTGGTGATAGTCAGTCAGCCTGCACTCTGTAAGTCAACTTTAGAAATGATTTGAGAAGTCAAGAGTATATTCTTATATTTAATTTCCTGCTCATTGTACACTTTCCTTCAAGGTGGCGAAGTAACTGTACTTCAGTGGTCCCTCAAGAAGCTGTGCTACAACTCCTGGTCCTGCCATGTCATCCCAGGCCTTGCGATCAACCACCCACAGGAGCAAGTCTCCACTCCTTGTCCCTCATGTAGGGCCACTTTTAGAAGCCAGGGGCATAGTACAGTGTGTTAGTGGACCTGTAAGGGGAGCAGGGGGGGATTAGCCTCATCACTCTCAGACTTCTCACACAGGAACAGGGCATGTGCATTCTGGAGGCGGTCTGTCTATTTTAGTCTTTAGAAGGCTTGTCATAAAAAAAATATATATCTTGGGTTGTTTTATACATTTTCTGGAAAACCTGTGTGCAATGTGTTTTAACAGGTAAAAATGGCTCAGAGGTGTCTGCTGCAGAGCATTGTGTATAACTAGGCTGTCCTGTTTTCAGTTTCTATTTTTGGTAAATTCTGGTGGGGTTTTTTCAGTGTTTTCAAGTGATTTTAATACCTTAAAAAACAGTGGTTGTCAGTGGTTACACATTTTCACGCCATTAAAAACTACAGAAACAGTGTTTTTCCGGTGTTTATGGAACATTTCACTTTTATTATTGCTTGCTTTCTGCACTGATAGCGCATGGTATATAGACAGTGTAAGTATAGTGTATATGAGGTCCAAATAGAAATTAAACTTATTGTAGTACACTATACAATACTTCAGTGAGTCTTTGGTCATGTGTGCTCGCTCTTTTCTTCCCATGTAAACTTCTGTGAAAAGGTCCTCTCAAAATTGGCACTTGAGATGGGCAACGCCAAAACAGCCACTAGACAACTTGTTAACTTCGGCCATTGACATAGCTTTCCATGCAAATACTGGGTCACTTGAAGATAGCCATTCTCAGGGCAGGTTCTGCAGCATTTGCGCTGATCTGGGCGATTATGCCCTCAGAGTTATTAAAGTGTTCAAAAATGAAGCAGCACTTTTAAACTACTGAGGAAATTCCCCTTTACGGAAGGGATCTAGAACAGAGTACCACAGTGATGTTTCATTGACTTCAAATGCCATTGATGGTGAAGGGACATTTCTATGCATCATTGCAAGCCATTTCGCATACATTGTAAAATAAAAGTTCCTGAATTGCTCTTCATCATTGCTTTGCTTACGGAGTGCTAAGCACTCTAATATGCAACATGTTGCAGTGCCAAAGTCACTAAAGGTGTCGCCCAGCCTACTCTCATGGAGATGTTTCACATCTACACCAATTATGCTGAACACTTGACAGACAAGGGTGTTTTCAGACTCTAGTTTTTTATTATGTCCACTACGGCAGTTATGTTTTCCAAAATTCTAGTGTCATGTTTTAACCACTATCCCAGATGCTTGGTGATAGCGCTCTTTTCACATATATTTGTCACGATACCTTGCATTGAATGTTTAAAGCCTGAGGTGTTGGCTATTCGCCTACTATCAATACTGACTCCCTAGAAACTGGGGGCTGATGTATTAAGGGTTTTCCCCTTTCTCTGTGGGTAAATGTGATGACACATATTAGGAAAGATTCTTATAAAACCAGCCATTTTACCCATCAGTGAAAAAATCACTATGATTTTGATATTTCCTGATTCGCTACATTTATAAAATAATGAAACAAGACCTAAAACATGTTTCTAAACTCTGCATCTTTAGACCAAAGACCACAGAACTGAAAAAAAACAAAAGGAAGAAGAAACAATATTTTAGTGGCATCCCTAAACAACAAAACTCATACAGAATACTGTTAGCCCAGACTTTCTTACTGCTAGATTGTATAACAAAGTTACATTGTATTGGCCCCTTCAGGAAGAAAAAATTGACTCTTTCACTCCCTTTTTCCTTTCTTTGAATGGAATTTAGTTTGTGGTTGTGCAGGTGTTTTTTCAGTGTTTATATGTTTTCACTGGTGAGGGCTATTTCTCTTTCAGTGGGGTTTTATCAGTTATTATAGGTTTAAACCTAAAACCGGACAGCCTATGTATAACTTACTCTTATCCTATGGGGTTAATAAAACTAGTCACCAGTGCATCAAAAAATTAGGTTGTATTGCTTACTATACAAGTGTTTTTTATAATTATTATAACAGATAGACCAGCACTGCTGACAGTACTACAGACCCCACATAGACCTACATTCTTATATGCATTCGGAGCTTTAGAACATCAAAAAAATATGGAAATCTGAGTTTACCTCTCTATAACTTGTTCACTGACAGTTCAATTTATTTTTCGTTTACTTCACGGACAATATGTAAGGTTCCAATTGTGCTCAACTTGCCCCCAACTTCTCCAAGCTAGGAATTCACCTGAAAAAAGAACTAGCTGATTGTCCATGAAGTGAATCATTAGAAGCATAGGCAGCACTTGAAAGAAATCATAAGAGCCCTTATTACCCTGCTGGCTGGTGCTGCACCTCGCAAACCACTCTTTTAAGTTTAAAGAATACGTTTTTTAAAATAAAGTTGCAACAAGTGAAGGTGGCGCACGACCAACATGGCCGCACGCCTGTGAGGCTCCTGCCCGGCCGAACGGGATTATACACTTTACCCCCATCCTGAGGCGAAGAAAATTATGCCCCATCGCATCACCGGACAGCGGAATTGCTGCAGCGTCTAGCGTGATAGCGTTTACTGGCCGGACGGACAGTGTTCTGGTGAAAAACCGCCAAAAACACTGAAGGGCCCTGTGCGTAGAGACCAGGAAGCGGAGAACGAGCGCCCGGCGTTGACGAGGCCTGCCGCACGGCCGTGGGCGAAGACTGGACGGCATAACACAGCAGGAGACCCTGGGACGTCGGACTGCAGCCGTGGGATAGGCCGGACGCCCTGACTGAGATTTGCTGGCGTGGCGGGCGCCATCTCCCGTAGCGCGGCGCCCCTTACGATTGGGCGCGGAGGAGGCTGGAGGACGCGGCGCTGGAGGTGAGAGGGCCGGAAACGTGACTCGCCGGGGGAGAGAGGCGACCTCCCTCGCTGCGGCCTGCTGGACTCGGCTTGCGTTCATGCGATGTGGAGCGCCCAAACGGCGGCGATCATACAGGCTGCAAATATCGGTCCCTGAGCGCCTGGGGGCTGGAGAGAGGGCCGCTGGCCTGGGAGACCAGATCCGCTGCCCCTGGCAGCGTGTGGGGACCTAAAACCACTGGCAAGTACTGGGACTAGCTGGGGATCTCTGGGCGGAGTAGCGCCACCACTCAAGGAGAAGCTGCTGCGGCGCATGGTCGGCCATTTTGTACGGTTACAACACCCTGCGCCTCGGCTGGATAATGGTGCGGTGACTGGGCAGGACTGCCGAGTGGAGAGGTCTCGGGTGAGGGAAGTCTCCCCTGGGATCGTTGGAGTACCCCGCTGCGCAGCAGTGACCCCGGGAGCACTGAGGTGGTCACTGTGAGCGTGGATGAATTGCATTGACTGGTACCCGCAACATACTGAGGGTGCATGCGACAATTGCTCCGCGCCGCACCAGATATTTCCAGAGCCCACCTGGGGGAGAATTGAGGTCTGAAGTGCCCCCCCTTAAACATCCCGGCGGTGGGGCTATCTCTCCTGCCCTACTGCACAATGGGACGAGCAGACGCAAAACAGTCCAAACTGACCTTTGAGGCACGCCGACAGCCTCGCAGGAGAGCACTGGGTCAGGAACCCCAGATGCGCCGGAGGAGGATTGGAAGTCCCTCCTATTGGGCATGAAGCATAGCCTTGCAGCTATTGGCGCCAACATAGACACGATGAATGAGCGCATAGACACTGTGGTGCACAAGCTGGACCAGCACGAGGAGCGGATAAAGGAAACCGAGACCAGGATCTCCCACCTTGAGGACGGAGCAGCGACCAGCCGAGGACACATGACGCAAATGGATAAACTCTTGAAGATTATTGCAGACAAAAATGAAGATTTGGAGGCCCGCTCCCGGCGGAACAACGTCCGCATTCTTGGCCTGGCGGAGTCCACGAATGTTGGCCGCATGGAGGGTTTCATCGAAAGGTTGGTGGTGGAGCGGTTCGGCAAAGACTCCTTTTCCGCACACCTAACAGTGGGAAGAGCACACAGATCGTTGGGAGCTCGTCCACCTCCGGGCTCTCCGCCGCGGCCGGTAATAGCCCGGTTTTTGAATTACCGGGACAGAGATACAGTCCTCCGGCTGGCACGGGAAAAAAAGCAAGTGAACTACGAAAATGCAGTGTTGGCGTATTACCCCGATTTCACCCCGACGGTCCAAGACGTCAGGCGCAAATTCACTGTAGTCAAAAAGAAGCTCCAAGCGCAAGCTATTCCATACGCAATGCTCTACCCGGCAAGATTGAAGATAACACATCAGGGCGCACATCATATTTTCCAGAGTCCGCAGCAGGTGGAGGATTACCTGAAGCGCAACCGGCGGGCGAACTCCGGAGGCCCGGGGGCGCTCTGGGTCCCACTCCCCTCTGTCGGACCCGGACTGAACTTTCCTCGGGGCCCGAGGCTTACCAAAGACCCTCCTGGACGATTCGATGTGACTGCTGGGGCTGCAATTGGTGATGTATTATTATTTCCTTGCTTCTTCCGCTCTCCAGAATGAAGCCCCGTTTGGCACCTCCCTGCCGCCCCATGACAACTGCCCACTGCCAGGTGGTGCAGTGGTTGGGTGAAAGTAAGGCGGGAGGTGGGAGGTCGTGGGCCTGAGCGTTCCCCATGTGGGCATTCCCTAACTCTTTGACATTGTGGGACAGTCAATGTGGGACATTGACATGTGTTGGGGTGGGGTGGGTGTCTATACACGGCAGGTTGGGGTTGCCGATGTGGGAGTTGATGGGGCACTTTGGGTATCAGTTATTTGTTGTTCTACAGCGGGATCCACTTGAATACGGCTATAGATACTGGATGTTCTAAAATAAGTTCTGGCAGACACCACACGGGATTTCAATAGATTAAAGATTGCAACATGGAATGTTCGAGGCCTGAATAACCCCAGAAAGAAAAGGCAGGAACTAGGGTACTTAGATCGGCATCATATTGAAGTAGCCATGCTGCAAGAGACTCAATTTGGCCCTGGTAGCACACCACTGTTTGCCTCGCGATGGGTGGCGCACCGCTGCTTTTCGTGTTACTCCACCTATTCCAGAGGAGTGACTATTCTGATAAAGCGAGGGGTGCCATTTTCCCCGGGTGGCGTGGAGATGGATGGAGGCGGCAGGTTCTGCCTGCTTTGGGGGCGACTACACTATCATGAGGTGCTCTTCGCAAACTATTACAGGCCTAACATTGACGACCCTCACATATTGACTAGGTTATGGAACAAAATTCAGGAGATAGGCATCACATACATCATATGGGGCAGAGATTTTAACATGGTGTTGCAGCCAAGTTTAGATAGATCTCATACCAACCCAGCGCACTTTACACGCATGCACCAGATACTGAATGATATTGTGGGAGATGGTCGGCTGCTGGACTCCTGGAGGCACTTGAACCCTGGGCAGCGGGAGGCTACCCACTATTCGGCAGTTCATTCCTCATGGGCCCGATTGGATTATCTGTTCCTCTCGGTCGGGATGGCGCATTGGTTGCAGGATGTGACCCATTTGGCACGGACATATTCCGATCACTCACCGGTAGTAGCGACAATACAGGTCCCACTGCAACACTCCCCGTATAATAGCTGGCGACTTAACCCTCTACATCTGCAGGACACTGTGTTTAAAACGGAATTGGAACAAGACATACGGGATTTTTTTTAGCGCAATCTTACATCGGTCTCTAGTGTGACTGTAGAGTGGGAGGCTTTTGAAGGTAACGGTCAGGGGGTGGTGCTTGTTCAAAGGTGGAGGCATTCTCAAGGAGCTGCGTAGGGACCTCTCCAGGTTGGAGGATGAGTTGAAAGCACTGGAACAGGAGGCTGTTGGGAACTCGGGAGGGGATAGGATCAATGCTACCATCCGTACCAAGCTGACGGAATTTGGTGTCCTGGCGGATAGGGAGCTTAAAATCAGAGGGAAACCGCACATGGCTCGGCGCTATGGGGAAGGAGATAGGCCGGGGAAAGCGCTGGCTACGGCGATACGCCCTCCCCGGTTCTCTAACTATATCACGGAGATACAGGATAGTCAGGGGAGGTATATCGGAACCGCCCGGACCAGTTGTCCACCTTCCCGGGAATATTACAAGGCACTATATGCCTCTCAACGTGGCACCCTACTCCAACTGAATGAATACCTTGAGGATACGGCACTGGCCTGGCTGGGGGAAAATCAACAAAAATTCCTGAACTTGGAATTGGAACTCGATGAAATTACAGAAGCCATCATGCAGATGAAGTCTGGTAAGGCGTCCGGGTCCGATGGGCTACCTATAGAATTCTATAAAACCTATGCTCACATACTTGGCCCCATTCTGAAAGACGTTTTCTATACGGCGTTAGAGGAGGGTGGTCTGCCTAGGACAATGCGTGAGGCTTTAATAACCTCGTTGCTGAAGCCGGGAAAGCCCCCAATATCTTGCGATTCCTATCGCCCCTTGTCGTTGCTAAATTGTGATACTAAAATACTAGCTAAGGTGTTGGCCACTCGGCTGGGCCTGCTGATGCAGCGGCTGGTTCTCCCTGATCAGGCGGGGTTCATCCTGAGCCGCGCAACATCGCATAACCTGCGGACGTTGGCCGCAGTGTTGCAGGACCTCGATCCTGCTTGCTCAGCAGTAGCGGTCTTCCTCGACGCCACCAAAGCGTTTGACTCCCTGGAATGGGACTACTTGCTGGGCGTGTTGGAGCGTATGGGAATGCCATACACTCTATTGAACTGGATTAAACTACTCTACGGCAAACCGGTGGCGTCTGTCCTGTTAAATGGTGCTAAGTCTCTACCCTTCGACATTTCCAGGGGCACGCGTCAGGGATGCCCATTGTCCCCCATTTTATTTGCTCTCGCCATTGAACCCTTAGCGGCGACACTTCGCCAACACCATAATGACAAAGCACTGATTTATCCCTCCAGGCAACTGCTCATTTCTCTATATGCAGACGACATGACGCTGTATGTAAAGCGGCCTCAAGATAACCTCAACCCTATACTACGGGAAATAACTAAATTTGGAGTCATATCGGGGGTGCAAATCAATTGGTCGAAATCGGCAGTTTTTCCCTTGACTGATGTGACGGCTCCATTCCCTATGGATTACCCCCTGAGGTGGGAATCGGAAGACCTGAAATACTTGGGTATCCACATCTCTAGAGATAAGGAGGTATCCATGCGGTTAAAGTATGGGACAGCTATGGATACGATCACTGACAACATTACCAAATGGCTGCGACTCCCCCTATCTATGGCCGGGAGGATATCCTTGATCAAGATGGTACTGCTGCCGAAATTATTATATTTATTTGTTAATATCCCATATCACCCAGGGCGTTTATTTTTTAATACACTAAGAACACAACTCCCACGACTCATCTGGGGGGGGGGGGAAGCAGGCACGTCTCAACATGGCCACGCTTATGCTACCATACCACCTAGGGGGGTTTGAGGTTCCCGATTTTGAATCTTATTAAGCGCACCTTGCTACTTTCTGGTTCCACCCGCCGCCCTTTATGCCTCACTTAGCGATCGAGGATGGCTATATGGCTCCTACACCCACGACGGGCTACCTCTTTGTTGCGGGGAGGGACCAGACGCGAGACCCATCTACGGTGGATTGCACTATACGCGCTTGGCGGTGAATGGCCCGTTGTTCGGGATCCTCTGTAAAGTATTCGCCTAAAGTGGTCTTGGCACGGAACCCTGCGTTACCTGTGACGGAGGAACGGGCTTGTCGGAGAATGCTGGATAGCCTGAGATATTATACTTGGGGAGACTTATATTTGGCAGGGCGATTCCGTACGAGAGAACAGTTTTTTGGGGAGCATGTACCGACCGTGCTAGAGACGTTTCTGTACGTCAGATTGCGGCAAACCCTAAAGGCGGCGACCCCCGACTTCCCTGCGGAGCCGGTCATATTTTCTCCTCTGCACGCGCTTTTGCAGACGACACCCCCCCCATCATGTTATATCGCTATTATATAAACACCAGCAGGAGGCGGCACAGTCCGCCCCCAGTCGGGCCCGGGGTGAATGGGATGCAGACTTAGCTGTTCCACTGACAGATGAACAATGGGAATTCAGTTGCAGACAGACCATGGCCATTACTGGCAGCAGCAGGCTGCGCCTCATCCATTTCAAGTTTTTGCACCGGTTATACTACACCCCTACTAACTTGTACAGATTTGGGCTCCGAGATAATGATAGGTGTTTACGCTGCGGGATGGCAGGGGCAGACTTTGTACATCTGGCATGGAGCTGCCGGAGGGTGGCTGAGTTCTGGGAAGAGACGTTTAAGGGTCTGTTCAGCATGATAGGGACTCAGCTGCAGCCGTGCCCCATCATCACTCTTTTAGGACTGATTAACACTACTACTACTACTAAGTACAAGAAATTCCTCGCCATGGGCCTGTTGTTAGCCAGGAGGCAAGTGGCGAGCAGATGGGGGAGGGGACGGGCCCACAAGTTTAAGGACTGGGTTACTTCAATGACTACATGGCAGGAGCAACTACATGGATATGCGGACCTACTTCCTACGAGATCGCGTCCGTGGGAAATATGGGGTCCCTTAACTGCGTATTTGTTGGCTCAGGAGGAGAGGGCGGTAGAAGCGAATGTTGACGTCACATTGGAGGTGGGAGATGAAGGGAGGCTTGAAGCCTGTGCTTGAGGGGCGTAGGTTGGTACCCGGGGAAGGATTCGCCATAACGCCCGGATGTACCGATGGACCTGGGGGCTGACTCGGCCACCACTTGGGTCCTGACATGGGAGGTGGCCCTGTAAACGGGATCTGGGGGGTTTACCTGCCAGGGAAAAAGGTGTTCTTTGTTGCAACTGTATACAAGACAGATTGGGGATTGATGGTGGACTGTGTTAAAAGACACTGAAGTGACCAGTAATTGATTGAACTTTCTGTTATGACTCTGATAGCCATGTTATCGAACATGTAGGAATGTGGAGGTGGGATGATTACCTCATCGCTGTTGGGGTGCGATGAAGGGAGGGGGGGATCTGTATATTGCCACAATTTATATTACGAAGTCATGTCTATTACGCTGTATCGTGCAATATCTCAATAAAGGTTCTTGCAAACTTAAAAAAAAAAAAGTTGCAACAAGTGTTACAGAATTATAGTAACAGTTGTGAACATAAAGATATAACAAGGGTGGTATGAAAAATAGAATAACTTATTGACATTACATCTATTATATGATTGCAATATATTTAAACAATAATTGATATGAGTAAAAGGAAGGAGAGTGGGAGAATAAGTGTAGAGATAGATTGTCAATAGCAACAAATTATCAGCAAAAACAATAATTATACTACAATTAAGAAAGACCAACTATTTATTCATGGAGATTTAGGTTCTTCTTGCAGTGGAGGCTGGTGGGTAATACATTTTGAGCTAAACCATCCAAAACGATTGTAACTGGAGACCAAATAATGCATCTTTTAGTAGCAAGCAAAATGGAGGTGAGGTATGCTCTGTTAAGTCTATGATTATAACAAATTCTATACCACCAAGCTTGAAAAGAAAGTTCTGAGGAGGGTTTCCAATGTTTTGTAATAAACTGAGCAGCAACCGCAATGAATAAATTAAGTATAACAATTTTACATAAACTATTTTCTCAAATATCTGAATGATGTCTGACAAAAACATTTAAAAAAGAAAATGGAATGTTTGTGTGAAAAATGTGATTATTTCTGTCCAAACTTTCTGCCAGAATTGATGTCTGGATGGGCAGGAGAAGAGCATATGATATAAATCTGCAGAGGGAGTATTACATGTCCAGCAATGTGTTAAGGATTTATGATTTATCTTATGTAATTTAACTGGAGTGATCATAAGAGGATTATAAATTAAAAATAGAGTTTGAATGGTGTTGGCAGACCATGATTTTATCCAAAATGTCAGCCATATTTTGTCCCAAAGCTTGATAGACCATGAGACTTGGAGATCTTTTTTCCACTGCACTTAAACCTCTGACTTATTTCTGTTGTCTGAGAGCTTAGTAAGTAGTTTGTATATGGACAAGGCAGTGGGGGAAGTGCAAAGTAGAGGAGTAAGGTGACTATCATAAATTGAGGAAGGAATATGTGGTGTCAGTGTAGTTAAGGTATGAGTGATGACTTGAAATAAAGTATTGCCTTTATTTTAATGTTTCTTCGGAAGATTGTAAAGTAGTTGTGCTTGTGGAAATGTAAGAAAAGAGTCATTTGATCGAAGTTGGTACATCCAAAGTATACCTTTGTCTCTCCAGGATTTGCCAAAAAATAGGTTTCTTGTTAATTCTTAGGAGCTTGTTATACCAAACAGAGGATTGAAGAAATTGGCCTTTATCAGAGAGATGGGGGAAACAGTATTGGTCTGAGTACCTGAGTATTTTGTTAATAGGATATGACGTGAAATGTGTCTTCTGCGTAAAGGACCGAAATTCTGTAAAAGAGAAAGGGGAATGAAAAGACAATTAAATAGCCTTCCAAAGAGGAGAGAAATCCGTAGAAGAATCAGATAGGTGTTTAGAAGAGTGTGTAAGTAAGAAAGCAGTATGGTAGGATTGGAAGTCTGGAAAATTCACACCGCCCAATATTTACTACATTTAAATTTAAGAAGACATAAGATGCTTTTTTCTCATTTCATAAAACGAAGGTAAATATAGAATATTGTTTTAAAAAGAAATTAGTAGGAATAAGAAGAGGAATTGCCGATATGGTAAAAAGAATAATGGCTACAAGCATCATCTTGATAGTGTCAAGTCTACCCCACCAAGATTAAGGTTGCCATCTAGTGGTTAAAATGGCTGAGTCACTTATAACTTTAGTTAGATTTAAGGATATCCTTTTGTTTAATAGTAGATCTAAACTTGAGAAGCAGATTCTTAATTTTATGAGGATTCCAAGCAAATTGAGATTGGAAAAAATCCTGTTTGAAGCATAAGATGTTAAGCAGAAGAATTTCGCATTTATCTGGATTCAATTCATAACCCGAGTGTGCTGCATAAGAGGATACTTCTGCAGGGAAAGCTGGAAGCGATGAGGCAGGTTAGGATAAAAACAATAGGACATCATCAGCATAAACACAGAGTTTAGTGTGTGTATCTCCACTTTGAAAACCAAATATATTTGTTTTTTCTCGGATTTTTGTAAGCAAAGGTTCCGTGCAACAATGAATAGAAGCGGGGAAAGATGACAACCCAGTCTTAGACCTACATGTAAAGAAAAAGAGAAGCAGATAAGACCGTTTGGAAAAAATGAAGGTTCTTTGGGCAGTGTATAAAAGACAAATTGAGGAAATAAATTTGGGACCGAAACCAAACCATGAAAAAGTATGGAAAAATACATTTCCAGTCCATGCAATCAAAAGCTTATTCAGCATTGAGGAAAATAGTGGCTAATGATTGTGCATAAGTAACGATCTTTAATGAAACTGGATTGTTCCTAACTTATAAGGAGTAGTAAATGAGAATTCACTAGAGAGATTGATCTATAATTTTTACAGAGATGTGGATCACGCCCATCTTTAGGAATGAGACTAATTTCTGCTTCTCGAAAAGTACCAGTAGATGAGTTCATAGAAATAAAGTGTGAGAATAATGCTTGAAGTTTTGGGATTAAAATTTTGGAGAAATGCAAATAAAATTCCATGGGAAAACCATCAGACCCTGGGGCTTTCCCTGTTTTAATGGCTTTCATTGCTTCAACAATATATTTAGAGGAAATATCTGCTTGTAAGGGAGAGAGGTCTATGGAAGTATCAAAGACTTTAGGAATAGGAAATATAAAACGTTTTTTGCTATCTGGAGTTGAAGATAATTCAAGAGTATAGAGATCCTTGTAATATGTTTGGAATTTATTTAAAATATCTGCATCCTTAAAAACAGGAGAGGAATCTGCTCTTAGAGTAGAATCAGTTTTACTTAGTGTCAAGGTAAGTAGCCAATAATGTCCCTGCTTTATTTTGTCCTCCATAATATCTAGCACTCCCTTTAAGAAGGTAGGAAGCCGCATTTTCTGTAAAGAGTTTGTTGTATTGAAGTTTTTCTGCAATTAGATAGTGAATAGTAGAATTAGTAGTGGTGTAAATGATTTTCAGGTGTTTAATATGTTTCAGTATTTCTAATGATTTTTGACAACTCAATTTTATCTTCATGGAAACATGTGGGATAATTAAATCTCTGGCTGAAGCTTCGAATGAGTCCCAGATAATGTGAGGAGAGAGGTCGGAAGAGGAGCTGAGCGTAAAGGAGTCCGTAAAGAATTATTCAAATTTCGAAGTAAAAGTAGTATCCAACAACAGGGATGTGTTACGCCATCTTCTGGTAGCAGTGGTGATAGGAATTAAAGCTAAATTTGATGGAACAGGGGCATGATCAGAGATTAATATAGAACCGATATCTGCATCTATAACGCATTGTGTAAGTGGTTTAGAAACATAAAATAATCTAATCTAGATTGGGATAGAAAAATGTGTATTCATGTAATGATTGATTGCATAATCTCCATGAAAAAAGGTCATTGTTCAATGCTTGTAATGAATTGTTGGTGAATGGTAGATGGGACAACAGTGGATTTAGAAACAAAAAAATATAAATAAATATATATTTAAGAAAATAAAAATATTAGTGGAAAAAAGTAAGCAGCAATGGGTGGGAAATATTATCTCTTCCTATGGTTCTGGGAAACGGAATGGGGTGTTTCTCTGTAATAAGGATTCAAATATCAGCCTCCTTTTCCAAAATTCAGATGATTAAGGTAGATGGGTAGAAATTCACCTTTCAATTAATAAAATTCCTATTTCTTTGTTCAACTCTTATGCACCTACCAAACCTGTTACTGTGTTTTGGCCTACTATTTCAAATGTATGTATCTTCCACAGATTCTATAATATTTGGGGGGATTGTAATCTGGTTTTTGAGATCTGTATCTCAAAAACCAGATTGTCTCGGGAACATTAGTGCCGCCTCCCAGTCAGTGCCCTCAAGTGTGTCCACCTCTGCTTCCCATGTTAGCTTCAGTTACCGGAAGGCATCCAGGATGTTGTTATTGATTGTTTTTACATGTATGATAGCGCTTTTTCAGATAGTTCGTCCAATAGGAGTCTACCTCCTAAAAGGGCATATTCTGGGAGGTCTTGGTAAATATTCTCGGCTTCCCATGCATGTGCTAACTGTAAGTATTTGTAGTGCTGGTGATCTTGAAGTTGAAAATCACACTGCAGGGAGGTAAAGGGCATGAGGGTACCACCTTCCATTAAGTCATCCACTTTGGAGATTCCTATGTTATCCCAGGAAGCAAAACCCTTGAATTTAGTGATTTCTTTTAGGGTTTTGCCCAGCCATAGTGGTGTTTTCCGTTTTGTATTTCCATCCAATAAAGGAATTTGCCTTGTCCCAAGCATCTAAAGTAAGTTGAGTAGCTGGTAGGAGGTTGGATGTCCCTGTTCCGCCATAAAGGAAGTGATGGTATTTATGCCTCTGGAATTGGGTCTGTTCCAGGGCATAGGTGGGATGGTTCCTATCTACCCCTAGTCATTAATCACAATTAAATGAGATGCCCAGGGATCGGGGAGGCCTATGCCTCCGTTATATGGGCTACATTGTAGTTTACGGACTGCGTTTCCTGGATGTCCGTCATGCCACAAGAGTTTTCTCAGCTCGGTATTGATATTGGTAAATACCTACACTATGAGTCTGTAGTATGTGTTTTGGAAAACGTATATGAGTTTTGGCAGGGTGATCTTCTCAAACATTGCAGCTTTTCCCAAGAGCGTCAGGGGAATTTGCTTCCAGCTGGCTGCATCAAATTGTAAGTCACCTAGAATTGTTTTTATATTATGCTGAATATATTGTTTCGTGTTCGATGTACCATAAATCCCTAAATAGCGGAATCCTTCCCCAGTAATTTTGAGCTATTGTG
The DNA here is from genome assembly GCF_964204655.1 of Triturus cristatus. Lineage (NCBI taxonomy): Eukaryota > Metazoa > Chordata > Amphibia > Caudata > Salamandridae > Triturus > Triturus cristatus. The sequence continues at coordinate 686,156,358 of NC_140584.1, forward strand.
GGAGATCAGTCGGGTCAAAGGAGTCACCTATGGGGAAAAAGCACAGACTTATCCCAGTTTATCGTATATTCAGCGTGAGAGCTGTAGTTTTCAAACACCTGGAAGACCGTCTGGATCGAGATTGTAGGCCGAGTGAGACAGAGCAGGATGTCATCTGCATATAAGAAGATTTTCTTCTCTGGGATAGAGAATCCTTCCATTCATCAGGATGGGTTCACATTAGGTAAGCCGGTGGCTCTAAAGAGGAGTGGGGAGAGTGGGCATCTTGGTCAGGTTCCCCTCTTAATGGGGAAGTCAGGATGTTATATACTCTGACCACAGCTGTCGGTTTTGTGTATAATAGATTTACCCATCCTCGGAACTGGGTCCAAATCCCAGCTTCTGCAAGTTTTGCAGGGGCAGCCAGCACGCGTGCTGGGGCCGCGGGGGTGTCACACGGGGGGGAAACGGGGCTTATAAATAAAAAATAAAAATAAATTACCTGGAGGCTGGGTCCAGCATCTTCTGTGCTCCTGCTCTCCTGAGTCCACTTCCAGAAGCAGGCAGCCAGGCTCCCACCCCTAAGCCAATCACAACGCTCCAATGGAGTGTTGTGATTGGTCTGAGCACTGTGACACGGCGTTCAGCCAGCGGCTGTAGGGGTGGGCATGTTCTCCATGCAGGCTCTAATGCAGTCTGCATGGAGAACAGGGAAGTGCGCATCACTGCTTTGGGCGGCCCAAGAGGGCTGACCAAACAGTCATTGCACACTTGAGTGGGTAAACCACTCTGCCCCTGCCCTGCTCCGTGAACAGAGCAGCCCCGCCTACCCTCCCACCCGCAAATGAAACCTTAACATGTTAATAACTGAAAGTTATTATCATGTTATGTTTTCTCTTCTCGCAGTGCTTGAAAGCAGTGGGGCGATGCTCCTCTGCCATTGCGGAGGAGCCACCACTGAAGGTTTGGTTAATAAAAGGCCAATGAATCGCATCAAAGGCCTTCTCGGCATCCAGTAAAAGAAAAGGTTGGGGGTCAGACCTATGTTGGACCTGTGCAATCCAGTTGTGAAGCCTGCACAGGTTCCCTCTGGTGGAGCGTTTCGGCATGAAGCCGGACTGGTCCTTGTGTATGAAGGTAGTGATTACGCTTAGGAGCTAGGTTAGCTAGGACCTTAGTTTCAGCATTTATAAGGGAGATGGGGCGATATGAGGCGCAGGAGGAGGAGGAGGTCGAGGAGGTGGAGGGATTCCCTGGTTAATGGACTACTATAATGATGGCACTACAGAGGTCTGTCGGGAGAGTACAATCTTCCCGGGCCTTGTGGAAGAGACTGAGCATGTGGGGGCCAGAAGTGTTGCTTGCTTTTTTAAATATTCCACCGGGAGCCCACTGGGGCCTAGGGGCTTGCCTGAATTTAAGTGAAGGATTGCTTTTTGCACCTCTTCTAGGGAGATCTCTACATCTGTTGGCCCAAAAGGCTCTCTTTAACGGTTCATGGGACATTATCACAAGAATGCACCTTTGCAACTGAAGAAGGGAATCATGACAATAGTTGGAGAGAAAGGCGACATTCTGTTTGGAGGACACAAAGTGAAACAACTCCTCCAAGATCTTTCAACAACTACACTACAAAAGAGGAGATCCTATAAATGAGTCACTGAATTCCTCCACACACAAAAGATACCTTATAGATGGGGGAACTTCTTTTGACTGATTTTCTTCTGGGAGAATGGAAAGTATAATACCAGCTCTCTCCAAGAAGACAGTCAATCTCCTCCGTGAATGAAAAGAAAAAGAACATGAGTTACACCATATCAAGTGCATAACTGTATTATCAGTAATGTGTGAAGGTAACACAGCTGATATGTAATGGCAGGTGAACCATTGATTACTAGTGATTACTAGTGCAAAACCTACTACCAAATAGTGTGCATGCTTGTATTGTACACACCTGGGTCTTTGAATTTACTAATACACATATAACTCCTACACTGTCTTGGCTTCAAGTTATTGGGAGATGCCATGTCCATCCCTCATGTCAACATAAAGCATATCAGTATAGCAAATGATCAGGCAAATAAACCTTCATGTAATGGAATATCTCCCAGAGTCTTGCAATTGAGTCAAACACAACAGACATAGTTCACTATGTCAACCTCCAGCACTTTTGTCCCTCCCAGGCCTGAACTCAGTGTGTACCAAATGATGTGGAATGTACATACCACACTTACAACAATAACAATCTACTTTATGTCTCAACAGGTCAATCCCACACTATATCTGGTGAGACACAGGACTCCGACCAGACTCCACCTCCGCCCACCCAACCCCAGAATCAAGCCTCCAGTGGATTTCCTTGACACACGGACGTGGAGGACGAACCTGGTCCATCTGGACAGCCTGGGCAGACAGAAACAATGAGTCTCACTGTGCCCACAACCACACTTCTCACCCCAGTGGCAACATCTCAGCTTACCTCTGCCCCAACAAGAGGTGGACCTAGCACTGGCAGCAACATCCTTAGCACTCAAGACCCACTTCTGGAGGTGAGCGATGACAACACTCTCGCTGAGGATGGTAGAGCCAGTGAGAGGGTGCAAGCTGGGCCACAGCCACAGACCCTTGGGGGCAGGGGTGCTAGGAGGGTAACTGTGGGCCGGTTAAGTGAGGCCACTGGTGTCACTGACACACAGGCCAACATCGCCTGAGTCCAGGGCACCTATGAGGGCAACCAAGGAGAGATGGGCCCGGTAGGAGGCTGGACACTCACAATGACAATATGCACCAGCTCATTGGGGTGCTGAGGGACATCAACAACACACTCTTCAGGACTTTTCCCCCTACCACCTACCCCTTACTGTGGTCCAACTACATCTGGCCCTTCTACATCTACAGCAGCCACAGGAAGGGAGGCCATGGTATATGAAGACTCCTCAGACACCCCTGAGCCTGCAGCAGCAGACCCCCTGCACTCATAAACAGGGACCACCAAAAACCACAGCAGGATATTTGGTTGGTATAATGATGTGGAGTCAGGTGAGCATTTCTCCAAATCTGCGTTTATTGAAGAGCATCTTTAAATATGAACCGACAGGGAAGCAGGCTCACATCAACTGGCGCTCCCCGTTCAAGAATACACATTCCACATCCACAGTGCCTACATTCTAGTTTATGTAACAAGATCCCAACACATCTTCCCCTTACACAACAATAGAAAAACAACACGCAAAAATCTGTACATATGAACTAAAAAGAGATAACAATGGAAAACAAAATACAGAATGACATGTACCTCTTAACACCAAAAAGGATAAATGAATATGACAGCACATGACTGATCAGGTAAGACATACCCAAACAGAAGTGTGATAACATCTTTCATTTAAAACATAATACTGAAACTTGGAAGGCAAGGGAAAATTCCTACCAGACCTTTTGAGAACAATACCAGTGATAACAACACACGTTTGCTCCACAACCCCTGGATTACTTTTGTGCACAACAGATAACTTGCCTTTGTTCCAACACTTCCCATCCTCAAGTATTACTGAATACTTTCTAACAGGAACCACTCTTTTGGGTGATCAGAAGCGAGATAACCTCCTTGCACCTCTAAATGGAACTTTCACCCTGACGTAACCTCCTTCACCCACATCCAGAGATTTGGACACAGAGGTGCTTGTTTTGAGCACTCCTCTCTTTCACCCCACGCAAAACTTCTGCAGGAACTATTTTCTTTTCCAACCTCAACCTATTCAACAGTGATCCTGGCAATCTCCCTTTAAGTAACACAAAAGGAGAAAACTTGGTTTCCGCATTGAGTGTAGTGCGAAGAGACCAAATTCCTCACCTCTTGCATCCAGTCTAACCTACTTGCAACAGATAATTGTATGTTCTCCTTTATAACCCTGTTGCACCTCTCAACCAAACCGTTGCTCCTTGGTTGATATAATGAGGTAGTAACATGTTTGACACCGAAACTAACAGAAAAGATTCAAACTCAATTGCAGCCTATTGTCGGTAAAAAATCCTTCTGGAACCCCTTCACGAAAAAACTGCTTTTTCAGCACCCCCTCCACTACAGAGGAAGTAATACTATTGATAAAGGCTACCTCCAACCACCTAGTATGATAATCAACAATCGCTATGCCATACTTCATGTGACCATGGCTTACACCCACCGGGCCAATTATGTCCATAGCCACTTTTGACCGTGCAACATCCGTAACTGGAACAGCCGCAATGGGACTGAGAACTGTGACTTGCGTCTTATCACTAGCGAAACAAGCCTTGCACTCTCTCACATATTGTTTCACTTGCCTGTCCACACCCGGCCACCAAAACAATTCTCACCCTTCTTTTCATTGCTCTCATGCCAATATGGCCCTAATGAGCAAGTTCCAGAATGTTACTTCTCAGAGTACAAGGTACCACTAACAAATCAGCTCTTCTCAATAAACCTCTCACCATAGATAACTCTGATTCAGTTTTTCTGAAAGCATCCAAAAGATCATCATGAAATTTTCCTCTGGGCCACCCCTTACAAGTGTATTCAATGACTTTATTCAGTATGTAGTCACTCTTCAAAGCCTCAATCCACTCGGATTCAGAAATAGCACTCTGCGATATATTTGTTATCTCACTAATCACCACATCATCCTCCTCTGAGGTGGCGTGGTCCTCCTCTCCACTTTTCACAGGAAGCCTCCACAAACAGTCAGCCATTATATTCTTGATACCAGGAATATACTCCATTTTGTAACAATACTCTTGCATTCTGTACTGCCACTTGACAATTCTCTGAATCGCCCTGCCAGCGCCTTTCGTAGTAAACATGTCAATCAAAGGTTTATGATCTACATGGACAACAAACTCTGTGCCCCACAAATACTGTTGAAAACGGTTCGCACTCCACCAATAAGCTAGGGCCTCTCGTTCCACCACTGAGTATGATGCCTCGGCAACCTTGTGAATGCGACTGTCAAAAGCAACCACTTCTTCTCTCCCATTTTTCCTTTGAAGGAAAACAGCTCCCAAACCATATTGACTTGCATCCGTGATAATTATACTGGGATCCTTAGTGTCAAAAGGTTTTAGAGGAATGGAGCTTGCAGTCTCTCTTTTCACATCACTGAACTCTTTCTCACATGAATCATCCCATTCAAATTTTGCATTTTTCTTTAACAAACTACTCATGGCATGTGTTCTTTGTGCACACCTAGTGATAAGCTTGGAATAATATTGCATCAACCCCATGAATTATCTGAGTTGATCTTTTCCTTGAGGCACAGGGGCCTCAAGAATGGATTTGACTAAACTTTCTTTGGGTTCAACACCCACAGTAGATAATTTATGCCCCAGATGTGTAACTTCGGACACACCAAATTTGCACTTATGAGCTCTAAGAGTGTCGCAGTTCTGTTCTAAAACATTCAAAACATCTGCAAGACGTCTGTCATGATTGGTTTTGGAATCACCAAACACCAGCACATCATCTTAAAAACATAGAATCCCCTCTACATCTTCAAACAACACCTCCATTAGTTGTTAGAACACTGCAGACTCAGAAGCCTGTCCAAAAAGGCATCCTTTTAAAACAAAAAGCTCCTTGTGGTGTGACAAATTAAGTCAAATGACGAGATTCTTCATGCAAAACAATTTGATGGTAAGCAGAAGTCATGTCTAGAGTAGAAAATCAACTGGCATCCTTAATTAGAGACAACATTTCTGTTATGGTCGGTAATCGGGGCCGGACTGGCCTTAGCGGGCACCGGGCAATCCCCCGGTGCGCCGCACAGGTGGGGGCCGTTTTTGGTTACAGTGCCGTTTTTGCAGCATAGCTGCACAATCGTCCGAAAACTGGCCCTGGCAAAGAGCTCGACGGCAACCCCAACCCCCCCGTGGGGGTGGAGGGGGGCGGCCGAGCACTCTGCCAGCGCCGGTTTTGGTTCCCAGTCCGGCTCTGTCGGTAATGGATGCCAATTCACCCATATGTTGGCATTTAAGTCCCTAAGGTCGACGCACATTCTCAAACTGCCATTTGGCTTCCTCGCCAGAACTATGGGTGATAACCATTCTGACATTTCTGTTGGTTCTATGATATCTTGACTTTGTAACATGTCCAGTTCCTTCCATAGCTAAGCTCTGATGGCAAGAGGTACTCTCAGTACCTTATGTACAACCGATTCGGCTCCAAATTTTAGCCGAATATAATGTTTGAACCCTTCTATCCTCCCAAGTGTTTCAGAACAACAATTCTTTCTTGAGCAATACTTGCTCAGTACTATTGGGATCCAAAATGATTCCTAAATTTCATTGCTCTAACCACACCAACAATGTAGTTCCATGTTTGGCAACCTATATAATGGCAGATGTGTTATTCCCTTTGAAGGAAAGTATGGCCCTAAATTCTCCCACAACTTCAATAGGTTTCCCACAACACGTTGAAGGTTTAATGGAGGACTTTACCAATTCTACCCCATTCAAATTTTTCCACTCATCAATACTTAACAACGTGAATGGAGAACCAGAATCTGCAATCATGGTTTCTGCAATATCGTTGACCATAATTTGACAACAGGGCCTTTTAATAGGATTGCTATCCACTTGCATAATTTCACTCTTGTCTTGTGGTTCACTGGGAATTATATCCACACACAACACTACACTTTCATCACTGGTATCGGATGAGTGTTCTTCTTATTGTTTGCACACACTACCTACAAGCTTAGATGTGGATACTTTAGGTTTCATTTTAGATCGGCACACTTGTACAAAATGTCCTTTTTTCTTGAAGCCAGAACATACTTTGTCACGAGCAGGGCAAGACATTGAATTCCCTAAATCATTTGCGTTACCACACCTGTAGGATAATAATATTTTGGTTTTCTTTCTATTCTCTTTCTTTTTGTCACAAACACAAACAACAGCTGCCATATTTGTCGATGAATCCCCCCAAGAGACATTTCTGACATAAAAGATGCAGTGCTCTCGATGCCTGTTGCTAAATAAAATTCCATGGGAAAACCATCAGACCCTGGGGCTTTCCCTGTTTTAATGGCTTTCATTGCTTCAACAATATATTTAGAGGAAATATCTGCTTGTAAGGGAGAGAGGTCTATGGAAGTATCAAAGACTTTAGGAATAGGAAATATAAAACGTTTTTTGCTATCTGGAGTTGAAGATAATTCAAGAGTATAGAGATCCTTGTAATATGTTTGGAATTTATTTAAAATATCTGCATCCTTAAAAACAGGAGAGGAATCTGCTCTTAGAGTAGAATCAGTTTTACTTAGTGTCAAGGTAAGTAGCCAATAATGTCCCTGCTTTATTTTGTCCTCCATAATATCTAGCACTCCCTTTAAGAAGGTAGGAAGCCGCATTTTCTGTAAAGAGTTTGTTGTATTGAAGTTTTTCTGCAATTAGATAGTGAATAGTAGAATTAGTAGTGGTGTAAATGATTTTCAGGTGTTTAATATGTTTCAGTATTTCTAATGATTTTTGACAACTCAATTTTATCTTCATGGAAACATGGGGGATAATTAAATCTCTGGCTGAAGCTTCGAATGAGTCCCAGATAATGTGAGGAGAGAGGTCGGAAGAGGAGCTGAGCGTAAAGGAGTCCGTAAAGAATGATTCAAATTTCGAAGTAAAAGTAGTATCCAACAACAGGGATGTGTTACGCCATCTTCTGGTAGCAGTGGTGATAGAAATTAAAGCTAAATTTGATGGAACAGGGGCATGATCAGAGATTAATACAGAACCGATATCTGCATCTATAACGCATTGTGTAAGTGGTTTAGAAACATAAAATAATCTAATCTAGATTGGGATAGAAAAATGTGTATTCATGTAATGATTGATTGCATAATCTCCATGAAAAAAGGTCATTGTTCAATGCTTGTAATGAATTGTTGGTGAATGGTAGATGGGACAACAGTGGATTTAGAAACACAAAAAAATATAAATAAATATATATTTAAGAAAATAAAAATATTAGTGGAAAAAAGTAAGCAGCAATGGGTGGGAAATATTATCTCTTCCTATGGTTCTGGGAAACGGAATGGGGTGTTTCTCTGTAATAAGGATTCAAATATCAGCCTCCTTTTCCAAAATTCAGATGATTAAGGTAGATGGGTAGAAATTCACCTTTCAATTAATAAAATTCCTATTTCTTTGGTCAACACTTATGCACCTACCAAACCTGTTACTGTGTTTTGGCCTACTATTTCAAATGTATGTATCTTCCACAGATTCTATAATATTTGGGGGGATTGTAATCTGCTTTTTGAGATCTGTATCTCAAAAACCAGATTGTCTCGGGAACATTAGTGCCGCCTCCCAGTCAGTGCCCTCAAGTGTGTCCACCTCTGCTTCCCATGTTAGCTTCAGTTACCGGAAGGCATCCAGGATGTTGTTATTGATTGTTTTTACATGTATGATAGCGCTTTTTCAGATAGTTCGTCCAATAGGAGTCTACCTCCTAAAAGGGCATATTCTGGGAGGTCTTGGTAAATATTCTCGGCTTCCCATGCATGTGCTAACTGTAAGTATTTGTAGTGCTGGTGATCTTGAAGTTGAAAATCACACTGCAGGGAGGTAAAGGGCATGAGGGTACCACCTTCCATTAAGTCATCCACTTTGGAGATTCCTATGTTATCCCAGGAAGCAAAACCCTTGAATTTAGTGATTTCTTTTAGGGTTTTGCCCAGCCATAGTGGTGTTTTCCGTTTTGTATTTCCATCCAATAAAGGAATTTGCCTTGTCCCAAGCATCTAAAGTAAGTTGAGTAGCTGGTAGGAGGTTGGATGTCCCTGTTCCGCCATAAAGGAAGTGATGGTATTAATGCCTCTGGAATTGGGTCTGTTCCAGGGCATAGGTGGGATGGTTCCTATCTACCCCTAGTCATTAATCACAATTAAATGAGATGCCCAGGGATCGGGGAGGCCTATGCCTCCGTTATATGGGCTACATTGTAGTTTACGGACTGCGTTTCCTGGATGTCCGTCATGCCACAAGAGTTTTCTCAGCTCGGTATTGATATTGGTAAATACCTACACTATGAGTCTGTAGTATGTGTTTTGGAAAACGTATATGAGTTTTGGCAGGGTGATCATCTCAAACATTGCAGCTTTTCCCAAGAGCGTCAGGGGAATTTGCTTCCAGCTGGCTGCATCAAATTGTAAGTCACCTAGAATTGTTTTTATATTATGCTGAATATATTGTTTCGTGTTCGACGTACCATAAATCCCTAAATAGCGGAATCCTTCCCCAGTAATTTTGAGCTATTGTGGGAGAGCAGTCGGGTCAAAGGAGTCACCTATGGGGAAAAAGCACAGACTTATCCCAGTTTATCGTATATTCAGCGTGAGAGCTGTAGTTTTCAAACACCTGGAAGACCGTCTGGATCGAGATTGTAGGCCGAGTGAGACAGAGCAGGATGTCATCTGCATATAAGAAGATTTTCTTCTCTGGGATAGAGAATCCTTCCATTCATCAGGATGGGTTCACATTAGGTAAGCCGGTGGCTCTAAAGAGGAGTGGGGAGAGTGGGCATCTTGGTCAGGTTCCCCTCTTAATGGGGAAGTCAGGATGTTATATACTCTGACCACAGCTGTCGGTTTTGTGTATAATAGATTTACCCATCCTCGGAACTGGGTCCAAATCCCAGCTTCTGCAAGTTTTGCAGGGGCAGCCAGCACGCGTGCTGGGGCCGCGGGGGTGTCACACGGGGGGGAAACGGGGCTTATAAATAAAAAATAAAAATAAATTACCTGGAGGCTGGGTCCAGCATCTTCTGTGCTCCTGCTCTCCTGAGTCCACTTCCAGAAGCAGGCAGCCAGGCTCCCACCCCTAAGCCAATCACAACGCTCCAATGGAGTGTTGTGATTGGTCTGAGCACTGTGACACGGCGTTCAGCCAGCGGCTGTAGGGGTGGGCATGTTCTCCATGCAGGCTCTAATGCAGTCTGCATGGAGAACAGGGAAGTGCGCATCACTGCTTTGGGCGGCCCAAGAGGGCTGACCAAACAGTCATTGCACACTTGAGTGGGTAAACCACTCTGCCCCTGCCCTGCTCCGTGAACAGAGCAGCCCCGCCTACCCTCCCACCCGCAAATGAAACCTTAACATGTTAATAACTGAAAGTTATTATCATGTTATGTTTTCTCTTCTCGCAGTGCTTGAAAGCAGTGGGGCGATGCTCCTCTGCCATTGCGGAGGAGCCACCACTGAAGGTTTGGTTAATAAAAGGCCAATGAATCGCATCAAAGGCCTTCTCGGCATCCAGTAAAAGAAAAGGTTGGGGGTCAGACCTATGTTGGACCTGTGCAATCCAGTTGTGAAGCCTGCACAGGTTCCCTCTGGTGGAGCGTTTCGGCATGAAGCCGGACTGGTCCTTGTGTATGAAGGTAGTGATTACGCTTAGGAGCTAGGTTAGCTAGGACCTTAGTTTCAGCATTTATAAGGGAGATGGGGCGATATGAGGCGCAGGAGGAGGAGGAGGTCGAGGAGGTGGAGGGATTCCCTGGTTAATGGACTACTATAATGATGGCACTACAGAGGTCTGTCGGGAGAGTACAATCTTCCCGGGCCTTGTGGAAGAGACTGAGCATGTGGGGGCCAGAAGTGTTGCTTGCTTTTTTAAATATTCCACCGGGAGCCCACTGGGGCCTAGGGGCTTGCCTGAATTTAAGTGAAGGATTGCTTTTTGCACCTCTTCTAGGGAGATCTCTACATCTGTTGGCCCAAAAGGCTCTCTTTAACGGTTCATGGGACATTATCACAAGAATGCACCTTTGCAACTGAAGAAGGGAATCATGACAATAGTTGGAGAGAAAGGCGACATTCTGTTTGGAGGACACAAAGTGAAACAACTCCTCCAAGATCTTTCAACAACTACACTACAAAAGAGGAGATCCTATAAATGAGTCACTGAATTCCTCCACACACAAAAGATACCTTATAGATGGGGGAACTTCTTTTGACTGATTTTCTTCTGGGAGAATGGAAAGTATAATACCAGCTCTCTCCAAGAAGACAGTCAATCTCCTCCGTGAATGAAAAGAAAAAGAACATGAGTTACACCATATCAAGTGCATAACTGTATTATCAGTAATGTGTGAAGGTAACACAGCTGATATGTAATGGCAGGTGAACCATTGATTACTAGTGATTACTAGTGCAAAACCTACTACCAAATAGTGTGCATGCTTGTATTGTACACACCTGGGTCTTTGAATTTACTAATACACATATAACTCCTACACTGTCTTGGCTTCAAGTTATTGGGAGATGCCATGTCCATCCCTCATGTCAACATAAAGCATATCAGTATAGCAAATGATCAGGCAAATAAACCTTCATGTAATGGAATATCTCCCAGAGTCTTGCAATTGAGTCAAACACAACAGACATAGTTCACTATGTCAACCTCCAGCACTTTTGTCCCTCCCAGGCCTGAACTCAGTGTGTACCAAATGATGTGGAATGTACATACCACACTTACAACAATAACAATCTACTTTATGTCTCAACAGGTCAATCCCACACTATATCTGGTGAGACACAGGACTCCGACCAGACTCCACCTCCGCCCACCCAACCCCAGAATCAAGCCTCCAGTGGATTTCCTTGACACACGGACGTGGAGGACGAACCTGGTCCATCTGGACAGCCTGGGCAGACAGAAACAATGAGTCTCACTGTGCCCACAACCACACTTCTCACCCCAGTGGCAACATCTCAGCTTACCTCTGCCCCAACAAGAGGTGGACCTAGCACTGGCAGCAACATCCTTAGCACTCAAGACCCACTTCTGGAGGTGAGCGATGACAACACTCTCGCTGAGGATGGTAGAGCCAGTGAGAGGGTGCAAGCTGGGCCACAGCCACAGACCCTTGGGGGCAGGGGTGCTAGGAGGGTAACTGTGGGCCGGTTAAGTGAGGCCACTGGTGTCACTGACACACAGGCCAACATCGCCTGAGTCCAGGGCACCTATGAGGGCAACCAAGGAGAGATGGGCCCGGTAGGAGGCTGGACACTCACAATGACAATATGCACCAGCTCATTGGGGTGCTGAGGGACATCAACAACACACTCTTCAGGACTTTTCCCCCTACCACCTACCCCTTACTGTGGTCCAACTACATCTGGCCCTTCTACATCTACAGCAGCCACAGGAAGGGAGGCCATGGTATATGAAGACTCCTCAGACACCCCTGAGCCTGCAGCAGCAGACCCCCTGCACTCATAAACAGGGACCACCAAAAACCACAGCAGGATATTTGGTTGGTATAATGATGTGGAGTCAGGTGAGCATTTCTCCAAATCTGCGTTTATTGAAGAGCATCTTTAAATATGAACCGACAGGGAAGCAGGCTCACATCAACTGGCGCTCCCCGTTCAAGAATACACATTCCACATCCACAGTGCCTACATTCTAGTTTATGTAACAAGATCCCAACACATCTTCCCCTTACACAACAATAGAAAAACAACACGCAAAAATCTGTACATATGAACTAAAAAGAGATAACAATGGAAAACAAAATACAGAATGACATGTACCTCTTAACACCAAAAAGGATAAATGAATATGACAGCACATGACTGATCAGGTAAGACATACCCAAACAGAAGTGTGATAACATCTTTCATTTAAAACATAATACTGAAACTTGGAAGGCAAGGGAAAATTCCTACCAGACCTTTTGAGAACAATACCAGTGATAACAACACACGTTTGCTCCACAACCCCTGGATTACTTTTGTGCACAACAGATAACTTGCCTTTGTTCCAACACTTCCCATCCTCAAGTATTACTGAATACTTTCTAACAGGAACCACTCTTTTGGGTGATCAGAAGCGAGATAACCTCCTTGCACCTCTAAATGGAACTTTCACCCTGACGTAACCTCCTTCACCCACATCCAGAGATTTGGACACAGAGGTGCTTGTTTTGAGCACTCCTCTCTTTCACCCCACGCAAAACTTCTGCAGGAACTATTTTCTTTTCCAACCTCAACCTATTCAACAGTGATCCTGGCAATCTCCCTTTAAGTAACACAAAAGGAGAAAACTTGGTTTCCGCATTGAGTGTAGTGCGAAGAGACCAAATTCCTCACCTCTTGCATCCAGTCTAACCTACTTGCAACAGATAATTGTATGTTCTCCTTTATAACCCTGTTGCACCTCTCAACCAAACCGTTGCTCCTTGGTTGATATAATGAGGTAGTAACATGTTTGACACCGAAACTAACAGAAAAGATTCAAACTCAATTGCAGCCTATTGTCGGTAAAAAATCCTTCTGGAACCCCTTCACGAAAAAACTGCTTTTTCAGCACCCCCTCCACTACAGAGGAAGTAATACTATTGATAAAGGCTACCTCCAACCACCTAGTATGATAATCAACAATCGCTATGCCATACTTCATGTGACCATGGCTTACACCCACCGGGCCAATTATGTCCATAGCCACTTTTGACCGTGCAACATCTGTAACTGGAACAGCCGCAATGGGACTGAGAACTGTGACTTGCGTCTTATCACTAGCGAAACAAGCCTTGCACTCTCTCACATATTGTTTCACTTGCCTGTCCACACCCGGCCACCAAAACAATTCTCACCCTTCTTTTCATTGCTCTCATGCCAATATGGCCCTAATGAGCAAGTTCCAGAATGTTACTTCTCAGAGTACAAGGTACCACTAACAAATCAGCTCTTCTCAATAAACCTCTCACCATAGATAACTCTGATTCAGTTTTTCTGAAAGCATCCAAAAGATCATCATGAAATTTTCCTCTGGGCCACCCCTTACAAGTGTATTCAATGACTTTATTCAGTATGTAGTCACTCTTCAAAGCCTCAATCCACTCGGATTCAGAAATAGCACTCTGCGATATATTTGTTATCTCACTAATCACCACATCATCCTCCTCTGAGGTGGCGTGGTCCTCCTCTCCACTTTTCACAGGAAGCCTCCACAAACAGTCAGCCATTATATTCTTGATACCAGGAATATACTCCATTTTGTAACAATACTCTTGCATTCTGTACTGCCACTTGACAATTCTCTGAATCGCCCTGCCAGCGCCTTTCGTAGTAAACATGTCAATCAAAGGTTTATGATCTACATGGACAACAAACTCTGTGCCCCACAAATACTGTTGAAAACGGTTCGCACTCCACCAATAAGCTAGGGCCTCTCGTTCCACCACTGAGTATGATGCCTCGGCAACCTTGTGAATGCGACTGTCAAAAGCAACCACTTCTTCTCTCCCATTTTTCCTTTGAAGGAAAACAGCTCCCAAACCATATTGACTTGCATCCGTGATAATTATACTGGGATCCTTAGTGTCAAAAGGTTTTAGAGGAATGGAGCTTGCAGTCTCTCTTTTCACATCACTGAACTCTTTCTCACATGAATCATCCCATTCAAATTTTGCATTTTTCTTTAACAAACTACTCATGGCATGTGTTCTTTGTGCACACCTAGTGATAAGCTTGGAATAATATTGCATCAACCCCATGAATTATCTGAGTTGATCTTTTCCTTGAGGCACAGGGGCCTCAAGAATGGATTTGACTAAACTTTCTTTGGGTTCAACACCCACAGTAGATAATTTATGCCCCAGATGTGTAACTTCGGACACACCAAATTTGCACTTATGAGCTCTAAGAGTGTCGCAGTTCTGTTCTAAAACATTCAAAACATCTGCAAGACGTCTGTCATGATTGGTTTTGGAATCACCAAACACCAGCACATCATCTTAAAAACATAGAATCCCCTCTACATCTTCAAACAACACCTCCATTAGTTGTTAGAACACTGCAGACTCAGAAGCCTGTCCAAAAAGGCATCCTTTTAAAACAAAAAGCTCCTTGTGGTGTGACAAATTAAGTCAAATGACGAGATTCTTCATGCAAAACAATTTGATGGTAAGCAGAAGTCATGTCTAGAGTAGAAAATCAACTGGCATCCTTAATTAGAGACAACATTTCTGTTATGGTCGGTAATCGGGGCCGGACTGGCCTTAGCGGGCACCGGGCAATCCCCCGGTGCGCCGCACAGGTGGGGGCCGTTTTTGGTTACAGTGCCGTTTTTGCAGCATAGCTGCACAATCGTCCGAAAACTGGCCCTGGCAAAGAGCTCGACGGCAACCCCAACCCCCCCGTGGGGGTGGAGGGGGGCGGCCGAGCACTCTGCCAGCGCCGGTTTTGGTTCCCAGTCCGGCTCTGTCGGTAATGGATGCCAATTCACCCATATGTTGGCATTTAAGTCCCTAAGGTCGACGCACATTCTCAAACTGCCATTTGGCTTCCTCGCCAGAACTATGGGTGATAACCATTCTGACATTTCTGTTGGTTCTATGATATCTTGACTTTGTAACATGTCCAGTTCCTTCCATAGCTAAGCTCTGATGGCAAGAGGTACTCTCAGTACCTTATGTACAACCGATTCGGCTCCAAATTTTAGCCGAATATAATGTTTGAACCCTTCTATCCTCCCAAGTGTTTCAGAACAACAATTCTTTCTTGAGCAATACTTGCTCAGTACTATTGGGATCCAAAATGATTCCTAAATTTCATTGCTCTAACCACACCAACAATGTAGTTCCATGTTTGGCAACCTATATAATGGCAGATGTGTTATTCCCTTTGAAGGAAAGTATGGCCCTAAATTCTCCCACAACTTCAATAGGTTTCCCACAACACGTTGAAGGTTTAATGGAGGACTTTACCAATTCTACCCCATTCAAATTTTTCCACTCATCAATACTTAACAACGTGAATGGAGAACCAGAATCTGCAATCATGGTTTCTGCAATATCGTTGACCATAATTTGACAACAGGGCCTTTTAATAGGATTGCTATCCACTTGCATAATTTCACTCTTGTCTTGTGGTTCACTGGGAATTATATCCACACACAACACTACACTTTCATCACTGGTATCGGATGAGTGTTCTTCTTATTGTTTGCACACACTACCTACAAGCTTAGATGTGGATACTTTAGGTTTCATTTTAGATCGGCACACTTGTACAAAATGTCCTTTTTTCTTGAAGCCAGAACATACTTTGTCACGAGCAGGGCAAGACATTGAATTCCCTAAATCATTTGCGTTACCACACCTGTAGGATAATAATATTTTGGTTTTCTTTCTATTCTCTTTCTTTTTGTCACAAACACAAACAACAGCTGCCATATTTGTCGATGAATCCCCCCAAGAGACATTTCTGACATAAAAGATGCAGTGCTCTCGATGCCTGTTGCTAAATAAAATTCCATGGGAAAACCATCAGACCCTGGGGCTTTCCCTGTTTTAATGGCTTTCATTGCTTCAACAATATATTTAGAGGAAATATCTGCTTGTAAGGGAGAGAGGTCTATGGAAGTATCAAAGACTTTAGGAATAGGAAATATAAAACGTTTTTTGCTATCTGGAGTTGAAGATAATTCAAGAGTATAGAGATCCTTGTAATATGTTTGGAATTTATTTAAAATATCTGCATCCTTAAAAACAGGAGAGGAATCTGCTCTTAGAGTAG
Organism: Triturus cristatus; assembly: GCF_964204655.1. Lineage (NCBI taxonomy): Eukaryota > Metazoa > Chordata > Amphibia > Caudata > Salamandridae > Triturus > Triturus cristatus. The sequence goes on from NC_140584.1 coordinate 686,172,893, forward strand.
AATCAGTTTTACTTAGTGTCAAGGTAAGTAGCCAATAATGTCCCTGCTTTATTTTGTCCTCCATAATATCTAGCACTCCCTTTAAGAAGGTAGGAAGCCGCATTTTCTGTAAAGAGTTTGTTGTATTGAAGTTTTTCTGCAATTAGATAGTGAATAGTAGAATTAGTAGTGGTGTAAATGATTTTCAGGTGTTTAATATGTTTCAGTATTTCTAATGATTTTTGACAACTCAATTTTATCTTCATGGAAACATGGGGGATAATTAAATCTCTGGCTGAAGCTTCGAATGAGTCCCAGATAATGTGAGGAGAGAGGTCGGAAGAGGAGCTGAGCGTAAAGGAGTCCGTAAAGAATGATTCAAATTTCGAAGTAAAAGTAGTATCCAACAACAGGGATGTGTTACGCCATCTTCTGGTAGCAGTGGTGATAGAAATTAAAGCTAAATTTGATGGAACAGGGGCATGATCAGAGATTAATACAGAACCGATATCTGCATCTATAACGCATTGTGTAAGTGGTTTAGAAACATAAAATAATCTAATCTAGATTGGGATAGAAAAATGTGTATTCATGTAATGATTGATTGCATAATCTCCATGAAAAAAGGTCATTGTTCAATGCTTGTAATGAATTGTTGGTGAATGGTAGATGGGACAACAGTGGATTTAGAAACACAAAAAAATATAAATAAATATATATTTAAGAAAATAAAAATATTAGTGGAAAAAAGTAAGCAGCAATGGGTGGGAAATATTATCTCTTCCTATGGTTCTGGGAAACGGAATGGGGTGTTTCTCTGTAATAAGGATTCAAATATCAGCCTCCTTTTCCAAAATTCAGATGATTAAGGTAGATGGGTAGAAATTCACCTTTCAATTAATAAAATTCCTATTTCTTTGGTCAACACTTATGCACCTACCAAACCTGTTACTGTGTTTTGGCCTACTATTTCAAATGTATGTATCTTCCACAGATTCTATAATATTTGGGGGGATTGTAATCTGCTTTTTGAGATCTGTATCTCAAAAACCAGATTGTCTCGGGAACATTAGTGCCGCCTCCCAGTCAGTGCCCTCAAGTGTGTCCACCTCTGCTTCCCATGTTAGCTTCAGTTACCGGAAGGCATCCAGGATGTTGTTATTGATTGTTTTTACATGTATGATAGCGCTTTTTCAGATAGTTCGTCCAATAGGAGTCTACCTCCTAAAAGGGCATATTCTGGGAGGTCTTGGTAAATATTCTCGGCTTCCCATGCATGTGCTAACTGTAAGTATTTGTAGTGCTGGTGATCTTGAAGTTGAAAATCACACTGCAGGGAGGTAAAGGGCATGAGGGTACCACCTTCCATTAAGTCATCCACTTTGGAGATTCCTATGTTATCCCAGGAAGCAAAACCCTTGAATTTAGTGATTTCTTTTAGGGTTTTGCCCAGCCATAGTGGTGTTTTCCGTTTTGTATTTCCATCCAATAAAGGAATTTGCCTTGTCCCAAGCATCTAAAGTAAGTTGAGTAGCTGGTAGGAGGTTGGATGTCCCTGTTCCGCCATAAAGGAAGTGATGGTATTAATGCCTCTGGAATTGGGTCTGTTCCAGGGCATAGGTGGGATGGTTCCTATCTACCCCTAGTCATTAATCACAATTAAATGAGATGCCCAGGGATCGGGGAGGCCTATGCCTCCGTTATATGGGCTACATTGTAGTTTACGGACTGCGTTTCCTGGATGTCCGTCATGCCACAAGAGTTTTCTCAGCTCGGTATTGATATTGGTAAATACCTACACTATGAGTCTGTAGTATGTGTTTTGGAAAACGTATATGAGTTTTGGCAGGGTGATCATCTCAAACATTGCAGCTTTTCCCAAGAGCGTCAGGGGAATTTGCTTCCAGCTGGCTGCATCAAATTGTAAGTCACCTAGAATTGTTTTTATATTATGCTGAATATATTGTTTCGTGTTCGACGTACCATAAATCCCTAAATAGCGGAATCCTTCCCCAGTAATTTTGAGCTATTGTGGGAGAGCAGTCGGGTCAAAGGAGTCACCTATGGGGAAAAAGCACAGACTTATCCCAGTTTATCGTATATTCAGCGTGAGAGCTGTAGTTTTCAAACACCTGGAAGACCGTCTGGATCGAGATTGTAGGCCGAGTGAGACAGAGCAGGATGTCATCTGCATATAAGAAGATTTTCTTCTCTGGGATACAGAATCCTTCCATTCATCAGGATGGGTTCAAATTAGGTAAGCCGGTGGCTCTAAAGAGGAGTGGGGAGAGTGGGCAACTTGGTCAGGTTCCCCTCTTAATGGGGAAGTCAGGATGTTATTCACTCTGACCACAGCTGTCGGTTTTGTGTATAATAGATTTACCCATCCTCGGAACTGGGTCCAAATCCCAGCTTCTGCAAGTTTTGCAGGGGCAGCCAGCACGCGTGCTGGGGCCGCGGGGGTGTCACACGGGGGGGAAACGGGGCTTATAAATAAAAAATAAAAATAAATTACCTGGAGGCTGGGTCCAGCATCTTCTGTGCTCCTGCTCTCCTGAGTCCACTTCCAGAAGCAGGCAGCCAGGCTCCCACCCCTAAGCCAATCACAACGCTCCAATGGAGTGTTGTGATTGGTCTGAGCACTGTGACACGGCGTTCAGCCAGCGGCTGTAGGGGTGGGCATGTTCTCCATGCAGGCTCTAATGCAGTCTGCATGGAGAACAGGGAAGTGCGCATCACTGCTTTGGGCGGCCCAAGAGGGCTGACCAAACAGTCATTGCACACTTGAGTGGGTAAACCACTCTGCCCCTGCCCTGCTCCGTGAACAGAGCAGCCCCGCCTACCCTCCCACCCGCAAATGAAACCTTAACATGTTAATAACTGAAAGTTATTATCCTGTTATGTTTTCTCTTCTCGCAGTGCTTGAAAGCAGTGGGGCGATGCTCCTCTGCCATTGCGGAGGAGCCACCACTGAAGGTTTGGTTAATAAAAGGCCAATGAATCGCATCAAAGGCCTTCTCGGCATCCAGTAAAAGAAAAAGTTGGGGGTCAGACCTATGTTGGACCTGTGCAATCCAGTTGTGAAGCCTGCACAGGTTCCCTCTGGTGGAGCGTTTCGGCATGAAGCCGGACTGGTCCTTGTGTATGAAGGTAGTGATTACGCTTAGGAGCTAGGTTAGCTAGGACCTTAGTTTCAGCATTTATAAGGGAGATGGGGCGATATGAGGCGCAGGAGGAGGAGGAGGTCGAGGAGGTGGAGGGATTCCCTGGTTAATGGACTACTATAATGATGGCACTACAGAGGTCTGTCGGGAGAGTACAATCTTCCCGGGCCTTGTGGAAGAGACTGAGCATGTGGGGGCCAGAAGTGTTGCTTGCTTTTTTAAATATTCCACCGGGAGCCCACTGGGGCCTAGGGGCTTGCCTGAATTTAAGTGAAGGATTGCTTTTTGCACCTCTTCTAGGGAGATCTCTACATCTGTTGGCCCAAAAGGCTCTCTTTAACGGTTCATGGGACATTATCACAAGAATGCACCTTTGCAACTGAAGAAGGGAATCATGACAATAGTTGGAGAGAAAGGCGACATTCTGTTTGGAGGACACAAAGTGAAACAACTCCTCCAAGATCTTTCAACAACTACACTACAAAAGAGGAGATCCTATAAATGAGTCACTGAATTCCTCCACACACAAAAGATACCTTATAGATGGGGGAACTTCTTTTGACTGATTTTCTTCTGGGAGAATGGAAAGTATAATACCAGCTCTCTCCAAGAAGACAGTCAATCTCCTCCGTGAATGAAAAGAAAAAGAACATGAGTTACACCATATCAAGTGCATAACTGTATTATCAGTAATGTGTGAAGGTAACACAGCTGATATGTAATGGCAGGTGAACCATTGATTACTAGTGATTACTAGTGCAAAACCTACTACCAAATAGTGTGCATGCTTGTATTGTACACACCTGGGTCTTTGAATTTACTAATACACATATAACTCCTACACTGTCTTGGCTTCAAGTTATTGGGAGATGCCATGTCCATCCCTCATGTCAACATAAAGCATATCAGTATAGCAAATGATCAGGCAAATAAACCTTCATGTAATGGAATATCTCCCAGAGTCTTGCAATAGAGTCAAACACAACAGAGATAGTTCACTATGTCAACCTCCAGCACTTTTGTCCCTCCCAGGCCTGAACTCGGTGTGTACCAAATGATGTGGAATGTACATACCACACTTACAACAATAACAATCTACTTTATGTCTCAACAGGTCAATCCCACACTATATCTGGTGAGACACAGGACTCCGACCAGACTCCACCTCCGCCCACCCAACCCCAGAATCAAGCCTCCAGTGGATTTCCTTGACACACGGACGTGGAGGACGAACCTGGTCCATCTGGACAGCCTGGGCAGACAGAAACAATGAGTCTCACTGTGCCCACAACCACACTTCTCACCCCAGTGGCAACATCTCAGCTTACCTCTGCCCCAACAAGAGGTGGACCTAGCACTGGCAGCAACATCCCTAGCACTCAAGACCCACTTCTGGAGGTGAGCGATGACAACACTCTCACTGAGGATGGTAGAGCCAGTGAGAGGGTGCAAGCTGGGCCACACCCACAAACCCTTGGGGGCAGGGGTGCTAGGAGGGTAACTCTGTGCCGGTTAAGTGAGGCCACTGGTGTCACTGACACACAGGCCAACATCGCCTGAGTCCAGGGCACCTATGAGGGCAACCAAGGAGAGATGGGCCCGGTAGGAGGCTGGACACTCACCATGACAATATGCACCAGCTCATTGGGGTGCTGAGGGACATCAACAACACACTCTTCAGGACTTTTCCCCCTACCACCTACCCCTTACTGTGGTCCAACTACATCTGGCCCTTCTACATCTACAGCAGCCACAGGAAGGGAGGCCATGGTATATGAAGACTCCTCAGACACCCCTGAGCCTGCAGCAGCAGACCCCCTGCACTCATAAACAGGGACAACCAAAAAACACAGCAGGATATTTGGTTGGGATAATGATGTGGAGTCAGGTGAGCATTTCTCCAAATCTGCGTTTATTGAAGAGCATCTTTAAATATGAACCGACAGGGAAGCAGGCTCACATCAACTGGCGCTCCCTGTTCAAGAATACACATTCCACATCCACAGTGCCTACATTCTAGTTTATGTAACAAGATCCCAACACATCTTCCCCTTACACAACAATAGAAAAACAACACGCAAAAATCTGTACATATGAACTAAAAAGAGATAACAATGGAAAACAAGATACAGAATGACATGTACCTCTTAACACCAAAAAGGATAAATGAATATGACAGCACATGACTGATCAGGTAAGACATACCCAAACAGAAGTGTGATAACATCTTTCATTTAAAACATAATACTGAAACTTGGAAGGCAAGTGAAAATTCCTACCAGACCTTTTGAGAACAATACCAGTGATAACAACACACGTTTGCTCCACAACCCCTGGATTACTTTTGTGCACAACAGATAACTTGCCTTTGTTCCAACACTTCCCATCCTCAAGTATTACTGAATACTTTCTAACAGGAACCACTCTTTTGGGTGATCAGAAGCGAGATAACCTCCTTGCACCTCTAAATGGAACTTTCACCCTGACGTAACCTCCTTCACCCACATCCAGAGATTTGGACACAGAGGTGCTTGTTTTGAGCACTCCTCTCTTTCACCCCACGCAAAACTTCTGCAGGAACTATTTTATTTTCCAACCTCAACCTATTCAACAGTGATCCTGGCAATCTCCCTTTAAGTAACACAAAAGGAGAAAACTTGGTTTCCGCATTGAGTGTAGTGCGAAGAGACCAAATTCCTCACCTCTTGCATCCAGTCTAACCTACTTGCAACAGATAATTGTATGTTCTCCTTTATAACCCTGTTGCACCTCTCAACCAAACCTTTGCTCCTTGGTTGATATAATGAGGTAGTAACATGTTTGACACCGAAACTAACAGAAAAGATTCAAACTCAATTGCGGCCTATTGTCGGTAAAAAATCCTTCTGGAACCCCTTCACGAAAAAACTGCTTTTTCAGCACCCCCTCCACTATAGAGGAAGTAATACTATTGATAAAGGCTACCTCCAACCACCTAGTATGATAATCAACAATCGCTATGCCATACTTCATGTGACCATGGCTTACACCCACCGGGCCAATTATGTCCATAGCCACTTTTGACCGTGCAACATCCGGAACTGGAACAGCCGCAATGGGACTGGGAACTGTGACTTGCGTCTTATCACTAGCGAAACAAGCCTTGCACTCTCTCACATATTGTTTCACTTGCCTGTCCACACCCGGCCACCAAAACAATTCTCACCCTTCTTTTCATTGCTCTCATGCCAATATGGCCCTAATGAGCAAGTTCCAGAATGTTACTTCTCAGAGTACAAGGTACCACTAACAAATCAGCTCTTCTCAATAAACCTCTCACCATAGATAACTCTGATTCAGTTTTTCTGAAAGCATCCAAAAGATCATCATGAAATTTTCCTCTGGGCCACCCCTTACAAGTGTATTCAATGACTTTATTCAGTATGTAGTCACTCTTCAAAGCCTCAATCCACTCGGATTCAGAAATAGCACTCTGCGATATATTTGTTATCTCACTAATCACCACATCATCCTCCTCTGAGGTGGCGTGGTCCTCCTCTCCACTTTTCACAGGAAGCCTCCACAAACAGTCAGCCATTATATTCTTGATACCAGGAATATACTCCATTTTGTAACAATACTCTTGCATTCTGTACTGCCACTTGACAATTCTCTGAATCGCCCTGCCAGCGCCTTTCGTAGTAAACATGTCAATCAAAGGTTTATGATCTACATGGACAACAAACTCTGCCCCACAAATACTGTCGAAAATGGTTCGCACTCCACCAATAAGCTAGGGCCTCTCGTTCCACCACTGAGTATGATGCCTCGGCAACCTTGTGAATGCGACTGTCAAAAGCAACCACTTCTTCTCTCCCATTTTTCCTTTGAAGGAAAACAGCTCCCAAACCATATTGACTTGCATCCGTGATAATTATACTGGGATCCTTAGTGTCAAAAGGTTTTAGAGGAATGGAGCTTGCAGTCTCTCTTTTCACATCACTGAACTCTTTCTCACATGAATCATCCCATTCAAATTTTGCATTTTTCTTTAACAAACTACTCATGGCATGTGTTCTTTGTGCACACCTAGTGATAAGCTTGGAATAATATTGCATCAACCCCATGAATTATCTGAGTTGATCTTTTCCTTGAGGCACAGGGGCCTCAAGAATGGATTTGACTAAACTTTCTTTGGGTTCAACACCCACAGTAGATAATTTATGCCCCAGATGTGTAACTTCGGACACACCAAATTTGCACTTATGAGCTCTTAGAGTGTCGCAGTTCTGTTCTAAAACATTCAAAACATCTGCAAGACGTCTGTCATGATTGGTTTTGGAATCACCAAACACCAGCACATCATCTTAAAAACATAGAATCCCCTCTACATCTTCAAACAACACCTCCATTAGTTGTTAGAACACTGCAGACTCAGGAGCCTGTCCAAAAAGGCATCCTTTTAAAACAAAAAGCTCCTTCTGGTGTGACAAATTAAGTCAAATGACGAGATTCTTCATGCAAAACAATTTGATGGTAAGCAGAAGTCATGTCTAGAGTAGAAAACCAACTGGCATCCTTAATTAGAGACAACATTTCTGTTATGGTCGGTAATCGGGGCCGGACTGGCCTTAGCGGGCACCGGGCAATCCCCCGGTGCGCCGCACAGGTGGGGGCCGTTTTTGGTTACAGTGCCGTTTTTGCAGCATAGCTGCACAATCGTCCGAAAACTGGCCCTGGCAAAGAGCTCGACGGCAACCCCAACCCCCCGTGGGGGTGGAGGGGGGCGGCCGAGCACTCTGCCAGCGCCGGTTTTGGTTCCCAGTCTGGCTCTGTCGGTAATGGATGCCAATTCACCCATATGTTGGCATTTAAGTCCCTAAGGTCGACACACATTCTCAAACTACCATTTGGCTTCCTCGCCAGAACTATGGGTGATAACCATTCTGACATTTCTGTTGGTTCTATGATATCTTGACTTTGTAACATGTCCAGTTCCTTCCATAGCTAAGCTCTGATGGCAAGAGGTACTCTCAGTACCTTATGTACAACCGATTCGGCTCCAAATTTTAGCCGAATATGATGTTTGAACCCTTCTATCCTCCCAAGTGTTTCAGAACAACAATTCTTTCTTGAGCAATACTTGCTCAGTACTATTGGGATCCAAAATGATTCCTAAATTTCATTGCTCTAACCACACCAACAATGTAGTTCCATGTTTGGCAACCTATATAATGGCAGATGTGTTATTCCCTTTGAAGGAAAGTATGGCCCTAAATTCTCCCACAACTTCAATAGGTTTCCCACAACACGTTGAAGGTTTAATGGAGGACTTTACCAATTCTACCCCATTCAAATTTTTCCACTCATCAATACTTAACAACGTGAATGGAGAACCAGAATCTGCAATCATGGTTTCTGCAATATCGTTGACCATAATTTTGACAACAGGGCCTTTTAATAGGATTGCTATCCACTTGCATAATTTCACTCTTGTCTTGTGGTTCACTGGGAATTATATCCACACACAACACTACACTTTCATCACTGGTATCGGATGAGTGTTCTTCTTATTGTTTGCACACACTACCTACAAGCTTAGATGTGGATACTTTAGGTTTCATTTTAGATCGGCACACTTGTACAAAATGTCCTTTTTTCTTAAAGCCAGAACATACTTTGTCACGAGCAGGGCAAGACATTGAATTCCCTAAATCATTTGCGTTACCACACCTGTAGGATAATAATATTTTGTTTTTCTTTCTATTCTCTTTCTTTTTGTCACAAACACAAACAACAGCTGCCATATTTGTCGATGAATCCCCCCAAGAGACATTTCTGACATAAAAGATGCAGTGCTCTCGATGCCTGTTGCTAAATAAAATTCCATGGGAAAACCATCAGACCCTGGGGCTTTCCCTGTTTTAATGGCTTTCATTGCTTCAACAATATATTTAGAGGAAATATCTGCTTGTAAGGGAGAGAGGTCTATGGAAGTATCAAAGACTTTAGGAATAGGAAATATAAAACGTTCATGTAATGATTGATTCCATAATCTCCATGAAAAAAGGTCATTGTTCAATGCTTGTAATGAATTGTTGGTGAATGGTAGATGGGACAACAGTGGATTTAGAAACACAAAAAAATATAAATAAATATATATTTAAGAAAATAAAAATATTAGTGGAAAAAAGTAAGCAGCAATGGGTGGGAAATATTATCTCTTCCTATGGTTCTGGGAAACGGAATGGGGTGTTTCTCTGTAATAAGGATTCAAATATCAGCCTCCTTTTCCAAAATTCAGATGATTAAGGTAGATGGGTAGAAATTCACCTTTCAATTAATAAAATTCCTATTTCTTTGTTCAACACTTATGCACCTACCAAACCTGTTACTGTGTTTTGGCCTACTATTTCAAATTTATGTATCTTCCACAGATTCTATAATATTTGGGGGGGTTGTAATCTGGTTTTTGAGATCTGTATCTCAAAAACCAGATTGTCTCGGGAACATTAGTGCCGCCTCCCAGTCAGTGCCCTCAAGTGTGTCCACCTCTGCTTCCCATGTTAGCTTCAGTTACCGGAAGGCATCCAGGATGTTGTTATTGATTGTTTTTACATGTATGATAGCGCTTTTTCAGATAGTTCGTCCAATAGGAGTCTACCTCCTAAAAGGGCATATTCTGGGAGGTCTTGGTAAATATTCTCGGCTTCCCATGCATGTGCTAACTGTAAGTATTTGTAGTGCTGGTGATCTTGAAGTTGAAAATCACACTGCAGGGAGGTAAAGGGCATGAGGGTACCACCTTCCATTAAGTCATCCACTTTGGAGATTCCTATGTTATCCCAGGAAGCAAAACCCTTGAATTTAGTGATTTCTTTTAGGGTTTTGTCCAGCCATAGTGGTGTTTTCCGTTTTGTATTTCCATCCAATAAAGGAATTTGCCTTGTCCCAAGCATCTAAAGTAAGTTGAGTAGCTGGTAGGAGGTTGGATGTCCCTGTTCCGCCATAAAGGAAGTGATGGTATTAATGCCTCTGGAATTGGGTCTGTTCCAGGGCATAGGTGGGATGGTTCCTATCTACCCCTAGTCATTAATCACAATTAAATGAGATGCCCAGGGATCGGGGAGGCCTATGCCTCCGTTATATGGGCTACATTGTAGTTTACGGACTGCGTTTCCTGGATGTCCGTCATGCCACAAGAGTTTTCTCAGCTCGGTATTGATATTGGTAAATACCTACACTATGAGTCTGTAGTATGTGTTTTGGAAAACGTATATGAGTTTTTGCAGGGTGATCATCTCAAACATTGCAGCTTTTCCCAGGAGCGTCAGGGGAATTTGCTTCCAGCTGGCTGCATCAAATTGTAAGTCACCTAGAATTGTTTTTATATTATGCTGAATATATTGTTTCGTGTTCGACGTACCATAAATCCCTAAATAGCGGAATCCTTCCCCAATAAGTTTGAGCTATTGTGGGAGATCAGTCGGGTCAAAGGAGTCACCTATGGGGAAAAAGCACAGACTTATCGTATATTCAGCGTGAGAGCTGTAGTTTTCAAACACCTGGAAGACCGTCTGGATCGAGATTGTAGGCCGAGTGAGACAGAGCAGGATGTCATCTGCATATAAGAAGATTTTTTTCTCTGGGATAGAGAATCCTTCCATTCATCAGGATGGGTTCAAATTAGGTAAGCCGGTGGCTCTAAAGAGGAGTGGGGAGAGTGGGCAACTTGGTCAGGTTCCCCTCTTAATGGGGAAGTCAGGATGTTATTCACTCTGACCACAGCTGTCGGTTTTGTGTATAATAGATTTACCCATCCTCGGAACTGGGTCCAAATCCCAGCTTCTGCAAGTTTTGCAGGGGCAGCCAGCACGCGTGCTGGGGCCGCGGGGGTGTCACACGGGGGGGAAACGGGGCTTATAAATAAAAAATAAAAATAAATTACCTGGAGGCTGGGTCCAGCATCTTCTGTGCTCCTGCTCTCCTGAGTCCACTTCCAGAAGCAGGCAGCCAGGCTCCCACACCTAAGCCAATCACAACGCTCCAATGGAGTGTTGTGATTGGTCTGAGCACTGTGACACGGCGTTCAGCCAGCGGCTGTAGGGGTGGGCATGTTCTCCATGCAGGCTCTAATGCAGTCTGCATGGAGAACAGGGAAGTGCGCATCACTGCTTTGGGCGGCCCAAGAGGGCTGACCAAACAGTCATTGCACACTTGAGTGGGTAAACCACTCTGCCCCTGCCCTGCTCCGTGAACAGAGCAGCCCCGCCTACCCTCCCACCCGCAAATGAAACCTTAACATGTTAATAACTGAAAGTTATTATCATGTTATGTTTTCTCTTCTCGCAGTGCTTGAAAGCAGTGGGGCGATGCTCCTCTGCCATTGCGGAGGAGCCACCACTGAAGGTTTGGTTAATAAAAGGCCAATGAATCGCATCAAAGGCCTTCTCGGCATCCAGTAAAAGAAAAAGTTGGGGGTCAGACCTATGTAGGACCTGTGCAATCCAGTTGTGAAGCCTGCACAGGTTCCCTCTGGTGGAGCGTTTCGGCATGAAGCCGGACTGGTCCTTGTGTATGAAGGTAGTGATTACGCTTAGGAGCTAGGTTAGCTAGGACCTTAGTTTCAGCATTTATAAGGGAGATGGGGCGATATGAGGCGCAGGAGGAGGAGGAGGTCGAGGAGGTGGAGGGATTCCCTGGTTAATGGACTACTATAATGATGGCACTACAGAGGTCTGTCGGGAGAGTACAATCTTCCCGGGCCTTGTGGAAGAGACTGAGCATGTGGGGGCCAGAAGTGTTGCTTGCTTTTTTAAATATTCCACCGGGAGCCCACTGGGGCCTAGGGGCTTGCCTGAATTTAAGTGAAGGATTGCTTTTTGCACCTCTTCTAGGGAGATCTCTACATCTGTTGGCCCAAAAGGCTCTCTTTAACGGTTCATGGGACATTATCACAAGAATGCACCTTTGCAACTGAAGAAGGGAATCATGACAATAGTTGGAGAGAAAGGCGACATTCTGTTTGGAGGACACAAAGTGAAACAACTCCTCCAAGATCTTTCAACAACTACACTACAAAAGAGGAGATCCTATAAATGAGTCACTGAATTCCTCCACACACAAAAGATACCTTATAGATGGGGGAACTTCTTTTGACTGATTTTCTTCTGGGAGAATGGAAAGTATAATACCAGCTCTCTCCAAGAAGACAGTCAATCTCCTCCGTGAATGAAAAGAAAAAGAACATGAGTTACACCATATCAAGTGCATAACTGTATTATCAGTAATGTGTGAAGGTAACACAGCTGATATGTAATGGCAGGTGAACCATTGATTACTAGTGATTACTAGTGCAAAACCTACTACCAAATAGTGTGCATGCTTGTATTGTACACACCTGGGTCTTTGAATTTACTAATACACATATAACTCCTACACTGTCTTGGCTTCAAGTTATTGGGAGATGCCATGTCCATCCCTCATGTCAACATAAAGCTTACCAGTATAGCAAATGATCAGGCAAATAAACCTTCATGTAATGGAATATCTCCCAGAGTCTTGCAATAGAGTCAAACACAACAGAGATAGTTCACTATGTCAACCTCCAGCACTTTTGTCCCTCCCAGGCCTGAACTCGGTGTGTACCAAATGATGTGGAATGTACATACCACACTTACAACAATAACAATCTACTTTATGTCGCAACAGGTCAATCCCACACTATATCTGGTGAGACACAGGACTCCGACCAGACTCCACCTCCGCCCACCCAACCCCAGAATCAAGCCTCCAGTGGATTTCCTTGACACACGGACGTGGAGGACGAACCTGGTCCATCTGGACAGCCTGGGCAGACAGAAACAATGAGTCTCACTGTGCCCACAACCACACTTCTCACCCCAGTGGCAACATCTCAGCTTACCTCTGCCCCAACAAGAGGTGGACCTAGCACTGGCAGCAACATCCCTAGCACTCAAGACCCACTTCTGGAGGTAAGCGATGACAACACTCTCACTGAGGATGGTAGAGCCAGTGAGAGGGTGCAAGCTGGGCCACAGCCACAGACCCTTGGGGGCAGGGGTGCTAGGAGGGTAACTGTGGGCCGGTTAAGTGAGGCCACTGGTGTCACTGACACACAGGCCAACATCGCCTGAGTCCAGGGCACCTATGAGGGCAACCAAGGAGAGATGGGCCCGGTAGGAGGCTGGACACTCACAATGACAATATGCACCAGCTCATTGGGGTGCTGAGGGACATCAACAACACACTCTTCAGGACTTTTCCCCCTACCACCTACCCCTTACTGTGGTCCAACTACATCTGGCCCTTCTACATCTACAGCAGCCACAGGAAGGGAGGCCATGGTATATGAAGACTCCTCAGACACCCCTGAGCCTGCAGCAGCAGACCCCCTGCACTCATAAACAGGGACAACCAAAAAACACAGCAGGATATTTGGTTGGTATAATGATGTGGAGTCAGGTGAGCATTTCTCCAAATCTGCGTTTATTGAAGAGCATCTTTAAATATGAACCGACAGGGAAGCAGGCTCACATCAACTGGCGCTCCCTGTTCAAGAATACACATTCCACATCCACAGTGCCTACATTCTAGTTTATGTAACAAGATCCCAACACATCTTCCCCTTACACAACAATAGAAAAACAACACGCAAAAATCTGTACATATGAACTAAAAAGAGATAACAATGGAAAACAAAATACAGAATGACATGTACCTCTTAACACCAAAAAGGATAAATGAATATGACAGCACATGACTGATCAGGTAAGACATACCCAAACAGAAGTGTGATAACATCTTTCATTTAAAACATAATACTGAAACTTGGAAGGCAAGTGAAAATTCCTACCAGACCTTTTGAGAACAATACCAGTGATAACAACACACGTTTGCTCCACAACCCCTGGATTACTTTTGTGCACAACAGATAACTTGCCTTTGTTCCAACACTTCCCATCCTCCAGTATTACTGAATACTTTCTAACAGGAACCACTCTTTTGGGTGATCAGAAGCGAGATAACCTCCTTGCACCTCTAAATGGAACTTTCACCCTGACGTAACCTCCTTCACCCACATCCAGAGATTTGGACACAGAGGTGCTTGTTTTGAGCACTCCTCTCTTTCACCCCACGCAAAACTTCTGCAGGAACTATTTTCTTTTCCAACCTCAACCTATTCAACAGTGATCCTGGCAATCTCCCTTTAAGTAACACAAAAGGAGAAAACTTGGTTTCCGCATTGAGTGTAGTGCGAAGAGACCAAATTCCTCACCTCTTGCATCCAGTCTAACCTACTTGCAACAGATAATTGTATGTTCTCCTTTATAACCCTGTTGCACCTCTCAACCAAACCGTTGCTCCTTGGTTGATATAATGAGGTAGTAACATGTTTGACACCGAAACTAACAGAAAAGATTCAAACTCAATTGCGGCCTATTGTCGGTAAAAAATCCTTCTGGAACCCCTTCACGAAAAAACTGCTTTTTCAGCACCCCCTCCACTACAGAGGAAGTAATACTATTGATAAAGGCTACCTCCAACCACCTAGTATGAAAATCAACAATCGCTATGCCATACTTCATGTGACCATGGCTTACACCCACCGGGCCAATTATGTCCATAGCCACTTTTGACCGTGCAACATCCGGAACTGGAACAGCCGCAATGGGACTGGGAACTGTGACTTGCGTCTTATCACTAGCGAAACAAGCCTTGCACTCTCTCACATATTGTTTCACTTGCCTGTCCACACCCGGCCACCAAAACAATTCTCACCCTTCTTTTCATTGCTCTCATGCCAATATGGCCCTAATGAGCAAGTTCCAGAATGTTACTTCTCAGAGTACAAGGTACCACTAACAAATCAGCTCTTCTCAATAAACCTCTCACCATAGATAACTCTGATTCAGTTTTTCTGAAAGCATCCAAAAGATCATCATGAAATTTTCCTCTGGGCCAACCCTTACAAGTGTATTCAATGACTTTATTCAGTATGTAGTCACTCTTCAAAGCCTCAATCCACTCTGATTCAGAAATAGCACTCTGCGATATATTTGTTATCTCACTAATCACCACATCATCCTCCTCTGAGGTGGCGTGGTCCTCCTCTCCACTTTTCACAGGAAGCCTCCACAAACAGTCAGCCATTATATTCTTGATACCAGGAATATACTCCATTTTGTAACAATACTCTTGCATTCTGTACTGCCACTTGACAATTCTCTGAATCGCCCTGCCAGCGCCTTTCGTAGTAAACATGTCAATCAAAGGTTTATGATCTACATGGACAACAAACTCTGTGCCCCACAAATACTGTCGAAAATGGTTCGCACTCCACCAATAAGCTAGGGCCTCTCGTTCCACCACTGAGTATGATGCCTCGGCAACCTTGTGAATGCGACTGTCAAAAGCAACCACTTCTTCTCTCCCATTTTTCCTTTGAAGGAAAACAGCTCCCAAACCATATTGACTTGCATCCGTGATAATTATACTGGGATCCTTAGTGTCAAAAGGTTTTAGAGGAATGGAGCTTGCAGTCTCTCTTTTCACATCACTGAACTCTTTCTCACATGAATCATCCCATTCAAATTTTGCATTTTTCTTTAACAAACTACTCATGGCATGTGTTCTTTGTGCACACCTAGTGATAAGTTTGGAATAATATTGCATCAACCCCATGAATTATCTGAGTTGATCTTTTCCTTGAGGCACAGGGGCCTCAAGAATGGATTTGACTAAACTTTCTTTGGGTTCAACACCCACAGTAGATAATTTATGCCCCAGATGTGTAACTTCGGACACACCAAATTTGCACTTATGAGCTCTAAGAGTGTCGCAGTTCTGTTCTAAAACATTCAAAACATCTGCAAGACGTCTGTCATGATTGGTTTTGGAATCACCAAACACCAGCACATCATCTTAAAAACATAGAATCCCCTCTACATCTTCAAACAACACCTCCATTAGTTGTTAGAACACTGCAGACTCAGGAGCCTGTCCAAAAAGGCATCCTTTTAAAACAAAAAGCTCCTTCTGGTGTGACAAATTAAGTCAAATGACGAGATTCTTCATGCAAAACAATTTGATGGTAAGCAGAAGTCATGTCTAGAGTAGAAAACCAACTGGCATCCTTAATTAGAGACAACATTTCTGTTATGGTCGGTAATCGGGGCCGGACTGGCCTTAGCGGGCACCGGGCAATCCCCCGGTGCGCCGCACAGGTGGGGGCCGTTTTTGGTTACAGTGCCGTTTTTGCAGCATAGCTGCACAATCGTCCGAAAACTGGCCCTGGCAAAGAGCTCGACGGCAACCCCAACCCCCCGTGGGGGTGGAGGGGGGCGGCCGAGCACTCTGCCAGCGCCGGTTTTGGTTCCCAGTCTGGCTCTGTCGGTAATGGATGCCAATTCACCCATATGTTGGCATTTAAGTCCCTAAGGTCGACACACATTCTCAAACTACCATTTGGCTTCCTCGCCAGAACTATGGGTGATAACCATTCTGACATTTCTGTTGGTTCTATGATATCTTGACTTTGTAACATGTCCAGTTCCTTCCATAGCTAAGCTCTGATGGCAAGAGGTACTCTCAGTACCTTATGTACAACCGATTCGGCTCCAAATTTTAGCCGAATATGATGTTTGAACCCTTCTATCCTCCCAAGTGTTTCAGAACAACAATTCTTTCTTGAGCAATACTTGCTCAGTACTATTGGGATCCAAAATGATTCCTAAATTTCATTGCTCTAACCACACCAACAATGTAGTTCCATGTTTGGCAACCTATATAATGGCAGATGTGTTATTCCCTTTGAAGGAAAGTATGGCCCTAAATTCTCCCACAACTTCAATAGGTTTCCCACAACACGTTGAAGGTTTAATGGAGGACTTTACCAATTCTACCCCATTCAAATTTTTCCACTCATCAATACTTAACAACGTGAATGGAGAACCAGAATCTGCAATCATGGTTTCTGCAATATCGTTGACCATAATTTTGACAACAGGGCCTTTTAATAGGATTGCTATCCACTTGCATAATTTCACTCTTGTCTTGTGGTTCACTGGGAATTATATCCACACACAACACTACACTTTCATCACTGGTATCGGATGAGTGTTCTTCTTATTGTTTGCACACACTACCTACAAGCTTAGATGTGGATACTTTAGGTTTCATTTTAGATCGGCACACTTGTACAAAATGTCCTTTTTTCTTAAAGCCAGAACATACTTTGTCACGAGCAGGGCAAGACATTGAATTCCCTAAATCATTTGCGTTACCACACCTGTAGGATAATAATATTTTGTTTTTCTTTCTATTCTCTTTCTTTTTGTCACAAACACAAACAACAGCTGCCATATTTGTCGATGAATCCCCCCAAGAGACATTTCTGACATAAAAGATGCAGTGCTCTCGATGCCTGTTGCTAACTCTACAGCTGTATGTAAAGTGAGATTAGGTGCCGTTAGTAAGGTCTTTTGAATTTTTTTGCTGTTGGTGTACTCAACAATTTTGGTCTCTGAACAACTCTTCTTCAAACTCCTTATACTCACATGTGGATGCCAACATCCTTAAAGCTCCAACGTAAGTCTCAATTGGCTCTCCTAGCAATTGATGATGTTTATGAAATGTATGCCTTTCTAGCACTACGTTTTTATGTGGTTTGAATCCTATATCTAGCATCCTCATGGCAGACATATAATTGTCAACATCACCTTCCCCCAAAATCTGTTGTGGTAAAAGTTGTAAGAGTTTTCTACCTTCCGACCCTAAACAATGGTACTATAAAGCATACTTCTTTTTATAAGTAAAATCTTCACAATCAATAGCAGCCATATACACTTAGAAACTTTCTTTCCACAGGTCCCATTCAACATCAGCATTGTTCGTACTAGGAGAAAATGAGGGTGGAGGTACTATGCTTTGATACATGGCAGAAAAATAAGGAAGAGAGAAGTAGAAACAAAATCAGTTAATACATATAAATGTATCAGGTGTGCTAATCAGTCGTTGAAATACTAACAATAATACCCAAACAGAGTATGTAAAGGAAGTACGTAAGCCTGCTAGCCTGCAAATATTAGAATAACAGTTTTAGTCAACAACCATAAACTATTATTATAATTGTGGAAAACACCTGAAACTAATTATAATGATCAGAGTGAAAACACATACATTTTTGCAATAGATAAAATGTGCCTATCACTGCAATTTTGAAATAATGAGGACAGGCTTTATAAAGTGTGCCTGTCACCACATCCATACTTTTAAACGTTTTATGCTGCTCAGGATTCCTTGGTGTGCCAGGCACCGATTGTTCGTTTTATTTTTTTTTATCCTCAAGGCGAAACTGATACGCACATCGCGGTTTCTACAAACCCGGGAGGAGGACGTTGCAGGCACAGGTTGCTAGGCAACGAAGAGAGTCCTGTAATACTGTCAGAAGAAATGACGTTGCTGGCACAGCGGAACAAGTTGCCAGGAAACCAGGAGAAGTCCATCCAACGCTGCTGTGAGAAGTGACGTAGCCGGCACAAAGAGCTGGTTGCTTAGGAACGACCAGACTATCCATGAGGCCCTCACAGGAACGAAAATAGAAACTCCAGAAAACGGCACAAAGGAGGAATCGGGCAAAAACCCATGGAAACCGATCAGCTACAGCAGAGCAAGGAGATCTCGCTGAGTGAAAGGAATACAGGAAAAACGGTATTCACTCACAGCAACAACGAAGTGACGAAGGTGCAAGAGGGCATAGACGGCACGCAGAAGGCATGCGTGGGACTCTGTCAGTCCATTTGTCGCCAATACAAAGATGCAGAGTCCGGTGAGTATTTCTCCAAATCTGCATTTATTGAAGAGCATCTTTAAGTTCTGACCTACAGGAAAGCAGGCTCACATCAACTGCCGCTCCCTGTTCAAGAATACACATTCCACATCCACAATGCCTACATTCTAGATTATCCACAATGCCTACATTCTAGATTATGCAACAAGATCCCAACAGTTGGCAAGGCACCCACCACAGCCAGGAAGAAGGGTTGCCCCATATGTCCTCCTTTGTGTGCAACACAATAACTTTGTTGACTATTCCTGTACACAGTTTGTTTCTGATGGGAGGAGTTTGTTGGACTTTGGACTTCAGACAATGTGGCTCCTACAAAAATGGTTTCAGCCACCAACACTGACAATTACGCTCCTGTGTAGTCACCATTTCGCTATGTTTTTAGGGAACAATGTTCACAATGTGCACTGCAATAAAATTTCTTTTCACAAAATCATTAGCTCAGGTCGTATCATTCACAACTAGCAATTAATTATTTTATCATGTTGTGTGCCACCAAATGTAAATGGAGGCTACTTGTGTATGATTGGACATATTGAATGTCAAAATTGTGTAACTGAGTATCACAACCATGTCACCCAAACACAGACATACAAACTTGCAGTCTCCTGACATCTTTATTCCATTGTTTCAACCTAATGTCAGAAACAGAGTAAAATGTTACATCACTGAAATGATCTGTGTCAGTGACCACAAATGTCATGTGGAGACCTACGCAGCATGGTCAGAGGTGATACATCGGAGAATGCCAAATAGAGTAGCCAAATTACAATTGGTTTATGGAATCAGCTAGAGCCAAATCAACAACTTCACAATAGGAATCCCTCTTCATTGAAAACCAGGAACCAAAACATGGCATTACAACAGTTTCTGAGCATAGGTTCATTCCAATCCAGTGTTGTGACATCCGGTGGAATGTCACACACATTTTTCAGTGGTGTGCCACACCCTCTGTGGCATACAATGATGAGACACAGCAACACCTAGATCCAGTTCATGCACATTGAAGACTTAGGCAATGCGAAGAGAGACTAACATGAATTTGTCCAACAACCACATTGTGTTGGAGAACATAATGGCACACATTTTGTTAAAGGACCACCACACAACAGGGAACAAGTCCTATGGAGTTTCAGCAACGTCCATCCTATTGCTGTGCAAGCTGGTTTGGTACCGGAGAAGTACAGCCAAAGTCTGTGCCAGACATTCCCAGGAACATTCGATATCTAATTCGTACATCAAAGCAGCAACATATACCTGCTGATGTCACAACTCCGTTATGTCCAATTGAAGATAACATGGTGAAGGTAACTACAACAGACCAATACATAGAGATTAGCTGAGAAACTATACATATGACACCAATCACAGTCCACGTCTGGAGTACACAGTACATTAATGTCACCTACACAAACAATGTGTGCACAGAGATTCCCACAGCTGTACAAACCTAACAAGTATCCATGAACATCCTACTCCCAGCTTCACAACAATAGTCATTATAACAGTCAAAGTCATGACATTTTCCAGTATACTTACACTAGAGTGGAAGTTGTTGATGAGCCCTTGAGGCATGTCAACTCCTTCCTCTTCACCACTTTCATCATCATTTGGCATTTCAGGATCCTCACCCGGTGGCTCCTGCTGGTCTTCATCCCTTGCAATGAGGGGAATGTTCTGTCGCAGTGCAAGGTTGTGGAGCATGCAGCAGGACCGAGTGAGTAGAGGAGGACTCCCCCCCCAGTCTTGTCCTGACATCTGAATCTGGCCTTCAGGAGCCCAAAAGCCTGCTCCACTGGCTGCCGTGTTCTACCATGGGTGTCATTGAAGCAGACTTCCCCTGGTGTTGTTGGATTCCCCAGCGGTGCCAACAACCATGGGCGGTTGGGATATACTGAGTCTCCTAGATGTAAGACAGACATAGGTGTAATGAGTCACACATTTGCAGAAAATGTGACCAGACATCACACATACAAAGGTTGGACACATCTTACTCATCAAGGAGCCAGGCCCTCTACAGAAGTAGTTGTGACATCAACTGGGGTATGGTGCTGTTCTGCATTAGAAAAGAGTTATGGGCAGGTCCTGGAAATTCTGGCACAGACATGTGAGATGTGTAAATCCACTAGACATGCCACTTGCACGTTGGTAGAAGGGAAGTGCTTCCTGTTATAGACCTGTACACTGGCTTGCAGTGGAACTAAGGCAATATGTGCAATCAATGACGTGGGATACATAAAAGCCACCCTTCACATTCACCAAATCTTCACATCTGGGGAACTGAATGTAGCTGTCCATGTGTCTCATCAGTGCTGAAAGCACATCACGTCGCACCCCACTGAACATAGGTTGTGCCATTCCACCAGATATAGCTACAGGGTACTGAAAAGTACATGTGGCCAGGAAATGCAGTGCTGCTATCACTTTCACCATTGGTGTGAGAAATGTGGGACATAAATGAGGCTCCAACTGGTCACATAGATCTTGTATTGCTAGCAACCTTGACCCCTGCCAGCTTCTTGCTTTGTTTGCTCTTGCCGTGAGGGGAACGGCCACGAGGATTTTCGCAGCATCTCCCGGCATTATTCCATCCCGCCGTGAGGGGAACGGCCAGCACGGACTACGACACCCAGCGGCCAGTGCTCATCCCAGGCGCCTGTCATTGACATCAGCAGGCAGCGCCGGGGGAGCTTAAAGGCGGCTTCGGTGTTACGCAGCGCGGGACGCGCGCGGGCGAAGCCCGGGCCAAGGGCGGGCCCGTCCTTGCCCGTCTCTGACCGATTCTGACTGGACTGGGCCACATCTCTAACGCTGCTGTTGTGGCAGTACACTTAAGGTAGAAGGGTGCACTTACATTGATTGGATTCGCAAGTGTTTGTTGCATTTCCTTGTTTTGCTCTATAGGCGAATATTCCATACTGCTAGTATTCTGCTCTGGTGGTGTAAAATATTAACTTCCAATTGACTTCATCTAGGCTATCGACTATATTGGCTCTAGTATTGTGTATATAGTGTATGATGGCAACCAAAGGGAAACGTACCGGTGGGAGTGGGTCTGTGACGGGTACTCTTGACCATTTCATTACTAGAGCTGTATCAGTTCTAGAGCACGAACTAGCTATAACTGAGCGACGCCTGTCCGCAGAGCTAGCGCAAGCCAGACGCTCATCCCTGGGAACTTTGGCACTGGCTAAATCTCCTTCGAAGCCAGCGGGACAGGATGGGGGTGATTTAGTACCTCGGGAGAATCTTGGGGTTTGTACTTCTATATCGCAGACCTGTAGTGAAGTGTGTGATGTTCCTGGTGATTCAGGCGACATAGCCATAACAACATGCAGCCCCCCCGTTACTACTAAATCTGCTTTAACCTACCCGCAGACAAGGGCTAGCAAAAAAACTGTAAATCCTCCCAACTCTAAGAGGAAACGAGTAGGGATGTCCCAGGGAGGGAGAAAGGCCAAACACCCTAATGTTACGGAAAAATCTCCAATGGGGGTGATCCAGGACGAAGATCATTTATCTCCAAGTGGGAATGCTACTAGGCATATAGACCAGCCCCAATCGAGTAATATGATTCCCCAGATAGAGAAAATGGTCCGTTCTCTGTTACTACCTCTGCTGGAAAGGGTTAAGCTGGTTAGTGAGAAGGTAGATCGACTAGAACAAACTGTCTTAGACAATTTTTGTTCACTTAAAAATGTTATAAAACTAGCTACCAAGGAAAGGGATAATCTTTTAGGGGTGTCTTCTACTCTCCCTATTCTCCCGCTGGTATCTCCTGATTATGAAGTAATGTCCGGGGTTACACCTGAGGCTGCTCTCCCCAAGGCTCAGGTTATTGACAACTCTATTAAACAATGTGTCGGCCAAGTGGGAGATAACCCTACGAGTGTGTCCAGTACCAATGCTGGGAAAAAGTGCGTGAACAAGGGAAGGATTTTGGAATCTGGGGTCAAAAACAGTACATTGTCCAGGGATCACATACATTTGCCCCCTGCTTGTACTCCTTATGTAGCCGTACTGACAGGAGTTCCGGAATAAAACGAAGGTGTACTGGAATCGTATCAGCAATTAAAAAACAAAGTCACCTTCTGGCTAAATAGGAACAGACCGCTCCCAAATTATTTGGATGGAAAGATCCTCTTTGCTAGAAGGGTTAGCTGGGTAGGCCCAAGACCCAAAGATGTTCCTGGGGACTCCATTATTGTCAACTTTGGAGATAGTCGTATAGTGCATTATATCTGTGACTCTCGACTGGCTTGTGACCAGACAAAAATTGGGGTACATGACTTAGGGTATTTTTACAATTCTAATCCCAATATTCCTGCAGGATTTAGCCCAGCTCTGAAAAATTGGGAAGCAAATGACCTGTGCGATCCAGTAGCTCTTGCCTGACCGGTATCTGGGACGCAGTTTCTTATTACATCTCCCAATCCAAGTATTCCAGCCGGAGAGCCTAAGCTTAATGAAAATGTATATTACTCCCCTGTTAACGGGACGGCTGAGATAGTAGATGTAATAACCCCTGAACTGTCTGGGGATATGCAACATGGACGTGAGCAGTCGTGTGCTGACCCTGCACACGTTCATGGCCAAGGAAGGGAGGGGGGATCAATGGTTTCTTGGAATATTGCAGGCTTAAAGTCAAAAATGGACTCCCCGGAATGGTTAGCTTATATAGGCAACTTTGATGTTTGCCTCTTCCAGGAAACCTGGTCCTGTGAGCCCCAGTTTCTACGGGGTTTTTTGAATTTTTATGTCCCCGCAACCCAGGGTCTAAGGGGGCGCCCAAAGGGAGGCCTGGTAATCTGGGTTCGACAGGATGTATTTCCTGAGGCTTGTGCAATATTTACTGGGTCTGAGGATATCCAACTAGTCAGGGTGTCACTTGGGACTCTGGGTGACCTGGATATCTACAACTTGTATCTGAGAGACCCCAATAGGACGGGCTCCCAGGTTTTGGCTCACTTAGTTTCCCTTATTGACCAGTACTCAGGTGGGAGGAGAATACTCGTCGCTGGGGATCTGAATATTACCTTTGAACCACTTTTAGACCCTGACTCTGGGTGGGGCGTTGACGCTGTGGAAGATCAATTATGGGGGGTACCTGTGCTTGATCTCAGTCCAATAAAAAGGTGGACTGAGATTATTGTCCAGGCTAATGCTCTCTGCTATGAGTATGGCCTGAGGGCCTTGAATGGGAGGACGCCAGGTGATAAACAAGGGGCGAAGACATTTGATAATGGTCGGCATTCCAGCAGGATTGATTATGTTTTATGTAGCTTGAAATTATGGCAATCTGTTCTAGACATGGTTGTTGAGGCTAGAGTTGAGAGTGACCATAACCCTATCTGTGTAACTCACCGATGGTGGTCTAGCAATCGCCTACTAGCCGGTGAGATGGTTCCGTGCCCCCCTGAGGTAATTTTAACGAACAATATGCGCAGACTTAAGTGGGGGGAGCTCGAGCATAACATCCTGGCTATTGCCGATATAGATAAGAAACTAGCTGATTCCATTGCTGAGCTTGAGGGTATGCTAATCCATGTCCCAGGCAGTGTTGAAGTCACAGAATGCCATGATAAGTTGTTTGCTGAAATAGGTTCTTATTTTATGAAGCCTTTGAGGAACAAGAATAAGGCTCCAACTAAGAGAAATAGATGGTTTGACGGTGCTTGCAGAGAATCTAGGGCCAACCTGGTGATAGCTCTGTCTAATGGAGGAAAGGATTGTGTCCGCTTCGCCAGACTAGCATACAAAAAAGCTGTAAGAATGGCCAAAAAGAACTGGGACGAGCAACGTTGGCTTGATTTAAAAAGTGCTTGTCGTACTAGAGATTCCCGGTTATTTTGGAACATTCTTAAGTGGGACAGAGGTGGGCGGCCTGATAGTCCTTCTAATTATGTCTCACAGGTAGAGTGGGTCCAATATTTCAAACCCCAATATGCCTACAATATCTCGTTTAATTTTGCATGGGTGCCAAATTATGCTTTTTTCTCCCAGGGTCCCTTTTGCATCCAAGATGCTAAAAGGGCCCTATGCTCAGTCACCAGTGGACGTGCCCCTGGCCAGGATAGGGTTCCTTCGGATGTTTTTCTCCATGATAAAGATAATTGGAGCAAGTATATAACCTTATTGGCTAATGCTGTGGCTGCAGGCGCACCAGTCCCAAAATCATGGAGGGGGGCAGTCATCATACCTGTATTTAAGAAGGGTGATAGGACGCTCCCAGGAAACTATAGGCCAATTAGCCTTATTGATGCTATCCAGAAGGTGGTAGGGAGGATGGTCTTGAACCAAATCCAAGAATGGATCGATGATAACAACATTCTGTCACCATTCCAAGCAGGTTTTCGGAAATTAACCAGCACGGTGGACCAAGTTTTTTGCTTTGTCCAGCTCCATTGGAAGGTGGTGACATTGGGGAAGGGCAGTCTTTACGCAGCTTTTGTTGACTTAAGAGCTGCCTTCGATCTTGTTCCCCGCCACCGGTTGTGGGCAGTCCTTGAGAGGCTAGGTCTCCCCAAAGAAACTTTGACAATGGTAATGCGTTTGCATGAGTCCAACTATGCTAGGATTCAGTGGGGTGGGGTAGGTGAGGACACCTCTGAGTTCCCGGTTGAGCGTGGTGTGCGACAAGGTTGTACTATGGCACCCACGCTCTTCTCTCTTTATATCAATGGGATAGTTGATCTCATGCTTTCTGTCAATACCGACGCACCAAGGTTGGCTGGTGTTTCCATCCCCATATTAATGTTTACAGATGATACGCTTATCGTATCCAGAACATCTAATGGTCTGCAAAAAGCCCTCCGCCTGTTTGATGAGTTTTGCCTCGACCATGGTCTGGAGGTCAATGTGGCAAAAACGAAATTTATGGCCTTCAACCCTCATAGCAGCTTCCGAGGGAAAAGAGTGTTCATGAATGGGCAACCTCTAGAATTGGTAACCAATTTTACGTATCTTGGATTGCAAATCTCAAGTAGTAATAACTGGCGTAAGCATCTTGAAATGGCCTCCCTGCGATTTAAACAGCTAACTGGTGCCCTGAGCAGGGAATTTAGCAGGTCATTCACAAAACCAATAAGCCCGGTATTGCAAGTTTATGAAGCGAAGGCCCTAAACTCTGTCCTTTATGGGGCGGAGCTCTGGGGTTTTGATCAGCTAGCGACTTTGACAACTGTGGAGCATAAATTTTTTCGAAGTATAACTGGTCGTCCTCAGAGCACCCCTCTGATCCCACTTAGGTATGACCTGGGCAGGAGGTCCATTAAGGACATCGCAAGGCTCCGTCCGGTTTTATACTGGCGGAGGCTCTGGACTACTCCTGAACTTTCCCACTATGCTAATGGCCTTATGGACATTATAAAAACCGATGTCTTCCATAAAATTGAGTGGCTGAAGAACTTACATGCGTCTTTAAAAGACATGGGTATGGAAGGGATATGGAATGACCCAGCGACTGCCCAGTTTCCATCAAAAAGTTCTCTTAAAATAGCATACTGGGAAAGAATTGATTCCCAGGTATTGAGTAGAGCTACAGGGATGTCCGGGAATTTTCTCGAGTTCAAAGACTCCCCCAGCCTTGAATTATACTGGGATCTGGTGACTAATGTGGGTGATAGGAAACTCTACTTTCAGTTTAGAGCTGGCTCCTTGCCTCTTAGATTTTTGACTGGAAGGTGGGCCAGGAACTCGGAATTGCAGTGCCCTGCATGCGGGGCTGCAATAGAAACAACTCCCCACTTTCTGTTTGCCTGCCCGGCATTTACCATCCCAAGGCGCGTTTGGCTTTCCCCCATGTGCAAGTCTCTCGGCACAAGGAGCTGCGCTGTGGCATTACGCATTTTGCGCACTAGCTCTTTAACAATAGTTTCTGTCGCATTGGCAAAATATTTGGGCTGGGCATGGGCATTGCGGAGAAAAACAATTAAGCGTACCCTTGATGGGCTTTAATGAATTCTGTGTCTGGGTTTTTCCCTTTTAACCCCTGAACTAGGGATTATTTAAAAGTGTTTTTATTACTACTTGTCAGTCCATTGAAGTGTTTAATGTTTTTTTAAATGTATTTTAATGTATTTATTGAAATCTATGTTTTATGTACTATGTTTGTGTCTTTTATGATTGTTTTTAAATCGAATAAAGACTGATGATGATGATGATGGTATTGTCTGCCTATTGAGACAAAAGTTCCAGATTACATCTCTTCCATAATTTGTAGATCTGGAAACGGCCAGAATGCTGGAGGCTGACATCTTCTCCCTCTGCCAGGGTCATTTGGTGTGGAGTGTACACACATATGGATATTGGTCATAGTGTCCACAATAACATATACCAAGATACATCCAAAATTTATGTGAACAAACAGTGATAAATATGTGAGCAGTACACTGCACTGCACATCATATTTGTATGAAAGAAAAAAACATACATAGTAACTTCTTGTATGAGGAAAGTGAAAGAGATGCCTGACAAGTAGCTGAATAATACACTTCCACCATTGACCACTGTTGTGGGAGAGCTCAATCCAGGCAGAAGACAGCCTAAGGAATACCATTGATTTTCCAGATATATACGGGAGTCACCGGAAGAATCGGATGCACTGCCATCATTATAAGTTCCACCTATCATCCCCATTCTGAACTACATGTGTATCTGTAATAACACTGTGCACATCATACACATTTCTTTTGCATGGAGGGGACCGTCATGTTGTGGAGTCTGCATTGCAGACATTACTACCGTCACTGCTGGTGTACACTGTATTGCGGTAATGATGTGGTCATGCACAGTCATGTACAACACTGACGTGTGAGTAATGGTATAGCTGGAGGAATGGTGTCATACCGCAGGTGAGATGTTGCAACCAGTGGCAGCTGGCTTATACAGAGGGCGGTGAAGGGGCACAAAAAACCCAAATAAAATAATAAATTCACTTACCTCTGCAGCATGACGTCCTGCTCCGTCTGGTGACTTCCATGAAGTACCCGAAGTAGGAAACTGCACCCAATCCAGGCGCTGCTTTCATGGAATGGAAGCAGCACCAGGATTGGATAGAGCGGGCTCTCCCAGCGCTCCTAGCAGCACTGGAGGCCTGCGCTTTCTCTAATCCAGCTGTCTAAGACAGCTAGGTTAGAGAACTTTAAAATGCCCATTGACTGGCTGGCCGTCCGTCCCAAGATGGCCGGCCAAACAGACATGCACATTTTAAAGCACACAGCTCCCTGCTGCTGCCACTTGGCAGCACTGGTCCTGCCAGTCCTGGCACTTAGTTTGGGATGGGTTGCTGAAAAATAAAACGGTAATTAATAAACTTTATTATAGTTTTATTTTTCAGCTCTAGGCTTGTATGGGCCATGCAGTTTCATACTTTGTGGTAGGCAGCTTAATCCACGGCGGTCACAGCCATAGGCTGTCGGTTGTTATTGTGAAGGTTGCAGTTAAAGGGACGTGTCCTCCTACAGAGCAGACCGTCTGTGTGGATGCCTGAGCTCACCAATGGGACATGCTAATTCGGCGACCGCCGGCTGATTCAAACTGTATGATAGGTGGATTCTACCACAGCGGTCACAGCCTTAGGCTAACATTAGAAAATGCGATCGCCGTGATCCAATGTCTGTGGCCGTCTACACTGAAGACCGCCTATGTGGCATACTTGTATGTTGCAGTTAGGAAAACAAAAACCTGTCTCCAGACGCTGCTGCTTACACCTCCTCATCATCAGCTGCTGTTGACAACCTGTGGGAGCTGTAAATGCACGCTGTACAGGGAGCAGGGCTCCCGCCTTCGCTCCAAATGAGCTTGAGACCCTGGTCGACTGGGTCCTTCCCCTGTATTGCCAGCTCTATGGCTCACCAGAAGAGCAGGTGAGTACTAATACATTATGTACTCTGCAACATGTATCCTATCCAATCCCATGGGCCATAATGTGGCTCAGAGTCCCAGACTGACATCAGAGTTTTGTTAGTCAGATGGTGAGGCCCCAACAGAGGGCACTTAGGTCATGGTTCATGTGGCACTATACTTTGTGGAGTTCACATCATCATAGTGATGTCTACAGTCCTAAACCCTACACCGGTTCTATGCACATATCTATGCATGTATAAACCTATTGTTGCCAATGATGTATTTGCAAATCATTTCATGCCAGATGTGATAACAATGTATAGGCCTTACACCCTAACTTGTGTATGTTTCCTGTGAGTAGTAAGTGTGGTTTATGTGAGACATACGTACAGTCCCACAAAGCACTCAACACATATGAGGCCTCACTAAATTGTTGTCAGAGAGATGCCAACACCAACGAAGGGTAGTGAATGGCAGAAGGCTAACGGCACTCGTGTGATGAAAATGTGACAAAAGGGAGGCGTTACCATTACTACCCCAGTCATAGGAGTAAGAGAGATGAAACTCTGATTGTTCCGGAGGAGAGTCACATTATTATTAAGTAAAGCGACGATATAAACCACAAACCCCCACACATGCCTGAGGATACAAGGTATTTATCCTAGGGGGGAGTGTAAATTGTGCACAGGCAGTTGGGATCCCAGTCCGGATGAAGGCCATTGACCCTACGGGGCAACTTGGAGGCCGAAACATGTAGACAAATAATTTAATAGGTAGGGGTGACAGAGATTCTAATGATCCAGACATAACTCGATCAGACATTTTTTAATCTGTCAGGAGAGGTTTGCAATAAAGATGAGATGGACGCTCCCTGAGGTAGTTTTAGATTTTTTTGTGTTGTGAGGATCCTATATCCAGGCGGGGCAGAAGAAATGCTTTTGGCTCCACAACAATTGGAAACAAAACCCCAAAAATATATATTTTTGCTCCACTCTACATTTGTCTGCATTAGAGTGTTGAGGTGCGCCCTTTGATGAAGCATGACACGAACAAGTGTGTGAGGGCAGTATTATAACACCAAAGGGTTTTCCATGGGGAAAATCAGTCCGCTACAACAGAAGCATTCATATTGAATTCCCACTCCTTTCTTATGTGTGGATAAGAGAAGCCAACATCTCACAGACCCCTTCACAGTGACCCCCAATGGTAATGTCATATATAGGATGGCCACTACATGTACTGTTAGGTATGGTAAATGTGGGCATATGATAGTCATGTTGGAACAGTATGCTCAGCATGCAGAGAAACCACTGACATTGATTTGTGCCCTGTATGGTCCATGGCCCAGGCTGTAGTAGAGTTTACTTGCCAATGGAACGGATGGACTGAGTACTTTCCCAGTATATCTGCTGATCCCCAGATGTGGCCTGAATCAGTGTAACAGGACCATGAGTGGGCCTACACGCACCTAGTATTACAACATTTGCTATGGTGCATGATGAGAGCCCCAGACACTAGACTACTGTCCATGGACCCATATTGTCACGGTGTGTCATAGCCTTAGGACAAGCCCCTTACTCCCACATGTCTGTAATTTCCTGTCATATGAGGGGTGCTAGAATTGTACAGAAATATTGCTCATGTGAAAAATGTTCACTGCAGATAGGTGGTTACATCTGCAGTGCAGTTCCGAAGTGCATCACCTGCTGTGTAATAACGTACAATCTTGCAGTATGTCCAATGGTATGTTGATGTCGTCCTATACACACTGCCACATATGGCATACAGTGTGTCCCGTGATGCCAGGACTTCCCACACAAACACATGCATATGTCGTTTGATGTCCATTAGTTCTCAGTTACACACATGGCAGCTTTTTGAGTATGACTCAAAACTTTGAATGTACTCAATGAAATGGTAGCAGTGATGTCTTGGACAGTTTGAATCAAGTCATTTGTCCAGACTGTTCGGGTGTCTGTCCAGGGCTGCACTACTACTGTAGCCTTCAGGAGGACACAATGGTGTGCTGTGCCACATGGTAACACCTTTCCGAGCACACGTGATATGGGCCAGAGCTACGTGATGTCAGTGGTGTGGTGTAATCAGTATAGGCATGATCAGGATAGAGGGTAGCTCTCAGAGGACTTAAATAGTGTGCAATAATGGTTTTTCGAGCAGTCATTATCTGCGCTTCAAACATGTAATGTGTGCAGTGTTGTTAGTGGCTATGATAGCTGTGTAATACCTCTGAATCCCCCTGGAAGGAGACCTATATCGTGCATGTCCACTCAGTCTCTTTATCTATTAAATCACACTCGTCACAATGGCTTTTCTTATAGTATTCACTTATGGCCACTGCCACCGGTGTTAAATTTCTCACTCTCATCGTTTGGGGACTCAACGCTCCGAACAAGAGGAAACAGGTGAGGCGAAATCCCCTCAGAACGCCAATGTTATTTTCTTAAAGGAAACCCACCTCCTCCGGCACAACACACCATGCATGGCAAACCCCATTCTTCACTCAGCTTACGTTTCCACTAAGACTGCTGGGGTTGCGATTCTCTACTTGGCAACCTTCTGTTCCAAGGTCCTCTGGGTGGTCCGGGATGAGGAGGGTTGTTTCTTGATTACTTTTTTGCAAAAGGACGGTGCACCAAAGAAAAGTCTTTTCAAGTACTCCAATTGTTGTTCTTTTATTCTTAGTCAACTTTTTAGAGATATCAGACTCAGCCAACGCGTTTCGTTCTTTACGAACTTCGTCAAGGCTGTGAATAAATATAAATACAAACATATATATGTATAAAAACACATTATGTACAACACAAAACACAACATACTACATTATTTCTAATACATAAAGATGTGACGTTACTATACATTTCTATACAAATGATAAAAACTGAAGAAAAAACGAAAAAGAACATCTAACATAAATTTCACGTATAAATACATCACAGACAATATTCAATGTTCTGACACATTAATCAAATATACATACAAAACAAGAGTTAAAATTTTTTTCAAACCACCACATTTCTGTCCTGCCTCAGTATGTATGTAGTCCGATACCCAAGGAAGGACATCCAGTTTAATATTTATATGTCAAAGGCCTCATCTGTAAAAGACCTATGAAGTTTATGAGGGAAGTGTTTATTATAGGTGCTAAATATCTAAAGTTAATATGATTGCCACCCGTATTAAGAAAAAGTTTCATGTGCCAATTCTTACCATAAATTGTATTTTAGAAACGACCTCCAGGAATTTCAAAAGATGGTCAACTTCCAATTTGTATGCTTGTTCAAAAGAAATGTCATGTGACCTGGTAAGGGTGAATTGTGAAATTATTATAACCACTTTTGGGCATGATAGATTGAGGTAAAAGGAAAAGCGCGAGTAACAAGATACTTCGGTAGAAAAGCGAGAATCACCTTACCTCTCCAAGTAGCTGAAAGGTGTATATACAGTTAAGATCCTGTGTACACCACCGGTTAGTTCAATTAGAGATCGGACTCTTAGTTAGTCCATAGATAGCGTAAGTAAAAATGAATCAACACTGTTGTTGTAGAGGAGCCAAGATGGCGACCGGGACGGCAGCGTAGGCTCCCGGCTCCGTGAACCTCCACATCCCGCACAGATATCCTGCATGAGATCCTCAGCCTGCGCTACATGCCTGTGTTGGTGATTGAGAGCGGCAACCGATCGTGTGACCCTGAAGTTTCTGGCGGCGGTACCGCCTGAGAAACGGTCATTTGAAGTTTGCGGCCTGTGCAGCCCTGGAACCGGGACCTCGGGTGGACAACATGGCCGGGCGGCAGTTCAACAACAGCGGCCACTGGTGACCGGGTGGAGTCGGAATACCGAAGCGGCGCGACTACTGGCCTGAATCTCGCTGTGGTCACTCCTACCACCGAGCGTAGCGTAACGGGTGCATACCCGGGGTGACAATTCCAGGGTTTTTCGGCGATTGCCTGGGCCCTCGCCAGTGAACTGATCGGACGCGGCCTGTGGCTAGTCCCGATTTGCGCGGACTGCTCCCGGTTTTCGCGGGCACCGGCCCTGGGGGAGAACGACTGCTACCTGTGACCACACACTGGATACATATTTTGCCTGCCTCCGGAACCCTGTTTGCAGTGACATGGAACTTGATGCGCTTGTCCCTGAGTCCCGATCCCCATCTGGGGTGGACCTGCCCTGCGGCCATCTTGATAGGATGGAATCTATCATCCTGTACACTGGGTCGCAGCAAGATTGGGAGTGTGTGGCAAAGAGGAGCGTAGCGGAGCGGGCGCAGGGGGCTGTGCTGGGGTACGGTGACCTTCTCGACGCTCTCGGAGCCCTTCATTCCACCCTGGTTCACGGCGCCCGGGTATTGGGGAGGAAGCTTGATGGTATTGCGTCAGCGTCGGAACAGTTGCGGTCTGCCTGTCCCCAGGTACACAAGGATTTGTTTCACCTTACACAGGAGGAAAGTAACGTGACCGCCTCTGTCGATAAGGGAAAGCTGGAAACTTCGGACACTGTGGCAGCGTGTGGTCGGCTGGCCGTGGGGTCGGTCTGTTCCGGAGGTGTTGGATTTGAGCAGCAGGTGGTGACTTTGTCCCATGCGCGGCCTCCGGCGACCCAGGCAATCTACACGCAACGGCCGCCTGCTCTGGCTGATTCCTCCTTCCTGGACCTTGTGTGCGGCGCCAGCCCTGGGACAGTGCTAGGAAAGGTGATCCTCCATGACGATGACTGTGTTGGTGTTCAGAGACGTCCGCCCTACATATGTGTGTCCCTTCCTGGTCTTTTTTGGACGCTCCTCTTCCTCGTAACTTTGGACATGATAATGGGTCGATGGGTATGCATTGGTGGATTCGCAAAGAGTGGCCAAGGATAAGGCTGACCCTTCAGAGGTTGTCATTTAATAGGCGGGCGGGCTCGGGGGTTGCGTGCTCTCACGGCATAACTAATAGTGTAGTCGGTGAATAATGCTCCCCATTTCTCTTAGACATGGTCGATTTTTTGTTGTTTACTGTGTGCTTTGGGGAGGAATATATTGTGCGGGAGGGAGAAGCCGGGGGCATGGTTGAAGGCCCTCCTCCAGTTTATTACTACTCTCTCCCCTTCTCTGTTAGGGGGGGTTTCCTCTCTTTCCCCTTTTTCTCTGTTTCTTCTATATTTCGGGTCTGGTTCTGGGGCGACAGGCACACTGCTGGGGGGGGGGGCCGTAGTCATCTGCAGAGGTGCAGGGTGGGGGGTTGGGGGAGGGGCTTCTTTAGTCCTTTACTTTGTTTCTATGGCCTCCTTTTTCTTCTCTTATTCTTCTTTGTCTTTCTTTTCTGGGGTCAGTACGGTAGGTTTCCTTCGTTGTCAATCACTGTTTTTCATTTGTGCCTCAATTTCCGTGGTGTTTTCTGGGTCCTAGGGCAGGGGACTGCAGGCGCAAACGGCTCGTGATATTCCTCCACATCCTGAACCTCCTGTTTCAGCGCCATTGCCTTGATAGATTGCTGTTTTTTGTTGACGTTCACTATTCTGCCTGACATTTTTCGCTGCTGAGAACTTGATTGGCACCTGATCCTTCTATCCCTTATTGTAAAATGAAAACCTTTTATATCCTGGTCTCCCCCTTGGGCTGTTCAGTGGACAAGAGTATACTAGCATGGAGAATCTGCTTCCCGGGGTGCTGCATGTGATTAAAATTTGCTTGCTGTTACTCTAACTGCTTAGCGGCCGGCCCCGAGGGTTGTAGGCCCATACTTGTCTTTGGTTGCAATGTCAATAAAGGTTTTTCAAAAAAAAGAAAAAAAACAAAAAAAAAAACACTGTTGCTGTATATTTAAGACCAATGTGTCGGCTCCATTTTCTAGAAAACGAAATGGAGAATATCGTGAACACCCATTCCCAATCTCATATCACAACATTAATATTTTGACCCACTATTAACGGGTTAACCATGTGACAGTAATCAAATACTACTCATTTGTGAAAATAAAAGGGTCTATTAATTGTGACATCCAATGTCTCCCACCGTGAGTTTTTCTACAACCCATAAGAAATACTGTTGTATAAGATATTTATCTTTTAGAAACAGGGAAGACAAAAAACCGGGTTCCTAGTATTCATAACAGAGCGGTAATACGCAACATATTATGGACTAAGAGTATTCCTTTCAGCAGATACCATCGTTATAAAATCTCTCTGATATTATACTAAAAAGAAGGAAAGCCGTCAGTTGTTACTGATACTGATTCAGCCGAGCAGAGTTGCTATAATCGAAACGTACATAAGATAGATTCACCCCATAGTACATCCAAGATGTCACCTAATTCCCGCCATGAAGACCAAATTATGTCTGCAAGTCGACTCACAGCGGTACTTATTGTGTAAACAGACATATCCCCGATAATTTGCACAGAACACCTATATCATCCGTTTAGCATAGAGATATTACGTTAATGTTCTGTCCTCTGTCATAAAGATATTACGTTAATTTTCTGTCCTCTAAGTAAACGACGATA
The DNA here is from genome assembly GCF_964204655.1 of Triturus cristatus. Lineage (NCBI taxonomy): Eukaryota > Metazoa > Chordata > Amphibia > Caudata > Salamandridae > Triturus > Triturus cristatus. The sequence continues at coordinate 686,208,232 of NC_140584.1, forward strand.
TTCTCGTCTTACCTTAGCAACGGGTGCTCCCTCGAATTAGCGGCGAAACCATGCTTCGTTGGTCGAGCCTCTTAAGTAAGACCACCCCTCATGTCATGTGAGAGAAACCGGAAGCGTTTGGAATAAAGTTATGGTATTACAACCAAATTCCCGGATATATAGGCGCCATTTTGGAATGGTATACGGATTTCATAAACCAATAGGTCTTTCTAACCCCCAATTGAACATAACGGTTTGTCTAGGCTAAAGTTAAAAAAAAAATATTTAAATTCGCAAAAGGTATATGAAGTAAGATTAATTCGAGAAGAATAATATAGAACGCGTCTCATGATAAACAAACGGCATTTGCGGGCAGAAACACCATATAACAATAAGTGATGTCGGTGTAATTCCACACTTGGTTCAACTTAATCTTAAATTAAACAATTGATTTCATAGATAATAATTATAAATTCAATATGAGGATTGTTAATTGTAGAATCAAATATAGGAGAGATAATAAGTATCACTTGTCTAATTAGACACGTACCATTTAGAAACATTATTACCATACCCATCCGGGTTTGGTAAATATTATTTTATGTTTCAATACATTTTCCTATTAGAGTAAGTGAGAGAACACCACTTACAATCCTCATATTGAATTTATATATTATTCTTCTCGAATTAATCTTACTTCATATACCTTTTGCGAATTTTAAAACTTTTTTTTAACTTTAGCCTAGACAAACCGTTATGTTCAATTGGGGGTTAGAAAGACCTATTGGTTTATGAAATCCGTATACCATTCCAAAATGGCGCCTATATATCCGGGAATTTGGTTGTTATACCGTAACTTTATTCCAAACGCTTCCGGTTTCTCTCACGTGACATGAGGGGTGGTCTTACTTAAGAGGCTCGACCAACGAAGCATGGTTTCGCCGCTAATTCGAGGGAGCACCTGTTGCTAAGGTAAGACGAGAATATCGTCGTTTACTTAGAGGACAGAAAATTAACGTAATATCTTTATGACAGAGGACAGAACATTAACGTAATATCTCTATGCTAAACGGATGATATAGGTGTTCTGTGCAAATTATCGGGGATATGTCTGTTTACACAATAAGTACCGCTGTGAGTCGACTTGCAGACATAATTTGGTCTTCATGGCGGGAATTAGGTGACATCTTGGATGTACTATGGGGTGAATCTATCTTATGTACGTTTCGATTATAGCAACTCTGCTCGGCTGAATCAGTATCAGTAACAACTGACGGCTTTCCTTCTTTTTAGTATAATATCAGAGAGATTTTATAACGATGGTATCTGCTGAAAGGAATACTCTTAGTCCATAATATGTTGCGTATTACCGCTCTGTTATGAATACTAGGAACCCGGTTTTTTGTCTTCCCTGTTTCTAAAAGATAAATATCTTATACAACAGTATTTCTTATGGGTTGTAGAAAAACTCACGGTGGGAGACATTGGATGTCACAATTAATAGACCCTTTTATTTTCTCAAATGTGTAGTATTTGATTACTGTCACATGGTTAACCCGTTAATAGTGGGTCAAAATATTAATGTTGTGATATGAGATTGGGAATGGGTGTTCAAGATATTCTCCATTTCGTTTTTTAGAAAATGGAGCCGACACATTGGTCTTAAATATACAACAACAGTGTTGATTCATTTTTACTTGCGCTATCTATGGACTAACTAAGAGTCCGATCTCTAATTGAACTAATCGGTGGTGTACACAGGATCTTAACTGTATATACACCTTTCAGCTACTTGGAGAGGTAAGGTGATTCTCGCTTTTCTACCGAAGTATCTTGTTACTCGCGCTTTTCCTTTTACCTCAATCTATCATGCCCAAAAGTGGTTATAATAATTTCACAATTCACCCTTACCAGGTCACATGACATTTCTTTTGAACAAGCATACAAATTGGAAGTTGACCATCTTTTGAAATTCCTGGAGGTCGTTTCTAAAATACAATTTATGGTAAGAATTGGAACATGAAACTTTTTCTTAATACGGGTGGCAATCATATTAACTTTAGATATTTAGCACCTATAATAAACACTTCCCTCATAAACTTCATAGGTCTTTTACAGATGAGGCCTTTGACATATAAATATTAAACTGGATGTCCTTCCTTGGGTATCGGACTACATACATACTCAGGCAGGACAGACATGTGGTGGTTTGAAAAAAAATTTAACTCTTGTTTTGTATGTATATTTGATTAATGTGTCAGAACATTGAATATTGTCTGTGATGTATTTATACGTGAAATTTATGTTAGATGTTCTTTTTCGTTTTTTCTTCAGTTTTTATCATTTGTATAGAAATGTATAGTAACGTCACATCTTTATGTATTAGAAATAATGTAGTATGTTGTGTTTTGTGTTGTACATAATGTGTTTTTATACATATATGTTTGTATTTATATTTATTCACAGCCCTGACGAAGTTCGTAAAGAACGAAACGCGTTGGCTGAGTCTGATATCTCTAAAAAGTTGACTAAGAATAAAAGAACAACAATTGGAGAACTTGAAAAGACTTTGGTGCACCGTCCTTTTGCAAAAAAGTTTGTATATCTGGTTTCCAGTAGAGCACAAGTACGGCTTGCTCTGGACGTGTTCTTGCACCTACCAAGAATTTGCATATTGATTTTGGATTTGATGTGCTCAACATTGGTCAGCCGTACGGTTTTTTTGTTCATATTCTATTGTTTCTTGATTACTGTTCAGCGCGGTTCACAACTCCTCACTATTTTAAATATATATGCTCCCACCCACGCCCACGATGCTTATCTCAGGAATTTTCTCAAACACAACTTGTTACGGGATGGGGGAGATGTGGTGATGGGTGTGGACTTAAACCTGGTCTGGGACCCTACTCTTGATCGCAGTGCTGCCTCCTTCCAGGGAACTAGTGCTATGTCGGCAGCCCTCAAACGTGATATTACTAACATGGGCCTGGTTGAAATATGCGGATACCACCACCCAGACACCAGGGATTTTCTATTCCTTTCCCATGTCCACCAGTCATATTCAAGTATCAACTATTTCTTTCTCACCCATTACCTACTGTGAGACCTTGACACCACCTTCATATCAGATATTTCATTCTCCGACCATGTGCACTTAAACTGACAAGGTCTAGAATGGGGGAGACAACCTGATCTTGCCTGGGATGGTGACTTTCCCCACAGCTCCAACGTGATATCTCAATGCATACACTCTAGGATAAGTTCACAGCCACCATTAGAGGTGCTATCACTACAATATCTATAGCCCGGACGAGGGTGGCCAAGCTGGTTGAGTAGGGCCTGACAGCTGACATCAATGACCTGGAACATCTGACCACTCTGCCTCGTCCTAATAAATGGCATTTGGCCTTATTGAGGGATCATCTAAGGGCACAGTATACAAACAAGGCAGAGCGATCCCTGCTTCCTCTGAAGCAAAAATACTATGATGGAGGTGACAAGGTGGGAACCCTCTTGGTGGGAAAGCTCCGGCAGCAACCCTGGGATTCAGACTGCGACGGGTTTCAGAGCTACTTCAGAAACGTCCAAGCAGCATGAGACTTCTACTAAGCCCTTTACAATGGCGACGAGGACTCTCAGGACGTCTTTGACAACTACCTTGCGGGCTGTAGATGGGACTCACTTGACCCACTCCACTCGGAGCTGCTTGATGCCCATATCTCTATGCACCATGGAGAGCCTCCCCATGGTAAAACTCCAGTTCCCCGATGGCCTCCCAGTGCCCTTTTATCATAGATTTTTCCACAACTACACAAGCATCTCTTGGCTTTTTTTAACACTTACACAGCCCCCTCTGGGTTCAGTCCCACCATGTCAGAGGTGGAAATTTCACTGATCCCAAAATGGGACAGACTCTTCCCTTTGCACCTCTTATCATACAATTGCACTTTTAAGCATAGACGCAGAACTTTATACTAAAATTCTATCCAATAGACTGGAGCCCTATCTCCTGGGTCTTATAGATCTAGATCAATTTGGCTTCATACATAACAGACAGGGGGTGAACAAATATTGCCACCTGGCTCATCTAGTGGAGAAACAAATCACAGTGCTATACTATCCCCTTTTGCCTTACTTTGCTTGATGCATAGAAGGCCTTCGATAGGGTCAGCTGGCCCTTCTAAAGGGCAGTACTCCATAGAATAGGTCACTGCCCTGTGATGATCAACAGGATAATGGCCTCTTACACCTCTCTAACTGCTAGAATCCACGTTAATGGAGGTCTATCTCAAACTATACACTTAAAGAGGGGCAGAAGACAAGGTTGCCCCTCTAGCAGCTTCTATTTGCCCTGACAGTAGAGCCCTTGGTGGTTGTTATCTGACAAACTGAGGACATTGTGGGTATATCCTTCGGTGGCGAACCCATAAAACTGCCTGGTTCGTCAAGGACCTTCTATTGGCTCTTGCCCAGCCGGACACATTCAAGTGCATTTGACTATGTCTTGGCCTTCAAAATCAACATGTCTAAGTCCCAAGCATTGAATTTAACCATTCCCCCGCTGAGCTATTGGTATTATAATCAGGGGCGGCTCCTCCACTAGGGCCGAGGAGCATTGCCCCACTGCTTTCTCGCAGTGCGAGAAGCAGAGGCATGAAATAGTAATAACTGAAAGCTATTACCATTTTATGTTTGGGGGCGGGCGGGTGGGGTAGGGCTGCTCTGGGAGCAGGGCAGGGTAGGAGTGGTGTGCCTGCCCACCCCGAGTGCGCAAAGACTGTTTGGTCAGCCCCCTGGAGCCACACAAACCAGTAATGCGCACTCTGCCCTTCTCCATGCAGCCTGCATGGAGAACATGGCCTCCCCATAAGCCCCTGACGGGGCGTCATCCCAACCAATCACAACGCTGCTTGCGGCATTGTGATTGTCTTAGGGGAGGGAGCCTGGCTGTCTGCTTCCAGTTCCTGCCGTATGCAGGAGAGCAGGAGCAGAGAAGACGCAGGACCAGGCCGGCGGAAAGGTACGTTTAATTATTTCCACACCCCCCCCCGCGTGACCTCCCCGCGCGACCACCCCCTTCCCTGCCTGGGCCCATGTCTTACTCAAACTTTATCTACATAGACAATGGCCAGAATGTCGGAAATACGTCTTGGAAGGCCTTCGCTGTTGGAAGTCCCTCCAGGTTTTATGGCTAGGTCGTTTACATGTAGTAAAGATGTGTCTCTTGCCAAAACTCCTTAACCTCTTTCAAAGTCTGCCCACATCGATCCCTCAAGATGAGATCCTGCACCTCTAATGTGACATATGTTCCTTTAGGAAGAGCTGGGGCACCCTAACCTCTTTGAATATTACTGGGCTGAACACGTACGTTACAGCCCAGAGTGGGTTGTACAGGAAAGCGAAAAGTACTGGTTTCATATGGACCGGGTCGTGGCTTGTCGACTTCCCCTGGGATCTAGCGTGGTTCCCCAAACATGCGAGGCTGCGGAGCGCCCATATTGCAATCCCTACAAGAACGGTTCTTGAGATATAGGACTAAATAGCTTTAAAATGATACCTCACAACCCTTCACCTCGCCCAACACCCCTTGGCACATAATCCAGATTAAACTCTAGCTCTGCAACCACACGCTTACAGCGACTGGAGGACGGGAGGCTGCAGAACTCTCAGCGACCTGTTTGAGGGCAAATTCTTTAAGACATTTGACCAATGTCGACAAGAGTTCTGCCTCCCTGAATCCACTAGCAAATCAAATAGTCTTGGTTTCTTGTAGATGCAATGTAACTTGTTGTATCAGATAGCTTGATGTTGTGCAATGTCAGAAGAAGGGATATATTGTGTGTGTGGGACAATATACCAATCACAGATGTACAATTTACATGTTTGTAAGCCACACCCTTATGTACATCAGCCACGTCCCTGTGAGAGACCACCCGAGTAAACTAATTCCACTCAAAGTGCTGTTGTGGAGAACATGAAGAACACAATTAAACACAAATTCCACCACAGTATAGAAGACAGAGAGCACGTATATGTTTCAGTATAGGTAGGCATGGTGGGACTGAACCCAGAGGGGGCTGTGTAAGTGTTAAAAAAAAGCCAAGAGATGCTTGTGTAGTTGTGGAAAAATCTATGATAAAAGGGCACTGAGAGGCCATCGGGGAACTGGAGTTTTACCATGGGGAGGCTCTCCATGGTGCATAGAGATATGGGCATCAAGCAGCTCCGAGTGGAGTGGGTCAAGTGAGTCCCATCTACAGCCCGCAAGGTAGTTGTCAAAGACGTCCTGAGAGTCCTCGTTGCCATTGTAAAGGGCTTAGTAGAAGTCTCATGCTGCTTGGACGTTTCTGAAGTAGCTCTGAAACCCGTCGCAGTCTGAATCCCAGGGTTGCTGCCGGAGCTTTCCCACCAAGAGGGTTCCCACCTTGTCACCTCCATCATAGTATTTTTGCTTCAGAGGAAGCAGGGATCGCTCTGCCTTGTTTGTATACTGTGCCCTTAGATGATCCCTCAATAAGGCCAAATGCCATTTATTGGGACGAGGCAGAGTGGTCAGATGTTCCAGGTCATTGATGTCAGCTGTCAGGCCCTACTCAACCAGCTTGGCCACCCTCGTCCGGGCTATAGATATTGTAGTGGTAGCACCTCTAATGGTGGCTGTGAACTTATCCTAGAGTGTATGCATTGAGATATCACGTTGGAGCTGTGGGGAAAGTCACCATCCCAGGCAAGATCAGGTTGTCTCCCCCATTCTAGACCATGTGTAAGGAATACCAGTAGGTTCCGCAGGAGCGCCAGGAATCCGGAGAGAATACCACAGCCTTCCCCGGCGACCCCCCGACTCTATCAAGCTCTAGAGAAACGGAGGGCACACCCGGGGAAAACAGGGAAACAAAACAAGGGAAGGCGGGAAAACTTCAGGAAGACCAAGGGCTCCACGTCTGGTACAGGTGAGGCTGAATATTACTGCAGAGAAAGAAATGTTAATGCAGTACTGCAAGCATGAGACTTCTACAATGTTTAATTCCAACCCCGTGTCTCACATACCATTCTACTGCTAAGTCGGTAAGAACACTACTGTATCCTGCTGCCAATTCCAGATGACCAGTACATACGTAGAACAATCTGAAAGAGGATCCTGTACAAAAGAAAGACTTGCATTCAGGCTGCCGTTGCTTTTCTTCACTATAACTCATGTACGTGTAAGATTCCCCACTTACCCCCACTATGATATGGTGAAACAGGAATCGTGTAAGGATTACCTCAGCTGCAAGTGGATGGATCACACCTAATGTAGAGGTAAGTCATATAAGTCAGTGAACCACAATTAACCTTCAAACATTCTTTGACTTTTCACACATAGATAGGGGCTTTCATTTAAGTAGAAACAAAAAGCAGCGTCAAAGCGCCGTTACCGTGATTCAGAAGCTGCAATCCGTTATCAAAGAGTGGTTCACACAAGTCTTCCCACGTATTCTCATTAAATAACTACTTAAAGGAGGAAACCCCCACATGAATAGACGGGGATGAGGAAAGACTAACAAAAGAGGGATGAAAACTATCAAGGAGCGAAACAAAAAAAGGGGAATGAATGCGAGGCTAAGAAGTAAATGCCTCTTGTTTGTTGAAACAGAGCGTGGATACGAAGCTCTGTTGGGAAATGTGATAGCTCCGAGATTCCGGGTGAAACACCCGGTGGGCGGAGTTGGAAAGAGACTCCGTGTTCTGTGTTCCTTATGTCTTCCGCTTAGGAATGGGAAGAAAGCTGGCGGGGAAGGCTGCTACTAAGGGGACCTGAAATCCTACTGACGGCACCTACAATCAAAAGGCTCGAAGGAGGATTACTCGCACTCCGGTGAAGGGAACGCCGGCAAAGCGCACATACTACGGAAACAGGAAGCAACAACAACCGGAAGTCAGACGAGTGTCTGCGGACGGAAATGGGGCCCAGAACTAGAACGCTAAGCGCGTTCGGGAGCGTTTACGCTCCTTTTATGCACGCCCATACACTTGACAGGAAAGAACTCCGGGGCAGGCAGGACTCCGGGGCATGACACCATGTCAGTTTAAGTGCACATGGTCGGAGAATGAAATATCTGATATGAAGGTGGTGTCAAGGTCTCACAGTAGGTAATGGGTGAGAAAGAAATAGTTGATACTTGAATATGACTGGTGGACATGGGAAAGGAATAGAAAATCCCTGGTGTCTGGGTGGTGGTATCCGCATATTTTAACCAGGCCCATGTTAGTAATATCACGTTTGAGGGCTGCCGACATAGCACTAGTTCCCTGGAAGGAGGCAGCACTGCGATCAAGTGTAGGGTCCCAGACCAGGTTTAAGTCCACACCCATCACCACATCTCCCCCATCCCGTAACAAGTTGTGTTTGAGAAAATTCCTGAGATAAGCATCGTGGGCGTGGGTGGGAGCATATATATTTAAAATAGTGAGGAGTTGTGAACCGCGCTGAACAGTAATCAAGAAACAACCCTCCTCATCCCGGACCACCCAGAGGACCTTGGAACAGAAGGTTGCCAAGTAGAGAATTGCAACCCCAGCAGTCTTAGTGGAAACGTAAGCTGAGTGAAGAATGGGGTATGCCATGCATGGTGTGTTGTGCCGGAGGAGGTGGGTTTCCTTTAAGAAAATAACATTGGCGTTCTGATGGGATTTCGCCTCACCTGTTTCCTCTTGTTCGGAGCGTTGAGTCCCCGAACGATGAGAGTGAGAAATTTAACACCGGTGGCAGTGGCCATAAGTGAATACTATAAGAAAAGCCATTGTGACGAGTGTGAGGGGCCGACATGGGATAGGTCAGAGAGCGGGAGCAAGCGGGCGAGGGCGGCAACCAATAAATTGACACCCCACTGCCATCATGGAATGCTGTGGGGTAGTCGAGTGGGAAAGATAGGTCGGTGGAAGTCGCTTATTCCACGAGAGGACGGCACATAGCGTGTGCAGTGATTTGGGTACAGACAGTGTGGGAGGGGAGGACGCTCAGAGTACAACCTAGAAAAAGAAAAGTGCACGTTAATAGGAACAATAAGCACAGGCCAACAGGATCTAAACTGTTGACCCAGGACTTGTCAGGGCCAGCTCATAACAACGCCAGCCATACAAGGGAAGTCACTCCACAGAGGTCTGGATCTGTGGGACAGTATGATGGCGACTGCAGATTCCAGGCCATCCAGATCCCCGAGGCCTTCAACCATCGAGGCTAGCAGTAGTTTGAATGTTCCCACTGGCGGGGCAGTGTACAAGAGGCTGCTGTAAGAGGAGTGAGGGGATACGGTGAGTGCTGTGTGCCTCTGGCCAGGGATAGGCCAATCCATATCTTGTCATAGGACCCTTGTGAGCAGTGGGGGACCAGTCCGGCAGCGATGCTCCCAACGGGCAGGAGGTTGTCCTATATGGGAGTGCACAGGAGACCAGTGTCCACTCCCTGCGGAGAGCATTATTGTAGGGCCCAGCAGCCTAGACCAATCCCGATGTCGAAGGGGACGGAGGGGAGGAAGTCGCTAGACTGCAAAGATGCTGAATAATGTCTTTCTTGGCTTTGTGAGACAGGAGGTCCCTGTTGCATTTAGAAGCATTTCTGGATGCCACTGTGGCCCATGAGGGGCGCTTGGCTATATGGCCCTGGGAGTTGGGTGAAGACGGGCTGCACCACCTGACCCCGAAGTCGGCAAAATATTCAGAGGGCACAAAGCTTCTTTCAGCAGCCGGATGATGGCAGGCTCATTCAAAGATGATGGTGAAAGGGGGGCTCCACTGGTAGAGAATGTTGTGGCCCAAAGCTTATTGGTAATTAGCCGAAAGTCTCTGCGGCGTCGTAATGTGGTGGGCGCAAGATCCTAAAATAGCTGGATGGTATAGCCCTTGTATACCAGATCTACCTTCTTCTGGGAGGCTTGCAGAATGGTCTCTTTCTCCACAAAGAAGTGCACCCATGAGAGGATATCCGGAGGAAAGTCTGGTTGTCCTGGAACCACCGCCACCCGATGTGTTCAGTCCAGCATTGTCAAAGCCATGATGCTGGAGCCCTATATGCATTTCGGGAGGCCCCTAATGTGGATATTGTTCCTCCGGTTGTGGTTTTCAATATCTTTGTGCTACAGTTGAAGGTCAGTTTGCTGATCTTCTAGAGTTTCCATCCGGTGCCAGAGGGCCTCCATCTTTTCTGTGCGGGAGTTCAACATTTGTTCCATGCCATTCACTTGTTCGCCAAGCCCATGGACATCACATTTGATTTCATGAATGAAGAACTTGAATTCAGTCTTAAGGGATCCTATCTCTATTTGAAGTTACTGGAGGAAATTGTCCATGTAGGCTTGAGGGAGGGGTGCAGATCCTGTGACTTCAGAGGGGAGTCCTTCATTGGCCGAGGAAGGATCGTTAGTCGGTATATTCACTTTGTGCCACATGGTGCCTTTAGCCGCAGCTTCAGACATGACCTTAGTGGACTTGCCACGGGGCATTGGAAGGCTCCAGTAGTAAGTCAAGGGGTGCTGCCGCTTCAGACAGAGGGCCCCAGCCATGCAGCTCAAGGAGAGGGGTACACTGAAGACAGAGTGGAGTGCCCAAGAGGCCGTGGGCATGGGTAGTAAAGTGCTGATGTAGGCCCACCCGGGTCTGTCAGGAGGCCGGCTGGCTTTATCCAAGGGTATTAAGGGGGAGCACCTCCGGTGCCACGGAACATATGTTCTCAGGGCATTAGCTCAGTCTCCCCTTACAGAATGAGAAGGGGCACGGGCCCAGAGCAGGTAGTGCAAAGGAGGGCACACAAATGTTTACCTCTCCAGTCCCGAATCCTTAGGTAGTGAATCCAGTAGATGCTGGGCCTCTCTGCCTAAATGGCCCCCGGGGTCTCAGCAAACTCCGGCATACGCCTCAGGCAGTAGCAGTTGCACCCCTTCACAACAGTGGGCAGCGAAGCAGCAATAGGAAGACCAAGAGGCTTCCCCTACCAGAGCACAAGATGCAGTCTTGAATACGGGGCCCCACCAGGCTGACCAACAGGCGGGGGCCACTAGGATATGTGTGAGGTTTGGTGTGGGGCTTGTAGCAGGGGTATGCCAGGTGGGGCTAGTATCTTCCACCCCCAGTTGCCTCTCACCTCATTGCGCCACTCCTGCAAGGACTGAAATGTGGTCTTGAATTTTCCGTTAGGCCCCATCCCTGGGGCCTAGTCCCAGGCCTCCAGCCATTCACCAGCAGCAGGGGAAAGGTTTGGCAAGACTCCAGCAGTCTGCAGCAGGGACCCGCCAAGACAGTCAATGAAGCAGCTCTTACCCCTGCCTAGGCACAGAGGTGGCCGCAACCAGGCCGATGGGATCCCCAACAAGTCAGTAGGGTGCTACTGCTGACTGTGTCTCACCAAAGCAGTACACACCGCCGGGCCTCCCCCAGGGGCCGTTGCATTGATATGCAATGCAGGGAAGAGTCGGCTCTAGCGGGGGCCGTAGTCCACCAGACACGCTCAGCAGTGGCAGCAGGGTGTGTTCAAAGTCCCTGGCAGAGTGCTTCTACTGTATGTCGGTTGCTAGGTCTGCCTCATATCAACGCCATCCTCGACTCCTCCCAGTCCAGATTCCGCAGCAACTCAGCACCGAGACCGCCCTTCTCGCTGCCACCGATGATATCCGCATGCTACTCGACCAGGGCCACACTGCGGCCCTCATCCAACGACCTCTCCGCATCCTTCAACACCGTCTCACACCGTACTCTTGCTGCCAGACTCCACGACGCCGGCATATGAGGAACCGCCCTCGACTGGATACGCTAATTTCTCTCCAGCATAACCCAAAGGATCAGACTCCCTCCCCCTTCCTCTCCGAACCTACAGAGATCAACTGTGGAGTACCCCAAGGACCTTCGCTCAGCCCCACGCTCTTCAACATCCACATGGCCCCTCCTCGCCGCCATCATCAGACCTCATGGGCTCAGCATAGTATCTTACGCCGACAACACTCCGCTCATCCTCTCTCTCACGCAGAACCCCGAAGACACCAGACTCAGCTTCCAAGAAGGAATGAAAGATGTCGCAGCTTGGATGAGTGACAGCTGCCTAAAACTGAACTTTGAGAAGAGAGGTCCTCGTCCTTGAACCCTCCCCCACTGCATGGGACAGCTCCTGGTGGCCCCCTTCCCTCGTAATCTCACTTACCCGGACCGACTACGCCGAGAACCTCGGCATCATTCTAGACTCCTCTCTCACCTTGACCCGCCAGATCAATGCCGTAGCCTCCACCTGCTTCAACTCCCTCCGCAAGACATTCAAGTGGATCACCCCCCCGCCGAATGCAGAAAGACCGTCACCAACGCACTCATAACCAGCAGACTGGACTACGACAACGCTCTCTATGCCAGGATCAACAGGACCCTGCTACACAAGCTCCAAACCATCCAGAACACCGCAGCCAAACTGGTCCTCGGAACCCCACGACACGAGCACATGACCCAGCACCTAGGAAACCTCCACTGGCTCCCCATCGAGAAGAGAGTAACCTTCAAGCTACTCACCCACCCCTACAAATCCCTCCACATCATCGGACCCAAATACCTCAACGAAAGAGTCTCCTTCCACGTACCCTATAGGAACCTCCGCTCTGCCAACTTCGCCCTGGCAGAGACCACATGCATCCGCAGAACCAGAGCAGGCGAAAGAGCCTTCTCCTCCGTCACAGCAAAGACCCGGAACAAGCTCACAGTCAACACCAGACACTCCCCAACTCTGCACACCTTCAGGAAGAGCCTCAAGACCTGGCTCTTCAACTGATCCGGAGCTGCACCACGCCCCTAGCGCCTTGAGACTCTCACGGGTGAGTAGTGCGATTTATAAACCCCTGATTGATTGATTGATGTATATCTGGGCTGCCACTCCGCACATCCCTTGCCCCCATCCATCCTCTGAGACCTCTGATGCAGGGAGGTGTCAGCTGACCAAGGCTTCCGACTACCGGAACTGAAGGCTACCCAGGTCACCGCTTGAGACTCTGCAATGTCGGTCTGGCTGCAGTACCCGCGGACCGAGGAGGGCGAGCCCCCGGAGTCCTAGACAAGATGGCGGTGGCACGGCCTCTGCTCAAGCTGCCCAATGGCAGCGCTGCTCGCAGTGTGCGGACGGGTCCCAAGCAACCAGCAGAGTTCCCAAAGGACACAGGGGTACTAGGGCTTTCAGCCTGCCATGCAGAGTGAGTAATTTCGGCCTGATTTGGTGGATTTCTATAGATAGGCCTCGGGGTCCAGAGCTTGGGCAAAGTGCATCTTAGGCAATCCTCCATTAGGCTGTGCCCCCTCATTAGTACAATTTAGAGGAGGCTTTTTAGGATATCTGTCCAAAGTAGTATTGTACTTCATTATCCACCAATATGAGTTGTCATAATTCACTTTGATTACTCCTTGATGGCCAGCAAGACCTACTTCATGGTATTCTCAAATTCCTCAGCTCTGGAACAGTCTCTCTAACGTAGCTTCCTGCAGCACTGCAACCCCATGTGCATGGACAATGTCGAAACATTATAGAATTCATTTTGTAATGGTAAAGGGTGTTAACCCACATTTGGTCTCACAAAAAATGATTTCTCTCCACCAATGTCCCTTAATGCGTAGTTGATGGTGTGGGTGGTATGTCTTTCTTGAATGCCGCATGTCCACCCACATGCCACTTGTCTTGACTGTTAGGTGATTTTGTGATTACAGTGCGGGGGATAAATGGTTGATGTTAATATGTCTACTTGCTTTTTTTGTTTTTCTTAATTTCCAGAATTTTTATTTGAAGCTCAAGTATCAATATATGCACCTACTTCAGATACCATACAATAAAACATGTAATACAACACGATCACTAGGTTTAAAAAAGCTACAACATTGTGATCAAGAAAGAGCATATAACGGTCCTTGGTGGAATATAGTAAGTTTACCTGAAATGTTGGTGAATAATTTTTCCACCTATTTTGGTTTGTTTCATTTCCAAAATCTGTTGCATGCAGACGACACAATCCTTGGATTATGTTTGTATGAATCTGAAAACATCTTTTGAAGCCCTGATAAATAACTCTACTTCCCAGTTAGCTATTAGAAGTAAAACATAATGCTGTTTGGAAAGGAATGCTGCCATTACATCGCTGGTAACTGTAAGTTATACTAACTTTACATTGGTAGTATTATACTTTGCAGATAAGCATTTAATCAATAAAATGTATGTATTGATATATATATATATATATATATATATTCAAAATGGATATATATGTAAGAAAATACATTTTCTAATTTAATGTTGAGAAATTATTAGTCATTTTTAATATATTTATAGTTAAAAAATAAAGTAAATATTGTTATCAATAGCAATTTAATAAAATATGTATTTTATATCTAATTATTTTATATGCATAATTATATATACTCAACTTTAGGTAAAATAATGAATAGGTATTAATATATTTATATCATAACTTAAAGGGAATATGAAGTTGATTAACATTCATTGATTGAAACTTGCGTAGTATCTACTTTAGATCTAATAATTTTAAACATATAGTGATATTTGATATGGTTTTAGCCTGAACATAAAGCCAGCTGTTGTTAATTTTAAAATAAAATTATAATTAATTTAATTTTTCCTTTTTCAAAGGGCTTTTTTAGGTTCAGAGGTAGGTTGTGTTTTATGATATAAGTTTGATAAGGCTCATGGATGGTGAGTGTTATGGAGGTCAGGGGTATTTATGGTTCAGATGTGGGTACTAATTTGGGGAGTAAGTTTTTTTTTTAAGTTGTAGTAGTGGGTAGTGATTTGGGGATGTAAGGAGTTTTTTGGGTCCAGGAATGACGTGTTTTGTGAGGTAAAAGGGTGTTCTAGGGTTCAAGGGTGGGTAGTGATTTGAGGTAAGGGTTTTGTTTGGGGGTGGGTTATGATGTAGGGTAAGGTTTGTTTAAGGTTCTGGGGTGGGTAGTGCTATGGAGTGTAAAGGGCTTCTTATATGTAGTATACAGTGTTTTGTGGAATAAGGGTATTAAGGATTTAGAGATGGGTAGTGTTTTGGGGTAAGGGGTTTTTAGGATTCAGGGATGGGAAGTGTTAGGGGGTGTGTACTGATTTGGGCGTAAGAAGATGTTTATGGTTCATAGTTGGATAGAGCTTTAGGGTTTAAGTCGTTTTGAAAATAATACAAAGTTTATAAGCCAGTGTCAAAGTTATGTAATTAGAATTACTATAAAAGCACTACTAATAAATTATATGGACAATGGTTATTTATACTAAAATTAATTATTTCGAAAATACGGGATTATTTGCATTAAATAAATAAGACCTATATATTTACACTTGTTTATTAAATTTTGAAAATACAATTGTGAATAACATAAATTGTAAGTATTAAATGTATGACATTTTAAAATTACATATATAATTCTTTCAAGGGCTTTATTTCAATATTAAAACAAATAATCATAAAAGCACATCACATCAACATTATAAAAAACAACAATAGATAGCAGCTACAGGTATAAGTAATAAATATAAAAATGAGCTAAAAATAGATATCTTGCGAGGCATGGCACCAAATGGCGAGCCCCGTCTGAGCTCCCATGCCGGGATCTTCCGCACTACCTAACCCTGCAGCCCGTTGCACAGTTAGAAGGCATGGGGTGACGGTTGATGCCTTTGGCTGTGTGGGGTCCCGCCTTACACTGCTGGAGGCCTGGGACAGAGTGAAGCTCCACTACCCATGTGGTAACTGCCATGCCTGCTCCACTACAGCCCACAGTAAACGTTTGATCTTGGAGGACTTCATCTGGGAACAACAAGGACACTCCAACTGCAATACTACGAACTGCATTTATCTCATCACGTGCCCATGCGGTCTCAGATATATTGGGATGACCTCACGCCCCATCAAAACACGTATAAGTGAGCATAAGAGTACCATCCGACGGGGACGGACAGCTACCAAGCTGACCAACCACTTCCTGGAGGTTGGACATAACTGCGATCAAATATCATGGACAGTACTCGAATCCAGACCGTTCTGGAACACCCAAGCCCTCCTGCGCCAGGAACAACGCTGGGTGTTCCGCCTTCATACTGACACCAAAGGGCTCGAGATACCCTGGGTGGAACTCTGACCAGGCTCCCTGCATATACCCCATACAGATCAACTCTCTCTACACTTCTGACTATGCAGCTGCTTGAGGTCCTGTAACTCGGATATACATTACCTACAGCGTGGGATATGTACCTTTGTAAATAACATACTATATGCCCCAGATCCAGTTTACTGCCTTTCCGCACTGACTACTATACACATCCTTTTCAATATTATACTCATGGGATTGGGTCTTCACTTCACTACTCGTATTCGCGTGTCAGACGCTGTGCGCAGGCGCACTTCCCCGTTAACACTAGGGCCGTGTATACCACTGTGCACATGCGCTTATGACTAGTTAATACTCTTCGAGTATGTGCCTCTTCGAGACACTACCCACAACGCGTGCGCAGCAACCAGCGGCCGTCAGTCAGCATTTCTCGTGCACTGAACAGGAAGTGGAAGACGCCTTCACCAGTACTATTTTAGTGGGATACCCAACACAGCCCGCACTACCAACAGGCAGCCGCTGGCAGAGGGTAGGTGCTGAATGAGCCGGCCCCTGACGCAACCGTGAGTACTCAACCACGATGGGACCCCACAAGCTACGTTAACGATAATCATACGCAGCGTTTCCACGCTAAAGGGGACTAGAGGTAACACTGCTGAAATGTGTGTCTTTTTCTATTTTAGCAAATAGGGCACGGGCAGCCAACGGCCAAGCCTAGGAAGCCCTCACTCACACACACGAGGGTAAGCAGCGTAGTGCGTGTGTTTGTGTGTAACGTCTTTTCTGATATATCTGTCAGTTATGTTTGGTTTACCCCTCCGGGGTAGACAAAGCACACACACGTGATTTGAGCAGTAACATGAGTCATTGTTAAATTATCAATACTAGGACCGGTGAGGCCCTAATCTCCACGCACAGTTGCGTTTAGGTGGATACCTTGAAACTTCTCAAAACTGTAGTTATTCTTAAACAGACTCAATCCAACATTGTGGTGAATAAATGAAAATTTTTTCGAAGCAATATCTCAATGATTATAGCAATTTATTCATTGCAAAAGTAATTGTTGATTAAATCTTCATTCATTTCTTCGTACAAATCCAAATTACACTCTTACAAGAAGTTCACTTTTTGTAAATGCCCAATGCATTTCGAGCCAACCGGCTCTTCGTCAGGGGCTAAGTATCTAAAGAAATAAATAAACAGTATATATTTACACGATAAACGTTACAATGATGGCAAAACATCAGTTTGCAAATACATGATCAAACTCAAAATTTCATAACAACATTCCATGCTGAAACACGACTGGGTAGTAAGTTCAGTGACCGAATAATGACCCAAAATGACCATCACCAGGAAATGTTTGAATAAAGTTGTGTAAATAGTGAAGAAAGCGAAAAAAACGAAAAAAAAACCAATGAAACTGTTACCTTGTAGATCAATGAAAAATCGCTGTTCAAAACGAAGAATTCAATCTGAAAACAGAACACATTGAAATGTGGTTTCTAAACAAAGAGAAAGAAACTGACAAAAGCGATAAGATGAAAAATCAAATGAAAAATCTTACCGACACAGTACAACGTGGTCGATTCAGTGAAGAGGAAACCTATCCGACTGCTGGTTCAAAAAATCACCAGGTGAAACTCATAGCGGCATGATGGGAGCATGCGCTTATATCAGAGCATATTAGACATGAACGAGGTGACTAAACAACGATGGGTAAAACTATCACGAGAAAGAAAACTACAATGAAAATAAACAAGGTGACTAAAAATACGCAGGCTCTAATCGAGGTTAAGGCTAACTCCTCTATTGAAAATGAACGAGGTGACTAAACGCGTAAGCCTGAAACAAGATGGGGGTAATGCTCGCGTGCATACTGTGCTGCTAAACTGAAAATAAACGAGGTGACTAAAAACGAGATAGATGGTGCCGCCATCTTGGAAGAGAGCGCAAAGAACCCATAGTGAAAAAATACTGTATTAATGGTAGAAGAATGGTAAAAAATACAAAATATACCGCGAAAAATTAAAGCATATATTGGTGGGGTCACTGGTCAGGGTAATCTAACCCAAGAAGAATGGTTAATCACATTGGTATATGTGAATATGCAGTACTATCCTGATACAAAAAAGCTCTAGCACACATACATCATAAATAACAAGCATAGTCTATTTTGTCATTGATGCCTTTTTCAATTAAGGTGTCCAAACGCTTGATCCAATAGGTCTCCCTCTGTAGGAGACTTCTAGTCAGATCTGTGTCTTGACGTTGCTCTACTCTTTCTAGCACAGAGAATCTGAGTTGGGCGATACTGTGCTTTTCTTCGTTCCAATGCATAGCCAAACTGCTGTGTTTATTGAATGTTCTGATTGTACTTTTGTGGTCAGATATCCGTGTTTTAATTTTTCTTTCGGTTTTGCCCACATACAACTTGCCACATGGACATTTGATGTAGTAGATGAGTTTGTTTGAATTGCAATCAGAAGTGTGGTGAAGTTGAATGATTTCTCCAGTGCATGGATGATTTAATGTGTTACCGATGATAACATTATTGCAATGGATGCAGTTATGACATTTACTCATTCCTTTGTAAGCGATGTTTCCTTGCTTAATTGGAGTATTGATAATTTCTTTAATATTTTTTGCGCGTTTATAAGCAAACATGGGAGGGTCTTTAAAAATGTTGTGAAAATCAGGCTCATTCTGTAACAATTCCCATCTTTTAATGATGATGTTCTTCACTTTACCAGATACTGTAGAGTATTTTGATACAAACACTTGTCTAGTTGTCTGCTTTCGTGGTCTGCTTAATAAGAGACTGTCTCTGTTGAATTTGGATGCGCGTTGTTTGGCTGATTCAATCACTTCTATAGGGTATCCCCTGGCAAGATACATTTGCTGTTGGAGTGATAAATTCTTCTCCGTATCCTCTGCAGTGGAGCAGATCCGTTTTATCCGCAAGAATTGAGACAATGGTAGGTTGTATTTTAGGCTGTTGGGATGGAAACTTTGGAAATGGAGCGCACTGTTCACATCTGTTTGCTTTTTGAAAACCTCCGTTTTTATGTGACCCGCTTCTTTGGTGAGAATGACATCAAGAAAAGATATTTTTGTCGGATCAATTGCATGGGTAAACTGAATGTGTTCATCAATTTGATTAAGTTGTTCAATTTTGCTTTCCAACATTTCCTGAGTGTTAATCCAGAGAATAAGTATATCATCAATGAATCTGCAATATAGCAGTAAATTTCCAGTCCATCCGATATCTTTGTAGATGTAGTCTGATTCAAATTTAGCCATGAAGGTGTTGGCATAAGCCGGAGCCCCGGCAAAGCCCATAGATGTGCCTTGTTGCTGCAAATAAAAATCATTATTCCAATAAAAGTAACTGTGATGTAAACAAAAATGTAAAAGTTCCAGAATGAACACTGTGTCTGCTCTGAGCGAAGATTGGCGCAGTAGAGCCCATTCTACCGCCTCCATGCCAGCTGAGTGAGGGATCGAAGTATATAAAGACTTGACATCTATGGTGCAAAAAATGATGTCTTCCATGAACTTTATTTTCTGTAGCTTTAATAAGAAATCTGTCGTATCTTTGATATACGAGGGCCATTCTTGAACCAGCGGTTGTAGGAAGTAGTCAATATAGTGTCCCAAGAGCTCGAAGATGGTTCCACAACCCGTTACTATGGGCCGCATTGGTGGATTAAACAAGTTCTTATGAATCTTTGGCAGCATATACAGAGTGGGTTTCCTTGGATACTTTACTGTCAAAAATTTTTGGGTGGTTTCACTTATCCATCCCATTTCTAAAGCATGATCTAGAATGCTTCCAAGCGTTTCCTTGAGCTCTAATATAGGATCTTGGTCCAGTTTTAGATAAGTTTGAATATCTGATACGTGTTCTTGTACTGCGTTGATGTAAAAGGAGCGATCCATAAGAACAATGGCGCCTCCTTTGTCTGCTTTTTGAATCTGTATATCTGTGTCCTTCTGAATGGATTTTAATGTATTTTTTTCTTGTAGAGTTAAATTCGAATTCTTCACTTTCCTGAATTGTAGTTTTTGTAGATCTTTCCTCACTAGGTTATCAAATGAGTCTATAATTTTATGCGAAATTGGTGCCTGATATGTGGATTTGGGTTTGAATTCAAGGAACTCTTTGGTTTGTGTGTCTTCCTTAGCTGGTAATACATTTGTAAAAAAATGTCGTAATCGTAGTATTCTAGTGAATCTGTATAGAGCTAGTTCGCATTCCAATAAATTGGTGTCATAAGTTGGAACATATCCAAGGCCTTTACTCAATGTTTGAATTTGTGAAGTGGTGATTTCCTTTGAAGAAATGTTGACTACTAGATTTACTTCTGGCTCCTTGTGCGTCCTTGTTTTGTGGTGGCTTCTCCTGGTTTTGCGCTTTTTGATGGACCCGGTGGTTGACTTGTGTCCTGGTCCCTGGATAAAAAATGTGTAGATCCAGATGCTCCTGATTCTTCAATGGTGTCTTTGGTGATGTCTTTGGTTGATTCTGAACTCGGTAGTTGACTTTTCGCTGTGGGTCTAGTGGTTGTGGTGTCGGTATCTGTGACTAAACTTTCCTCCGAGGAAGTATTCGTGGTTGGTTTTCTAGACTGTGGTCTTCTTTGTGCATAGACTTCCGCCCATGTATAAACTTCGTTGAGTTTATAATCCAACGTGTCACGTTTATATTTTCGTAATTTTCCTTCCTGTATTTCTTTCGTGTATTTATCCAGTCTCATGTTGATGTCATCTAAAGCATTTTTAAGCTCGTCGTCATTCATTCTCGTGGATAAGTTTTGTTTTATTTCTGAAATTTCCTTGGCAAGTTCATTGATAACTTTAGATAATTCTTCTACTAACAATAAGATTAAGTCAAGTGAGCACTTGTTCAGTATTGAATACCACCGTTCCATGAAATCTTTGTTTAAATGAAACCTGTATAGCATGGGTTTAATGGACATCCTCAACCCTCTTGGGATTCTTTTAGCTCTATGATATTGTATCAGGGTAGATGCATGAAGTCGTTGATTCATTTCTCTCTTCAAAGAGTACTCTAGTTGTTTTAATTGCTGAATGACAGTGTTGCCTTGCAAATCTGACGCTTTTACATCCTGTATCAGTGCATATATTTCTGATGCTTGTTCTGTTGAATAAGCTAGAGTACTAGCTCTGTTATCTGTCAAACTTGAAATGGAGTCGAATGACATGATTGGGTGCTCTCGTACCGGATGACTGTAATATTGAAACAACAAAATGGGTGGTAGAGGCACTCCGAGTTCGTGTTTGTGACAATGTTTTACTCGTTTAACACTTATTTTGGATAGCGTGCTGTGGAGTGGATTCCAACAGTCATGGATTCCTGACACTTCAAACCTTCAATACTAGGACCGGTGAGGCCCTAATCTCCACGCACAGTTGCGTTTAGGTGGATACCTTGAAACTTCTCAAAACTGTAGTTATTCTTAAACAGACTCAATCCAACATTGTGGTGAATAAATGAAAATTTTTTCGAAGCAATATCTCAATGATTATAGCAATTTATTCATTGCAAAAGTAATTGTTGATTAAATCTTCATTCATTTCTTCGTACAAATCCAAATTACACTCTTACAAGAAGTTCACTTTTTGTAAATGCCCAATGCATTTCGAGCCAACCGGCTCTTCGTCAGGGGCTAAGTATCTAAAGAAATAAATAAACAGTATATATTTACACGATAAACGTTACAATGATGGCAAAACATCAGTTTGCAAATACATGATCAAACTCAAAATTTCATAACAACATTCCATGCTGAAACACGACTGGGTAGTAAGTTCAGTGACCGAATAATGACCCAAAATGACCATCACCAGGAAATGTTTGAATAAAGTTGTGTAAATAGTGAAGAAAGCGAAAAAAACGAAAAAAAACCAATGAAACTGTTACCTTGTAGATCAATGAAAAATCGCTGTTCAAAACGAAGAATTCAATCTGAAAACAGAACACACTGAAATGTCGTTTCTAAACAAAGAGAAAGAAACTGACAAAAGCGATAAGATGAAAAATCAAATGAAAAATCTTACCGACACAGTACAACGTGGTCGATTCAGTGAAGAGGAAACCTATCCGACTGCTGGTTCAAAAAATCACCAGGTGAAACTCATAGCGGCATGATGGGAGCATGCGCTTATATCAGAGCATATTAGACATGAACGAGGTGACTAAACAACGATGGGTAAAACTATCACGAGAAAGAAAACTACAATGAAAATAAACAAGGTGACTAAAAATACGCAGGCTCTAATCGAGGTTAAGGCTAACTCCTCTATTGAAAATGAACGAGGTGACTAAACGCGTAAGCCTGAAACAAGATGGGGGTAATGCTCGCGTGCATACTGTGCTGCTAAACTGAAAATAAACGAGGTGACTAAAAACGAGATAGATGGTGCCGCCATCTTGGAAGAGAGCGCAAAGAACCCATAGTGAAAAAATACTGTATTAATGGTAGAAGAATGGTAAAAAATACAAAATATACCGCGAAAAATTAAAGCATATATTGGTGGGGTCACTGGTCAGGGTAATCTAACCCAAGAAGAATGGTTAATCACATTGGTATATGTGAATATGCAGTACTATCCTGATACAAAAAAGCTCTAGCACACATACATCATAAATAACAAGCATAGTCTATTTTGTCATTGATGCCTTTTTCCATTAAGGTGTCCAAACGCTTGATCCAATAGGTCTCCCTCTGTAGGAGACTTCTAGTCAGATCTGTGTCTTGACGTTGCTCTACTCTTTCTAGCCATGTTTTGCCATCATTGTAACGTTTATCGTGTAAATATATACTGTTTATTTATTTCTTTAGATACTTAGCCCCTGACGAAGAGCCGGTTGGCTCGAAATGCATTGGGCATTTACAAAAAGTGAACTTCTTGTAAGAGTGTAATTTAGATTTGTACGAAGAAATGAATGAAGATTTAATCAACAATTACTTTTGCAATGAATAAATTGCTATAATCATTGAGATATTGCTTCGAAAAAATTTTCATTTATTCACCACAATGTTGGATTGAGTCTGTTTAAGAATAACTACAGTTTTGAGAAGTTTCAAGGTATCCACCTAAACGCAACTGTGCGTGGAGATTAGGGCCTCACCGGTCCTAGTATTGAAGGTTTGAAGTGTCAGGAATCCATGACTGTTGGAATCCACTCCACAGCACGCTATCCAAAATAAGTGTTAAACGAGTAAAACATTGTCACAAACACGAACTCGGAGTGCCTCTACCACCCATTTTGTTGTTTCAATAGTACAGTCATCCGGTACGAGAGCACCCAATCATGTCATTCGACTCCATTTCAAGTTTGACAGATAACAGAGCTAGTACTCTAGCTTATTCAACAGAACAAGCATCAGAAATATATGCACTGATACAGGATGTAAAAGCGTCAGATTTGCAAGGCAACACTGTCATTCAGCAATTAAAACAACTAGAGTACTCTTTGAAGAGAGAAATGAATCAACGACTTCATGCATCTACCCTGATACAATATCATAGAGCTAAAAGAATCCCAAGAGGGTTGAGGATGTCCATTAAACCCATGCTATACAGGTTTCATTTAAACAAAGATTTCATGGAACGGTGGTATTCAATACTGAACAAGTGCTCACTTGACTTAATCTTATTGTTAGTAGAAGAATTATCTAAAGTTATCAATGAACTTGCCAAGGAAATTTCAGAAATAAAACAAAACTTATCCACGAGAATGAATGACGACGAGCTTAAAAATGCTTTAGATGACATCAACATGAGACTGGATAAATACACGAAAGAAATACAGGAAGGAAAATTACGAAAATATAAACGTGACACGTTGGATTATAAACTCAACGAAGTTTATACATGGGCGGAAGTCTATGCACAAAGAAGACCACAGTCTAGAAAACCAACCACGAATACTTCCTCGGAGGAAAGTTTAGTCACAGATACCGACACCACAACCACTAGACCCACAGCGAAAAGTCAACTACCGAGTTCAGAATCAACCAAAGACATCACCAAAGACACCATTGAAGAATCAGGAGCATCTGGATCTACACATTTTTTATCCAGGGACCAGGACACAAGTCAACCACCGGGTCCATCAAAAAGCGCAAAACCAGGAGAAGCCACCACAAAACAAGGACGCACAAGGAGCCAGAAGTAAATCTAGTAGTCAACATTTCTTCAAAGGAAATCACCACTTCACAAATTCAAACATTGAGTAAAGGCCTTGGATATGTTCCAACTTATGACACCAATTTATTGGAATGCGAACTAGCTCTATACAGATTCACTAGAATACTACGATTACGACATTTTTTTACAAATGTATTACCAGCTAAGGAAGACACACAAACCAAAGAGTTCCTTGAATTCAAACCCAAATCCACATATCAGGCACCAATTTCGCATAAAATCATAGACTCATTTGATAACCTAGTGAGGAAAGATCTACAAAAACTACAATTCAGGAAAGTGAAGAATTCGAATTTAACTCTACAAGAAAAAAATACATTAAAATCCATTCAGAAGGACACAGATATACAGATTCAAAAAGCAGACAAAGGAGGCGCCATTGTTCTTATGGATCGCTCCTTTTACATCAACGCAGTACAAGAACACGTATCAGATATTCAAACTTTTCTAAAACTGGACCAAGATCCTATATTAGAGCTCAAGGAAACGCTTGGAAGCATTCTAGATCATGCTTTAGAAATGGGATGGATAAGTGAAACCACCAAAAATTTTTGACAGTAGAGTATCCAAGGAAACCCACTCTGTATATGCTGCCAAAGATTCATAAGAACTTGTTTAATCCACCAATGCGGCCCATAGTAACGGGTTGTGGAACCATCTTCGAGCCCTTGGGACACTATATTGACTACTTCCTACAACCGCTGGTTCAAGAATGGCCCTCGTATATCAAAGATACGACAGATTTTTTATTAAAGCTACAGAAAATAAAGTTCATGGAAGACATTTTTTGCACCATAGATGTCAAGTCTTTATATACTTCGATCCCTCACTCAGCTGGCATGGAGGCGGTAGAATGGGCTCTACTGCGCCAATCTTCGCTCAGAGCAGACAAAGTGTTCATTCTGGAACTTTTACATTTTTGTTTACATCACAGTTACTTTTATTGGAATAATGATTTTTATTTGCAGCAACAAGGCACATCTATGGGCTTTGCCGGGGCTCCGGCTTATGCCAACACCTTCATGGCTAAATTTGAATCAGACTACATCTACAAAGATATCGGATGGACTGGAAATTTACTGCTATATTGCAGATTCATTGATGATATACTTATTCTCTGGATTAACACTCAGGAAATGTTGGAAAACAAAATTGAACAACTTAATCAAATTGATGAACACATTCAGTTTACCCATGCAATTGATCCGACAAAAATATCTTTTCTTGATGTCATTCTCACCAAAGAAGCGGGTCACATAAAAACGGAGGTTTTCAAAAAGCAAACAGATGTGAACAGTGCGCTCCATTTCCAAAGTTTCCATCCCAACAGCCTAAAATACAACCTACCATTGTCTCAATTCTTGCGGATAAAACGGATCTGCTCCACTGCAGAGGATACGGAGAAGAATTTATCACTCCAACAGCAGATGTATCTTGCCAGGGGATACCCTATAGAAGTGATTGAATCAGCCAAACAACGCGCATCCAAATTCAACAGAGACAGTCTCTTATTAAGCAGACCACGAAAGCAGACAACTAGACAAGTGTTTGTATCAAAATACTCTACAGTATCTGGTAAAGTGAAGAACATCATCATTAAAAGATGGGAATTGTTACAGAATGAGCCTGATTTTCACAACATTTTTAAAGACCCTCCCATGTTTGCTTATAAACGCGCAAAAAATATTAAAGAAATTATCAATACTCCAATTAAGCAAGGAAACATCGCTTACAAAGGAATGAGTAAATGTCATAACTGCATCCATTGCAATAATGTTATCATCGGTAACACATTAAATCATCCATGCACTGGAGAAATCATTCAACTTCACCACACTTCTGATTGCAATTCAAACAAACTCATCTACTACATCAAATGTCCATGTGGCAAGTTGTATGTGGGCAAAACCGAAAGAAAAATTAAAACACGGATATCTGAGCACAAAAGTACAATCAGAACATTCAATAAACACAGCAGTTTGGCTATGCATTGGAACGAAGAAAAGCACAGTATCGCCCAACTCAGATTCTCTGTGCTAGAAAGAGTAGAGCAACGTCAAGACACAGATCTGACTAGAAGTCTCCTACAGAGGGAGACCTATTGGATCAAGCGTTTGGACACCTTAATGGAAAAAGGCATCAATGACAAAATAGACTATGCTTGTTATTTATGATGTATGTGTGCTAGAGCTTTTTTGTATCAGGACAGTACTGCATATTCACATATACCAATGTGATTAACCATTCTTCTTGGGTTAGATTACCCTGACCAGTGACCCCACCAATATATGCTTTAATTTTTCGCGGTATATTTTGTATTTTTTACCATTCTTCTACCATTAATACAGTATTTTTTCACTATGGGTTCTTTGCGCTCTCTTCCAAGATGGCGGCACCATCTATCTCGTTTTTAGTCACCTCGTTTATTTTCAGTTTAGCAGCACAGTATGCACGCGAGCATTACCCCCATCTTGTTTCAGGCTTACGCGTTTAGTCACCTCGTTCATTTTCAATAGAGGGGTTAGCCTTAACCTCGATTAGAGCCTGCGTATTTTTAGTCACCTTGTTTATTTTCATTGTAGTTTTCTTTCTCGTGATAGTTTTACCCATCGTTGTTTAGTCACCTCGTTCATGTCTAATATGCTCTGATATAAGCGCATGCTCCCATCATGCCGCTATGAGTTTCACCTGGTGATTTTTTGAACCAGCAGTCGGATAGGTTTCCTCTTCACTGAATCGACCACGTTGTACTGTGTCGGTAAGATTTTTCATTTGATTTTTCATCTTATCGCTTTTGTCAGTTTCTTTCTCTTTGTTTAGAAACGACATTTCAGTGTGTTCTGTTTTCAGATTGAATTCTTCGTTTTGAACAGCGATTTTTCATTGATCTACAAGGTAACAGTTTCATTGGTTTTTTTTCGTTTTTTTCGCTTTCTTCACTATTTACACAACTTTATTCAAACATTTCCTGGCGATGGTCATTTTGGGTCATTATTCGGTCACTGAACTTACTACCCAGTCGTGTTTCAGCATGGAATGTTGTTATGAAATTTTGAGTTTGATCATGTATTTGCAAACTGATGTTTTGCCATCATTGTAACGTTTATCGTGTAAATATATACTGTTTATTTATTTCTTTAGATACTTAGCCCCTGACGAAGAGCCGGTTGGCTCGAAATGCATTGGGCATTTACAAAAAGTGAACTTCTTGTAAGAGTGTAATTTGGATTTGTACGAAGAAATGAATGAAGATTTAATCAACAATTATTTTTGCAATGAATAAATTGCTATAATCATTGAGATATTGCTTCGAAAAAAATTTCATTTATTCACCACAATGTTGGATTGAGTCTGTTTAAGAATAACTACAGTTTTGAGAAGTTTCAAGGTATCCACCTAAACGCAACTGTGCGTGGAGATTAGGGCCTCACCGGTCCTAGTATTGAAGGTTTGAAGTGTCAGGAATCCATGACTGTTGGAATCCACTCCACAGCACGCTATCCAAAATAAGTGTTAAACGAGTAAAACATTGTCACAAACACGAACTCGGAGTGTCTCTACCACCCATTTTGTTGTTTCATTGTTAAATTATGGCACCACATCCGGGGCTTGCATTTCACTTCTATTAACTGACAACTACCACCTTGCGAGTGCCTCCATGTCAATATTTTTGACTAATCGTATCATTTGATCGTATGACTTGGGATTTCCCTGCGACCACTTAAACTCCTTCCCTCACCCCTGATGCTGTATCTACCTCTCTGTTGTCACGTCTGTTACGGATGTCATGTGGCTGATGTGGCACACTGATATGATTCTTTTCTTTTTTGAGCTATCAGATGACTGACTGCGAAACTACCTTTTGGATGGCAATCGGGGGCACGGACAGTTCTCGCCGTGCTATGCCTGATATACTGTTGTTATTAGTATTTTTATCAGTATCATCTCAAACCTCCATTGGTGTTTGTTGTCCCCCTCCTTTACTCTCCCATCCTTTCCCCTCCCGTTTTTATCCCCTTCTAGGTAACACAAGTCTTGGAATGCTCTGAGGAAATTACTCTTAGACTTACACTGCTGATTAGGTCATTGCACCCCGCAGTTTTGAACCAAACACACCCTCTCACTGACGCGGGTTACCTTCCCAATCCATGGAACCCCCGTATATACCGTGCACATCCTTTCACATAGTTAGGTCCTGAAGAAACGCCACTGACCTTTATAGGCAAAGCAGGCGTGAAACATGTCGACCTTTTTCTGAGTCACATAAGCACCTTGCGCCCACTAGTGACTCCCTGACCTTCTGGTCTTTTTATTTTACCAGGGGTCCCCGCAACATTAAAAAAGCGTATTTGGACACCCCTAGGTAATTTTATTCACTAACTTTGCACGCACGTAACCACCTGTTTCTTGGATCCTTTCCTTCTTACCCCTGTTTTATCCCACACACTCGCACTCACCTATAGGCTTTTTCTCTTTAAAAGATCTCCGCAAAAGAGACCCTTCAGGGGACCGTCGGGCATTGAAGCGCCGGCCCGACGAGGAGCAATAAAAAGCCCGATGATGAAGCAAGACATCCTTCGGGGTGTGTGAGGGCAAACAAGAGGCTACACTGAGTCCTCCCCTTCGGGATTGGATCCTTGATACTGGGGATAGTTCTCTCTGCCTCTTTTCACCTTCACCTCTCCCTCACCTCCACTTCTTCCTCCCTTCTACACTTTCTCTCTTTCTCCCTCTCTCTTTTCCCCTCTCTGTAATTCTTCTACTTTCCCCGTTGAGTAGGTGGTCACTAATATTGTTTCACCCCCAACTTGGAACAATGTCCTTATTGATATAACAATTAATACTGGAGCATGGACATTGGACCATAACTAGCTCCTGGTCCCCCCTTCTTTTGTTGATACGGAGTGAAGCTTGCCATTGGCATCCAACTCCTCGCAGGCATCAGGCCCAAGATTGCCACCCTGTATTTTTGTGCCGGCTGCTCCTGATTCTCTCAGCTGGTGCGACTGCTTGGGGCTTCAACTTCAAGACCAGGGACGACTCTGCCTTCTTCGCCTTAGATTGTGGGGGATGACGTTCGGCGGATGCCCCTGCCCTCGGCCGGATCCTGCTGGATGCTGTGATGGGCCAACTGCCCAGGCAAGGATTAAGTGGAGGCAGATGCTCGGTGGGCAACGGGTTTCATAGGGCCCGAGCTGTCGGGCCCAGCATGAAGATAAAGGCACTACTGAACGCGTGCCAGGTGCTTTGAAGGTAACGTTGTGGGCCCAGTGAGTCTAGGGGCTCATAGTCTCTCACCAGCTGTCTCTTGTGGGGACATTTTGCATTGCCTGAGGCATCACCTCCCATTTCTAACCCAATCGGCCACTCCGGGGCATCTGCGGTGAGCTGCGCGGCCTGGCTGGTGACCTCCTCCATGGCTTCTACACCCAGTAAGCACCCCTAGAACTCAATCCATCAAAGACATGCCGATGTCCTCCAAAAAGGCCAAACCGGATGGGTTGAGAACTGCTGTAGAGGATGCCCCGGCAGGCGATGAGGGGACTCCCGCAGACCTTTCTTCATCTGCAGTGAGGGAAGACATCCAACTATTGCACTCAGAAATGAAGAAGGGCCTCACTGCTCTCCGTGCAGACTTCACAATAGTTGGTAAAGCAGGTGGAGCTGCGCTTGAAGGAGGTAGAAGCTACCGTAGGGCAGCGAGGGCAGGAGCACAACAATTTTGCAGAATGAGTCGGTCGCACCTTTGGAGTCACAGCAGATGTCTTTGTCTGATACTACAGAGGACTATGAAGACTGTTCCAGATGGAATAATGTGAGGATTAGAGGCATTCGCGTCTCCATATCCAATGCCGACCTGGAAAGTCACGTCTAAGCTCTGTTTCTCAACATCCTCCAGGGCTCAGATGAAAGAAAAATTATCCTTGACTGTACACACCATGTCTTCTTCTCATATCAACAATGCAACTGTCTTGCATCAGCTACGGTTCACTCTGGACAATAAACTGGTCACAGCGCAGATACAAGATGCTTGAGTTCTTCTTAAGCTGGCACCCACGGAGGAAAGCAAAGAGCAGGCAATCGAAACATTGGGGCTGTGTTGGCTGGGTGCTGGCATCCAACCAGTTAAAAAAAGGCACCAAAATCATCTAGAAAATCGGCACGTTGGCGGGACAGGAGCCCTGTCCCACTGTTGGCAGACAAGGAGCGACCAAGTGCCTTTGACGCATCACCTTGAACATGTCAGCTTATATTGTCTCTGAGCGCAATATATAGACACCCTGATGGACTAGAGGTGGACTTCTTGCTACTTTGTGGGTTAACCCCCATGCCTCATCCTATCTGATTACATATCTTTCTTGCTAGGTGGTGGGTGGGAGGAGGGGGGTCCCTGGAGGACTGGCAGCTGCCCCTCAGTTAAGATTGAGGTGGGATATTCAGCAGGTTGATTTGGGGCTTAATATTGTTTTCATTCCTTTTTCGTTTACATTTCTTTTATTGATTTTTTTTGGTTGAAGAACAGGTATTACATGTGCGCATACTTCGGTTATGAGCAGACTCGGGAAATAGACATTCAAGTTGAAAGTCGCTTAAACAGCATTACATATCATAATCCATAATATTTTCCAGAGTTAGCGTTATCGTACTTCTCACAGCCAGGCAACGTGACCGACAAGAATTGGACATTGGTGACAGTGCTGTAAGCTCCCATGTCTGCATGTGACAAGCTGGGGATGGGTGAGGTAGGGCAGGTGGGACGGGTAGGGGATGGGGGAAGGAGGAAGAGGTGAGGTCAAGGTATGAATAGTATAAACTTTTGCCCAACTTATCTCTCTTTCGTTCCCCAGCGCTTCCTTTCCACCCACAGTTTTAATCAGTGGTGATATACACCTTTCCCGTCAGATGGTATGGATCCTGGGCATGTGTGTGAGGTTCTAGGATATATGGCCGTTTGGCAGCCCACCTATTGGGCCGTACTGGTGTCCCTGTTATGCTTCACATCATGCCGTTATCGGTGCTTCGTCAGTGCTCATGGTAGGTGTGTGGGGTACCACATTTGTTTGCCTTGTGTTGACAAGACTGGAAATATTGTTTTGCTTTATGTTGTACTGTTTACCCTATGTTCCCTTTTCTATGTCTTTAAGGGTTGTGAAAACCTACCATGCACACATTTACTGGAAGTTCCTCTCTGGCAACAGGGATCAAATTATCTCCTCTACGAAGGACTAGTTGACATGTGTCCATGCTCTCATAAAGCAACCTTACCCACCTAATGACACATCAATTTAGCATAACCTCCCTAAACATACATAAACTCCCCTATGAAGCGGAAAGCCTTACTGAAATGGCTTCACCCAAGGAGAATGACATAGGTATGGTCCAGGAAACTCAACAGTTGTTGGCTGACACCAGATGCCTCTGCTCTTACTGGTTCCAACTGCAGTTCCACTCGTCTAGTGCTAGAAAAATCAGCGGGGTGGCCATGTTGTTCAGATGTAATCTAGCTTTCACAATGAACTAGAGGTATGTGGACAAGGAGGTTAGAGTGGTGGGTCTGCGGGGCCAACTCGGTTCTCATACTATTAAGTTGTTTTCCATCAATGGACCAAATATGGACAAAGATCTGTTCTTTGCCTTTCTGCTTCCACTGATTGTGGATTTCCTTATGGGTGACCTGATGCTTTTGGGTGGACATCAATACAGTTCTAGATACTGCAATAGATACATTGATAGCGGTCTATAACACCTACCCAGTCCCCCAACACTACTGCAGGGCCTTGCCGTTTAACATTTAATGGGCATTTGGAGGGATACCCATGTTGAAGAAAGTGATCATCGCTACTAATCACACAAGAATAGATTTTTTCCTAATATCCCAATCTCTACCCTCACGGACCTTAGTGGCCACAATAGGTACTCAGGTTCTTTCTGGTAACCCCCCACTCCCCCCTGTCCCTTGTACTAGAGGTAGGCATACTTCCGCATCCCACTTCCTAAAAGTGGTATATTACTGAGGCTGCTTTCCAAGAACCTCCACTGAGGGACTCAAGGAAAATGACACAAGAGAGGTCTCCTGTACCTTTTTTCAGGACGTAGCTAAGGCCATGCTGAGGGGCGAACTCATAGCTCCCACAGCAACATTCTCCAAACTGGCCAAAACTAAGACATTAGACCTCGAAGCACAGTTGGCACAATTGGAGGCACAATATAGGGCATCGGGCTCAAATAAGCTGTATAAACAGCTACAACGGGTCGGGAGAGCTGGATCAGCTTTATCTGATGGACGAGGCACAGAAACTGCTGTATCTTAACTAAAACTACTACAAAAAGGGAGATCAGGTCAATAGGCTGCTAGTACACATGTTTGGAAATAAACAGACTAAAAATCATATCGCCATTATACAGGATGCTCGAGTATGACCGTACACAGACACGACCGATATTCTTAATGCTTTTGCGACCTTTTTTTCAGCCCTCCAGCCTCAGAGGACCGGGAGCGCTACCTGAATGACTGTCTTCCCTTACAAAGGCCCCACCTTCCTGCAAGAAGTAGACAATCCAATTAGGCCTGAGGAGGTAAATACAACTATTCATAACTTGAAACCTAACAAAGCCTCCGGCCAGATGGCTTCTCAGGGTTGTTCTTTAAAGCACATTGTAAGTTGCTGTCAGAATCCCTGGCAATGATCTTCAACTCTTTCCTCCACACTAGGTCAGATGCTCCTACTACGTCACAATCAGTAATAATGCTTCTATTAAAACCTAATAAGCACCCGATGAACTGTTTCTCGTACAGACCGATTGCATTACTCAACTTCCATGTAAAAATAGTCACCTCTATCTTGGTCTCCCGATTACACACAGTGTTGCCGCTATTGTCGTCAAGCTGCAGTCTGGATTTGCTAGGAACAGACTGGCTACAGATAATGTTGGATTGGCAGTCAACTTTATCTTCATAGCAGAGCGGACCAAGATCATCTTTCTCTCGCTTGACGTGAACAAGGCCTTTGGCTGTGTGGACTGGCACTATCTTCAGACCCTCCTTTAAAAAACAGTTTGGGGCTCCACATGATTACCTACTTACTGGCCAACTACGCTGCTCCAGTGGCGCAAATTGAAATAAACTGAGTGATATCCTCCTCAATTCCCCTGAGCAGGGGAACTAGACAGGGGTGCCCACTCTCCCCTATGTTATTTGCCCTAACAAAGCAGCCTTTGAACCATCATTGTGAAGCTAATCCTAACATCTGGGGGATTGAGGTAGGTGGCAAGCAGTATAAACAACTTTATTCGCAGACGATGTGCTGTGTTTTTTTTTACATGCTCAGACACTTCTCTTCCATACCTCTCGATTGAACGAAGGCAATTCAAAATAGCCTATGGTTTTCACATTAATTCAGCGAAATCTAAGGGATTGAGTGTGGCTGACTCTACGAGTAACACCCAGCACTTCCTGTCTGCATAATGCCTCACATGGGCAGATACATTGTTGCAATATATGGGAGTGTTCCTTACGAGTGGTGGCTCGCACATGTAACACTGTGAGGCAGCGGGCAGGGCTGTGTGGGGGGAGGTAGTGGAGTGTGACATACAACGGGAAATTGGAGATTAAAGAAAAATTAATAAATACGAGCACTTACTTTTCGCTCGCAGCATCGCCAAGTCGGCGATGCAGCGAGCGCAAAGTAAGTGCTCTTATTTATTTCTTTACTCTCCTCTTTCCTGTAGTATGTCACACTCCACTAACCCCCACCCAGCCCGCCCACCCCGCCTCGCTGCCCTACAGCGTTACCTGTGCGAGCCACCACTGTTCCTTACCAACACTGTCCTTGATTTTTATAAGAGCAATTTGCCACCACTGCTTGATGCCCTGTTCAAGGATCTCTATCGCTGGGGCCCATTAGAGATCTCCTGGCTGGGCCGCATAAACAGCATCAAAATGATTTTTTTGCCCTGGCTGTTATACGTGGCATAAACACTCACACTGTGTTTTTTTAACGACACTATAGAACACATACAGAATCAGCTGCTCTGCTTTGTGTGGAAAAATAGTGCACCAAGAGTATCAGGAGCCACACTTTACAGGAAACCATCAGAGGGAGGACTGGGTCTACCCAATATCACCAATTACATTCACGCTATTCAACTACAACCTAATCTGGACTGGCATCACCCTCCTACATCAAGGCTACTGTTCGCGCAGGTCTGTTTTCACCTCCTTCTTCACTGCCTTTTCTGGTTGCGACCGAGGGATCGTGTTGCCCAGATGATGCAACCTCTCTGTGCCATCTCTATATTTCTAAAATATTGGGATAAGATTAATAGAAGGCTTGTGGTGACTGCCAATCCCTCCCACTCTCTACTGTGGTTCAAAATCCAGAGTTTCGACCAAGCATGATGCACAAGCATCGTGAGAGCTAGAGAGAGAGGGTTCTTCCGCTTCTGGGTGATCTTTACCACAATGGCAACACTATAGACAGACAGACATGCAAACAGCTTTTCCAGCTGTCTGGGTCCGATTAGTTCAGATTGAACCACTACTTCACTGTGCAAGTACTGAGGAGGTCAGGGCCAAAGGGGACAGCGCCAAAACACCACTAGAATAACTCTTTTCTCATGGGTCCACAAGAAGAGGTATTACTCTCACACAACACTCAATTTGTCCAGACAGACACAACATAACTATGAGCTGAAGTGGGAACAAGAACTGGGTAATTCGATTCCAGAAGAAACATGGTTGCAGATTTGGAAGTGGGTGACCAGATCCTCAATCTGTTTACAATATAAGTTTAATGTTTACAAGATACTTACTAGGTCACACTTTACTCCAGTGGGACTTCACTCAATGCTTGGCACACCTGAGCACTGCTGGAAGGGTTGTGAGGCCAGAGGTACTTACTTCCATATGTGGTGACAGTGTCCACAGGTGAAACACTTCCTCAGTTCAGGTTTTGCAACAGATCCGCTTGATTACATCAGTGGAACTGTCACTAAATCCGTCAGTTGTGCTTTAGGGAGTGTCCAGTTAGGACTCTGGTATTCCTACACCACGACCCGAGGCATGCTCGTCACCCCCTTGTTGTTAGCGGGTTAACTCTCCATTGCCCACACCTGGAGGAGTCCTCATCTTTCAATCCTAACGTTGTGGTGGTACAAAGTTTGGTACTTCTATGGCATGGAATACTGCTGATTGTGCTTGATGCCCGTGTTCCTGTATGGGTGGGACCCTCCCCTTCCCCTACCCCTTCCCCCCCTCCTCCCCTCAAGCCTGGAGGGATAACCGGACGAAGCAAGCAGACGTCCTGTGGCTGAACGAACCAGATGGGAATTTACTTTGCCAAAACCAGACAGACCAATGAACTGTTTAGTGGAGATGAAGTTAAAATGCGAGAAGGCTGTGCTTAATGTGATGACCGTGTTTAGTTAGTTGGGGGGGGGGAGGGGGGCAGTTCGACTGTTGGTCGCCTTTACGCCCTTTGGGCACTCTGCCTATGTTGTATGGTTGTAACAAAGAGAAAAATGAGTCCTGCACTATCCTTCTCTAAACTGTGAGACACCCGCACCTTGTAACGCCGCCGTACCCCCGGGTTGACGGCACAGGGCTGTGTGCTTTCCGAAGCAATGTAAGTGTACATCCTCCGCGGCCGACCCGAGGGGTTGTAGGCTGTAAGCTGTGTAATGTGGAATTTTGAAATAAAGGTCTTTCAAAAAAAAAAAAAAATGCGATAAGGCTGTGTGTCTTTCACACAGAAGGACTATTAGTTTAAAAGGAGAACGACAAAATGTGTTGCTATTGAAGAAAATGCTTTCTGAGTTAAAGACAAAAAAGAAAAGAAACCGTTGATGTTGCTTTTATTTTTTAGCACAAAATATATATAGGTTTGGCTGCTTCAATAGTAGAAGTTCCAGAGACATTAGGAGCATTGCTGAGTTCAACAGCTTGATTAATTTATTTTGTGTATTCATCAAAGCATTTATTCTTGCTGAGTAATGATTATTATATGCTTTCATGTATGCAGTGATTCAATCATAGTTGTGTTTTTCAGTTATGAAATGAGGTTTTTCACTTGTAGTTGTGCTTTCAATTAAGAAATGTAGTTTTTGAACAGTTTTTGTGTCTTTCAATTACGAATTGCAGTTTTTCACTCGTAGTGGTGTCTTTAGTTAAGATATTCAGTTTTTGATATATTGAAATGGTGATAGTCAAAGGTCATGGGGTGGAATGTAATGAAAGAGCCACTTTTGTGGTTTGGCACCCTATGATGACCTTCAACAACCACCATTTTAACCAACTTTAATGTGTTATTTTACCCTAGCCTGGATTTATGAGACGGTTCTGCATATGCCTGCCTCTCTTCTTTCTTGTAATCTTGCTGTCTCTTAGTGGGAGCTGTCACGGAGTAGAATAGTCTTGCCAAGAATAGAAGGTGTGGGATGTGCAATTGAAAGCGTGAGAGGGAGAGAGAGGTGTGGAATGTACTCTTTGGTCTCGAAGTGGTGTTGTGAGCGGTGGTGCACACGTGCCCGGTGTTGCTTAATTATGAGTTCTAACTATTGGCTTTGACATGGCTTCATGTCATCTTGATTTCTGACTTTGACTATTGGCTTTGACAGGCCTCATGTCTGACTTTGCCTTATTTCTGCGTGCACAGCAGTGCTTGCAAGTTGTTTAGGTTATTCCCATTCAAGGTCTTGCTGTTTTCCTGAGCGATTGTTTTTGTGTAATGCACTCTGGAAGGTCTTGTGAGAGCTTCGTCAAGATAGAGGCTGGAAGATGTGAGAACGGAGGAAGGGACATGAGAGCTCCTTACTGCCATGGGGATGCTTGCTTGCAACTTGACCAGTTCTGGTAAAATTCCTCTGGCGCTGGGAGGAGGTCTTTTGCGAATCTTCTATTGTGTTTAAAGCTGAGGGTTGCAGACTGAGAAACTGGGAGTTTGGAATCCGAGCAAGGGCAGACGTGTCTATCTCGGAGTGACCCTGGTTGCTGAGCTCTGAACCCTGGCTGTGAACTTCCACGGTCAGAAGTGGGCTAAGATGCAGATGCAGTGTTTGCACCAGGTGATGTATTGAGTTTTGTGGTTATTGCCATTGTGATGTTTAGCTAGTGGCTTTGATCATTTGAGGTGTTTTCTTTGTGGTGTGGGAGGTGCACATCCAGAGTAATCCTCTGCTGTATATATCTATATATATATTCACTGAAAAAACCATAGGTTTCACACACGTTATAGTTAGGAATTAGCATTTAAAAAACCTTGCAAATTCACTGAAAAAACCATAGGTTTCACACATGTTATAGTTAGCGTAAATTTTACTGATAAAAAACCAATGAAATTCCCCCGTTATAGTTACTGCAGGCAACTATAACTCACGCGACCGCAATCCTCTGCTGATGCTAATACTGTATTTAGACACTTATTTGCCCATGTCTTCTTCCATACATTTTTAGCTATACATATATTACAAATATTTTTTTTTCATAAAGACACATATGTCATCAGCAGAAGATTGCGGTCGCGTGATTTATAGTTGCCTGCAGTAACTATAACGGGGGAATTTCATTGGTTTTTTATCAGTAAAATTTACGCTAACTATAACATGTGTGAAACCTATGGTTTTTTCAGTGAATTTGCAAGGTTTTTTAAATGCTAATTCCTAACTATAACGTGTGTGAAACCTATGGTTTTTTCAGTGAATTTGTACGGTTTTTTAAATGCTAAGTTACTTTACGCCATTCGTGGCGTGCGCGCCCACTTAACGCAGTTCGTTCTGTGCGCGCACCGTGCGCGCACAGTGAGCACGCGGTGCGCTTCGCGCACCGCGCGCCCACTTTACACAGTTAGTGCCATGCACGCACGGTGGGCACGCGGTGCGCTACGCGCACCGCGTGCCCACGTTACGCTAGATGGGCCATGTACGCACGATGCGCTTCGCGCACCGTGCGCACATGGAGGACATATGATGTACTTCGTTTTGAAAGGTAATATTTTAATTTTTCATATATTTCATAAGCCATGCAGAAATGGTGCCCTTCGGGCACCATTTGCACACGGGGTGGAGAGAGTGTGGATAATTTTTTTTTTTTTTATTTTTTTTTTAATATTTTAGTTTTTCTCATCTCTGATAAGCCATGCCCAATTGGTGGCATTCAGCCACCAATTGCACACGGGGTGGAGATAGTGTGGATAATTTTTTTTTTTTTTTACATTTTTTACCGTACGCGTACGGTAAGCGTAATCGGCGAAATTACCGAAAAAATAAAAATTCCGTTTTTGGCCTTGGGGGATCTTTGGGGACTCACTCAGCAATCCTTCGTGTGTGGGAGCTGTCGAAACAGCCCCTTTACATGTTTTTGGGCTTTAAATCACTCTCAGTGCGAGAGAGAAAATGGCGGCCGCCACTTCCTGGTTTCGGGCGATTCGAATGTTTACTAAGATCTAAGAGCCAATCAGAATCGCGCACGCGCACGCCACCGTACGCGTACGGTAAGCGTACCGTAAGCGCACCGTAAGCTGGCTCAGATATATATATTGATTTAAAGGCTATTTTCTCAGAATCTACTGAACAGATTTACACCAAACCTACAAAAGGCACTTCCTTGACCTGAGGACTACCTCTCTGAAAAATTTCTAGTAATTCTGTTCAGCCGTTCGGGCTGTAGCCCTGTCTAAAGGTCCTATGGAAAAATGCATGGGAAAAACGCGTTTTGGGACCCCCCTTTTATCTCAGCCCCCGCTTGACGAATCCCTCCGAGACTTTCAGGGTAGGAGCGGAGCGTAGCGCCCCACCTATTTTGAGAAATTCGCGAGGATTCGTCGACCGGCGCCAAAGTTATTCAAAATAGAATGTTGCGGATTTCCTATGGAAACAGGGTCCTAACTATAACTACCTACTGGCGACCGCCAGTAGGTAATATATATATATATATATATATATATATATATATATATATATATATATATATATAAATAAGGAACCAAACAAACAAAGTCCCAACTGCCGAAACTACAAACGCAGGCAGAGGCTCAAAGCAAGGCGGAAGCACATCAAATCCCAGGAAACAAGCCAGAGGAAGATGGAAACAACAACAAAAATGAATATGGAGTCAAATAAAACTATCATCAACCTGTCAACGATAAATCTAACAAAAGCGGAAGAACAAATAATGAGTCTGGGCCTATCATATTGCCCGGAAAGTAACTTCAATTACTCCAGAACCAAGATGGATGTATATCGTTGCATCAGAAAGCTTAAGCTTAAGAAATATCATATGCTACTGGCCAAAAACACAAAGCAGGATAAAACTGAGATAAATGAAGAAAGCCAAGAGACGCCTTTATTAACTGTCCTAAATGAACTATGGAGGGAAGGGAATCTAATAAACAATCAGGACATTGGGAGCAATGAAACTGGTGGCGATATTTCAACAATGAAAATACCCAAAAAACCAATAATCCCATCACCATTTAGGGCCAAGTCAACATTTACTCCAGTGAGTCCAAGAGACTCGATTGACATGTTTAGTGAGCATCTGATCACTGAAATTAAGCAACTGAATCATATGGTACAGAGTACAAAAGAGAAATATAACAAACGCAATTTGGGATACTATTCACTCGTGCGCAAAATGGAAAAAGAAGCATCAGTAGTAATAAGAAACTCTGACAAAGGGGGCAATATTGTAATATGGGATAGAAAATAATACATAAAAGAGGCCCTATCACAACTAAATGACCCCGAATGCTACACAAGACGAAATGGAACAGACCTAAAGGAAATATATCAAATATATTACGCAAAACTATCATCTTGGAAAATGAAGGGTTTAATAACTAATGATGAACATAAATTTCTCAAAAATGATTACCCCATTACACCATCGATATACTTTACACACAAAGACGCCAAGAAACCACCTGGCAGACCTATTATTTCAGCACGGGGAGGTCTTTTGGAGCACACGTCCCACTATGTGGATTTGTATTTGCAACATCATGTGCAAGCATTGACGTCGTACGTACGGAATATAAGTGACTTTTTATATAAACTGCAAGATGTTGAGTGGTATTCATGGCGTTAGAGGTTACATCACTGTATACCAGTATCAAACATACTGATGGTATTAGAGCGTTACAGTATTATTTAACAACAGAATTGGGTGAATTGACTGATCATAGCAGGATGGTGATTGAGATGGTTGAATATTGCAATGGGCGTGGCAATGGGATCCAGCTTCTCCCCCAGCTATGCGTGTTTACACATGGGCTGGTGGGAGGAGCCTGTTCTCACCAAGAATTATGAGATGATTGTTGAAAACAATATAATACTTTGGCTACGCTTTATTGACGATTAATTTGTTGTTTGGAAGGGCACAGAGAATGAAGCACAAAAATTTGTTGAAACCATCAATGTTAATTCGATCAATTTACATTTTACAGCCACTATAAGTAGAACAACAGTTAATTTTTTAAGACACAAAGGTATACATAGAGAACAACCAAATTGAGACAATGCTTTACCGCAAAGAAACTGCTGGGAATTCAACCTTACACTCCAGCAGTGCTCACCCGAGACATCTTATAAACAGCATCCCTTATGGGGAAATGCTTATATTAAGACGGGTTAACAGTAATCAGACGACA
This sequence comes from Triturus cristatus, assembly GCF_964204655.1. Lineage (NCBI taxonomy): Eukaryota > Metazoa > Chordata > Amphibia > Caudata > Salamandridae > Triturus > Triturus cristatus. The sequence continues at coordinate 686,249,190 of NC_140584.1, forward strand.
TTGAAAAAAGCCCATGAGGAGTCAAAAGCTAGATTTCTAGAACAAGGTTACTCATTAAAAACTATAGAAGGGGCAATAACAAAAGCTATGATTCCAGAAAGATTGGAATTAATCAAACCTAAACCTGAGACAAATGTAAACAATTTCCAACAGGCAAACAAAACTCCGACTAATGAAATTAAAATGGAGGAGTTCCGTATAATTCTGGAATACAGTAAACAACACAACGAATTGCGTAATATCATCAAACGCAATTGGCCATTAGTTTTGAGTGACCCAGTAATAGGACATACTTTGTCACACAGAATATCTATTACGCACAAAAGGGCACCTTCAATGAGATATGTATTCATGAAAACAAATCCTGAATTGAGAGAAAACTGCGGCTGGTTAAAGACACACAAAGGCTTCTTTAGGTACAAGACATGCAAAGCATGCCAACTGGTTATCAATAAAACCTCATATGTGACACCATTTAATCCTGAAGAAATCAAGATAACCAAACTGCTTACATGTAAAACAGAGTATGTTGTTTATGTCCTGGTGTGTCCATGTGGGCTACAATATATAGGAAGCACAAAGCTACAGGCCTACAAACGAATATTACAACACACCAGGGTTATAACCAATCAAGACAACACATACCCTGTTGCAAGGCACTTCAGGGATTACCATCAGTCTAAGAGTCAAGATTTGAAATATTATCAGTACCCCCAAGTAGGCGAGGTGGCAACCGAGAAGCTAAATTGCGAATTTTGGAAACAAGATATATTCTTGAAATGGACTCTAAGACACCGGGAGGCTTGAATAACACCGAGGATATGTATACCTGTCTATAAAATTCTATAAAAAATATGTATAAAAAATCTAAGTACTGTTTAGCATATTGCAATTCAAATATTGATATACATATATTTTTTTATACCGTATTGGTATATTTTATGGTATGTTTTTAAGATATTTATATATTTATATATATATATCTATTTATTTATTTATATATATTTAATATTTGGTATCTGGAACGTACAACACCCAATCTACATAAATATACAAGTTCAAGCTGTAATGAATATATTTGTACTTAGAAAAACTGATATACTTTTGAGATTAAAAGAGAGATATAACCTGAGGTGGAATTAACTTGAATAAAAAAATAAAGAAAGTCTGTGAAAAAAATAAAAAAATCAATGATCTAAAATTGATATATATCACAGATAAAAAGGAAAGGACAAAGTAAAAATATAGTTAGAATGAAAAGGTAAATTATAACTATAATAACTTCAATAAGATAAAGAAGATTACAAGTGAGGGCAATCGATGATTAAAATAAAGTGAGGGGGAAGGGGAAAAGAAAAGGAAAAAATTTAAGAAAGAAGGGGAAAAGTATAAATAAACCCCCCCCCCTTCTCTTTCTTCATTTCAGCATTTTAGCACTTTTTCACTTTGCACTTTCTTAGGCACTATTTTGCACACAAGGACATATGACAATATATATTTATCAGAATTGTCTGTACAATATAAGGGTTTAGTCAGGAATTGAAAAGAAAGAAATTGCGACACAATATATAATGATATTGTATTTTGCACAGTCTTTTTTATGTATTATTTATTGACATGCTGCATTTAAGCAACAATTCGGTCATCAACAGAGGGAATATTTAAATGCCTTAATGTTGAAGCAGGATCATTCACCATAATTGATGTGTAGACAAAAGAAATTATTTTGTCGATATTTAATGGTGATGGCCATAAGAAATGACTTCACAAAGTAGCAGTATGAATACTTATACTATATTATATATTTATACAAATGTGTGAAAATAATGTGATACATACATCTTCGCTTTTTCTTTAAAATAATCATTCTAATGCATTTATATATGTACTCCCAAAATGACAACTGTAATCAGCATTTAAGCCATGACAAAATTGTTTGTAAGGAACTTGGATATATATATGTATTTTTTCCATGTCCTTGATCATGTGGTAGTTTTAACTAATTACACAGCACTATGTCACTTTAAAATGTAAAGCAGGACCAAAAAAATGTTACCATGTGATCAAGACTCCTGGCGTACCTTGCAGGGGGGCCCCTTTCAATTATCGTTAAGCCACTGGCGCTAACAGCATGAGAGCAGCACCAGGATTGGTTAAAGGAGTTGGCTGGGGCCCTGAACGTCATGAGGGAAGAAGAAGACTATAGCGAGGAGGACGCAGCAAGCATGGTAAGTAACGTTTTATTATTTTGACTTTATTTTAATAATGTATTTATTTTATGTACCTACCCACCCACCACCATTTGCCCGCCCTTCCACTCGGCATAGTCGTCAGCCACCTCCTATCAAAGCAACAAGTTGTCTATTTGCAGAATTCATCTTGCCCTTCTGAGGTATCAGGCTGCAAAGATAAAAATAACTCAAAAGTTATAAAACTCCTCTATTTGGAATTTAGGCAGTCTATGAACTACTGACCAGCACATCACCACCCAAAACAAAATACATTTTTTTTAAACGACTTACCTCTAAAACAGCCGCCAGTTCTCCGTGGCGTTGCAGCCCTTCTGTCCTCATCAGGAAGCATCCAGGCTTCCCATAGACAAGGCGCACAGATGGGGACAGGGAGCCTGTGCGTGTTCCTCACCAGGCTGTGTAATGCAGGCTGGTGGGAACATGCAAAGTGCGCATGAAATGTTTGGCCAGCCCAAGATGGCCAACCAAGCAGTCATGGACACTTGGAGTGTTCAAACCACTTCATCCTCTGTCACCCCAGCCCCACCGCCCTAAACAAGCCCCGTAGTAAAGAAAAATAAAATGATAGCAACTAGGTTATTATCATTTTTTTTCTTCTGCTCTACGAGCAGTGGGGCAACGCTCCTCCACCATAGCGGAGGAGCCGCCCCTTCAGATGGGACCCTCCATCCAGACACCCAATCACCCTCTCACACCTAGCACATGAACAGTCAGGCCATGACTGGGCCACTCTCCCATTGACAATGACTGCTTGTATGTGTGTATGTGTTTGTATGGGCGGTGTGTAGTTTCTGTGACTCTAGCAGAAAGGGAGTGATGGCTGCACATGCTCAAAGACAAAAATGGATTCCACGAGTGATTTGAGGGGCAGCTGTGTTTGGAGACTGGTTGCAGACTATTACTTCGTTGTGATGCAGTGTTCTTTAAAGAGGTGTGTTTTCTGTTGATTGTCCCAGCTTCCTTGGGGTTATTGGGCTACCCTAATTGATTTGATGTTACTTCCAATCCTGCGCTCATAGATATGGAGAGGTGCGCCTGCTGATTCCTTTTTTGTGCTCTTCTTAGTCTCAAGTCTGGCGGTGTTTTGCCTGCAGATGTGCTGACGGCCAGCACTTGTGGTGTGCTTGTCAGCCAGCCAGCCAGCCAGGTGTAGCATCAGTTGTATACTTGTCAGTTATGCCATCAGGTTGCAAGCAGCGCTGACACCAGAGAGCTCAACTGGAATGTGATCCTGATCACATACATCCACAACATTGACATGCAAGCAGGGCTTTAGGTGGGCCGGGTCCCACCGGTGCTGGGCACCAGCAGTTTTTTTAAAGGGGGGCTCGAAACGGGTCACTAACTTGCTCTGTTTTGTGCCCTGGCACAGGCGGTCTGTTTTTACCGGACTGCAGTGACAGCTCCCACATTGATGTGCATGTGCTCACACTGCTCACTTCTCACAAGTGGAGAAGTCAAGGCATGACGGCATGCCAGGTGAGCGTTGTAGGGGAAGGGATCCTTTAAAGAGAGTCATTTTCTCTCTGGATTTCCCTCTTCTTTTTGAAACTGAGGAGCAGCAACATTGTCCTGGTGTCACCAGGGCTTTAAGTGGAAGCTTTTTCAAAATTATATACAATCCATAGTTCCTACTTATTTATCTTATGCAGCTAACCAGGGGCATAACACAGGCCCCTCCGTGGGGGGGGAATGTAGGGAGGGAGGGGAGCCTCAGCACAGTACTCAGGCCTGAGAGCTCAGGATTAAATCTGGAGTGGAGCCCCTCTATGTGCCTTTCAGGGGGGCCTCCTCATCTTTCCTTACGCCACTGCAGCTAACAACCATTGACAAAGCCAATTGTCCTGACTTGTTGTAGGTATGATGTTACTTGTTGTAGCATATATCTGGATGCAATTAAAAGAAACAGCAAAATACTCGGGCGGCACACTATGCTAAGCACAGATTTTTAGTTGAGGTGTTTTAAGCCACGCCCTTAATTACACTGGCCACGCCCCTATGAGAGACCTCCCGGTTTTTTCATCCCACTTAAAGCCCTGCACGCAAGCCATGACCTAGTATCTGCATTCACAACCTCACGTTCTTGGTAGTACATGTATGACAAAAGCCAATGTAGACAAGGGGTATAGACAACACCCCTTTTTGAGTCCTTCTGCGACACCATTTTGGGATTTGAAACTTCCTTGCACGATATTTGCTTTGTGGCCTTTCTCCAGCTTTGGTTGACCACTAAAAAATGTATATTTTGTGTTTTGCATTCGGAATGTAGCAGGTTCATATGTTTATATATTATAGATTTGGTATACATGGGTAAAATGGCAATCAGTGCACATTAGATAACACTAACATTGAGAAGAAGGTGTGGCCCCTCGTAATCAAATGTAGTTCAAACTAAAGACTAGATATTGCTGATAAATAAGGTGATGTAATAGAAAACTAAAATGATTTGTCATTTGTGTGTTCTGTTCCCCTTTGGAATAAGGCTGCAGTGTTGAGGACCCTTTAACTTGTTGCATTGTCAGTTACAGAAATGTCCATGCGAAACAGTGTGTGAATGGATTACCAAACTCTTCAATGGAATTAAATGTGATTTCCTAAAATTAATAAACAGCTACTCGTCTGAGATGCTAGTTTAAAACGAGACAGTTCTAAGATGGCGGCCAGGGTGACATGTACACAAAAAGATACACACTCAAAATTTTGCAAAAAACATCCCTTTCACTCCAAACAAAATCAAAATGTAACAAATTAGGAAGGTATTACAAAAATTAAGGGAAGCCTATTAGACAAAAAAAGGGGAAATTAAAATACGGGAAGAAAGGCTCGAAAGAACAAGCATTTGCAAAGCCAATAGCTCTCGCCTATGCAACAGCTATTGGCTTTGCTAATGTGTTTTAGCCATGTTGAACACCAGCATGGCTGCTGTTCAGCATGGCTAAAAGTTAGTGGTGTCGAGGAGAGTGATGTGGAGTGTTGTAGAGTGGAATGGCAGACAGTGTTGTGTATTGGAGTGGCATAGTGTGAAGTGGCGTAGAGTTGTAGAGAGTCCCAAAGAGCTGAGTGATGTAGAGGGCAGTGGAACAGAGGTTAGTAGAGTGGCATAGAGTGCCGTGGTGTAGAGTGCAAGGTAGAGTTGAGAGATATAGACTGCAGTGGCAAAGAGTGGTGCAGAGTAGACTAGAGTATAGTGCCATAGGGTGCAGTGGTGTAGAGTGGAATAGCATAGAGTGGAGTACTGCAGAGTAGAGTGGCAGAGAGTTCAGAGGCAGAGAGTGCAGTATTGCAGAGTAGAGTGTTAGAATGCAGTGGTGTAGAGTGGCGTAGAGAGCAGTGGCATAGAGTACAGTGATGCAGAGTAGACTGCATTGGCGTGGAGTGCAGTGGTTAAGAGTAGAGTGGCTTAGAGAGCAGTGGCATAGAGTGGAGTGGCGTAGAGTGGCATAGAGTTCAGTGGCGTAGATTAGATTGTTTCAGAGTAGAGTGAAGTAGTGTACAGTGGAGTGGTGAAGGGTAGAGTGCAGTTGGGTATAGTGGCATAGAGTGTGATGGCATAGAGTAAAGTAGTGTAGAATGCAGTGGAATAGAGTGCAGTGGTGCAAAGTAGATTTGAGTGGTGTACAGTGGATTTATATAGAGTGCAGGGGCATAGAGTTGAGCGTTACAAAGTAAAGTGCATTGTCGTGGAGTGCAGTGTTGCCGAGTGGCGTAGAGTGGAGTTTTGCACAGTTGATTGGTGTGGCGTAGACTGAAGTAGTGTAGACTGCAGTGGGGAACAGTGCAGTGGTGTAAAGTAGAGTGGAGAAAAATGCATTGGCATAGATTAGAGTGGTACAGGGTAGAGTAGGGAGGCGTTGAGTGCAGTGGCGTAGAGCGCAGAGGCGTAGTGTGAAGTAGTGCAGAGTACAGCGGTCTGAAATGGTGTGAAGTGGAGTGGTGCAGAGTAGAGTGGAGTATTCATTGTGTGGTAGCACACTGCCATTACAGACAATTAATTTTCAATTGAAATGACATTACATTTGTACAAACGTACAGTCTTACTAATAAAACTATACAGTGCACAGACCAAAATGTGTGGAAATTGCATCACCTAGTGTAATGATTTGTTTTGAATACATTAAAGAATTTGTTGCCAACACACTTCAGAAATAACAAAAAATTTGATTCATTTGTGTTCCTAATTCTGATATATTCTGAAATACTTACACAGTTAATTTAACGTGTGTTCTAGTAAAAAACTCTTTCCTACCCCTAGTATCCAGCAAGATTGTCACATAAATTCTCTCACTCTGAAGTCTGAGAAAGAAAAGCAAACAAGCGCCCTCGGATGATAGCGCCTGACATTTGACTTCGGTCTTTAAATGCGCAGCAAATATGACGAGATAAGAACAAGATTTACAGACCTGTTTACAGAAAGGGAGCACTTGGAAGGATACTGTAAATAAGGCTTGGGTAAGTAAAGGTACGTACTCAAGCTGGACCGCCTAAAACAAATAAAGCCAGCAAATGGAATGCAAGAAAACATGAGTTACAAACCACAAAGACAATGGCCAGCAACAGGCAGATGCATTTCTAGGTCAGCTTTCGGAATGTCCTCAAGATGTCTTTAGCATGTCTGGTAGGCTGCGACTTACAAAGGGAAGAAGACTCACAAATGCATGAAATGGAGCCACATAATAGTTACTGAAATCTTACCACAATATAAACAGTTACATCAGGCTTGATATTTTTGTACGTTTCATGAGCAGTACGGTGCTCCTGAGAGAGAGTCTGAACCTGCTACCGCTCCGGTAAGTTTTATCAACCACTTGATGGCCCTATTCTCCTACTTTGTGGCCTCTTAACGATATACACTATAATGTTTCTGTTTGTCCCATCTTAGAGGTGGGCATGCCACTGAAAGGTCGTGGCAGGCTCGAGACAGTTGCCTTGCTCTGACTCCCCTCGAGGTCTTCTCAAATGGAGCTTTTTTGTTGCTTCTGCATGCTACCACTTTCCAACCTCATGCACCAAGAATGAACGACAAAGCAGTGACCATTGATGCAAAACAGGCAGTTGTGAGAGACACGCAACAAGTGACTGAATCACACAATGTGACACCTGAAACTGGGATCAATCCCGGTTATCCCGCTTGACCATTGTGTGATCTCAAGCAAATATTTTATTTCACCAAGCCTCCTTATATTCATCAACAGATATGAGAGCACTTTCAAATATGTGAGTTAAAGAAGTGCACTGTACCTCTGTTTAATTTAACAGAGTATAATGTTGCTCCCTCAAAAATAAGAATCTAGGCTGCATACAGGTTCACATACAAATTACTTGGTTCGCTAATGGCATTCATCGTTGGAGGGTGTGCATGAATGTTTCTAAGTTCATGATTAAAAACTGTCCTTTTAATAAATAACGTTCAATGCAGTGAAATAACTTAAAGTACTAAAGTGAAACCCTTTGGAATTTTGAAGAGCAGTTATCATATTTTTACATGATTTTTTTGCAGGGTTTACAAGCATGGTTCGGTTCTTGCACAGGCTCTAATAAACCCTGTATAATTGTTGGCTCTCCCACCTATATCCCATTTTCTGTGCAGAGCGTCGAGCGTATTTAGTACCCTGCAGTAGTTTGACAGTTACACATGCACCGTTTTAGTAATTTGAGCTCCGCCCACCCTCTCCATATGTATGGTATTGCATATTTGAGGAGTTTTTCTATTTATCTTGTTCACCACATAATTTCTCCCCTCCGTTCTATGTTTTTTTTAAAAGGTCATTGGCTGGTATTGGTAAGTTGAGTCTGCCTTGATCACTTACTGCCTTGTGCCCTCTCCCCACATACCATTTATTGGGTTTGCAAACATTTTTTACCGGTCTTTTTTTCTAGAATTGCTTGCTTTGGCCAGGCTGATATAGGTAAGCCTTGTATGTCATATCGGTGGCTCTGTATGTTGCACGGTATTACCTTTCTCATTATGGAGTGTAACAGTGCTCAGGGGGCCATTTCATGTTTTCTTTGTGAAACCGGACTAAAGACCAACCAACTCCAAGATGGAGTATTGAATACAATTATTCACAGCACTCATTCCCCCAGAGGCCCCGGCAATTGCTTCTGCCACCCTAAACTGCATAAAGAGAGGCCTTAGCCTCACAAGAGACAGGATACCCTCAGGGGTATTCCCATCCTTACAGGTTGGAGTATCTCCACGGACTTGTAGGTGCTGGGAAAATGGTATTATATGGGAGATCCATTCCGAGAAAGGTGCCTAGTTTGTTTTCAGACTCTTGTCAAGCTCAGTGTCAGTTCTTACTGTAGTGGACCCTATTTGTCAGCACTGGAAGGTCGCTCAAGAAGAGCCACAAACCCTCGAATTACTACAGCAGCTCCAAGGGGGAAGTAAAGACTGGGAGCAGGGCTCGGCCCTTGGATGAGGGCAGTGTAGGTAGAAGAGGACCAAGCTGTCCCTGGCTTTTCTGGGGCCTGTTGGTGCTACATTTGTGCCACAGTTCATTTCCTCAAAGCCTCAGCAGGGTTTATAGCAAGAGGCACATTCATTGAAGACTGAATTGTTATATGGTGTGTCATCTAGCGCCTAACTCGCCCCAGCATCTCTCCCATCCCCTACACTTCTCCTCCACATCAGTCTCTTGTATAGTGCCAAAGTGTGAACTGCCTTCCTCTAAAAGCTCACAATTTCTGTAAGATAAAGTGACTGAGGGCACAGCCGCACAAAGCCATGTCCGAAGGATCCTACAAGTCAAGTAGGAAAGCCAGAAGTTATGCTTGTGTCTCTTGGGTTTGAACTTGGTAAATTTAGCCACGAAACCATGTCACCTACCCTCACCAACAATCCTTTTTAGGTCGATCCTGGGCAGCGCATGCGCTGCTGCCTAGACATGCAGTATCGGAGTATGGATTTGAAGCCCGCCCACTCTACGCCCATATTTTTTATTGGCTTGTGTCATTGTCCTTTCCTAAACGCTTTCTTTGCGATTCATTATTAGGCTTTTGGTCCCTCCTTGGTACCGCCTTATCTGCATTTGTTACCTCCCATAATGACTGGACCTTTTACTTATCCTGTTACACGATCTTCTTTATCTTGGCTGTGAGCACTATTTTGTTTAATGATTTGCCCCTATATCACCCACTACGTCGCATCACGCTGCCCGCTTTTATTTTATTTACTAGTGGCGGTCTGCTTTAACAATAGCAGCCGTGTTTCTTTATTTATTGATTTTAGCAGTGAGTTCTGTTTAAAGTATAGAGGCCCCCTTATCTATTTTTTTTTTATTTCTAGCGCCTATGCGGTGCTTTCACATTCATGGAGGCCGCGCCCCTTTCTTTAGACAAGCCGCGTTTAAAGAAAGGTGCGCGGCCAATATTAAAGTGAAACAGTGGTATGGGGCGCTTTTACCCCCCCAAAAAAATCTGTTTGTCAATTTGATAAACAGATACTTTTTTGGTAAAGCCCCCATTGCGTGATTTCAATTTAATATTGAACGCGCACCTTTCTTTAGACGCGGCTTGTCTAAAAAAATGTGTGACATAGATGACATATACATATAAAGGTGAGATACCAATTTGTCAAGTCCAGTAATTGATGCATAAAACCCCAACAGTAGCAATAGTTTCCTGTTCAAGTCAGGGAGATTGCATGGACTCTTGGCAATTGTGCAGCTTATTAGGCATCGTCCGTCGAAGTCTGATCAGTTCAGGCGCAGAACTGATCAGACTTCGGACGAGGACGTCGCTTGTTTCAATGCCTATGATCGCCTCGGCGGCGTCCTTATAATTTATTTCAACCAGCTGGTGAATAAAGATTTCCAGTTCTATTTCAGACCACAACCCTCTGGTGTGAGTCTAGGTGTCGGCTGACGCCAATACGTAATTTGTTTCAAGTTGGATGCCCAATCACTAGGATCCACTGTCAGCGGCTGTCAATCCCCTCCCCCTGTCCTGATGAAGACCCGCTCCTTATGCCTAATAAGCTGCACAATTGCCAAGGGTCGAAACGTTGACGTTATTGTCACCATTAGTCCACACAATCTCCCTGACTTGAACAGGAAACTATTGCTACTGTTGGGATTTTATGCATCAATTACTGGACTTGACAAATTAGTATCTCCCCTTTATTTGTATATGTCATCTATGCCACCTCTGTACAGCACTTTGTCACGTATCACCACAAGTCACTAATTGTACACCGGAGTCACTTGTATACTCGCCGTATGTGTAGTATGTCACAGACAGCCATCTCCTTTATTTACATGTGTATAAATACGAAGTAACGAACTTCATTTTTTGCATAATCAAGTTGTTGTTTCTTTTGGTGTGTTACTTGGAAATATGATTATGACGTATATCTCTTAGTGTATTCAATACCTTGTACAAATAAATTGCCGTACCCGACAGAACCACTTGTTTTTCATATTGTACTTACCCAGGTTCTGAGGGACACAGGGTTGCCCCATTATCTTTAATGTCTAAAAAAAAGGGGCGCGGACCACATGAATGTGAAAGCACCGCATGGGCGCTAGTAATTTGCAATGCAATAGGTCTGGCATTAGCGAGAGTTTAAACTATTGCATTGCCAATAGCTCAAACTCTTGTAAATGCGAGGCCTATTGCATTGCAAATGCTTGTTCTCCTTTGTGCCCAAGCAGGTATGCTATGTTTTGAGAGACAGAGTATTGCACGTGTAATGCCAATGGAAACATTACCTCTAGCCCTCCCTTTTAGTAGTCATTATTTGAAAAGTAGATGGAGTGTTGGGTCTTTATATAGTTCTTATTAATTACCTATTGTGATTTCTAAGCTCTCTTGCTACGTAGACACCTAATCCAGTGGGGAGGGGAGGGGTGAAAACAGCAAGGGAGCGGAGGGCAATCTTGGGGAATTGGATGATGATACTTGGTGTGAGGCGACCTCAAGCAATACAATGTAATCACCTACACAGGACTTATATACAGTCCTTTAAATGGGCCGGTAATCACCGGTACTGAGTACCGGTACTTCTTAGATGTATCACTCTGAGTACCGGCACTTCTCTACTGCCGTGGAGAGTACCGGCACTCATGAAAAGGTAGGCTCATTGGCTGTGCTGGTGAGCAGGAGTGGAACATGTCTCTGCCAGCCAAAGCTCTGCTTCTGTAGCCCCGATCTGAGCCCCAGCTGAGCTATTCAGCAGGGCTCATTTGGATAATATCTGTGTTTGACAGCGAGCAGGGTCCATTCAGGCCCTGTGCTGTCAATCACATTCACACTATCCTTTGCATTTGTGCAATCACAGGATTCATGGCAGTCCTCTGGCAGTGGCAATCAGGCTACAGCCAGTCCGGCCCTGGTGGAAATAAAAAAAAGCCATGGTCGGTGAAGAGAAAAGTTGCCTTTTATCATACCTGAGTCTTTTATGTGTCTGCTATGTTTGTGCGTATGTCTGTAACAAAAAAGTGAAAGAAATAGAGAGAGAATCAAGACACTCTCAGGAGGTGTTTTAAAGAAAATGTGTGGCACTTTGTACACGTCTGCTCGGCGACAAAGATTCATAAATAACGTAAAAGGGAGGGTTGGTGGGTGGCTGGGTGAGTGGATGAGTGAGTGGATGAGTGAGTGGATGGATGAGTGAGCAAGGGTGGATGTATAGATGGAGGGATAGATGAATAGATGGATGGATGAGTGAAAGCATGCATGGGTGAAAGAGGGTCGATGATTGGATAAAAGGGCGGATGATGGGTGAATAAGTGTAGAGTGGATGGATGAATGAAAGGTAGGGAGGATGGATGAAAGGGTGGATGATGGATGAGTGAAAGGAGGGATTGAGTGAAAGGGTGGATGGAATAAAGGAGTGAAAGTGTTGATGGATGGATGAGCAAAAGTATTGATGGATGAGGGAAATGGTGGATAAAGAGATGGGTGAGTGAAAGGCTGAATGGATAGGTTTGGAGATGGATAGATGAATTGGTTTGGATATGAAGGGTGGAAAGACGGAATGGTGAAAAACTGAATGAGTGATGAAAGACTGAATAAACGATAGAATGTAAAGGTTAAATGGTGGACATCAGCAGGTAAATGGTAGGATGAAAGGATGAATGGATAGATCGATGGAAGAGACGAGAGATATCTTCTGGGGAGGGTCATGATGAGTTGCTTCATTTGCATGGTGCTATAAGATCTTTGGTGCGACGTGGGGGTATTTTCAGTTTCTTCCTAGTCACGTTCTCAAAAATATATAGTATTGTGCCAAACAGCAATTAACAGTATGGCATTAAGAAGGTGCAACTATTGCAAAAAAAGGAAATGTTAACATATTATCGCATTTCTCTTTCATTTTGTGTAATGAGTTAACCTGCTTTGTTTATATAAACACATTTCTCATGTGTTTTGGTATGTGCTATAACTAATGTAGAAGTTGTTAAGTATCATCATGTCGTGTCCGTAGCCCCGCCCCGCCCCCTCATACACCACTAGCTCATTTTAATGAGTACCTGCACTTATTTTTTCCCTTTTAAAGCACTGCTTATATAGTCCCACTGGACTGAAAACGGGCAGAGCAGGGGCCTCCAATTGCTGGAGTTGTGGGAGCCTGGAGGCCTCCTTTTATCATATGATATGGTACTGCACCCCCATACTGGCGTGCTAGGTCCACAATCTCATGGCGCGGGCATTTCAGATGCCCAGGACCCCCGACCCAAGGGTGGCTGAGCTCTATCGGGAATAACGCATGGGTGGGCTTCTACCAGAGCACAATGAGGCTGGATGGAGTTGGCTTTCTGATGGCTACAAGTGACATAGCCAGACATTGGAAGCAGACAATTCCGCCATTGATTGACGGATGGCTGACTGGTATGCAATACTGCGCGGCGGCCGAATCTATGATTTATAAGTGGAGGGGCTGTGAAAAGACATGTATGTGTATATGAGCCAATGGGCTTCCTGTCATGATATCAGCTAATATGTTGTAGAAGGTGATTCAATTGTGTGTATTCCCTCGCATGGACAACATTTCATTACCTATAACTTGCACAATTTAATTGCTTCTTGTACCCTCAGTCTCTTCATAATATTATTTGTTTTGCTAAAAATACTAAAATATTGTGTCAATACAAAATACAGCGGTACATCATAATTTTAAGATTCACGCTTATTTACAGTTATTGGAGCTTTGCTCTATAGGCCTTTAGTTGAAAATTAATCTAATTATCCTTGTTCCCTGATGCCACCAATTATATAGTGCCCGATTCACAGAACTAACATACTAGAAAATCCTAAACTTACTGCCATTTTGGTATTCACAGAAGGCACTTACTCATTTTGGTATTCACAGAAAGTACTTACTCATTTTGGTATTCACAGAAGGCACTTACTCATTTTGGTATTCACAGAATGCACTTACTCATTTTGGTATTCACAGAATGTACTTACTCATACTAACTTTATGTCCGCACTCGGGCCAGAGATTTCGGCCCGGAGGTTGAGATTCCGGCCCGGAGGTGGAGATTCGGGCCCGGTGGTGGAGATTTCAGCCAGGTGGCGGAGATTACGGAATCTACGCCACCGGACGGAATCTCCATGTCCTGGCCAGAATTCCACCTCCGGGCCGGAATCTCCACCTCCGGGCCAGAATCTCCACCCCTGGGCCGGAATCTCCACTACCGGGCCGGAATCTCTGGCCCGAGAGCGGACATTAAGCTAGTATGAGTAAGTGCATTCTGTGAATACCAAAATGAGTAAGTGCCTTCTGTCAATACCAAAATGGTAGTAAGTTTAGGATTTTGAAGTAAGTTAGTTCTGTGAATCGGGCCCATAGATTCTAAGCACTCCCACTCTTAGAAGATGTTGAAATTGAAGCACAAACAGAGCCAGATTGGCCATTCATCTTATTGTGCATTTCCACTGGAGGGTGGAGCCATTACAGGCAGGTATTTGAAGACCCAAGGCTGCCACTGTCATTGTCTTCAGCTTCCTGAGTTTTGTGGCAGCGCGGGTATAGAGCGAGAGAGAGAGAGAGAAATAAAAAAAAAGTGGGCCTGGTTTGAACATTTTCGCAAGGCTGCTTCCAGTCGACCTCCCCACACATCAGTACATTGATTTGTCCACGATCACACAATGTAGCCACGTGTGACGGTTGGTATTCAAACTCTGGTCTCAGTGCACTGGTTTGCTGATCACAAGATGTAGGAGTTTAATGCTACTAACAGACTCAAAGGTCACTCATTCAGGCCACATCATCTACTTCTCGCGATGTAATCTGGGTTAAAAGTAGCACAATTTTTTTCTTTTCTCTATTCTGGATGTCATGAGATGCAATTTCCTATGATGCCATCATTGTGCCAATGGTCATATGAGGTGATGATCTAGTGATGTGTTTATTATGCTTAATAGTGTCTTAAACAACTGGAACATCCTACTTCTTTTTGACACAGAATGTTAGCAAGTATGCACCTGCACAATGGCCACAGAGTAGTTTTGTTGGCCGTTTTCTGTTTTATTGTTTTTAGTGCATGAAAGAAGGGGCATCAACTGGATCCCTGTTCCAGCAGCTATTTGGAACAGGTTCGACCCAGGGGAAAGCAAAGACAGAAATTATAACAAAAAGAATATATGGTGTCAAAATAGACCAAACAAGGGGCCGAAAAATATAAAGTAAAAATATATAGATGGTAGATAACAGAATTCCAACCTCTGGACAAAGCAAAGAGAATGTAGGATAAGAGCTCTTGTTAGTCCATTTCTATTTTGACAGATTTATGATACTATGCTTTTTGGCATTACTCTTGCATATACAGATTTGGCCTGTAGGATATCAGTAGCGGCCTCCTTGTCTCCTCTCTATCTATGAGAGTAACAGCCTTAAATAGCACTCTCTGATTTCGCCTAGACAGGTAAGCATCAACGGCCAGTATTAAGCAAATGTGAGAATAACCTAGATATAAGCTCAGGTCTACCTATGAATTAGTTGACCCTGCACTGACTGACATATATACAATTTATGATCCTTGGAATATTGATTTCTAACATATCTGGCCCAGTCTATCCTGACGGTACAAAAGTGGGTGGTGATGGACGGAGCATCAGAACCAATCAAACACTCACACCCAGTCAACAGATCTGGGTTTGATCCATCACCGTTCTTAAGCCCACTCTGCCACCCCAGTTCAGACATGGCCATATGCAAATCAGTCTGACCCTGTGCCTCATGGGAACAGTCCAGCCCGAACTGCCAAGCCATGCCTTCCCTGGACCGGAAACAAGCTTCCTAGGACCGGTTTACTGGCATTTCAGCCGTCTTCAGCCAGGCTTGCTTGAATCCAGTGGCAAAGTGAGCAAGGGACTCACGTCTGAGCATACCCTGCCAACTCATGGCGAACAAAGCGGTACAAAAGGGGGTGGTGATGGACGGAGCATCAGAACCAATCAAACACTCACATCCAGTCAACAGATCTGGGTTTGATCCATCACCGTTCTTTAGCCCACTCTGCCACCCCAGTTCAGACATGGCCATATGCAAATCAGTCTGACCCTGTGCCTCATGAGAACAGTGCAGCCCGAACTGCCAAGCCATGCCTTCCCTGGACCGGAAACAAGCTTCCTAGGACCGGTTACTGGCATTTCAGCTGTCTTCAGCCAGGCTTGCTTGAATCCAGTGGCAAAGTGAGCAAGGGACTCACGTCTGAGCATACCCTGCCAACTTATGGCGAACAAAGCGGTACAAAAGGGGGTGGTGATGGACGGAGCATCAGAACCAATCAAACACTCACACCCAGTCAACAGATCTGGGTTTGATCCATCACCGTATCCTGACAGCATAATTACATTTTCGTCTTTTCTTGTGTCTTATTCAGCCAATCTCAAAGAGCTCTTATCTTACATTCTCTTTGCTTTGTCCAGAGGTTGGAATTCTGTAATCTACCATCTATATATTTTCAATTTATATTTTTCGGCCCCTTGTTTGGTCTATTTTGACACCATATATTCTTTTTGTTATAATTTCTGTCTTTGCTTTCCCTGATAGTGCATATGTGTCTCGATTTTAAATGATTTGCATAATGAAGTATATTTAAACTTCTATGTAGTGTGACTTTCTGTGCTGTCGACCATGCCCTTATAATATATTTAGATGACTGGGATACTTGATTTGTGATTATCATGTTTATACTGAAGAAATGGTATAATTAATGTTTTAACTCCGACAGGTCCCATTGCCTTCTTTTTCGGAACATACTTCATAAGGGCCCTGAAGAAGGTGGCACCGTAACGAAAAGGGTCTTTCACCGAAACGCGCATCGGCGCTTGAAATTTGCTTTTTTGAAACAACGATGAAATACGTTGATTAGACCCTCTTTTTGACATGATAAACAGTTTTGATTGATTGAAGCAACTCTGTGGGCTTTGCTCTTATGGACTTATTAACAACTGTTTCAATAATGTGTACAACTTTCAGTATTGGTCAGTAAACTAAAACTGCTGTCTTGAATATCAATAGACTTTGTGAGGGACTCTGATGCATATTAATCTTGCTTTGTATATATGTGATGTACGCATCTGTGTTTTCATGTGAGTATGGTTTGAGTACCTAGTTGGTTGAGTGGTTTGAATGGATGTTGCGCAATGGGATCTGATTTGTCTAAATAAGAATGTTTGCAGTCAGGATATTTATTTGCTCATTCACTGATATTTTTGGACCCAATGCATATAAACAAAAAAATGAGCAATAAAATAATGAATCAAATTATGAATATATTCTCTTAAATGTTTCCATATTCATGTTAATGGTCCAGCCAGAGTGTCACACTTAATATATGACGTACAGCATATATTTAATGAAATAGGTAGAGTTCATTTCTTGTGAATATTGCATTCATGTAGCACCTGTTACCCCTGATGGGTGTTAAAGCGCTTTTTTGGAGAGTAGGACGCTACTCTGGAACCCATAATGGATTAGTGTTGAAAAAATTAGTATAGTGAAGTATGAAGTAATTTGAGTGGTGGATATGTTATTCAGTTATTTGGATAGAGAAGGGTAGTTTGCGGAATAGAAGAGGGAAAGAGGTTTGTATTTATATAGCGCTTGCTACCCCTTGATGGGGTTTTGAGGCGCTTCATTGGCGAGTAGCACGCCACTCTGGAACCCATAAAGGATTAGTGGTGAATTAGTTTAGTAGAATATGGAAATTGAGAAGTGAACATGTTCATCTGTTATTTTGATTGAAAAGGATAGTGGAGGGACAGAAGAGTGAGATTTCCTTTTTTTTTTTTAGGTCATAGCAGTAGGAGGAGGCTTTTGGATATTTAAAAGGGATTTTTGAGGGGAAGAGTCAGAGGGAAGAGTTTATAAAGGTTTGTTTTGGGGGATCGGTATAGTAAAAAGAGGTGTCAGATGATGCAAGGAGGGGTAGAGTAGGAGAGAGTCTAGAAAGGGTTATTTTGGGGATCATAGTAGTGGTATGGGGTTTTGGATAAATGAGACAGTGGATGTAGAGGATATATTGATATATGTATAGGGTGAGAGATAGGGTAGTGCTTTGGAAATAGTAGTAGAAAGAAGTTTGAGATGAATCAGAAGGTTGGGCCAGAGGATATATTGAGAGAAGTATAGTCTGAGAAATAGGGTAGTGCATTTGAAATGCTAAATTAGAAGAAAGGGATAAATATATAGATCCATAAGTACATTGAAAGTATATAGATGCATAGAGGAGGTAAGTATATATAGATTAAAGATATTGATGGAGGTACAGGATGAGAAATAGGTAGTGCATTGGATATGCTTTTTCAGGGGAAAGGTAACAGTCACACAGATCCAAGTACATGGAAGGTACATAGATGCACAATGGAAGTAAGTACATTTAGACCAAAGATGATTTGTATTTATTTATTTATTTACAACAACATAATTATTCCGCATGTTTATACAAAGCAATACACAAAGATAGGTAGATATCTATAGTAAACATAAATGCTTCTATACAGAGGAATATGCTGTAATTTCTGTTTGTTTATGGTGCTTATGTGGGGAAGAGCCAATTCTTGAGTAGTTTTCTGAAGATAAGTTGGTTGTCCGTGGATCTTATGTTAGGGGGTAAAGAGTTCCATAGTTTGGCTGCTTGAACAGAGAAGGATGTGCCACCCATGGTTTTTTTCTTGTATCTTGGGATTTTGAGGCGAGATGCCCCTTTAGAGAGTAGGTTCCTTTATTGAATGTGTTTGGTGTTTTATTCCTGATGAAGAGTGGTCCCATTCCATGTATTGCTTTGTGAGTGATATAAAGTAGCTTGAACGTGGATCTTCTGGCAACCGGTAACCAATGCAGGGCTTTCAAGGCAGGTGAGATGTGGTCTCGCGGTTTGATATGCAAGAGTAGTCTAGCAGCCGAGTTCTGAATCTGTTGTAGTCTTTTCATGGTCATTAAAGGTGATCCGTGGTAGAGGCTATTGGCGTAATCAAGTTTGGACAGAACAAGGGAGATGGTAGCTTGGACGTTGTGTGGAAATCCCAAATGAGGAAAAATTAATAGCAGCGTTTTTATAGTGACAAAGCTTGATCTTGCTAGTTTGTCCACTTGGGCATTCATCAACAGCTTGGAGTCCATGGTCATTCCGAGGTTTCTTACTTCCTTCGATACTTTAGGCGGTGATCCCAGTTCTTGAGACCAGGCCTCAAGCGGGTCGCAATGTTTCCAATCGCCACACGTGAGTATTTCCGTTTTTGAAGCATTCAATTTGAGATGGCTCCAAGTCATCCACTGATCCACGGCTCTGAGACAACTGAAAATTGGGGATTTTTCAATGTCTTTGGGGCATTCCATTTGAAGGAGTATTTGCGTCTCATCTGCATAGTTATAGCTTGTGAGGTGAAATTGATTGATCAGTACCGGTAATGACTTCATATAGATGTTGAAGAGCATGGACGAGATGATGGAACCTTGAGGGACCCCTGCTTTTGTGGAGTATGGTTTGGACGAGAAAGGTGGGGTATGGATGACATTAGTGCTGTTTTGAAGGTAGGACGCGATCCAGCCTAGAGCAGTTCCCTCTATGCCGGCTTCATAGAGTCTTTGTTTCAGAGTGTCATGGTCAACCATGTCAAAGGCAGCCGAGAGGTCCAAGAGGAGTAGAGCAGCAACCCCGCTGCGGTCAACTGTATTCTTCAGGTCATCCCAGATGGCAGATTCAGTGCCTCTTCCCAGACGCAATTCTGTTTGGAAGTCTGAGAGTATGTCATTCTCTTCAATGAATTGTGACATCTGGGCGAACGCTGCTCTTACTATCAGTTTGCCCAGGAAAGAACCATTTGTATTGGGTCTGTAGTTGTCAGGGTTCAGCGGGTCCAAGTTTGTTTTCTTCAGTTAAGGGCGTATGTGTGATTTTTTGAGTTCTTCAGGAACTATTCCGGTAGTTAAGGAATCGTTGATGATTCTTCTTACTGGAGTGGCAGGAGAGGTTGTTAAAAGAATTGTCTTGAAAGTTTGTGGTGGACAGGGGTCAGAAGGGCTGCCGGCAGGCCTGCTTGCTTTGACCAGGTCCCTAAATTAATCGTGTGAGATGTGTTGGAAGAAACGGAGAGGCTGGGTTAGAGTATTCTTGGATTGTTGTTTTGTACAGGGGTTTTAGTGCTGGTGCTTTATTTCTGTTTTAAGTACGAGTCCAATGTGTCTGCTTTGTCGGTGTAATGATTTGCCAGTTTGTCTGTGAAATCTTGAGTAACAGAATGAGTTCCTTCTAGGCAATTTGGTTTGCGAAATTCATTGAGTATTTTATAGAATACCTTTATTTGCACATTTAGCATTTTTAATTCTGTCTGAGTAGTACATTTTCTTTGCTTTTTTGATAGCTGACTTGTATAATCTGTTATTTTTTTGTAGGTGAAGTTTGTCTTGTTTGGCATTTGTTTTGAGCCAGGTACGTTGCAGCTTTCTAATTTGTTGTTTTATGTCTTTTATTTCTAAGTTTCTCCAAGGCGCTTTTTTTCTTTGTGCTGTTGTGTGGTTTTGAGTGGTATCAGGATGTCAAAAGATTCCTGTAGCCACTCATATAGATTTTGAACAGAAGTTATTGTTTTCAGATTTGTGCTTGATGTTAGTTGTGTTTCTAAGTGTTCCAAATTGAGTTTGTTCCACGGCCGAAAGGTGGATGGATGTAGGCTAATTTAGGTGAGTCCCTTAGTGTTGTTTTATGTTGGAAAGCAAGCAAGTGATTGTCTGACCATGTGACTGGAGTTATAGTTTGAAAGGTAACTAGTTCAGTATTAGCAAAAATTACATCTAGGATATGTCCAGTGATGTGTGTGGGTTTGTGGACAATTTGATGCAGTGCAGTGCGTCTAGGCCAATGATTATTGTTTTTGGATGGGTCATATTGGGTTTGTCAAACCAAATATTGAGGTCACCCAGAATGTATAAGTTGGAGTGTATTGTTATCAGGTTTGAAACTGTGTCTAGAAGTGCATCTGGGAATGTCGCCTTGCTAGGATGAGGTCTGTAAAGGAGCAGGAAGATACATGATGAAGACGGTGTAGTATTGCATCTTGTTAGAAGAGCCTCACAATTATTTATGGAGATGTCATCAACTTTAGTGATATGTAATGTTTGCCTGCACACAACAGCTAGACCACCTCATTTTTTGCCTATACGATTTTGGGTTATAGCCTAGAGCAGAGGTCTTCAAACTTTTTTAGGCCCAGCCCCCCCCCCCTCCCCCGGCAATATTTCTTAGGAGCCGGGCCCCCCATCACTAAAATTTCTGGAAATTGGGATTTAGCATCTTTGACAACCAGTTTATCCCTGAGGTGTCAGCTGACAGCTAATTTTCACAACAGCAAAATAACATTAGCAGGGTTTTGTAAAGTTAAGATTTGTGAGTTGTAAATCTGGCCCACAATCACTGAACTCATTCAACGCCCTTTGATGGGAAACTTCTTTTGGGGAATGCCAGTGCATGCACCCCCACCTTTCAGGACCACATATAATACCATGCAGCCTGATCTAGGGAACAAGCAGAATGATGGCAGACCTGGCAACAACATCATTCTCTGGGCAAGGTCTTTGCTCTGAAAATACATCTCAATTAATTGAAATTCTCACTGCCATATACGTTTATTTAGTATTATTATGTGAAAGCAGTATAGATACCATGGGCCCTGTTGCAGGCAATAAAAATGGCCTCCGTGACTAGAGCTGGGATAGGAATACACGACAACTCTCACGGTTTAATGGGCCGAATCTACATTTAGGCTGTGCAGGAGGCTTCTTGACAGCAATATCACAAATGAACAGGAATGGGTGCAAAACTGCAACACATCGCCTGAAAATGCCGTATTATAGAAAATACTATGGCAAATGGTCAAATATAATTTTGCCTCAAGCTCTGAAAATGCCTGCATCACAGCAGATTTTCAGACGCCAAACTGATGTTAGCTAAAATGCCAGGGCTCACAGAGATAAGACTCTCAACTGACACCACTGGACAACAAAGTGCAAGGCTGCTAGGTCATCACCATTTTCACAGCACAGTTATGCCCTGTGTAAAACCTCAAAGCGCTCTCTTAATTTTTTCAGTTTATTTTTATTTGTTGGTTCCTTTTTGTTTTTGTCTGGCTATCAGGGTGTTCTCAGCAAAGAAAGCATCACCCGGACCTTGATAAAGTCAACAAAAGTGACTCCAGAATTGTACCTTTTGATGTGACCTATAATTTGTAGAATTGGAGTGACTCGGAGGCTGAAATCTGAAAGTTTCTGGTTATTACATTCGGAGTCACTAATATTCCTTTCCCTTCTGGTGGTGTTTAAACTCACCCAAGTTGTGTGAACCTTTCCCTGTTTTAAGTACGTGTACAGTCCATGGAACTGTTGAATGCCCTACGTGTGTATGTATTCATGTGTGAAAGAATATCAGCTTGTCTGATAGTGTGAACACCTGTTGAGTGATAATGTTTGAACAAGTCCTGTGCTGTGAGGCAAAACTCAATTTATGTTTGGCAGTGGTAAAAAACAGAAGTAGAGAGAAGATGGGGGAATAAGGAAATTATACTGCAGGAAAATGTTTAAACTTGACCTACGAGTAGCTTCAAATATCTAGACAGCTGTGCAATGAACAGATGTAAAAGGCAGCAGCAAGGATGCCAAAAGGCATCAGCAAGAAAAGCTAAGGCCAGGGAAGAAGCACCACTCTGCCTGCAAAGCAGCATATGTTTATAAATTTCATTTTGTGTGAAAGTGAAATTCGCTGCCATTTCCTGCCTTTATGCTGCTCTGTCTTGGATTAAAGGAATGTCAAAGTTGAAGCCTCCACATATTTATTGTTTGCTCTGACTGCTGCCTCCAATCAGAGAGAGTCTTGTTTGCAATGGCCATGATTCTAGAGAATAAACTGCAGTGATCGTGCTTCACACATTGGAATGAATGATGTAAAGGGGAAATCTTTCTGTGAAGCTCGTGCCCCCTCTGAGATGTTTCCATGCCCCCCCTGGGGGGCACACCCCACAGTTTGAAGACCTCTGGCCTAGAGGAATGGCTTTATGCAGGACTAGAGCCATATTAGCTCCCAACCATGATTCAGTTATGAATAGTATGTCCGGTTTTGCATCAGTGAGAAGGTCGTAGATGTGATGTTTGTTTTTAGAGAGGGATCAAGCATTTATTAGTAGACAGTTTAGAGAATGGCCTTGGTGATAGTGAGACTTTGTTTTGTAGTAGAGTGAGCAGTATTGTGTGTGTTTGTAGCAGGTGTGTTTTTAGTGCTGGCATTAGCTGTATTAGGATAGTAATCGTGTAGCTGTTCTGTATCATGTTCCTCATCCAGCATGCTAAGAAGGCATTTTGATGGGTCCGCATGTGTATGTAGTGGAGATGGTGTTTGAGAGTGAGTTGGTGTGCTGTGTTGTGTTCGTGGTGTAAAATTGTTGTGCAGTAGACATGGGGAAGCAAAGTTGTGAGGTGTGGCACTTCGCTTATGTTGTTTGCGTGTGTTTATGGCGGAAGGTGTATGAGTCAGGGGTGGTGGTGCAGCATGTGGGTCATGTAGTAAGGTTCTAAATTGTCCAATGGATGAGAGGCGGTTAGAATAGAGTTGTTGTGTTGCTGTATCTGTGTTAGGTGTGGTGGAAGAGAGAGAGCTTGGCATTGGAGTTTGTTCCTTTGTGTGGTTTGAAAGGTGGGTGTATGTTTGTATTTTCTGATGGTAAGTATTTTGATGTGTTGCGCTTTGAAAATCTTGTTGTGCTGGTGTGTGTGATATGTTTTGTTTTTGAGGAGTAGTAAAAAGGGGTGCTGGTGTATTTGTTTCATGCAATGTATTTGGTTGTATAGTATTGTTTGTGAGAGGGGGTTGTGAGGTAGAGGGGTTGGTGATGTGTTTATGAGTAGAGTGTATGTTGTGTGTAGGAGGGAATGAAGTAGAGGTAAGAGTGTTTGTCTTAGACTGGTTTGTTGCAAGAGTTAAAAAGTGTGGTGGTGTACAGTGTGTGTGTTGTGCGTTAGTGTTATTATGGTAGTAGGGAGAGGAGGGTGTTGGTTGGACAAACGATGGAAAGATGAATTTGTGTTTGTTAGTGATTAAAGGTGGTCTGTTAGGTGTAAGTAGTGTAGGGGACGTGTGTCTGGATGGGATGTAGTTATGTATGGTGTTGAATGGGGTTGTGTTAGTGATGAGTGGATTGGTTAGTGATATAGGATAGAGTTGTGTACTGTTTGTAGGTGATGGTGGGTATGTGTGGTAGTTGGGATAGAAGGGTGTATAGATGTGGTTTGGTTCGGTTTGTAGTGTATGCTGGTATATTGGTCCGTGCATAGGGTAGTGTGTGGTGTACATTTGGTGTGAATGTGTTACTATGTTTCTGGATGGTGTGGGGTAGCTATTGCTGAGTGTGAACATGGGCAGCATTTCTAGCTCTAGTCCCGACCAGGCTCGAACAGGCTCAAACAGGTAAATGCCCTTGTGCTCTCTGCCCTTGACCTCTCTGCCCGGGCTGAGACGCCCTAAGCCTCGGCCTTTTATAGCCCTAGTAATCAGGTGACCCCTTCAGCCAATGGGAGCCCTAACCCTATACAATCACAACACTAGCCCTACAATCTAGAACCAATAGGGGATGAGGACCTTACAGCCAATCTCAGCCCTAGTCCAAGCACCCAATAACTTTCAGAAACACTGACCTCTACGTTCAATAGAGGCCCTAGCCCTACCAGTAGTCCCAACCCAAGTCCAAGCAACCAGTGGTACAGGAAGCCCTTGTCCCTACTTCCAATAGAAAGCCTAACCCTACTCTTAGTCCCACACCTAGTCCAGCAACCAATCACACAGGAAACCCTAGTCCCTACTTCCAATAGAAATCCTAACCCTAGCCCTAGTCCCAACCCTACATTGATTGATACACTCAAATACCCAACCAATGAGGACACTAACCCTAATCCAATAGAAACATCAGATGCAACCACCAATCAGTACCAACCACTAGCAGACTATATAAGGTCCCAGCAACCTCAGACAAGGTTTGCTGGCCAAGGAGTTGGAAGCTGCTGCTCCTGTTCAGAATCTCCTAGGAGACAGACAGGCTCAATCCACACTTTGGATTTCTGCAGGTAAGGGTCTAACATGTCCCCTGACAATAGTGTTTGTATAAAAATTTACTCCCTCTCCTGGCCAAAAACGAAGTGCACAGTCCCTATTAAAAACAGTTTAAACAACACACAGAAGATCACTGCTGCCTCAAAGCACCCTCTGATGTAGAATATCCCTGTTGCTGGGGGCGGGGGGAGGGGCTGGATTCACTGACTTGTTAACACAAAATGGTGGCTGGGGGTGCACAGCTTAACATACAGGTCTTAGCACAGAGACAAGGGGAAATTTGGAGGGAAAACTGCTAGTCACCGGGAATGAGAGGGAAAAACTACAGAGATTTAGGACTGCAAATCCCACAATTCAACACGTTAAATGGAAGCAATCATGGGCAGGAAAAACCACAAGTTTGAACACAAAACAGGTGATTAAATATGCAATCACGGGCAGGTTAAAACTACAATTTTAAACTGTAATAACCACAGGCAAAGATAGTAATCACAGATAGGGAAAATCGTTTTTAACTCCGTGATGAAAGGAGAAGCTGTGTCATGAAACTGCTCCGTGAATTACCAGCGCTGTAAGTCTTATGCAAATAAAATCACCTTGATGCCCTGAGACCTACTAAGGGAAACAAGCGTTTTAAAAATGTGCAATTTGTCAACAGCAATCCACTAAGGGTGAAACTATGCTGGGCATTGGACTGCAATTCCCAGCATGCTATAATATGAGGCACTAAGCGGAAACCCACTGAGGGTAATTGATTAATTTAGCATGCGGTCATGAAAATAAAATAGAGCCTGGCTGTTGAATCTTGTGAAGCAAAGCCAATGATTAAGATGGCTTTGGCATTGAAACGCATCAGGCAGCAAAATTAACTTGTGGGTGCTAAGAAGAGTTGGAAATGAACACCGGATGGCCGATTTGCAGCGGAGTGCCTTCCTGAAGCTGCAGGGCATTTGGTGGAGATATATATATATATATATATATATATATATATATATATATATATATATATATATGAGTTTTGACTATTTTAACTGAATCTGAAATGGTTTTATTGAGAATATTATTCTTTTAAACAATTTTAAGATTGTTTTTGAAACTTGTATAATTTTATTTGTTTACTTGTATTATACTTGTATTGGTAGCCTACAAAAACTCGTGATATTACAGCTTGTAGTCTTTCACCCATGTCATTTGTTGTTCACAACACATGTGCCAATCATTTTGCTTGTTAGAATGCACCATATAAACCAATAGGGTGATACCTTACCGTGTCATGTGATCAAGGCCCATGGTCGGGCTGAAGCGCGTCATGGCGGCATTGTCCGTGTTTAAATAAACAAATTTGCACCAAACTGTGGTCCGTATCCGTTGTCCATGAGGAGGCAGTGGCGGAGTTCTTGGGATATTACGAAGCCGGCGGAGTCTCTTTCCGGCAATTATACGGACCCCCTCTCTTTCGGACCGAAGTACTTGGAGAGACTGGATTTCCTTGCACAGGAAATTGATAGCGTTGACCCGGAAGGAGTC
This sequence comes from Triturus cristatus, assembly GCF_964204655.1. Lineage (NCBI taxonomy): Eukaryota > Metazoa > Chordata > Amphibia > Caudata > Salamandridae > Triturus > Triturus cristatus. The sequence goes on from NC_140584.1 coordinate 686,275,513, forward strand.
GTACTTCGGATCCCCTGGTACCGCGAAAACATCACGATCCTGAGGTAGACTTGTGAGGGACCATCTCGGAGGAAGCGGGCATCTCAAGGATACATTCAGGTATGTGTTTATTGGCGTAGAAGGGGTGAGAGGTGTGCTGATCGAGGAGTTGAAACCAAAAGCAAGGTTTCTATACTTGCCCGATTTATTCACAAACAATATAGCGCAATAACGGCTGACACGGTAAAGGAGAGGGAAGCCGCAGCATTAGCAATGTTTAATGACTGCAGGACTGGGACCAGCAAGGAAACTGACACCACTACTAATCCCATGGAACGTAACACCACAATGAAAGACAAATTTAAAATCTTAGAGAAAAAAAGTCGCTCCGAACAAAGTAAATGGTGGGAATCACGCTCGTTACGAATGTATTTGGATGTGGATAGGGTCCCACGAGGCTTACGAATTCTCTTTAGCGCCTAGTTATGAGGCACCTAACCCACTCATGATGCGTGAGTGGGCCGAATGCAACCTAGATTCCTCAAAACGACTCATGCAAATTTTGATCAAATATGCTGACATCGATCGTGCAGCACTGCTGGAAGAAATAGCAAAAATCAATGAAGAAATTGATGCAATGGAACAAATTGAAGAAAAATCAAAATTACGCCAAGAAATGATATTTAGGCTGAAGAAAGAAGAAGAAAAAATAAAGGAACGCAAATCCTTTAAGTTCTTTCGTGATAAAACAGATCACGAAGTGGGTCAAATTTTTACTTTCTCAAAGAAATATGAATCCCTGAGAGCCAGTAAAGGGAAGAAACCAGGAGCAAGCAACCTAGGTGCTAAAGAAACTAGTGAAAGATCCTCTGGTACATCGTCAAATCTTAGCTCAATTCCTGATAGCGACTCAGATAGAGGTTCAACAACTAACCTCAGTGGACAGAAACATACGCTTGATGAGGAACTTGGTTTTTTATGCGAGGACAGGCGACAAACTCTTCGCCCTCGCATAGTGAAAAACAACCATGGCCCACCAAAAACAGCAAGCGAAAGCAACGGCGCAAGGCAAACCGAGCAAGGAATAAATCTAAAAAAACGGGGTACATGGAGGAGAGGCAAATAAATGAAATAGAAGAAAGGGAAACCATCAACAGGACAATTGTCAACCTTTCGGAAGCCTTATTGAGCGACAAGGAGAAAAGAATACTCAATTTAGGTCTCGTATATTGCCCACCTAACAACTTCAATTATGTAAAAACAAGATTGGATATCATCAAAAGTACCCGTAAACTGAAGCTCAAAAAATACCATATGCTGAACAAGAAATACATCCCATTAGGGGATGGAGAAATAACAACACCAATGTCCACCCAATCAGAATCATCTTTTGTCAATGCAATGCAAGAACTGTGGGACCCTACTGAGTATACAAACAGTCCAGATGATGAACTATCTACCCCTATACCAAATCAAGTAGATTACTTTACAGATCGTAATATAAATATGCAAATTTCACGATCCCGAACGAACTTCAAACCAAAGTCAACCTTTAATCCTGTGATGTTGCGGGACTCTATTGACTTGTTTCATGACCAGGTAACAAAAGAACTGAAAGATTTAAACAGCAAAATATATAGGGGGAAATTCAAATACAACAAAGAACAACAAGACTACAAGACCTTAATGTTGAAACTCAAAGAAAACAATAAAATTGTCATTCGCGCTTCAGACAAAGGTGGGAACATTGTGTTAATGTCTAAAGATAAATACTCTAAAGAAGCCTACAAACAACTTAATGATAGAGCATGTTATATCAAATTTAGTGGCTCTGAATTGAAAGCCATGTATACATTCAGGTATGTGTTTATTGGCGTAGAAGGGGTGAGAGGTCCGATCTGTGGTCCGTATCCGTTGTCCATGAGGAGGCAGTAGCGGAGTTCTTGGGATATATATATATATATATATATATATATATATTATCTATCTACTGGCGGTCGCCAGTAGATAGTTATAGTTAGGACCTATTTTCCATAGGAAATCCGCAACATTCAATTCCCAATAAGTCTGGCGCCGGTTGACGAATGTTCGGGAAATTTTCCAAACTTCTGGCCAGCTCCGCTCCTACCCTGAAAGTTTCGTGGTGATTCGTCAAGCGGGGGCCGAGAAATAAGGGGGTCCCAAAACACGTTTTCCCCATGCAATTTCCCATAGGATCTGTTGTCGCAGCTACAGCCCGAACCGCTGAACGGAATTACACCAAATTTGGCAATAGAGGTAGTCCTCAGTTCAGACTCGTGCCTTTTGCATAAATGATGTGAATCCGTTCAGTAGTTCCTGAGAAAATTAGAGTTAAAAGTACATGTATATCTATGGCCGGGGAGGATCCGCGGACCCTACCCGCACCATAAGCGCACCCTCCCCGAACCAAGCGTGCACCCTCCCGATAGCGCGCTGAATACTAATTGGCTGTCGAGTGTCTGTCTACATTCGAAACCAGGAACTGTTGGTGGCCATTTTCTGCCTCAGTAGAAGCGAGGCAGAAGAAACAAGGGGAATAAGTGTGTAAAACATATAAACGGGGCAGAGTGGAAATACTCTGACCCTGTAGAGGTGCTTAGGGGTTCCCAGAAGGACCCCCTGGGGCCCACTGTAAAAAAAAAAAACGGCGGAATGCGCGCACGGTGCGCGCATTCTATCGCGTTTGGTGCACGGATCCTCTTGCGTTGGGTGTGCGGATCCAAGGAAAAAAAAATTGAAAAAAAACAAGAAATCATTGGTTGTATGACAACTTTCTACACTGAAAGGTAGGGTGTATATTTCTGTTTTTTAAAGGCATAATTCTTATTGGTTAACAAAAACTGATTGTAAGGAACATTATATATGATAAGCTGATATGTTGAAAAGTCAAGCACACTTGCTGTCTTGTTTAGCAACATTGTGTGCTGAACTTGTGACCTGTGTGCTCAGTGCAGTGTTCCATGACCTGTTTCTATGGTAACAGACAGAAGGCAGATTGGGGGAAGGGTTAAAATGTATTTAATTTGGAAAGGGTTGAAATGTTTAACCAATAGAAATGTGTGTTCGCTTTTGAATTTATGTGTGAAGGATTGTGATTTGATGTTTACATGTATATGTGTGGAAAATGAAAGGGAAACTTTTCCTTTCTTTGTTTTTGCTGAGAGGTGCACAGTGCAGAGATTCTGTAAAAGAAAATCTGGTGTGTGACTGATATACTTCTTAATCTACAGAACAACTTGAAAGGTGAGTTATTTAATTGTGAGGGGATGTATGTAGACTATTTTGATTTTAATCGGACTACTGTATTTCTCCTGCTAAAGTGTGGGGAGTACTTTTTTTCTCTACAATCTTATTGACAGTGTGTGTGCATGTAGAAACAATTCTGTGATAAGCATATGTGTTTTTCATGTGTTTGCAGACAGATAACGGTGCTGTTTTTATATTTTGGTAGAATTAGAAACCAGTCATTGGTTATGAATTTGTGAAATGAGTTATGTTTCTATATTAAAATGTAGTACTCCTTCTAGATGAAGAAATGTGTTTTGGTATAGTGGAAGGGATAGTGTAGTTTGTCTAGAATCCCACAGTGAGTATGTGTGCATTTGGGAACCACTGTGAGAGAAGCATTTGGTAAAATCATGTATTTGCTGACAGACAATTGTTTTTAAACCTGTCATGTTGTCAAGTTTTAGTAGCATTAGAAGGCAGTTTTTGCTTATGCTTTGATTAAATGAGTCAGGCTTTGACACAAAAGTGCAGTCCTGAAATATGTAGATTGTGTGCAGTTCCCTTACCACTTCCACTGTAGTGAATGAGTTTTGGTAAACTCCTAGGGATAGTGGTGCTTGTCTAGATTCACACTGTGAGTCTGTGTGCATTTGGTAACCACTATGAGAGAAGCATTTGGTAACACTGTGTATTTTCTGACAGATAACTGTTTTAAAATCTGTCATGTTGTCAAGTTTTAGTAGCATTAGAAGCCAGTCTTTGCTTATGCGTTGATTAAATGAGTTAGGCTTTGACAAAAAAGTGCAGTCCTGAAATATCTAGATTGTGTGCAGTTCCCTTACCACTTCCACAGTAGTGAATGATTGTTGGTAAACTCCTAGGGATAGTGGTTGTTATCTAGAATCACACTGTGAGTCAGTGTGCATTTGGGAACCACTGTGAGAGAAGCATTTGGTAACATTGTGTATTTGGTGACAGATAACTCTTTTAAAACATGTCATGTTGTCAAGTTTTAGTAGCATTAGAAGCCAGTCTTTGCTTATGCGTTGATTAAATGAGTTAGGCTTTGACACAAAAGTGCAGTCCTGAAATATGTAGATTGTGTCTAGTTCCCTTACCACTTCCACAGTAGTGAATGATTTTTGGTAAACTCCTAGGGATAGTGGTTGTTGTCTAGAATCACACTGTGAGTCTGTGTGCATTTGGGAACCACTGTGAGAGAAGCATTTGGTAACATCGTGCATTTGATGACAGATAACTCTTTTAAAACCTGTCATGTTATCAAGTTTTAGTAGCATTAGAAGCCAGTCTTTGCTTATTGTTGCGGGTCACCGCAGCTCCGTTCGCGCTGGCAGGCGCTGAATGGAGACACTACAGTTCCCGGCAGCCTCGATGCGCTGCGGGACGTTGGACGTCTCCGCCGCGTTTCACGTGATGCGGAAGCAGCAGCATAAGTAGAGGCAGCATGAAGAAACGCTGCCGATTATTCAGATGAATGCAGGCTTCCATGGACTTCGTTTTGGCACCGGAGGTCTGGTAAGGGTGTCAGTGGCACCAGTAGTTCTGTAAAATACTTTGCCCTTGGAGTTGGTGAATTCCGTTGGTCAGTCCTGCCATTGCATGAGGAAAGACCTGCGCGGTGCAAGTTTGGTTCTCGCTCCTGAGACTTACTCTCCCGCAGTTAGCTTCTAGGCAGTGAGATTGCGGGGTGCTTTCCCTACGTTGGCGAACTCTCCCCTGACTAAATATCAGAGTTCATGCGAGGGAAAAACTACCAGTAAAACCTAGATACAGAAGGGACGCCCTCAGTATGCCTTTTCGTTTATCTGTCTTTACCAGAGGTATGAGTGACGTAACTCTACTGGATATTACGAAAGTTGGAATGGTTGATGTTGGCAACATATCACCTTGAGCAGTGAGTGCATTGACGAATTACGTATCTTTTTTAAAAAAATTTTTTTTACTTTATTTATTGAGTTTCGCTTATATACAGCCAGTGTAATCAATACAAAACTGCATGAACCCATTGCAGCATATTCAGAAGTGATACACAACATGTCAACACTCATTAACGAGGTGCACAGCAAAGTACACGTAATTCCTGCTCGTTCCCGCATACACCATAGTCCACGTAAAAGACCAAAGGCCGGCAGTCCACACTACAAACATGGACCATCCATCGAGGCACACAAGCGCAGACAGTAATTGAATTCAGAAGAGAGGGTACAGAAAGCCACCCCCATCCCCGGCATCCCCCATGGCCATCCACACTGGGCACAAAGAACAACATTAACACAGGAGGACCCCAGTCATATCCCCACATCATATTCCCAGACCATGGACGAGACTAAAGGGCTCTGAGTCTAAAACCTAGCCATTATCATGCAATGCGCAACACTGCACTCTATGTGGAGGCCTCAGAGGTGTGTAGCAGGAGATACTGTTTAAGTGGTCCCCATATGTCCCTGTGTCTGGAGCTGCGGGTCAACGTTTCTGCGTAAATGGAGCTCTGGTCCTGACTGTATATCATATCTGCTAGCCATTCCTTAGATTTAGGGGCGCGTCCCCTACACCATCTGCACGCCACTCTCCGCTTCGCCAATAAGAGTGCAAGTACAACATAATGGCGATAGGCCTGCGGAAGCTGCTCAGTATATCCCAGTAGAGCTACAAGTGGATTACATACAACGACACCAGACGTCATCTGTGTGAGTGCTTCAAAAATTTTGTGCCAATAGTCCAAGACTCTGGGGCAGTCCCACGCCAGGTGCATAAAACTAGCCCCCGGGCTACCACAGCGTTCGCAGCTGTCGCTGTCATGTAGCTTGAGTCGATATAATTTTACGGGAGTACAATAGATACGATGGATGTACCAAAAATGGATAATCCGCAATCTACAGCTGTCTGAAATGCGCGCAACTTGCCTACAACAATATCCCCATTGCTCCGGAGACAGGTCAAATCCTAGATCAATGGACCAATGGTGCAATGCGGCATGTGCAGGTTCTGGCTGAAGAGTACGGACCGTGTGATATAACGTAGAGACGATATGCCTAGGGCTATCTGCAGATAACATACGATGGAGCGGTACCAATGAGTCCGGCTCCTTGGGAAAATCTGGGAGAATATTCCGCAGCCCTTGTTGGAGCCGCAAATATAAAAAGTTTTCTAACGGAGTGGGAGTCATCTGTCGGAAAAACTGATCACTTGATCGAAATCTACCCTGTATAAAAAGATCCCCCCAAGTGTCAATCTGCAGACGCGCGCACATCCTATGAAATCCCCGTTCCTGCAACAAAGGCATCTGTGGATGATAGGACAGTGGCATCAATGGGGAATATATCATTGCAGCATTAAGACGTTTCCCAATGGTGAGCCAGGCAGTGATTGTGCCCGTGACAGTAGTGGGAGGCGTGTTTCTAGCCGGCGGAGACGCATGCACCGCTCCACTCAGCGGAACTGGGTCCGACAACCAATCCTCCGCCGCCACCTGCGGCAGATAACTCGAGGGGCACATCCAATAATAAGCATGTTGTGCCTGCGCGCATGCATAATACAGTTCAAAGTCTGGGAGGTCAAACCCACCTTGCGCACATGGACGCGTGAGCACAGTCCACTTCAAACGGGGCTGCTTACCTCCCCAAAACAGTCTCAGCAATTCTGTTCTAAGAGAGGCGAAGAAATTTCGTCCCGGGGGATAGGGAATGTTCAAGAAAAGGTATAAGAACTGTGGAAGCGCTACCATTTTGATCAAAGAGGCACGGCCGGCCATAGACAGAGGCAAGGCTAGCCATCTCATAACATTGCAAGCCAGGCGTTCAATCGCTGTGCCATAATTAAGCCGCAGTATCTCATCACTGGTAGTCCCAATTTGAATGCCTAGGTAGCGGAAGTCTGCTTCACACCAAACCAAGGGGAAATCAGGCGTAAACCTGGGCACCGCTGGCGTGAGAGGAAAAATCAGGGACTTCACCCAATTAATATGGATGCCCGACAGATGACCAAACACTATAAAGTCCCGTAAAACTGGATTCAAGTTATTTTGCGGCTCTCTGATGTATAACGTCATGTCGTCGGCATATAGCGATATGAGGATGTGCCTCAGGTTGCAGCGCAGAGCGCGCTCTCGATGCTGTTGCCGTAATTTACAAGCAATGGGCTCTATCGCAAGGGCAAAGAGCAGGGGAGACAGTGGGCACCCCTGCCTTGTGCCGCGGGATATGGGAATCTCAGCGGAGATATGTCCATTTATGAGAACTCGTGCGGTGGGACCAGTGTATAGCAGGCGTATCCATGCAATGAAGGGTACTGGAAAGCCCATTCGGCCAAGAATTGCATCAAGATAACCCCATTCTACGGAATCAAATGCCATCGTGGCATCAAAAAAGATTGCAGCCATGGACAGATCTGGCGCTATGTTCTGAAGTGTGGAAAATAATGTACGGAGATTATGCGATGTGGCCCGCCCGGGCACAAAGCCAGATTGGTCAGGCAGCACCAATTTATCTATTAAGAGCAGCAATCTATTGGCCAGGACCTTAGCCAGGATTTTAGTGTCACAATTTAATAGCGATAAAGGCCTGTAGGAGTCACAGGAGGTAGGGTCTTTGCCCGGTTTAAGCAGTGACGATATCAGTGCCATTCTCATAGATGGGGGAAGCCTGCCACCTTCCATGGACTCCAGGTACACATCCTTCAATACCGGGGCCATAATATCAATGTAGGCCTTATAAAATTCGGCTGGCAGGCCATCCAGCCCTGGGGCCTTACCAGATCTCTGCTGCATAATTGCCTCCCTAATTTCGTCGAACTCAAATGGGGCACTAAGGAATTCCCTATGATGATCTTCTAGCCATCCCAGTGCTACATCATCCAGGTAACTATCTAACTCCATGCTGCCTTGGCGTCGTGAAGTGTACAGCGCGGAGTAATGCTCTGTGAAACAGGCTAAAATTTCCGTAGTGTCGACGAGGGCTACCCCATCTTGGCCTTGAATCTCCAGTACACTCTGCGTGCCCCTAGGTCTCCTAATCATATCCGCTAACGCTCTACCAGGACGTTCCCCTTCACCATACCTCCTTGCCTTCCAATATTTGCCCCTAAAATTGGATTCCCGCTCCGCAGTGGCTGCATAGTCAGCAAGCTTCTCTTTAAACCTGCATCCGCCCATCATCCCCCCCCACCATCCCACGCTCCAACGCCTTAAACTCGAGCTCCAACTTCTGCAGTGTGCTCCACAAGTCTTTCAGAACCCCAAAAACTTTCGAGATACAAAATCCCCGAATGGTGACCTTAAAGGCCTCCCACAGTATTTCTATGGAGTCTACCGAGTGCCTATTTCTGTTAAAAAAATCACTTATCTCTTCTCCCAGTTCCTTTTGAAAAATGGGGTCTAGAAGGGCCGTGGGCTGTAATCGCCAGTGCCGTCTGGGCGTGCTGTAGCCGGGTACATGGATCTCCATCTTAACCGGGGAGTGGTCGGAGAATGTTTTAGCCAAATGAGTGATTGTAGTTATGGAGGGTGCAAGATCCCGTGAGAGTAAAAAATAGTCTGGATGTGCCCAGGTGCCCGCATGGGTGTTAGTATGTGTACCCTCCCTAACCAGCATATGGCGAAGACGCCATGCGTCTACCAGACTACCTTCCTGAAGTATCTCCGACAGAACCGCTTGTGCCCTGGTATAATGATGCGGGGCTGGATTTGACCTGTCCTGAGTCGGCTGAAAGGCTACATTAAAATCCCCGCCCCATATCACCTGTGCGAATCCCAGCTCCATGACCTTACCCCAGAGTACAGAGAAAAATTCAGGAGAATCAACGTTGGGACCGTAGCAGCAAACCAGTATAACTGACGCCAAACCCAGTTTGCCCCATACCAATACATAGCGGCCCTGGGGGTCTGTGGTGGAGCCAACAAACGTGAAAGGTGTATGCTTTTTTATTAGTATGGCAGTCCCCCTCGCATATGAGGAATAAGAAGAAAAGATTCTGTGGTCTGCCCATCTACTGGCAAACCCAGGAGGCTTCCGGGGGTCCACGTGGGTTTCCTGCAGTATGGCCACCTGAATGTGATGGCGATCAAGGTAGGAGATAATTTGCCTACGCTTGCGCGGATCTCCCAACCCCCGAACATTCCAGGAAATAAATCTTAGGCTGGGATCAGGGGGACCATCATGCCCTAACTGCGTACCCCGCTGCGACATTTCATTTTCAGCAAATAAACATCAAGTAAACCATGCTCGTGTACCACTAGGACTGCAATCATTGATAATACATACATTGCGTAGGAACAAAACCATTCACCTTCCCCCCCTCCCCCTCCCACACTGACATCCCAATCATGCCAATGAATAGCCCCCACCCTCCCACCTTCCCCTCTTTAACCAACCAATGCATAGGGTTTGCGTCTAACAGGGGTTTTCCGTGATGGGGGGCTTGTCTAGGTGACCCACCCTACCCTCACCGACCACGAGGCAATGATTTGAGGGCACCCGCCTCTGACACATCCAGTGAGGTGTTCGGCCTTGAGGAACCTTTGAGCCAGTAGCAAAGAATGACATACATAGAGTGCATCGCCATGGACTCCACACTGCTCAGCAAGCCTAACCTCCCGTGCCCACCCATGCAGCAGCATTGTTGTAACAAAAACATCAAACATGTTGAATAACCATCCGACCATCAACTAGTCCACTGCGTCTAGGATTTCGGAGCTCACGGCAGCTTCCTTAGGCTTCCTGAGGCGCTTCAAGAATTCGTCTGCTTGCTGAGGCTTGGTAAAAAACATCTGTTGTCCCTGATGCGTAACGCACAACCGTGCAGGATATAGTAGCGCGTAATCTATTTTGGCTTGACGCAGTTTTTGCTTCACCGGAAGAAATCGCCTTCTTTCTTCTTGCACCATCGCAGTGAAATCTGGGTAGACTGTAAATGGCGTGCCTTCAAAATGCAATGTTTTCTTTTCGCGGGCCACTCGTAGATCCCGGTAATTTAGAATACGGGCTATGATAGGACGGGCAGCAGCCCCAGGGGGCGGCCGAGGACCAAGCGCTCTGTGCGCGCGCTCCACAATGAAGTGCGGGATAGCGCTTCAGACCCTGTGGTGGCCTGCAACAACTTCTCAATATAGGATTCCATCTTTCCTGTGTTGGCACTCTCAGGGATTCCAAGCACGCGAATATTACTCCTCGCTTCCAACTCCTCGTTTTTCGCTGCTATTATTTTAAGCAATTTGTCCATTTGGGTAACACTGCTTTGGAGCTGCGTCGTTGCGTCCTCATTGTCTGAAATCCTGCGCTCCGTTTCCGTAATGCGCTCTCCATCTTGATCCATCTTGTGAACTATACTGTCTATATGGGACGTCATGTAATCGATTTTATCCACCTGCGAAGTTAGCCCTTGTCGGACCTCCATCATAAACGCCCTAATTTCACCGTTAGGGCCAGTGCCACCTCCCGAGGCACCCGTTTCTGCCCCAGTGTCCATCTCCATCGACTGGGATCGCATAGGTTTTTTGGATTCAAAGTTAATACGCGGTTGTTTCGCGTCTGGTTTCCCCATGGTTAGCGCGACACAATGCCACAGTGGTCACCAAGGTGCCGAACCTGGAAAAAGAGTGAGCGGGGGAAGTCACAGTCGCAGGTCAGCCTCACCGCTATTGATCCAAACCCACTGGCTCCGTGTGCTTACGCCCACTCCTCAGGAGATACCACAACAACAGATGTCAGCATTAGGTGGCCAAGGCCAGTGCACCTCTACCACACCGTGGCGTCTACCAGCCACATCGTCATACAGGAAGTCAAGTGTTTGAAAGACCAATCCACTCTAACAGGTACAGAGAAAGTGGCAAGGGCGCCACGGAGTCACCATAGATCTACGTGATGCCTGCATCGTATGCGACTCCCAATCAACCGACAAACCAGGCTATAGACGTGAGGGTCGAGCCAACCCCAGGAGCAGCGCCATCAGCAGCCCGGGCCCTCTTAGCACAAAGACAAGATTCCTCAGCAATAATATGCAACTACGTGTGGCTTCACCCGGGTGCAGACCTATATGTCCTCCCAGATTGGCAGATCAGCCAAATGCAGCATCAACGAGGGCACAGGCAGCATTGTGGCCTCAAAAACTTCTCCAGTTCCTGAGGTACAGAGCAACAGGGCGTATAATGCGCCAGCAATGTCACGCGGGTATTGTGTGGGTGCTCCGATCTAGGTGTAGCCCAGGATCTATCGTCACAGTGACTAGGCACCCCACTCGCAGCCACAGCTACACCCAGCATCCAGCAGCGCACGAGGAAGGGTCCTCACCCTAGGGCACTCCTCAGTACCACGCAGCAGTAGGCAGCACACTCCCGTCCTCTCCTCCAAGGCGGATCAGCAGTCCGGGGAGGCGAGTGTCCTCCCACCGCCACCCAGCAAGAAGCGCCACCAGGAATCGGCTTCAATGGCGGCGCCGCCGCCTGTGGCCGGACCGCCAAACGTGCGGCGCGCCCCCTGTCCCTAGCACTCACCAGGCACTCAGCGCCACCAGTACCACCACTCCGGATGAGGAGTAGCGCTCCGTCGCTCCGATCGCCGGCCGGCGCCGCGCTCCGTATGTCTCTGTCGTGGCCTGGGCTCCACGAGGGAAGCCCCGGACTCACGTAGATCCAGCCGCCGCTGCCCTCCAGCTCGTCCACACGTCCTCGCGGGCAGCAGCAGCGAGTCAGCCCAGGGAGCACGGCTGAACGTCGCACGCCTCTGCAAGCACGTCCCCGGATGCCTCACCGGCTCCGCTGGCAATCACCTCCGTTTGCGCGTATCAACAGCTCAATTAGGCAGGATAAACAGCGGATAAATCGGCCGAACTGCGGGTGCTTCACTCAGTGGCAGCCATTCCGCTAGTGCGCCACCTAGCGCCCCCTCCACGAATTACGTATCTGCTATTGCGACAATTGTATTTGGCAAACCGTTACCCGTGTCTGTGTGCGCAGTGAGGAACTAAGTACCTGCTATTGCGACCTGTGTGTTGGCAGACTCTTACATTGAGCAGTGGGTGCTCTGGGATACTACCTACCTGCTATTTTGACACTCATAGTCAACCACCAGTGTTTGTGCTATTCTTTCGTTTCCACAGGGGTGCCTAACAGAGCCAAAGTTTCCAGCACATACTGATCCATCGTGGGCACAATAAGGTCTACTCTGCACCCCTGTTGGTTGGTCTTCGTTCTTTTTCTTTACAGGTCAGTAGGATAGAGAGACGGGAGGCGGTAGAGAGGGACTGCGAGAGAGTGGGAGGGGTGGTTCTGGTACTAACTCGTGTTCCTCTTTTGTGTCTTCTACAGGTCTCCCTCCCTGCTGTCCCCTTCCTTTCCTTCCCCCGCTTAACCACCCTTTAGTCTGCGTAAAATTGATGTCCAGACTTGGGGAGGTTGAGAGGTGGACCCCTTAGAGCATCAATTAGATTCTGAGGATACGTTCAGGCCTGGGACACTTATGCATTGATAAAATGATTCATGCTTTGACACTAATCTGCTGTACTTTAATATGTAGATTGTGTGTTGTCTCCTTACCCCTTGCACAGTAGTGAATGAGTTTTGGTAAGCTGCTAGGGATAGTGTTGCTTGTCTAGAATCACACTGTGAGTCTGTGTGCATTTGGGAACCACTGTGAGAGAAGCATTTGGTAACATCGTGTATTTGCTGACAGATAATTGTTTTAAAACCTGTCTTGTTGTCAAGTTTTAGTAGCATTAGAAGCCAGTTTTTGCTTATGCTTTGATTAAATGAGTCAGGCTTTGACACAATAGTGCAGTCCTGAAATATGTAGATTGTGTGCAGTTCCCTTATCACTTCCACAGTAGTGAATGATTTTTGGTAAACTCCTAGGTATAGTGGTTGTTGTCTAGAATCACACTGTGAGTCTGTGTGCATTTGGGAACCACTGTGAGAGAAGCATTTGGTAACATCGTGTATTTTCTGGCAGATAACTCTTTTAAAACCTGTCATGTTGTCAAGTTTTAGTAGCATTAGAAGCCAGTCTTTGCTTTTGCGTTGATTAAATGAGCCATGCTTTGAAACTAATGTGCTGTACTTGTAGATTGTGTGCAGCACCCTTACCTCTTCTAGACTAGTGAATGAGTTTTGGTAAACTGCTAGGGATAGTGGTGCTTGTCTAAAATCACACTGTGAGTCTGTGTACATTTGGGTAAGGATTGTGATAGAAGTGTTTGGTAACATCGTGTATTTGCTGACAGATAACTGTTTTAAAATCGGTCATGTTGTCAAGTTTTAGTAGCATTAGAAGCTAGTCTTTGCTTATGCATTGATAAAATAAGTCAGGGTTTGACACTAAAGTGCAGTATCATGTACTATTCTCTTCACTGTGCCAGAACTGAAAATTTAAAAGTTTTACCCAGGCACTGTCCTAGCAGTAGTCTGATGATTTAGTCAGTTTCCAAGTACTCATGTTGTGAACCATACATTACCACATAGACTGCTTCAAATGTCTGTGCAGTATGCATGCAGTCTTCTAACATAATATACACTTGCCTTTCACATCTTCAATTCCCTAGTCAGTATCCATACAGTCCAGCAAACATCCTGTCACTCCCTTTGCACTCCTCTAGTGACCCATTCAGTACCAAGTACTAATCCATTCACTGTGTCAAAATCCAATCACTTATAAATTCACCCAGGCACTCTCCTTGCTGTACTCGAATCATTCCGTCAGTTCCCAAGTACTCATGCAGTGAGCCAGGCCTTAGCACATAGACTGCTTCTAATGCCTATTCACTATGCATGCAGGCCTCTAACCACCTACACAGTTGTCTTTCACACCTTCAATTCCCCAGTCAGTATTCATACACTTCTAGCAAACACCCTGTCACTCACCCAGTGTGTCTCCTTATAGTACTGTAATCATTCAGTCAGTTAGCATGTAGTCTTTTAGTGAGGTAGGCTTTAGGGCATGAACTGCTTCAAAGTAGTATGCACTATGCATGTAGTGTTTTAACCATCGTCACACTTGTGGTTCAGGGCTATAGTTTCTTAGTCAGTTTTTATATAAAATGTGTTTGTACAGTAATGGAATAGTATAAATTTGAAAGTTATTAATATACATTTATTTGTGATTCTTTTTTACAGATACAGAACAAGAGTGTCTCATCTGTTTGCACTCTTCTCGTGCAAGATTGTTTGGATGAAGGGTCCTTCGGTGTTTCATCATACTTGCCGTGCCGTACGAGTATTTCTTGTTAGGATCCCCTTGCAACAGAACTCTTTTGCATATCTTGCACATGACCAAGGTGGCATTGATCTTTGTTTGTCCCTCTGGAAAGTACAAAATTTCCACACCACTGAAGGAAAACGTTGTGGGCGTGGTGCGTCCTCCAAAAATTCATCCTTAGATTCGGTGAATATTTTAAAGCGACAACATTTACAGTTTTTGTAAGTTTAACTTATAAAATGTTGTTAGCTGTAAGCATTTTATATATCTGTGATTTGTATCTTGTGGTATTTTGTTGAGAATAGCATGTTTTTTTTTTTTTAACAATCTTTATGATTGTTTTTTTTTTTGCCCGCTGTTAAGTGATGAGTACGATTGAAATCACTATTTTTAGTGAAATTTTATATATTCTGAGAACAGCAAAAAAGGCAAACAAATTACTTTGTGGAAATTATGCTGTGTTGTAAAAAATGTATTATTACATGTTATAATTTTTTTTTTTTCTTTCACAGATCAAAATGTGGAAATAAGCAATTTATATGAATTTAGATTGCAATGGAAATCTGAAAAAAATGTATACCATTTTTTATTGCTATTACTGTGAAGGTAAGTTTAACTAAGTCTCAATATGCAGAATGAGGAGGTCTGCAAGAAGCTACAAAATTGAAACACGTTTCTAAAAATACTCTGTTTATACCTATGTAGTTTTGAAATCTGACCATAATCAGATATCATGTGACCTGCAAAAAATGAGATTTGAGGGGTTCATAATATTTCCCATTGTACCTATTGAAGGACCACAATCATTTCAATCATTCTTCTTTGAACATCTTTGCAGACAAAACTCTGTGCTTACCTTCTATCATTCGCAAGGAATTTTTAAACTGGAAATATGTCACTTTTTGTAACATAGTTATTGAGCAAGACACTCTTTCATATTTACAGAGAGAGGAAAAGGCCCTCTGTGCACTTTTTATACTCCATGAAAATACAACCTTATCATGCACACCAGTTTGCATTGAAAGGGTGTTCTATAAGTGTTGTTGTGCATGATTGCACTGAATACTCATAGAACAAGACACATGTCTAGATTTGTCAGAAATCATAAAACTCGATTTGTGTGTGAATGCTGCACCATTCTAAAATTGGTGTAGGAGAGCACAACAAGGAGAATTGTTTTCATTTCTCCACATTTTTACATCTTCAATGCATGCTAAAATGCTCAGCATACATTAAAGGAGAAAAATGCCTTTACTGATTGTTTTTGTGCAGGAAGGTGTGTCTTCCTGCACAAAAACAAACTGCACATGACACAGATATCCTTGCACTATGTGCAAGGGTGCCTGTGTCACCACATGGCTGCAGTTTAAGCAGCCGTGCAGAGAGAAGCATAGATTTGAAACATATTTATGTACATATGTTGCATCCCTGTGCTTCGGAGCTACTACAGCTCACTGTAGTTAATAAGGTTACTGTGTGATGCTGCAGCACTTCCTCATAGTTCTGCACTCATACATTCACCATACGCTACTAATGCATTCGTTCAGTCAATTACGTACTACACATACATTCATCTA
Source organism: Triturus cristatus (assembly GCF_964204655.1). Taxonomy (NCBI): domain Eukaryota; kingdom Metazoa; phylum Chordata; class Amphibia; order Caudata; family Salamandridae; genus Triturus; species Triturus cristatus. Next base: position 686,291,519 of record NC_140584.1, read on the forward strand.
AACTTTCACAGACAAACAAACAAATATAGCTCTTTCTTTAAACCAGGAAAGTTAGTTCTTAGAAGAACTTTTTTTTTTCTTCTTTTTTGTTTTTTAATTTTGTTGTTCTTTTTGGAACAATTTTGTTATTTATTTATTTTTTTCAAAAGGAAAAAAGACAACAGGAGGAACAAAACAGTCAACTTCTGCAACAAAAAAAAATAAACACAAGTTTAGCACTTGTGGTTTTGCTGCGCTCGACAGATTAGTTCAATTGACTGCTCGCCGTAACATAGTAGTTTGTTGCATTTAATGCAACTAATTTTTAGTTTTCCAAATTCTGGACGTATGTCCGGGTGAGTGCTCGATGGTGATGCTGCAGAAGTGCTTGCCACTGCTGGCTGAGGCTGCTGGCGGAGTCTTCTGCATTCCTGCTTGGCCAGGTTCACGGGATGCAGAGTCTTCAGGTGTTTTAACATACTTGCAGTCCCACAAGAGCATTTTTTTGATGGATCTCCTCTGGAAAGCACTGTTTGACATATTTTACATGTCACTTTAGTTGAATTAGTTTTATTTTGTCCTTCTGGGAAGGTAAAAAATGTCCACACCACAGAGGTGTATCTTTCTGTGCGTGGAGGTTCAACAACAAATTCCTCATCGGACGAATGGTCTGATTCTGATGGTGGCTGCTGTGCAGAAGCCATTGTCTTCAGAAAAATTACAGCTTTGGAAATCTTCCCCAAAAAGTTTCTTCTAGTTCTAAGGTGTGAGATGTTCCTCCAAAGAAGCTCAAAGAAGAATGATTGAAATGGGTGGGGTCTTTCAATAGTTAGAATAGGAAGTGTAATGAACCAATCAAATCTCTTTTTTTGCAGGTCACATGGGATCCGCGCACCCTGCGCTTACGCATCACGCACACAGCGCGCATCCGCGAAATTCAATTAAAAAGAAATATAGGATTAGATGTAAAAATATATTACTTTTAGGACTAGTTTAGAGTTTGTCTTCAATTAATATTCACATGAAATACATATATATATGTTTTTTTAAATGTTAAAAATTTCGCCGGATCCGCGCACCCATCGCGTCATACATGCATATGACGCATCGCGGAAGCGCGCATGCCTCGCGTTACGTACATCATACGTGTCGCGTATAGGCTTGGAGTCGCGTACCGGTCGCATTCGAAACACGTACCCAACGCATACCGGGCGCGGATGCTTTCGCGTAGGGATCGAGAACAGTGCGCATATGGTGCGCGAATCCCAAAAAAATAGAAATAAATAAATAAAACAAAGTTTTGAAAATATAGTTTTACAAAAATATTTTTTTTAAACCCAATAAAAACAAATAATATTTTTTAATTTTTAAAAGAATTAATTGAAAAAATAAGTTGAAAAATGGTGATAAAATAGTATTTCAAAAAAACATAATTAATGAAATTGACACACTGAAATTGAAAAATATAGAAATCCAATGAAAATCATTAAATATGATATCTTTAGAGATAAGTTATAGATAGGAATTAGCATTTACAAAACCTTTGAAATTCACTTAAAAAACTATAGGTTTCATGCACGTTATAGTTAGGAATTGGCATTTAAAAAACCTTTGAAATTCACTGAAAAAACCATAGGTTTCAGGGGCGTTATAGTTAGGTTTTGGCATTTAAAAAACCTTAGAAATTCACTGAAAAAACCATAGGTTTTAGGGGCGTTATAGTTAGCTGGACTACAACAAAACCCTAGAAATTCCCCCGTTATAGTTAGTTCAGCTAACTATAACTCGCGCCCCCGCAATGCACTGCTGATGACGTCACATATTACATCACTCATGACATGGTCAGTGACATCACTGATGACATCACTGATGACATCATCCATGTGATAAATTAGTGCATCTTCTCACACCCTAATATAACCTTTGATACACCGACTCAAAATTTCAGACGGCCATTTTCAAACGCATAGATACTCCATTACCAATAACTACATACCCACTCATTAACTCTTAGGTCTACATACACCTCCACTCACTCACCTGTACAGTCACTTATACTTACAGTCACTCCGTACAAAATTATCATATGCAATAATACACCTATATAGACACTCACACACCGCCAATCATCCATTGAGGTACTGACACACCTAGTCAGTTGTGCAAGTAATTTAACACAGTCCAATTTACTCACCTATACAGTTAAACACACTCAAGTTCACTTACTCATAAAAATAGTACCACATTCTTACACTCTTATACAATCATTGATACAAGCACACACTCATCCATACAGCCCCTCTCACAATCACACATTCTCACATATACCCACTTATATACTCTTACACACATATATACTGCCTTTCACATATGTAGTTAGTCACACATGTACCAATGAGATATACATTCAATCCCGAACACACCCATACATACACTCACCCAACCATACAGTCCATCACAGATGCACTCTTAAAACCATGCACCCATAGAATCACCCACTCACACATCTATGCATAGAATCACACACACCTAACCCACACAAACACTCAGGCACCCATAGAGATACTCAGACAACCAATCAATAACCCATAGAGACACTCATATAGCTATTCACAAAACCATGCAGCCACTTATACACCTACACACAGACACATACAGACATTCACACAGTCTAGTCACTAGTCTGCAGTAAGATACATTTAATGACTCACTTATAGAGTCAGTTACGCACCTAGAAAATCATCCATTCACACACTTGTACACCCACTCATTCTTCAACAGACCTTTCCCTATATATATTAAACATGTTAAAACTGTAAAGAAACACATACTCACTGGATGATGTCATCAGCGATTTCATCAGTGATGTCATTTGAGATGTCATCAGTGATGTCATCAGTGATGTCACTGACCATTCCATGAGTGATGTAATATGTGACGTCATCAGCAGTGCATTGTGGGGGCGCGAGTTATAGTTAGCTGAACTAACTATAACGGGGGAATTTCTAGGGTTTTGTACGAGGGAAATGTCCAGCGAACTATAACGCCCCTAAAACCTATGTTTTTTTCAGTGAATTTCTAAGGTTTTTAAAATGCCAAAACCTAACTATAACGCCCCTGAAACCTATGGTTTTTTCAGTGAATTTCAAAGGTTTTTTAAATGCCAATTCCTAACTATAACGTGCATGAAACCTATAGTTTTTTAAGTGAATTTCAAAGGTTTTGTAAATGCTAATTCCTATCTATAACTTATCTCTAAAGATATCATATTTAATGATTTTCAGTGAAAATATATATATATATATATATATATATATATATATATATATATATATATATATATATATATATATATATATATATATATATATATATATATACATATATATATTCACTTAAAAAACCATAGGTTTCACACATGTTATAGTTAGCTGGACATTTCACTCGTAAAAAACCATTGAAATTCCCCCGTTATAGTTAGTTCAGATAACTATAACTCGCGCAACTGCAATCCACTGCTGATGACGTCACATATTACATCACTCATGACATGGTCAGTGACATCACTCATGACATCACTGATGACATCATCCTTGTGATAGAGTGGCGGTTGCGCGAGTTAAAGTTAACTTTTTTTCACCCTTCGGGGTCCTTCAGGGACCCCCTGACAAAGGCTAGGGGGTCAGGAACTCTCCACCCTGCCCCCTTTTCACGTTCTCCACCTTTGTTTTTCACTGCCACACACAAAATGGCGTCCGACACTTCCTGATTTCGACCGATTCGAATGTTGACTGACATCTAACCACCAATCAGAATTACGCTCGCGCACGGCACCGTGCGCGCACGGTGCGCGCCTATAGATATTATTTATGTACTTTTAACTGCGATTTTCTCAGAAACTACTGAACAGATTGACACCGTATATGCAAAAGGCACATCCCTGACCTGAGGACTACCTCTTTGCCAAATTTCAAGTAATTCTGTTCAGCCGTTCGGGCTGTACCTTCGACTAAAGGTCCTATGGGAAAATTCATGGGGAAAATGCGTTTTGGGACCCCCCTTGTTTCTCAGCCCCCGCTTGACGAATCACCCCGAGACTTTCAGGGTAGGAGCTGAGCAGAGCACCCCATTAGTTTTGAAAATTTCACGAGGATTCGTCAACCGGCGCCAAAGTTATTCAAAATAGAATTTTGAGATTTCCTATGGGAACTCGGTCCTAACTATAACTATCTACTGGCGACCGCCAGTAGATAATATATACATATATATAATATATATTTATTTATATATAACATTCACCCCGAGATGGCTTGACTTTGAATCACTTGTCCATCTTTCATGGCTATCACATGAAGCCGATGGTTGGAATTCAGGGGTCATGGAGTGTTATCTGCGAGGGATTGGGTGTTCGATCCTGCTAAAAACGGGGACTTGTTTGCATGTCAATAGGGACTTTCAAATGAGCCTTTGAGTTGTAATATATGTCTCATGCAATCACGCAGCCCAAGAACTTGAAATGTTTGCCTTTGCTTTGCACATCATGACAAGGGGCATTATGGGACTGGTAGTCCCTACGGGACACATTCTATTACTCTAAGGCTGACTTTTCAGACTTGATAGTGCACACTATGTGTTTTCAGTCTCCAAGGTTTACTTTTCAACCTTTTGTTGTTTTTCCCTAATACATTCATGACATACTAATGTGTGAATAAAGTCGGGCAGTGAGCGAAGAAAGAGCAAGGTTTATGGACACAGACCCTTTATTATTTCAAGCCCAAACGTATCTATTTATGTGATTGTAGTCTCTCTCATACGATATATATATATTTTTTAATACACAGCACGTTCTATTAGATTCCATGTCATTTTAGCTATTTTGCAAATCCGGAGGGGGTTTGCGCCATACAATGGAGTTTATTTTAATTAAGTCTTTGAGCATCACAAGTTTTATACATAGGCAGGCGATATGTTCAGTGTGCATTTAGAGGCTTTGATATATAAAACAATGTGGTCGTAGATGCATTATGCATTCAATGTATACGCATATCTCTTCGGCACTAAGTGCCGAAGAGATATGCCACTACTATAGTGTTGGATATTATTATATTTTTCGGTATTCTTATACAGCATGTAATGTGTTTTAGGTGGAGCACTGCACAACTGATCTACCTCTTTCATTTTTATGAAATTTCTTCTATGCGTGTAACTGTGAGGGGGTATAAATGCTTTGATTTTAATGGCGCTTGCTAGATTGAAAAAGGCTACTGAATCAGCCGAAACGCATCTCTTCAGTTGTGGGGTCGAGGGAGGCCCGATGAAATAAAGAAGCATTTAATTTGCAGCCCTTGTGTGCGTACCTTCTTCCGGTGTGGAGTAGGAGTTGGTTTGGAGAGAGAGATATATATATCTATATCTATATATATATCTATATATATATCTATATATATATATATATATATATATATATATATATATATATATATATATATATATATATATATATATTTATTATATATATATATATTCACTCCGAGAAACTCCGAAGGAGAGAGCCCCCGACCCTGCAGGGTGGCCAAGGCGTTGACAGGCACGGAGCAACCTGGAAATTAATCAAACACGAAGAAGTGCCAAGGCCCCAGTTCCTTAAATACATGTTGCGTTTATTTCCAACAGGCAACCTGCTCTCATATCCCTAACGTTTCGGCTCCACAGTGAGCCTTGCTCACAGGTGAGGCAGATTGACAAAACTGGCTGCGTACTTCTTTTAAAGACCATGCCATCACGTGACTCTCAAAGTTCACAAAGAATACAAGTCCCACAGTGCAATGTTGATATTGTAATCTTTTCTCACAACTGCGCCGTAGATTCTAATAAACCACATGCTGTTTCAGATTGCGTAGTTGGAATTAATACAGTTCTTTACTTCTGCAGTGCACTGATGCGTGAAAATCAAAGGAGACAGAGTTGCGTGTAATTTACCTCAACTTTGCATGATCGATCGTATTTTTCTGAGCGCAGTCTTGAGCGATGTTGTAAATTCATACCTGCGACAATGCAGTGTGTCTGGAAAAGTCAAAAGGGGAAGGTATCCCCCTCTCGTGTCCCTTCCTCACCATCGCCTCGGTATCAGGGTAAACACTTTTTAGGCATGACGGTGAGCGGGTCATGCTCTCTTATTCATATTCACTCCGAGAAACTCCGAAGGAGAGAGCCCCCGACCCTGCAGGGTGGCCAAGGCGTTGACAGGCACGGAGAAACCTGGAAATTAATCAAACACGAAGAAGTGCCAAGGCCCAGTTCCTTAAATACACGTTGCGTTTATTTCCAACAGGCAACCTGCTCTCATATCCCTAAATATATATATATATACATATATATATATATATGTATATATATATATATATATATACATATATATATATCTATATCTATATATATCTATATATATATATATATATATATATATATATATATATATATTATCTACTGGCGGTCACCAGTAGATAGTTATAGTTAGGACCGTGTTTCCATAGGAAATCCGCAACATTCTATTTGGAATAACTTTGGCGCCGGTTTACGAATCCTCGCGAAATTTTCAAAATAGGTGGGGCGCTCTGCTCCGCTCCTACCCTGAAAGTCTCGGGGGGATTCGTAAAGCGGGGGCTGAGAAAAAAAGGGGGTCCCAAAACGCATTTTCCCCATGCAATTTTCCATAGGGACCTTTAGTCCAAGGTACAGCCCGAACGGCTGAACAGAATTACTTGAAATTTGGCAGAGAGGTAGTCCTCAGCTCAGGGAAGTGCCTTTTGCAGGTCTGGTGTCAATCTGTTCAGTAGTTCCTGAGAAAATCAAAAGTAAAATCATATATATATGTGGGCGGAGCCTAACCACACATCTCATCCTGAGATCTGATTGGCTGTCAGCACTTCATCCAAGAAGTGTTGGCAGCCATCTTGGGACCAATATACATGATAGCACCTCATTAAAAAGCATTGCAGTTAATAGAAGGTTTTAAGACTTTAGTTACATTATAAATCATTTGTTGATGGTACCATACTCATTTTAGGAATTGTGGTATGTTCTAAGGTGATTTCACCATGTGAAAAAGCCTTCTGCTGGGATATCATGATTGAGAGAAAAATATTTTCTCATGCTTTTCCCACAGAGGTTTGGAAGGTGATCTATAAGCTAAACTGAGAGCTTATTTTCTGTAAATTCACATTATCTATCTCAGTCATGTGAGAATGAAGTCTGACATTTTCAGTAAAACATGTACATCCAACAAGGGCAGAGACTGTCAGTTGATTCCTTTGTGTTCTACTGCAGCTTCCCAGAGTGTTCCAAAGAACAACTAGAGCGCTAACAGTCCTACTTATGATAAACGTATGGCACACCTGAAGCCATCTTGCTTGGATTAAAGTGGTAACTCCTAAAACATTTAATTTAAAAAGGAACAAAATTAGGGGGTTCATTTTTCAATAACAAGTATGATTAGTGCTGCAGAAAGAAAAACTAGGGCACATTTTGACTTCTGAAAGCCTCTTTTATTTCATTAAAAAATTCTGACATGCAGACTGAAACATGCACTTTCAATACCAGCAGCAGTTTTCCCTGGTGAGTAGTAGCTTTACTACAGTGATCTAATGAGCAAAAAGAGTGCTAACATTCTGAATTTATGGCAAATGTGTGACACATCTGAATGCCTTCTTGATGGAATCAAAGTAAAAAACTGAAAGTATTTCCTACTGAGGAGACTGCAGTAAATGAGGAAATTAGGAAACTTCATAACAAATAAGTCTCCCAAGATGGCCACCAGAGACAAAAGAGCCCAAATGTAGCCCGAATATCACCCAGATGTAGCCCAAGTATAGCCCAATGACAGAATGTCCCAGAGTGTTCTTAAAAACAACTAGAGCGCTTACCGTCTTCATTATGACAAAAGTATGGCACACCTGAAGCCATCTTGATTGGAATAAACTGGTAACACTTAAAACATTTAGTTTAAAAAGGAACACAATGAGGGGGTTCATTTTGCCATAGAAATTATGATTAATGCTGAAGAAAGAAAATGAGGGCACATTTTGAGTGACTTCTCAAATCCTCTTCTATTTCATTAAATAATTCTGACATGCAGACTGAAACATGCACTTTTAATACCAGGAGCAGACTTCCATGGTGAACAGTAGTTGTACTACAGTGATCTAATGAGCAACTAGAGTGCTAACTTTCAGAATTTATGGCAAATGTGTGACATATCTGAATACCTTCATGATGGAATCAAAGTAAAAAACTGAAAGCATTTCCTACTGAGGAGACTGCAGTACATGAGGAAATTAGGAAACTTCATAACAAATAAATCTCCCAAGATGGCCACCGGAGACAAAAGAGCCCAAATGTAGGCCAAAATCACCCAGATGTAGCTCAAATATAGCCCAATGACAGAAGTGTGCATATTATTTTGTGTTTTTGCAGTGTTATATAGTGCAGACTTGTCAGGTATTGGAGTGCTTTACATGAGCATTGGTTACATCACACAAGAACAAATTCATTTTGGTTGTAGACATGGGGAGACTAAGTGATTTGACCAAAATCACAGAATGTCGAGCTGAAGCAGAAACTCCAAGCTGGTTCCCCAGTTGCAAAGTCTGCAGTTCTGGAAGTAACACCACATCCTCTCCCCTAAGTGCAACATTTAATCAAGTGGTCAACTGGATAACAAAACATAAAGATAACAAATAATTTAAAAGTGCTTTGTCGCTATTTGAAAACTCAGAAAATATGTCCTTATTTTAGTCTTTTAGAGCACTAACCACAGTGGCGGACGGTGACATTTGAAAGTGGTGGGGCGTAAAATGTTTGGCATACTTCAGCATAGGGAGCGAGCGTAGCGAGCGAGCCCGAACAACCTAAGGAGGGTTCGGGGGGGTTCTCCCCCCAAGAAAAGTTTGAAAAAAGAGTGGAAAAATGGTGCATTTTCAAGCAAATTTGAGAAAGCAGAAAGGTTAATAAAGCAATGAAGACAGTGCAGTTATTACAGTAATAAAGAGATCATGTCATATAACATAGGTAGCTGCATTTACATTACATGTATAGCAACATTTCCCTTTCTTCGCCTCTCTTCTCTCTTTCTCTCGCGTGCTCCTCATTCTACTCCCTCATAATTGCTTTCTTCCTTCCTCTTCCTCTTCATCTTATTGACCTTGTCCTACCCCATCTCACCCCTCTCTGTCTTGTAGTCTCTCACCTTTGCACTTCATACGCTCTTTTCTCTCCCCTGTCTCTTCTTTTGCCCCCCCTTCACCATTCCTTTCTACATCCTTTTTTATCTCTACTGTGAAATCATGAAATGTGCTGCAACGCACCCCCCTTACATGCCAGAAACTAAGGATTTCCATCACACATGCATTGTGTGACACACATAGCCAAACGTAAGAGGCAATTCATATTTAAAATAATAACAATAACATGTAGGATGCTGTTATTTTAATTACTCTTTGAACGCGGCAAAGCGAAGGAAAGTTCATATATATTTGCAGTTTTTAAAGTCGTCTCAGTAGCTCGTGGCTTGGCCTCGCCTGTGTGCGAACCGCGGCCTTGTGCACATCATGTTCTGATTGGAAGCTGAGCTGTGGGCAGCATACGTCAAACAGACCACGAGGCCGCAGTGAGCATGTACGTCCACATCACGAGAAATAAAATACCCCTCTCGGGGCACCAGCACTAGACGGACCGGGACCAGACTATTTTAAGGGGGGAGGGACCCACTCCCTCGTGGCAATTAAAAAAAACTGATTAAAAGTGATACGTTTACGAAACATAAACACGAGGAGGCAAATTCGCCGACTAAAAAAGACCCTTCTGACTTATTTATAGCTGCTTGGCACAAGAGCTGTCAAGTTTCCGGCAAAGTACGTGCTTTTTTTAACGGGCGAGTTTCCATGATTTTCAAATACGGCTAATGCATTTATCGCCTGTGGCATCTATATATTTTTTAAGATCACTGCATACACCTCCCCAGCCAATTTCTTTCCATTTGTAATACTATAGAATCATGACAAGTTGCAACCCGTGATTATAGGGGCTCCCTCGGAAATGCCAAGATTGGTTTCAGCACTGATGTGTCTCAGACTGAGACACACATACTCAGTCGCTCCCAGCCCCCCCGACCCAGAGGAAGGAAAAACTGGTTGACAAATAAATACCCTTTTCAGCGCCATGGAGCTTTGGCACACTCCCGCGCGCTCCATACATCAACTTCTTAATATGAGGAAGAAAAAACCTGCACACAAAAATATCAATTTAGCGGGGCATTTGGATGCAATTTGACCGCTGTCCAGCGCTGACCATGAGTGAAGTGAGGAAACATCTGGGTTCAGCCAGCCATTTTCAAAAATTTCATTTACAATCCTTGTTTTTCAATTAATAAGAAGGCACACAATTCCCACATGAATGCCTTCGTGTAAAAGATGTTACTGCGCAATATAGTAACTGCGCAAAGCGGCAAAGGTGCTCGGGGCTGTCCGCAACTCCGCACAACAAGGCGTGACGTGAATAGTGCTGGCCTCATGGCCTGGTGGTAAGTGCAAGTGAGGAGGGGTTCTTATGTAAAGGGTCAGGTCAGGGACTGGGCCTCAGTCGAAAGGGCTACACGAACAACACATTACATAAAAAATACAAAAACTTAAGCCTCCACAATCATAGTCGTCGTGATACATACTAGAGTCAAAAACTGACTGACTCGCTGCTGGTTCCGGCACTGACTGTGTGTGTCTCGTCTCTGCTCGTCGTCTGACTCTGTCTGTCTCTGATGGTGACCGTGACTCTCAGTCCTCGCCTCGCACCTCGTGGTCGTGTTGTCTCCGTCTCGTGTGGCAGGCAACAACAGGCACTGGCGCGGTGACGTGGTGCGCCGAACAGCGTAGAGACTGGAATGGCCAATCACTACTGCATGGCTTCACATTGCCGCAGTGTGATTGGCCATACCATACGCACGGCGCACCATGACTCACTCCAACTGCTGCAGGACCGCGGTGAATAAACTCAGCCAATCCTGGCGCTGTATTACCAGCGCCACTGTGCCAGCAGCGCCAGGATTGGCTTAAGAGCAGGGTTAGTCCCTGCCCATAATGAGACCCGGGGGCCTGCGTTAGGAGAAGCACCCTCGGGTCCCAGTCACGTCGTGTAGTAGTCAAAAGTTTCAAGTTCCACACACACACATCTGCGCATGTTCGGGCCAGGATCCCAGAATAGAGCCCAAAACATGACATGCGCATTGCCCACCACTGTACTGTCTGCTGGACTGCTGCGCACCGCTATCCACGTGACGTGACGTCAGCAGCAGCCCAGCCCCGCCCCCACACCGACCCAGGCACAGACTGTGACGATGCTCGGCTGCAAATTTCTTTTATTCAACCACAGTGACAGAAGCTGCTGTGGCGGTGCATCCATTGGGGCGTGGGGCTGTTCCAGCTTAGTGGGGCAACGCCCCAACGCCCCCAATGGATGCACCGCCACTGACTAACCATAATTTTGATGCCAATAAGACCCTCTCATATATGTAATTTCTAAAGGAAATGCTCTAGGTATTACAGTTTTGATTACATCAAGATGACGTCAGGCGTTCCACACTTTTGTAATAAATATCGAATGTTAGCAATCTAGTTGTTCATTAGGATACTGTTGAGAGGCAGAGGCCAGGGGCACGGACTCTGAAAATTGAAGGCAGGTAGGAGGGTGCAAAGGCAACAATTTAACCACACTGAGCAGGCAGGAAGGGCCGTGGCAGCACAACAGACTATGGAGGGCAGTGGAAAGGGGGGCAGGGGCAACAACCCAACAATACAGGACTTGCAAGAGAGGCTGTGGCAATGTAATAGACCATTGTGGGCAGAAGGAAGAGGCAATGGTAGTACAACCATACATGCCAACAGACCCGATTCAGCCAGGAAACGTCCAATGTTTTTAAGCTCAAATGGGCTTTATTTGATCTGTCTCCTGTCTACAATCTCCTCTTTTTCAATGTAACTCAAAGGGGAAAATCAATACTACAGTTTTTTTTCAAAATCTCCCTCTTACCAAGTTCAAAATGTTCGCAAGTATGGTACATTGGATCATGGAAGGAAATGGGATAGGGACATGGACTTGGATAACAGAGGACAGGAGGGACATGGAGAGGTGCACCAAACTGACCCTGCAGGGCAGGCATCAGGGTTTGCAGCAGCACAATACACCACACAGGGCATGCGGGACGGGAGTGCAGCACAACAATCCATAGGAAGCAAGAGGGAGGGGACAGGACCATGCACATGGACAACAGAGAACAGAGGGGCAGGAGGCAATGGTAGCTAGCTGACCATAATGGACAGACAGGAGAGAAAGCTGCAGCATAACAGACCATAAAGGGCAGGAGGGACGGGCATTACAATGGAACAGACAAGCCAGGAGGGAGGGAGAAGGGGTCTGCACATGTAAACAGAGGGCTAGGGGCAAGGGGGCAGGGCAGGAGCAGCAAGATAGCCATGGAGGTCAGGCAGGATGGGCACTAGAAGCAAGACACACCATGAAGAGCAACAGTGAGACTGTGATGGCATACACACAGACCTTGGAGGGAAGGTGGGAGGGGGTCAGGGGCAGCTAACTGACCACACAGAGAAGGTGGGAGGGGCCATGGCAGCACAGAAGACCATGCATGGCAAGTGGGAGAGTTAGTGGCAGCACAATGGCTATGATGGGCAAGAAGGAGGGTGCAGGGGCATGCACAAAGGACGATGGAGGATAGAAGGGAGGGTCAGGACCTGTGCACAGACAAGAAAGTTCAGGGGAAGGGGCCTCACAACAGACCGCACGGGGCAGGCAGGAGGAGCAGTTGCAGCACAACAGACCAGGGAGGTCAGAAGGGTGTGGCAGTACAATGGACCATGTAGGACAGGAGGAAGAGGATAGGGGCATGGCATGTGGACAGGCAGGGTGGAGGTGGCAGGGACAGGTTACAGTCATCTGACAATGCTAGGCAGGTGGGAAGGGAGTGGCAGCTCAACAGAACACTCAGAGTAGATAGGAGTGGCAGGTCCATGGAACATGGTGGGCAAAAAGGATGGAGCAGGGGCATGCACAAAGACATCGGAGGGCAGGGGGAAGGAGAATAGGGGCAGCACGCTAAGCACAGAGTTTAAGCAGGAGGTCAATGATGGGGCATAGAATTGGGCAATGGAGGGCAGGAGGAGGGGACGGGTACATCATACTAAATTGAGGGCAGTAGCAGCACATCAGACCATGCATGGCAGGAGGGAGGAGGCTAGTCCATGGATTCACACAACAGAGGATAGGGAGGAGGGGGATGGGGCAGCAAGCAAACTGTTCAGAGAAGGCGGGTATTAGGAACTTTATTGTTTTTAAAACGTGTGTCTGTGTGAACGACTTAAAATATGAACAAGTATGCAACATAATCTCACTTTTATTCAGGAAGAAGAGGACGTTTGTGACTGTGACTCCGGGCTCACTTGGCAGAAACACCCCCTGACCCTCCACCCCCTATCGCAAAATGTAATGCCCGTGAAAAGGGTAGGTGAATACAGTGTTATATAGAACATAGTCCTGAGAGCACGATTGAAAATGAAAACGAGATATAGTGTATGGTATAAACTATGCACCAAAAAGTGTGATATAAGATGAACCGGGCGTGAAATATAATATGCAATACATTGTGCGCAATGACAGATTCATTGGAGAGCGCGAGATAGCACAGGCACTAGCGCGTGCTATGCGATGTGCGCCTTGGAGTGTAATATGCACAGGGCAGTGTTGTGTAACCTAACTAGTCTCTAAAGTTGTAATATAAAATATGTGCTGGGGAGTGTAACGTTGCATATGCACTGTGACAAAGATATGGATCCCAGATTGTAATATGTATGGCATAGCACTGTGCGTTATAACATAGGCATCGAGGAAGGCACGTTAGATGAGGCAATATAACCCGTGCGAAGACAAGTGTGGCATGACATATTCATGGGGTGGTGTTACAGTGCACATGGGCTAGAGAGTGTCATAGCATATGCACTAGCTGGTGGAATACAACACAGAGGTGTGTGGCACTCGGCAAGCAATGGTGGGTGTAACACAGCATTGGGCTCTCCCAGGAGCGCGCTGTGACTCTCAAGTGATGTTCGTCCCCTTTCCAGAGAGTAAAATAAAAAGTATTACACATCCGGCAGTGGATGTGTGTTTTATTAACCGTGAGGGGGGTCTCTTACATAGTTTTGGTCGAATTTTTGTCGAATCCCCTTTGAATGGCTTGGTGTGCATGTGTATTAAATGTGCCCGTCAATAGCTACCCATGTTTGTATAAATAAACGACAAGGGTGTCTACCGGGATTAGGCACGGTAGGGCATCAGACATGTCAGAGCTTCACTAGTGGTGTAAATACATTCCACGTGGATTCATTGTATGCATAGTCGCCTTTTAATGAATATCACTCAAATCGTCATGGTGATAGGTACGTACGGTTTGTCCAGCATGTCCTAGGTGTGTCTATAAATACATATTTTTTTAAAATAATAAAAAACAGTGGCCGGCCCTGGGGATTGGGGTCAAAAAAATATAATTAGGAGACAGGCCCTGGGGGATGGCGTCATCAGGGCCAATAAATTAGAATAAGAAGGGGAACCACACAGCCCCCCTTCTTAAAAAATTAAAATAAATAAAAGACTGGCATTGTGCCGGAGGCCACGCCCCCTCCTTGCAGCACTCTGCAAACGCGCCCCCTGGCGAGTTGTAAGTTGGGGAATTAATTCTTCTTCAATATTGAGGGTCCCTGAGGGCGAACTAGCCCAACAGGCATCTCCAGTATGCGCCAGGGAGCTGCGCTGCAGACAGGTGTTCTGAGGCCAAGCCCCTTTTTGGAATGGAATGGAAATGGTATTTATAAAGCGCGACTGTCGCTCCGGAAGAAGCATCCTGGCGCTGACTGGAAGGGGTATTGAAAGATGGAATGGAGCAGGGTTAGGTGGTGTTCCGTACATACTCGTCAGAAAGGCTAAAGATCCATGTTTTCAGTTGTTTCCTAAATTGGCATTCCTTGGTGAGGGATCTCAGATGCTGGGGCATAGCGTTCCATGCCTTGGAGGCAAGGTGAGTAAGAGTTTTTCCCCCTTTGGTTTTTAGGTTGAAGTTGGCGAGTGTTATTAGGTTATTGTTGGAGGATCTCAGGGTCCTCTGGGGGTTGTAGTGGGGATTGCGTTTGATCAGGTACTTGGGGCCAGTGTGGTTAAATGCTCGGAAAGCCACGGTTAGGATCTTGAATAGGATCCTTTTGTGCAGGGGTAACCAGTGGAGGGTTCTTAGGGCGGAGGAGGCTGAAGATCTTCTGGGGAGTTTAAGCACCAATCTAGCAGCCGAATGCTGAACACTCTGCAATTTTTTGAGAGTGGCTTTTTTCACACCTGCCAGGAGACCATTACAATAGTCTAAGCGTGAGAGGATTAACGCCACAGTTACCGTCTTTCTGGCTTCAATTGGTAGGAAATCCAAAAAAATTTTGAGGGATTTAATGATTCCGAAGCAGCTTCCTGCCACTATTCTGGCATGCTGGTCGAAGGATAAGTCAGTATCGAAGGTGACTCCAAGGTTTCTTGCAGTTACGACGGTCTGAGGGGGGGCTGTGGAGTCCTCTGGCCACCATAGATGAGGACAGAAGTTGACGTTTTTCCCCATGGGAAGGATCTCGGTCTTCCCTGTGTTACACTTAAGATGGTTAGTTTCCATCCATAGGAAGACATCTTTCAGGCAGTTTGTTAGATTTTGTTCGGCAATCGTGGAGTTTTCCTCAAGCGGGACTATGAGTTGGGTATCGTCGGCGTAAGATGTAACAGTGATACCATATGATTCGATCAGAGAGATAAGAGGTATGAGGTAGACATTAAAAAGTAAAGGACTTAAGATGGAGCCCTGTGGGACTCCTGATCGAATCTTTTTCTCAACTGAGCTGAAAGGTCCTAGTTTGATGGACTGTGATCTTTCGGTAAGGAAAGATGTTATCCAATCTAAAGCTAGGTCAGAGATGCCGATGTCCCTAAGTCTATCTAGGAGTATGAGGTGGGAGATTGTGTCAAACGCTGCCGTGAGGTCCAACAAGATCAATACAGCGTTTTTCCTTTGATCTTGGAGAAGTTTTATGGAGTCAGTTACACCTCTCTGCAACGCAGCTCTGTGGCGCTTACTGGAGGTACCTAGTGGTCTAGTTTGACCCTAGGGACCCTTAGGATTCAAGGGGACTTAATCTATCAACTTAGAACAGCCACAGGGCGTGTTTACACAGTGGTGAATGGAGGGGACGGGGCCTGAGGTGACGTGTGCAAACACGCACTATGGCACGTTTTAAATTGGGGATATAATTTCCCTTCAATACTGAGGGCCCCTAGGGGCTAACTAGCCCACCAAGTGCTTCCAGTAAGCGCAGAGAGGTGGTCCAGGCTGTGCCACTTTTTACACCTCTCTGCAACGCAGCTCTGTGACACTTACTGGAGGTACCTAGTGGGCTAGTTGGACCCTAGGGACCCTCAGGATTCAAATAAACTTAATCTCCCAACTAAAAATGGACACAGGGCGTGTTTACACAGTGGTGAAGGGAGGGGACGGGGCCTGAGTTAACGTGTGCAAAAACGCCCTGTGGCCTGTTTTAAGAGGTAGTTTTAATCCCCCTGCCCTATTATATACTAGGGGCTTACAGAGGAGGTCATGCTAATCACAGGGGGACCCCAACGCATAATGTTCCCTAGTGTATGCAGGTGTTTTCACTGTATTCTAAGTGTCTTTTAACATAGCACTGGCTCTAGGACTGGTTAGTCAGACTCAGTTACCACCAGTATCCGTCTGAAAAAGTTGAGGGTACAGGATGATTTTGCAACAAGGATTCTTTCTGCTCGTCTTTTTGTTCTTTCTTCACGTTATCCTTCTTCCTGCACTTTTCTTCGTCTTTGAGGACTTCTGTTGCTTCTTTCTGCACTTCTTTTTTTTCTTTCTGTGCATTTTGTCTTCTTTCTTCACATGTCCTATCTCTGTAGGCATAGTTAGAAATTAGCATTTAAGAAACCTTTGAAATTCACAGAAAAAAACACAGGTTTCAGGCACTTTATAGTTAGGAATTAGCATTTAAAAAACCTCAGAAATTCACTGAAAAAACCATAGGTTTCAGGGGTGTTATAGTTAGCTGGACTTTTCACTTGTACAAAACCATTGAAATTCCCCCGTTATAGTTAGTTCAGCTAACTATAACTCGCGCGCCCGCAATGCACTGCTGATGACGTCACATATTACATCACTCATGACATGGTCAGTGACATCACTCATGACTTCACTGATGACATCTCAAATGACATCACTGATGACATCACTGATGACATCATCCAGTGAATGTCTGTTTTTCTGAAAATTAAATATGTTTTATATATGTATATCTCAAGGTCGATGGAAGAATAAATGGGTATATAAGTGTCTAAATGGATGATTTGTTTTTGAAAAAATTATTGTGTAACTGACTGATTAAGTGTATCATAGTGAATACATGGCTTAGTGAGTAATGTTTAAATATGTAAATATCTGTATCAGTCTCTCACTTTGAACTAACAAGAGTGCTGATCCATTCTACTTTTTGTGGGGAGCTGGATATTACAGGCGGCACTGCCGCCGCAGGACCGGAGCATCCGTTCGGGAGTGCGGGGACTTGTGGCAGACATCACGGAGCGCTGGGGAGTACAAGTCAAGTACCTGCACCGCTGCACAAGCCGGAGAACGTGAACCCCCGCTCAAGCGCGTTGTGTGCATTAGAGCGAGTTAGCAGGTAAACTAATAGAATCACTAGATGTTTAGTGAGGCCGCCCGCTGTGAGGTGGCAACGGACATTTTTAAAAATCTTCAAAGAGCAGGGGCAAGAGGCGAAGGAGCACCATCTAGCACAGGCCAACTAAGTTTGAGAAACAAGTACCTATAATTGGAAAGACTGCATGAGAGGGAGATAAGGAAATGATGGGAGGCTACCTACCTACAGAACTACATTGAGGTGAACAGGGTACCCAGGGGCCTGAGGATATATACGGTCCCTGCGTACGAGAACCTGGACCCAGAGCTGCTCAATGAATGGGCAGAATATACCGCTGGTTCCTCGCAGGGGATGCTGAAGATACTGGTGAAATTCGCGTGGAGTGACCGTGAAAAGACAGTGGTGGAAATAGAAACCCTTAAGCAAAGCATCTTGAGACCGCGGACAGGACCAAACATACAGAAGAGAAAGAGGTCATCAAGAAACGGCTAACTACCTATGAGAAAAAGATCTAGGAAAGAAAGCAACAGAAATTCGAGAGGGAAACCAGGGATTACGAAATAGGAAGGATACTGACCTTCAGTGCCCGTCTTCAATATGAAGGGCGAATCATGTGTTTAAAAATCGCCATGACAACGGCGCCCTCCGACATCGACAAAGGCAGGATTGACGAAACGCGTTTGTTTTGAATTTTTCCACCAATAAATCTATAATCAGATTGAACTAACAAGAGTGCTGGTCCATTCTACTTTTGTGTGGGGAGCTGGATATATTTATATTATCTACTGGCGGTCGCCAGTAGATAGTTATAGTTACAACCTAGTTTCCATAGGAAATCTCAAAATTCTATTTTGAATAACTTTGGCGCCGGTTGACGAATCCTCGCGAAATTTTCAAAACTAATGGGGCGCTCCGTTCACCACCTACCCTGAAAGTCTCGGGGTGATTCGTCAAGCAGGGGCCGAGAAAAAAGGGGGGTCCCAAAACGCATTTTCCCCATGCATTTTTCCATAGGACCTTTAGACACAGCTACAGCCCGAACGGCTGAACAGAATTACTTGAAATTTGGCAGAGAGGTAGCCATAAGGTCAAGGAAGTGCCTTTTGCAGGTCTGGTGTAAATCTGTTCAGTATTTCCTGAGAAAATAGCATTTAAAAGCATATATATATGTGGGCGGAGCCTAACCACACATCTCATCCTGAGATCTGATTGGCTGTCAGCACTTCATCCAAGAAGTGTTGGCAGCCATCTTGGGACCAATATACATGATAGCACCTCATTAAAAAGCATTGCAGATAATAGAAGGTTTTAAGACTTTAGTTACATTATAAATCATTTGTTGATGGTACCATACTCATTTTAGGAATTGTGGTATGTTCTAAGGTGATTTCACCATGTGAAAAAGCCTTCTGCTGGGATATCATGATTGAGAGAAAAATATTTTCTCATGCTTTTACCACAGAGGTTTGGAAGGTGATCTATAAGCTAAACTGAGAGCTTATTTTCTGTAAATTCACATTATCTTTCTCAGTCATGTGAGAATGAAGTCTGACATTCTCAGTAAAACATGTACATCCAACAAGGGCAGAGACTGTCAGTTGATTCCTTTGTGTTCTACTGCAGCTTCCCAGAGTGTTCCAAAGAACTACTAGAGCGCTAATAGTCCTACTTATGATAAACGTATGGCACACCTGAAGCCATCTTGCTTGGATTAAAGTGGTAACTCTTAAAACATTTAATTTAAAAAGGAACAAAATGAGGGGGTTCATTTTTCCATAAAAAGTATGATTAGTGCTGCAGAAAGAAAAATTAGGGCACATTTTGAGTGACTTCTCAAATCCTCTTCAATTTCATTAAAAAATTCTGACATGCAGACTGAAACATGCACTTTCAATACCAGCAGCAGTTTTCCCTGGTGAGCAGTAGCTTTACTACAGTGATCTAATGAGCAAAAAGAGCGGTAACATTCTGAATTTATGGCAAATGTGTGACACATCTGAATGCCTTCTTGATGGAATCAAAGTAAAAAACTGAAAGTATTTCCTACTGAGGAGACTGCAGTAAATGAGGAAATTAGGAAACTTCATAACAAATAAGTCTCCCAAGATGGCCACCAGAGACAAAAGAGCCCAAATGTAGCCCAAATATCACCCAGATGTAGCCCAAGTGTAGCCCAATGACAGAATGTCCCAGAATGTTCTTAAAAACAACTAGAGCGCTTACTGTCTTCATTATGACAAAAGTATGGCACACCTGAAGCCATCTTGATTGGAATAAACTGGTAACACTTAAAACATTTAATTTAAAAAGGAACACAATGAGGGGGTTCATTTTGCCATAGAAATTATGATTAATGCTGAAGAAAGAAAATGAGGGCACATTTTGAGTGACTTCTCAAATCCTCTTCTATTTCATTAAAAAATTCTGACATGCAGACTGAAACATGCACTTTTAATACCAGGAGCAGACTTTCATGGTGAACAGTAGTTTTACTACAGTGATCTAATGAGCAACTAGAGTGCTAACATTCAGAATTTATGGCAAATGTGTGACATATCTGAATACCTTCATGATGGAATCAAAGTAAAAAACTGAAAGCAATTCCTACTGAGGAGACTGTAGTACATGAGGAAATTAGGAAACTTCATAACAAATAAATCTCCCAAGATGGCCACTGGAGACAAAAGAGCCCAAATGTAGCCCAAAATCACCCAGATGTAGCCCAAATATAGCCCAATGACAGAAGTGTGCAAAACACTTATTATTTTGTGTTTTTGCAGTGTTATATAGTGCAGACTTGTCAGGTATTGGAGTGCTTTACATGAGCATTGGTTACATCTCACAAGAACAAATTCATTTTGGTTGTAGACATGGGGAGACTAAGTGATTTGACCAGAATCACAGAATGTCGAGCTGAAGCAGAAACTTCAACCTGGTTCCCCAGTTGCAAAGTCTGCAGTTCTGGAAGTAACACCACATCCTCTCCCCTAAGTGCAACATTTAATCAAGTGGTCAACTGGATAAAAAAACATAAAGATAACAAATAATTTAAAAATGCTTTGTCGCTATTTGAAAACTCAGAAAATATGTCCTTATTTTAGTCTTTTAGAGCACTAACCATAATTTTGATGCCAATAAGACCCTCTCATATATGTAATTTCTAAAGGAAATGCTCTAGGTATTACAGTTTTGATTACATCAAAATGATGTCAGGCGTTCCACACTTTTGTAATAAATATAGAATGTTAGCAATCTAGTTGTTCATTAGGATACTGTTGAGAGGCAGAGGCCAGGGGCACGGACTCTGAAAATTGAAGGCAGGTCGGAGGGTGCAAAGGCAACAATTTAACCACACTGAGCAGGCAGGAAGGGCCGTGGAAGCACAACAGACTATGGAGGGCAGTGGAAAGGGGGGCAGGGGCAACAAACCAACAATACAGGACTTGCAAGAGAGGCTGTGGCAATGTAATAGACCATTGTGGGCAGAAGGAAGAGGCAATGGTAGTACAACCATACATGCCAACAGACCCGATTCAGCCAGGAAACGTCCAATGTTTTTAAGCTCAAATGGGCTTTATTTGATCTGTCTCCTGTCTACAATCTCCTCTTTTTCAATGTAACTCAAAGGGGAAAATCAATACCCCAGTTTTTTTTCAAAATCTCCCTCTTACCAAGTTCAAAATGTTCGTAAGTATGGTACATTGGATCATGGAAGGAAATGGGATAGGGACATGGACTTGGATAGCAGAGGACAGGAGGGACATGGAGAGGTGCACCAAACTGACCCTGCAGGGCAGGCATCAGGGTTTGCAGCAGCACAATACACCACACAGGGCATGCAGGACGGTAGTGCAGCACAACAATCCATAGAAAGCAAGAGGGAGGGGACAGGACCATGCACATGGACAACAGAGAACAGAGGGGCAAGAGGCAATGGTAGCTAGCTGACCATAATGGACAGACAGGAGAGAAAGCTGCAGCATAACAGACCATAAAGGGGAGGAGGGACGGATCAGGGGCATTACAATGGAACAGACAAGCCAGGAGGGAGGGAGTAGGGGTCTGCACATGTAAACAGAGGGCTGGGGGCAAGGGGGCAGGGCAGGAGCAGCAAGATAGCCATGGAGGTCAGGCAGGATGGGCACTAGAAGCAAGACACACCATGAAGAGCAACAGTGAGACTGTGATGGCATACACACAGACCATGGAGGGAAGGTGGGAGGGGGTTAGAGGCAGCTAACTGACCACACATTGAAGCACAGAAGACCATGCATGGCAAGTGGGAGGGTTAGTGGCAGCACAATGGCTATGATGGGCAAGAAGGAGGGTGCAGGGGAATGCACAAAGGATGATGGAGGATAGAAGGGAGGGTCAGGACCTGTGCTCAGACAAGAAAGTTCAGGAGAAGGGGCCTCACAACAGACAACACGGGGCAGGCAGGAGGAGCAGTTGCAGCACAACAGACCAGGGAGGGCAGAAGGGTGTGGCAGTACAATGGACCATGTAAGACAGGAGGAAGAGGATAGGGGCATGGCATGTGGACAGGCAGGGTGGAGGTGGCAGGGACAGGTTACAGTCATCT
The DNA here is from genome assembly GCF_964204655.1 of Triturus cristatus. Taxonomy (NCBI): domain Eukaryota; kingdom Metazoa; phylum Chordata; class Amphibia; order Caudata; family Salamandridae; genus Triturus; species Triturus cristatus. Next base: position 686,313,893 of record NC_140584.1, read on the forward strand.
GACAATGCTAGGCAGGTGGGAGGGGAGTGGCAGCTCAACAGAACACTCAGAGTAGATAGGAGTGGCAGGTCCATGGGACATGGTGGGCAAAAAGGATGGAGCAGGGGCATGCACAAAGACATCGGAGGGCAGGGGGAAGGAGAATAGGGGCAGCAAGCTAAGCACAGAGTTTAAGCAGGAGGTCAATGATGGGGCATATAATTGGGCAATGGAGGGCAGGAGGAGTGGACTGGTACATCATACTAAATTGAGGGCAGTGGCAGCACATCAGACCATGCATGGCAGGAGGGAGGAGGCTAGTCCATGGATTCACAGAACAGAGGATAGGGAGGAGGGGGATGGGGCAGCAAGCTAACTGTTCAGAGAAGGCGGGTATTAGGAACTTTATTGTTTTTAAAACATTGTGTCTGTGCGAACTACTTAAAATATGAACACGTATGCAGCATGTTAGACCCGGCCCTCGTAACATAGCTAGACCTGACCCCTGCACCTCACACCAGCCCCCAAACCCGCGGCCTAGCCGATCCTCCCCACCAGAACTCGCACGCACCCAACCCGGACTTCCCCGTCCGTGGCCTTCTGCCCTTTGGCCACACCGGGCCCGCGTGCCCACTTCATGCAACAAGATGGCCGCCCGGCCCCAGCGCGACCCTGGCCTAGAGGCGCCACTCCGGCTGGAGGACATCACGCTCCCCTTGGGATGAGAAAGGGAGGAGCAGTTTCTATCACACCTCTGCGCTTCCCTGGGACGGTGGGTTTCGATTGACCTGCCGGCCTCCCCGAGGGCTGGCTCCACGCCTGCTGGGTGTCTGGGACTCCTCCCGACCCGGCCCTGAAAGGATCAAAAGACAATGGCAGGAAACCCCAACGAGCGACCCCCAGGTGACAAGACCCCTACCTGCACAGACTCCGGACATCAAAGAGGAGTCGCCCTATAACAAGGGGTGCTCTGGGACGGTCCGGCAGATTCGCCTTGGAACACCTGAGCCCTGCTGAGTGACTCGCGGCTCCCTGAAGATCGTAAGACCTCCGAACTTATGCTTGAGCCCTGCTGAGTGACTCGCGGCTCCCTGAAGATCGTAAGACCTCCGAACTTATGCTTGAGCCCTGCTGAGTGACTCGCGGCTCCCTGAAGATCGTAAGACCTCCGAACTTGTGCTTGAGCCTTGCTGAGTGACTCGCGGCTCCTCGAAGATCGTAAGACCACCGAACTTGTATCCGAGCCCTGCTGAGTGACTCGCGGCTCCCACAGACTCTCTTGGTCCCGCCGGGCCCCACGACGACAAGCGTATCCCCCAGCTCGAGGATTGTGAGCTGTGCGCCGGGTACGCTCCTGCATTTGATCCATATCCCCAAAGACTGTCCCGCTACCTCCTACCCCCCTCCAAGACTCTGAGAGCCCACGCTCTGCTTGTATATATTTGCCGTGCTGATCATAAAGATCCTACCACGCTAACCTGATAAAGATCTGTTCGTAAGTACTCCTCGTGTGGTGTCTCTCTGTCGTGTGGTGCCGAGTGTGCGATCCTAGATACGAGGTTCCTCCCCTGAGGAGTCTCCCGCCAGTGCCCGGCTACGATACCTCGAGGGTGGGTCTCAGGGCAGTCAGGGCCCCCTCTGGGCCCCTCTGAGGTCGCCTTCTAACATTGGTGGCAAACGACGGGATTCGGGCCCATAATCTAGAGATCGTACCGTGAACGGCTGACGCACTACCGACAAAGATGGCAGAAGGAAACGCCGTGGTTCTCATAGAAGACGACGCCAGTACCGTGTTCCAGGTTGAACAGCTGGAAGAGTACACTCACAAAGAACTAAAAAAATTCTGTAAGGAACTCAGAATCGCTACCACTGGTCTCAACACTAAAGAAGATATGCAAAAGGCGCTGAAAGCTTGGGTGGATTCTGGAGCCTCCCGGCCAGAAGGAGCGGGGGAGCCCCACGACGAAGCAGGACCCTCCCAAGGAGAACGCAGCAGCAACCAGGTGCGAGGCTTCGTACCAGACGGGGGCCTATCCCCGGATGAACTCGCAGACAGAGAAAAAAGTCGCCATCACGAGCTCGAATTAGCAAAACTCAAAATTGAGGGCGAGCTGAAATTAGCCGAGAAAAAGCTAGCAGTAGAACAGTTGCGAGTACAAGGAGAGCTGGAAGAGAAGAAACTCCAACGAGAACACGAGGGAAAGAGACTTCAACTGGAACATGAACGCAGCCTGAAGGAAATAGAACTGAAAGCAAGAAGCGAAGAAACGCGGCTCCCGGGGAACCGGGAGGCGGCCGTCCCGACGGAACAGAAGGTCCACATCCCCAAGGATGTGGTCAAAGAATATTACAAGAATGATGACATTCAGCAGTGGTTCCGGGCCTACGAGGTCGCCATGACCTCCCATCGGGTCCCACAGAAGGATTGGGGGGCTGGGCTATGGGGACGATTCCTGAGCGAAGGGAGAGACACCCTGCTCGACCTACCCACCTCCATGCAAACGTCCTATGAACACATGAAAGCGGCCCTCCTCACAAGGTACGGCCTCACCCCGGAGATGTACCGCCAGCGGTTCCGGGACTGCCGGAAGATCCCGGGTACCACCTGGGTGGAATATGTGAATTTCTTCAGCCGCGCCTTCGATGGTTGGATCAAGGGCAGCAAGGTAACCACCCTGGAAGAACTAACAGACCTTATGTTGTGGGAACACCTGGCGGCCAACTGCTTTGTGGAACTCCGCCAGCATCTGCTCGACAGCAAGCTCACGGACCCAAGGAAGCTGGCTGTCGAGGCGGATCGCTGGACCAACTGTCGAGGCGGATCGCTGGACCAACACCCGGGTCTCCCGGGGCCCTGTAGGAGAGTACCCCCGAGCCAGTCAGGGACCACCCCGCCAGAGAGGGGGGGGGAAACCAGGGAGGGCAGAGAGAGTCCCAGGCTAGTCCCCCGAAGTCCCAACCTCCACCTTTCCCGGCACCCCCACCTGCTATATCCGGCCCCCCCCTTAGACGGGGGCACCGGGTAACCATCACTTGTTTCCGTTGCCAGAAGCCCGGGCATTACGCCAACGACCCTGAATGCCCCATGGCCCCACGCACCACCCAGGCAGCACCCCTTGCTAGACAGATAGCTAATGTAGCCCTGGGGGAGGAGGTTGAGGAGACCGAGGAGTGGGAATCCGCCGCTATGGCCCTAGTATCCTTAGGAGATAGAGAGATGGTCCCTGGGAGCCTCCTGCCCTCTAACACAAAGAAATATGGGCAGCTCGTAACGATCAATGGCCACCAAGTAGGAGCCCTCCGTGACACCGGGGCCAGCATCACCGGTGTCCTTAGCCATTTAGTACACGAAGACCAGGTCCTCCCCAACGTCTTTTGCCCTGTCATTTCAGCCGACAACACAGAAAGCCTATGTAAGGTAGCCCTGGTGCCCTTTGAGTGGGGAGGGGTGGTCGGTAAACTGAAGGTTGCAGTAAGAACCTCCCAGCCCGTCGACTGTCTCCTGGGGAACAACCTGGAAAGTTCCCCCTGGGGACAAGTTGAGCGCAAGACCCATCTAGGGATGATGGGCCTCCCTGAGTGGGTGTGCGCCACCACTCGATCCATGGCGGCCCGACTGACCCCCCTGAGGGAAGTCGACGTCGCCCCGACCCCTGAAGATAGGATGGTCCCAGCCGAGGGTCCCCCCATTACCCCACCAGAAGAGTCGATCGCCAGTGACGAACCCCCGCCTTCCGACTCCACCCCAGTCACCGAGTTCGGCGATCTGCCTGAATTAGCCCAGTGGCGCCACGAGGGGGGCCCCTCCCGAGAAGAGTTCTGCCGAGAGCAGGCTACCTGTCCCTCCCTGGACGGGCCCCGGCAACAGGCAGAGGCCCAGGCCGCAGGCGACCAGACGGGGACGCACCGGGTGTATTGGGAGAATGACCTCCTGTACAGCGAACAGAAGTCGGTGGAGCTAGGGTCCGGCCGGGTGCTGGTGGTACCCCTACGCTTCCGAAACCTCCTCCTGGGCTTGGCCCACGATGTCCCCCTCGCAGGCCACTTGGGCCAGGACAAAACGTACAGTCGCCTCGTGACCTACTTCTACTGGCCCCGAATGAAAACCGATGTAGGAGCCCACTGCAAGTCCTGTCCCACGTGCCAGGCCAGTGGGAAGAGCGGAGGGAAGAGCAAGGCTCCCCTCCAACCCTTCCCTGTCGTCAGTACCCCTTTTGAGCGGGTCGGAATTGACATTGTAGGGCCCCTGGACCCCCCAACTTCCCAAGGGCACCGGTTCATCCTCGTCCTGGTGGACCATGCCACCCGTTACCCTGAGGCCATCCCTCTGCGCACCGTCACGGCCCCCGTGGTGGGCCGGGCGTTGATGGGAATCTTCTCCCGCATGGGTTTCCCCCGCGAGGTCGTGAGCGATCGCGGTACCAACTTTATCTCCCGATACATGAAGTTCTTATGGCAACAATGCGGGGTGTCTTATAAGTTCACCACCCCGTACCACTCCCAGGGAAACGGCCTGGTAGAGCGGTTTAACCGGACTCTGAAGGGGATGATCGCGGGCCTGGAAGAGCCCCTCCGGCGTAAGTGGGACATCCTGCTCCCCTGCCTCCTATTCGCATACCGCGAAGTTCCCCAGAAATCCTTGGGGTTCAGCCCCTTTGAGTTACTCTACGGGCACCCCGTCAGGGGGCCCCTCAGCCTGGTCAAGGAAGGCTGGGAGGCGGCGCCTCGAGGCCCCCCCCCGAGATGTGTTCCGGTATGTCCTGACCCTCCGAAATCAGACTAGAAGGTTCCGAGAGATGGCCGAGGCCAACCTGGAGGCGAGTCAGGAGGAGATGAAGCGCTGGTACGACCAGAACGCCACTCTGGTCGAGTTTCAGCCGGGCCAGCAGGTATGGGTCATGGCCCCCGTGAAACCCTGCGCCCTCCAGGATAAATGGACCGGGCCCTTCAAAGTAGTTGAGCGGAAGAGCCAGGTCACGTACTTAGTGGATGTCCAGTCCCCCCGGGACCCCCTCCGGGTCCTCCACGTGAACCGCCTCAAGCCCCACTTTGTGCGAACGGAGCTGAGCCTCCTACTGGCCACTGATGATGGGTCCGAGGGGGAGTCCGATCCTCTCCCCGATCTCCTGTGTACCAAAGAGAAGGACGGCTCCGTAGAGGGAGTGAACCTCTCCCCGTCTCTCACTCCCCAGCAACGGGAAGATTGCCGCCAGCTCCTAGGGCAGTTTTCGGACCTCTTCTCCCTGGTCCCTAGGGTCACCGACTGGTGTGTCCATGACGTGGATACCGGGGACAGTCCGCCAGTGAGACACCGGGCCTACCGAGTCCCTGATCGGGTCCGGTCCTGTATCCAAGCCGAAGTCTCGAAAATGTTGACCCTAGGCGTAATCGAACCCTCAGACAGCCCCTGGGCCAGCCCCGTGGTCCTGGTCCCAAAAGCAGCCGCCCCCGGGGTCGCACCGGAACTCCGCTTCTGCGTGGACTACTGGGGACTCAATGAAGTCACCCGAGCCGATGCCCACCCCATTCCCCGAGCCGACGAGCTCATTGACCGGCTCGGGGCTGCTCGGTTCCTCAGCACCTTCGATCTCACCTGCGGCTACTGGCAAATTGCGCTCACAGAAGGAGCCAAGGAGCGGTCTGCCTTCTCCACCCCGGATGGGCACTATCGCTTCAGCGTGATGACTTTCGGGATGAAAAATGCCCCGGCCACCTTCCAGCGACTGGTAAATAGAGTCCTGGCCGGGCTGGAAAAATTCAGTGCCGCATATCTCGACGATATCGCAGTTTTTAGTTCTGAGTGGAGTGAGCACCTCCAGCACCTTCGGAGGGTGCTGACCGCCCTGCGCCAGGCAGGCCTCACCGTGAAAGCCAGCAAGTGCCAGATTGGGCAAGGTTCGGTAACCTACCTGGGGCACCAGGTCGGAAGCGGGCAGGTCGCCCCTCTACAGCCCAAAATCGACGCCATCCTAGCCTGGGAACCCCCCACTACCCAAACGGAGGTCCGAGCCTTTCTAGGCCTCACGGGCTACTACCGGAGATTCATCCGGAATTACGGCAGCCTGGTCGGTCCCCTCACGGGACTCACGTCCAAAAAGCAGCCCAAGAAGGTGCAATTGTCCCCTGCCTGCCAAGAGGCGTTCGAGGCCCTGAAAGCGGCCATGTGTACTGCCCCCGTCCTCCAGGCCCCCGACTACTCCAAAGAGTTTGTGGTACAGACTGATGCCTCCGAGCATGGCATCGGGGCAGTCCTCTCCCAGGTGAATGACCAAGGCCTAGACCAGCCCGTGGCCTTCCTCAGCCGAAGGCTATTGCCCAGGGAACAGAGATGGAGCACCATCGAGTGAGAGGCATTCGCCGTAGTCTGGGCCCTCAAGAAACTACGCCCTTACCTGTTCGGCACCCATTTCAAGGTCCAAACCGACCATCGCCCCTTGCGATGGCTCATGCAGATGCGAGGAGAAAACCCCAAGCTACTGCGGTGGTCAATCTCCCTCCAGGGGATGGATTTCACCGTGGAACATCGCCCTGGGACTGACCACGCCAACGCCGATGGCCTCTCCCGGTTCTTCCGCCTCAGCGAAGAGAACCCCCAAGAAGATGGGTAGTTCTCTCCGGCTTTCAGCTGGGGGGGACGCATGTTAGACCCGGCCCTCGTAACATAGCTAGACCTGACCCTTGCACCTCACACCAGCCCCCAAACCCGCGGCCTAGCCGATTCTCCCCACCAGAACTCGCACGCACCCAACCCGGACTTCCCCGTCCATGGCCTTCTGCCCTTTGGCCACACCGGGCCCGCGTGCCCACTTCATGCAACAAGATGGCCGCCCGGCCCCAGCGCGACCCTGGCCTAGAGGCGCCACTCCGGCTGGAGGACATCACGCTCCCCTTGGGATGAGAAAGGGAGGAGCAGTTTCTATCACACCTCTGCGCTTCCCTGGGAAGGTGGGTTTCGATCGACCTGCCGGCCTCCCCGAGGGCTGGCTCCACGCCTGCTGGGTGTCTGGGACTCCTCCCGACCCGGCCCTGAAAGGATCAAAAGACAATGGCAGGAAACCCCAACGAGCGACCCCCAGGTGACAAGACCCCTGCCTGCACAGACTCCGGACATCAAAGAGGAGTCGCCCTATAACAAGGGGTGCTCTGGGACGGTCCGGCAGATTCGCCTTGGAACACCTGAGCCCTGCTGAGTGACTCGCGGCTCCCTGAAGATCGTAAGACCTCCGAACTTATGCTTGAGCCCTGCTGAGTGACTCGCGGCTCCCTGAAGATCGTAAGACCTCCGAACTTATGCTTGAGCCCTGCTGAGTGACTCGCGGCTCCCTGAAGATCGTAAGACCTCCGAACTTGTGCTTGAGCCTTGCTGAGTGACTCGCGGCTCCTCGAAGATCGTAAGACCACCGAACTTGTATCCGAGCCCTGCTGAGTGACTCGCGGCTCCCACAGACTCTCTTGGTCCCGCCGGGCCCCACGACGACAAGCGTATCCCCCAGCTCGAGGATTGTGAGCTGTGCGCCGGGTACGCTCCTGCATTTGATCCATATCCCCAAAGACTGTCCCGCTACCTCCTACCCCCCTCCAAGACTCTGAGAGCCCACGCTCTGCTTGTATATATTTGCCGTGCTGATCATAAAGATCCTACCACGCTAACCTGATAAAGATCTGTTCGTAAGTACTCCTCGTGTGGTGTCTCTCTGTCGTGTGGTGCCGAGTGTGCGATCCTAGATACGAGGTTCCTCCCCTGAGGAGTCTCCCGCCAGTGCCCGGCTACGATACCTCGAGGGTGGGTCTCAGGGCAGTCAGGGCCCCCTCCGGGCCCCTCTGAGGTCGCCTTCTAACACAGCATAATCTCACTTTTATTCAGGAAGAAGAGGACGTTTGTGACTGTGACTCCGGGCTCACTTGGCAGAAACACCCCCTGACCCTCCACCCCCTATCGCAAAATGTAATGCCCGTGAAAAGGGTAGGTGAACACAGTGTTATATAGAACATAGTCCTGAGAGCACGATTGAAAATGAAAACTAGATATAGTGTATGGTATAAACTATGCACCAAAAAGTGTGATATAAGATGAACCAGGCGTGAAATATAATATGCAATACATTGTGCGCAATGACAGATTCATTGGAGAGCGCGAGATAGCACAGGCACTAGCGCGTGCTATGCGATATGCGCCTTGGAGTGTAATATGCACAGGGCAGTGTTGTGTAACCTAACTAGTCTCTAAAGTTGTAATATAAAATATGTGCTGGGGAGTGTAACGTTGCATATGCACTGTGACAAAGATATGGATCCCAGATTGTAATATGTATGGCATAGCACTGTGCGTTATAACATAGGCATCGAGGAAGGCACGTTAGATGGGGCAATATAACCCGTGCGAAGACAAGTGTGGCATGACATATTCACGGGGTAGTGTTACAGTGCACATGGGCTAGAGAGTGTCATAGCATATGCACTAGCTAGTGGAATACAACACAGAGGTGTGTGGCACTCGGCAGGCAATGGTGGGTGTAACACAGCATTGGGCTCTGTCAGGAGCGCGCTGTGACTCTCAAGTAATGTTCGTCCCCTTTCCAGAGAGTAAAATAAAAAGTATTACACATCCGGCAGTGGATGTGTGTTTTATTAACCGTGAGGGGGGTTTCTTACATAGTTTTGGTCGAATTTTTGTCGAATCCCCTTTGAATGGATTGGTGTGCATGTGTATTAAATGTGCCCTTCAATAGCTACCCATGTTTGTATAAATAAACGACAAGGGTGTCTACCGGGATTAGGCACGGTAGGGCATCAGACATGTCAGAGCTTCACTAGTGGTGTAAATACATTCCACGTGGATTCATTGCATGCATAGTCGCCTTTTAATGAATATCACGCAAATCGTCATGGTGATAGGTACGTACGGTTTGTCCAGCATGTCCTAGGTGTGTCTATAAATATATATTTTTTAAAAATAATAAAAAACAGTGGCCGGCCCTGGGGATTGGGGTCAAAAAAATATAATTAGGAGACAGGCCCTGGGGGATGGGGTCATCAGGGCCAATAAATTAGAATAAGAAGGGGAACCACACAGCCCCCCTTCTTAAAAAATTAAAATTAAAATTGTGCCGGAGGCCATGCCCCCTCCGTGCAGCACTCTGCAAACGCGCCCCCAACAGGCATCTCCAGTATGTGCCAGGGAGCTGCGCTGCAGACAGGTGTTCTGAGGCCAAGCCCCTTTTTACACCTCTCTGCAACGCAGCTCTGTGGCGCTTACTGGAGGTACCTAGTGGTCTAGTTTGACCCTAGGGACCCTTAGGATTCAAGGGGACTTAATCTCTCAACTTAGAACAGCCACAGGGCGCGTTTACACAGTGGTGAAGGGAGGGGACGGGGCCTGAGGTGACGTGTGCAAACACGCACTATGGCACGTTTTAAATTGGGGATATAATTTCCCTTCAATACTGAGGGCCCCTGGGGGCTAACTAGCCCACCAAGTGCTTCCAGTAAGCGCCACTGAGCTGCATTGCAGAGAGGTGGTCCAGGCTGTGCCACTTTTTACACCTCTCTGCAATGCAGCTCTGTGGCACTTACTGGAGGTACCTAGTGGGCTAGTTGGACCCTAGGGACCCTCAGGATTCAAATGAACTTAATCTCCCAACTAAAAACGGACACAGGGCGTGTTTACACAGTGGTGAAGGGAGGGGACGGGGCCTGAGTTAACATGTGCAAAAAACGCCCTGTGGCCTGTTTTAAGAGGTAGTTTTAATCCCCATGCCCTATTATATACTAGGGGCTTACAGAGGAGGTCATGCTAATCACAGGGGGACCCCAACGCATAATGTTCCCTAGTGTATGTAGGTGTTTTCACTGTATTCTAAGTGTCTTTTAACATAGCACTGGCTCTAGGACTGGTTAGTCAGACTCAGTTACCACCAGTATCCGTCTGAAAAAGTTGAGGGTACAGGATGATTTTGCAACAAGGCTTCTTTCTGCTCTTCTTTTTGTTCTTTATGCACGTTATCCTTCTTCCTGCACTTATCTTCGTATTTGAGGACTTCTGTTGCTTCTTTCTGCACTTATTTTGTTTCTTTCTGTGCATTTTTTCTTCTTTCTTCACATGTCCTATCTCTGTAGGCATAGTTAGAAATTAGCATTTAAAAAACCTTTGAAATTCACAGAAAAAACCATAGGTTTCAGGCACGTTATAGTTAGGAATTAGCATTTAAAAAACCTCAGAAATTCACAGAAAAAACCATAGGTTTCAGGGGTGTTATAGTTAGCTGGACTTTTCACTTGTACAAAACCATTGAAATTCCCCCGTTATAGTTAGTTCAGCTAACTATAACTCGCGCGCCCGCAATGCGCTGCTGATGACGTCACATATTACATCACTCATGACATGGTCAGTGACATCACTCATGACATCACTGATGACATCTCAAATGACATCACTGATGACATCACTGATGACATCATCCCTGTGATAGAGTGGCAGACCTCCTCTCACCCTAATATAACCTTTGATACACACATTCAAAAATAGAGACTAAAATTTTCAAAACAATGGACATACCAATACCAGTTACCACAACCTATTCAGTAATTCTAAGATCCACATACACATCCACTCATTCACCAACAGTCCTATACAGTCACTCATACATGTACTCACTCATCATATGTACTCATACACCTATACATCCTGTTACACAATGCCACTCATCCATAGAGTTACTCACACACATAGTCACTCATGCTAATAAAGAATCAAACATACATTTACTTGCATATACAGTTATACACACACCACCACACTTACTTCTACGGAAACTTACACATACTTAGTCTTTTAAACAATCACCTATAGAAACACATACTTATTCATACAGGAACTCTTTCAATCTCTCACTCTCACATATACTCACATATATACACCAGTAGTCACATATACTAGTTTAAAACATATGTAGTTACTCATAAAGACACTATTGAGACAGTCATTCACTCACTAACACACCCATACACACACTCATCCACCCATACAGTCCTGCACACATGCTGTGTTCAACACATACAAACAGTGAGTCACTCATTCATGCACCTATGCACTACGTAATACCCCCCACCGAACCATGCAGACACTCAGACTGATACTCAAAAAACCAACTAATAACCTATATAGACACCCATGTAGCTACTCACCAACCCATGCAGCCACTTATACACAAAGTGAGAGACTGATACAGATATTTATATATTTAAACATTACTCACTAAGCCATGTATTCACTATGATGCATTTAATCAGTCAGTTACACAATCAATTTTTCAAAAACAAATCATCCATTTAGACACTTATATACCCATTTATTCTTCCATCGACCTTGAGATATACATATATAAAACATATTTAATTTTCAGAAAAACACACATTCACTGGATGATGTCATCAGTGATGTCATTTGAGATGTCATCAGTGATGTCATGAGTGATGTCACTGACCATGTCATGAGTGATGTAATATGTGACGTCATCAGCAGTGCATTGCGGGCGCGCGAGTTATAGTTAGCTGAACTAACTATAACGGGGAATTTCAATGGTTTTGTACAAGTGAAAAGTCCAGCTAACTATAACACCCCTGAAACCTATGGTTTTTTCAGTGAATATATATATAGATATATATATCAAAAAGCAAATTCGCGGGTCTCTCTGCCACAAATGGCAGCGGGCTGAAACGAGGGCGCGAGTCCTCATAAATCACTGAAAGTTTCTCGTCGATGCTGACACAGAAAGACGTTCCAGCCCAATTCCATATACGCAAAGAAATTTTATTCTGGCATGTAGCAAGTCAAACGCCCACATGCCAGAATAAAATTTCTTTGCGTATATGGAATTGGGCTGGAACGTCTTTCTGTGTCAGCATCGACGAGAAACTTTCAGTGATATATATATATATATATATATATATATATATATATATATATATATATATATATATATATTACCTACTGGCAGTCGCCAGTAGGTAGTTATAGTTAGGACCTATTTTCCATAGGAAATCCGCAACATTCTATTTCCAATAAGTCTGGCGCCGGTTGACGAATCTTCACGAAATTTTCCAAACTTTTGGCCAGCTCCGGTCTGCTCCAATCCTGAAAGTTTTGTGGTAACTCGTCAAGCGGGGGTCGAGAAAAACGGGGGGGGTCCCAAAATGCGTTTTCCCCATGCAATTTCCCATAGGACCTGTTGACGCAGCTACAGCCCGAACTGCTGAACGGAATTACACCAATGTTGGCAAAGAGGTAGTCCTCAGTTCAGACTTGTGCCTTTTGCATAAATGGTGTAAATCCGTTCAGTAGTTCCTGAGAAAATTAGTGTTAAAATGATAGATACATCTATGGCCTCGGAGGATCCGCGCACCCTATGCGCACCCTGAGCGCACCCTCTGCGAACCAAGCGCACACCCTCCCGATCACGTGCTGCATGCTAATTGGCTGTCAAGTGTCTGTCTACATTCAAAACCAGGAACTGTTGGCAGCCATTTTGCGCCTCGGTAGAAGCGAGGCTAATTAAGTAAGGGAAATAAGTGTGTGAAAGATATAAAGGGGGCAGGGTAGAAATACTCTGACCCTCTAGTGTTGCTTAGGGGGTCCCAGAAGTACCCCCCGCGGCCCCCCTTTATAGCTGTGTCCCACAATCCACACTCAAAGCATCTTGAAGAGAGGTGTCAGACTTGCATTACTGTAAAGACGATTCCCTCAGGAGCAGATGACCTTACCCCAAATCCTACCTGCCGAAGCCTGCGACAGGTGATACAACTGTCACAAACTTCAGCCCGGGGGAAAGGGGAAGTGGAAGACAAAACAAGAGAGACTGCCTCCTGACGCTGGTCGCCCTCCTAACTTCTAGTATTGAAAGGGGAGTCACCTGCAAGAGAAACACAAACATAAACTTGCTCAAGGACCTTATTTGCTACACCTGCTCTCTCTCTCTGTCTCTCTCTCATATGTGCTTATTTACCTGAGTCACTTCTGAGGCTAGCTCCTCTCTATAATGTTTTGCCAATTGAATAAATCTGATTCACTGGAAGAACCCTGTTTACGACTTGAATAGTATTCTTATATTTTGGAAGTCTGTCTTTTACATATACATATATATTTTATCAAGCCTTGGTTCTTCCAAGAGAAAAGTTAAGTTCTTCACAAACTCCAAAAGTTCCAATAGTCTCTTTGGTCCTTTGACTGTTCTGTCCTTTCTTACTAAATAGTCCTGGTCTCATATAGGGTAAGGTTAACAATTATCTCCTTACTGGTGAATTCTTCTTGACTGGAAACGCGGTCTTTTAAAACCACATGAACACGCTTACTTGAAATTCAGAGCTCTTCTCTTCACAGAAGTTGCTCCCTTGAATTTTTCTTCTCTACACCAATTCTCTCCAACTTGCACACCGGTACTCTGAACTGGAACTGCAGCTCTTGCTTCACAAAATAATATTCTGATAAAAGAATTATGGAAATCTTTTAAACACTGACATTGTCAGGAAACGACAAATATAGCCTTTTCTACTTCCCTACTGAAGTCTCAAAGTTGTGTAAATAAACTCTTTCTGAGGAATTCTGAGCTGACACGAAGCGCTGAGGTAAACACTCCTGTCAGGGATTTTGAGTTCGTTGAAGTGCGCCGTGCGATCTTCGCGCATGCACGTTAGCCCTTCAGAAGTGTCTCAGCGAAGCGCAACTAGACCGCGCACCACTACAGGAAGTGGGCACGGCCGAGTAACAATTCCCAGCAAGGGAATGCTTCAGTTCACACATCACAGCGCGCAGGAAGGATCTCCAGCCGGGACTTAACCTTCTCCTACGTGGATACTTGCCTGCAGGTATTTTAACCGAGGTATGACCTTTCAGGTTATTACAATTCCTTGTATAAACGCTAGAGTTCCTGACAGGAGGTCTGGATGCACTCAGATGGTCTCTGTAAATGAAATGGCAGTTTAAAAAGTAGGATTTTTCTAAAATGGTGGCTAAGATGTAGTTTTGAAATAAGACAAGAAATCATTGGTTGTTTGACAACCTTCTACAGTGAAAAGTAGGGTGTATGTTTCTGTTTTTTAAACGCATGATTCTTATTGGTTAACAAAAACTGATTGAAAGGAACATTATATATGATAAGCTGATATGTTGAAAAGTCAAGCACACTTGCTGTTTTGATTAGCAACATTGTGTGCTGAACTTGTGACCTGTGTGCTCAGTTCAGTGTTCCATGACCTGTTTCTATGGTAACAGGCAGAAGGCAGATTGGGGGTAGGGTTCAAATGTATGTCATTTGGAAAGGGTTGAAATGTTTAACCAATAGAAATGTGTGTTCGCTTTTGAATTAATGTGGGAAGGAATGTGATTTGATGTTTACATGTATATGTGTGGAAAATGAGAGGGAAACTTTGCCATTTTTTGGTTTTGCTGACAGGTGCACAGTGCAGAGATTCTGTATAAGAAAATCTGGTGTGTGTCTGATATACTTCTTAATCTACAAAACAACTTGAAAGATGAGTTATTTAATTGTGAGGGGATGTATGTGGTCTATTTTGATTTTAATCAAACTAATGTCTTTCTCCTGCCAAAGTGCAGGGAGTACTTTTTTTGTCTACAATCTTATTGACAGTGTGTGTGCATGTAGAAACCATTCTGTGATAAGCATTTGTGTTTTTCATGTGTTTGCAGACAGATAACTGTGCTGTTTTTATATTTTGGTACAATTAGAAACCAGTCATTGTTTATGAATTTGCAAAATGAGTCATGTTTCTACACTTAAATGTAGTACTCGTAGATTAAGAAATGTGTTTTGGTATAGTGCAAGGGATAGTGTTGTTTGTTTAGAATCACACAGTGAGTCTGTGTGCATTTAGGAATCATTTTGAGAGAAACATTTTGGTACTAATGTGTAGTAGAAAATTTTCTGCAATGTGTGCAGTCACCTTAGATCTTGTAGACTAGTAAATGTATTTTGTACAAGGGATAGTTGGCTGTCTACAATCACACTATGAGTCTGTGTGTATTTGGGTAAGCTTTGTGAGAGAAGCATTTGGTAACATCATGTATTTGCTTGCAGATATTTGTTTTAAAACCTGTCATGTTGTCAAGTTTTAGTTGCATTAGATGCCAGTCTTTGCTTATGCATTGATAAAATGAGTCAGGCATTGACAGTAAAGTATAGTACTGAAATATGTAGATTGTGTGCAGTCCCCTTACCCCTTCCAGAGTAGTGAATGAGTTTTGGTTAACTCCTAGGGATAGTGGTGCTTGTCTAGAATCACACTATGAGTCTGTGTGCATTTGGGTAAGGATTGTGAGAGAAGCATTTGGTAACATCGTGTATTTGCTGACAGATAACTGTTTTAAAACATGTCATGTTGTCAAGTTTTAGTAGCATTAGAAGCCAGTCTTTGCTTATGCATTGATAAAATGAGTCAGGCTTTGACACTAAAGTGCAGTACTGAAATATGTAGATTGTGGCCAGTCCCCTTACCCCTTCCAGAGTAGTGCATGAGTTTTTATAAACTTCTAGGGATAGTGTTGCTTGTCTAGAATTACACTGTGAGTCTGTGTGCATTTGGGATCCACTGTGAGAGAAGCATGTGGGTACTTCATATCTTTGCATACACATAACTGCTCAAAAAACCGTTCCTGTTCTCAAGTTTTGGTAGAATTAGAAGGCAGTCATTGCTTATGTATTCACCCAGGAACTGTCCTTGCAATACTGTAGACATTCAGTTAATATCCAAGTAGTAACGGAGTGAGGCAGGCCTTAGCACATGCATTGATTCAAACGCCTATCCACTATGCATGCAGTCCTCTAACCATCTACACAGTTCTCTTTCATACCTACAATTCCCCAGTCAGTATCCATGCACTTCCAGCAAACACCCTGCCACTCCCCTTGCACTCCTCTAGTGACCCATTCAGCACCATGTACTAATTCATTGACTGCGCCAAAGCCAACCACTTATAAATTCACCCAGGCACTCTCCTTGCAGTACTCTAATCATTTAGTCAGTACCCAAGTACTCATGCAGTGAGCCAGGCCTTAGCACATGGACTGCTTTAAACCCCTATCCACTATGCATGCAGTCCTGCTTGTCTTTCACACCTTAAATTCCCCAGTCAGTATCCATACACTTACAGCAAACACCCTGTCACTCCCCTTGCACTTCTCTGGTGACCCATTCAGCACCATGTTCTAATCCATTCACTGTGCGAAAACCCAACCACTTATAAATCCACCCAGGCACTCTCCTTGCAGTACTCTAATCATTCAGTCAGTACCAAAGTATTCATGCAGTGAGGCAGGCCTTAGCACATGGACTGCTTCAAACGCCTAACCACTATGCATGCAGTCTTTTAACCACCTACACACTTGTCTTTCACACCTTCAGTACCCCAGTCAGTATTCATACAGTTCCCGCAAACACCGTCACTCCACTTACACTCATCTTGTGACCCATTCAGCACCATGTAAAAATCGATTCACTGAGCCAAAACCCAAACACTTAGAAATTCACCCAGGCAGTGTCCTTGCAGTACTCTAATCATTCAGTCAGTACCCAAGTACTCATGTACTGAGCCAGGCCTACGCACATGGACTGCTTCAAACGCCTATCCACTATGCATGTAGTCCTCTAACCACCTACAGACTTGTCTTTCACACCTTCAATCCCCCAGTCAATATCCATACACTTCCAGGAAACACCCTGTCACTGCCTTTGTACTACTCTACTGATCCATTCAGCACCATGTACTAATCTATTCACTGTTCCAAAACCGAAAAACTTAAAAGTTTCATCCTGGGAGTCTCCTAGCAGTAGTTTAATGATTCAGTCAGTACGCAGGTACTCATGCAGTGACCCAGGCCTTTGATAATGGACTGCTTCAAATGTCTGTCTAGTATGCATGCAGGCCTCTAACCACCTACACACTTGTCTTTCACACCTTCTATATCCCAGTCAGTATTTATACAGTTTCCGCAAACACCCTGTCACTCCCCTTACACTTCTCCAGTGACCCATTCAGCACCATGTACTAATCCATTTACTGCGCCAAAAGCCAAACACTTATAAATTCACCGAGGCACTCTCATTGTACTTCTCTAATGATTCAGTCAGTACCCAGGTACTTATGTAGTGAACCCGGTTTTAGCACATGGACTACTTCAAATGACTATCCACTATGCATGCAGGCCTCAAACCACCTACACAATTGTCTTTCACACCTTAATTTGCCCAGTCAGTATCTATATACTCCAATAGACACCCTGTCACTCCCCTTGCACACCTCCAGTGACTCATTCAGCAGCATGGTCTAATCTATTCACTGCGCCAAAACCCCAAAACTTAAAAGATTTATCCAGGCACTCTCCTTGCAGTACTCTAATGATTCAGTCAGTACCCAGGTACTCATGCAGTGACCCACGCCTTAGCCCATGGAGTGCTTCAAATGTTTGTCCAGTATGCATGCAGGCCTCTAGTCACCTACACACTTGTCTTTCACCTTTCAATTAACTAGTCAGTATCTATAAACTCCAGTAAACACTCTTTCAGTCCACTTCCACACCTCTACTGACTCATCTGGCACTATGTAGTAATCTATTCACTGCACCAACCCACAATAAACTTAAAAGGATTAACCCAGGCACTCTCCTTGCAGTAGTGTAATGATTCAGTCAGTACCCAGGTAATCATGCAGTGTCTGAGGTCTTAGCTCATGGAGTGTTTAAACATCTATCCACTTTGCATGCAGGTGTCTAGTCACATACACACTTGTCTTTGACTTCTTTAATTAACTAGTCAGTATCTATATACTTCAATAAACACTAGGGGCCCGATTCACAGAACTAACTTAAGACAAAATCCTAAACTTACTTCTTTTGGTATTCACAGAAGTTAGGATTTTGTCTTAAGTTTGTCTTAAGACAAACTTAAGACAGACTTAAGACAAACTTAAGACAAACATAAGACAAACTTAAGACAAACTTAAGACAGACTTAAGACAGACTTAAGACAGACTTAAGACAAACTTAAGACAACATCCTAACTTAAGTCTGTCTTAAGTCTGTCTTAAGTCTGTCTTAAGTCTGTCTTAAGTCTGTCTTAAGTTTGTCTTAAGTCTGTCTTAAGTCTGTCTTAAGTCTGTCTTAAGTTTGTCTTAAGACAAACTTAAGACAAAATCCTAACTTCTGTGAATACCAAAAGTAGTAAGTTTAGGATTTTGTCTTAAATTAGTTCTGTGAATCGGGCCCCCTGTCACTCATCTTGCACTCCTCCAGTGACTGATCCAGTACCATGTACTAATCTATTCACTGCGCCAAAACCGAAAAACTTAAAAGTTTCATCATGGCAGTCTCCTAGCAGTAGTTTAATGATTCAGTCAGTACGCAGGTACTCATGCAGTGAACTGTGCATTACCACATGGACTGCTTCAAAGGTCTATCCAGTATGCATGCAGGCTTCTAACCTACTATACATTTGTCTTTAACAGATTGCATTCCCCAGTCAGTATGCATGTACTTCCAGCAAACACCCTGTCACTCCTCTTGCACTCTTTCAGTGACTTATTCAGCACCATGTAGTAATGCATTCACTGCGCCAAAACTGAAACACTTATAAATTCACCCAGGCACTCTTCTTGCAATAGTCTAATCATTCAGTCAGTACCTAAGTACTAATGGAGTGAGGCAGGTCTTAGCACATGGATTGATTCAAACGTCTATCCAGTATGCATGCAGGTCTCTAGTCACCTACACACTTGTCTTTCACTTGTTCAATTAACTAGTCAGTATCTATAAAGTCCAGTAAACACTCTTTCAGTCCACTTGCACACCTCTACTGACTCATCTGGCACTATGTAGTAATCTATTCACTGCACCAAAACACAAAAACTTAAACAGATTAACCCAGGCACTCTCCTTGCAGTTGTGTACTGATTCAGTCAGTACCCAAGTAATCATGCAGTGTCTGAGGTCTTAGCTCCTAGACAGTTTAAACGTCTATCCAGTATGCATGCAGGCCTCTAGTCACCTACACACTTGTCTTTCACTTCTTTAATTAACTAGTCAGTATCTATATACTTCAATAAACACCCTGTCACTCATCTTGCACTCATCCAGTGACTGATCCAGGACCATGTACTAATCTATTCACTGCGCCAAAACCGAAAAACTTAAAAGTTTTACCCAGGCACTCTCCTAGCAGTAGTCTAATGATTCAGTCACTTCCCAGGTACTCATGTAGTGAACCATGCATTACCACATGGACTACTTCAAATGTCTATGCAGTATGCATTCAGTCTTCTAACCTACTATACACTTGTCTTTAACAGCTTGAATTCCCCAGTCAGTATCCATGTACTTCCAGCAAACACCCTGTCACTCCCCTTGCACTCTTCCAGTGACTTATTCAGCACCATGTAGTAATGCATTCACTGCGCCAAAACTGAAACACTTATAAATTCACCCAGGCACGCTTCTTGCAATAGTCTAATCATTCAGTCAGTACCTAAGTACTAATGGAGTGAGGCAGGCCTTAGCACATGGATTGATTCAAATGTGTTTCCACTATGCATGGAGGTCTCTAAGTACCAACACAATTGTCTTTCAGACCTTCAATTTTCCAGTCAGTATCTATAAACTCCAATAAACACTCTGTCACTTCAATTGCACACCTCCACTGACTCATTTGGCACTCAGTACTAATCTATTCACTGCACCAAAACCCAAAAACTTAAAAAGATTTACCCAGTCACTCTGTTTGTAGTACTCTAATGATTCAGTCAGTACTCAGGTAGTTTTGCAGTGATTCAAGTGTTACTCTATGGACTGTTTCAAACGTCTATCCACTATGCATGTAGGTCTGTAGCCACCTACACACTTGTCTTTCACACCTTCAATATCCCAGACAGTATTCATACAGTTCCCGCAAACACCCTGTCACTCCCCTTATAGTTCTCCAGTGACTTATTCAGCACCATGTACTAATCTATTCACTGCGCCAAAACCCAAAAACTTAAAAGATTCATGCAGACACTCTCCTTGCAGTACTCTAATGAGTCAGTCAGTATTCAGGTACTCATGCAGTGACCCAGGCCTTAGATAATGGACTGCTTCAAATGTCTGTCTAGTATGCATGCAGGCCTCTAACCACCTACACACTTGTCTTTCACACCTTCTATATCCCAGTCAGTATTTATACAGTTTCCGCAAACACCCTGTCACTCCCCTTACACTTCTCCAGTGACCCATTCAGCACCATGTACTAATCCATTTACTGCGCCAAAAGCCAAACACTTATAAATTCACAGAGACACTCTCCTTGTACTTCTCTAATGATTCAGTCAGTACCCAGGTACTTATGTAGTGAACCCGGTTTTAGCACATGGACTACTTCAAATGACTATCCACTATGCATGCAGGCCTCAAACCACCTACACAATTGTCTTTCACACCTTAATTTGCCCAGTCAGTATCTATATACTCCAATAGACACCCTGTCACTCCCCTTGCACACCTCCAGTGACTCATTCAGCAGCATGGTCTAATCTATTCACTGCGCCAAAACCCCAAAACTTAAAAGATTTATCCAGGCACTCTCCTTGCAGTACTCTAATGATTCAGTCAGTACCCAGGTACTCATGCAGTGACCCACGCCTTAGCCCATGGAGTGCTTCAAATGTCTGTCCAGTATGCATGCAGGCCTCTAGTCACCTACACACTTGTCTTTCACCTTTTCAATTAACTAGTCAGTATCTATAAACTCCAGTAAACACTCTTTCAGTCCACTTCCACACCTCTACTGACTCATCTGGCACTATGTAGTAATCTATTCACTGCACCAACCCACAATAAACTTAAAAGGATTAACCCAGGCACTCTCCTTGCAGTAGTGTAATGATTCAGTCAGTACCCAGGTAATCATGCAGTGTCTGAGGTCTTAGCTCATGGACTGTTTAAACATCTATCCACTTTGCATGCAGGTGTCTAGTCACATACACACTTGTCTTTGACTTCTTTAATTAACTAGTCAGTATCTATATACTTCAATAAACACTAGGGGCCCGATACACAGAACTAACTTAAGACAAAATCCTAAACTTACTTCTTTTGGTATTCACAGAAGTTAGGATTTTGTCTTAAGTTTGTCTTAAGACAAACTTAATACAGACTTAAGACAAACTTAAGACAAACACAAGACAAACTTAAGACAAACTTAAGACAGACTTAAGACAGACTTAAGACAAACTTAAGACAACATCCTAACTTAAGTCTGTCTTAAGTCTGTCTTAAGTCTGTCTTAAGTCTGTCTTAAGTTTGTCTTAAGTCTGTCTTAAGTCTGTCTTAAGTCTGTCTTAAGTTTGTCTTAAGACAAACTTAAGACAAAATCCTAACTTCTGTGAATACCAAAAGTAGTAAGTTTAGGATTTTGTCTTAAGTTAGTTCTGTGAATCGGGCCCCCTGTCACTCATCTTGCACTCCTCCAGTGACTGATCCAGTACCATGTACTAATCTATTCACTGCGCCAAAACCGAAAAACTTAAAAGTTTCATCATGGCAGTCTCCTAGCAGTAGTTTAATGATTCAGTCAGTACGCAGGTACTCATGCAGTGAACTGTGCATTACCACATGGACTGCTTCAAAGGTCTATCCAGTATGCATGCAGGCTTCTAACCTACTATACATTTGTCTTTAACAGATTGCATTCCCCAGTCAGTATGCATGTACTTCCAGCAAACACCCTGTCACTCCTCTTGCACTCTTTCAGTGACTTATTCAGCACCATGTAGTAATGCATTCACTGCGCCAAAACTGAAACACTTATAAATTCACCCAGGCACTCTTCTTGCAATAGTCTAATCATTCAGTCAGTACCTAAGTACTAATGGAGTGAGGCAGGTCTTAGCACATGGATTGATTCAAACGTCTATCCAGTATGCATGCAGGTCTCTAGTCACCTACACACTTGTCTTTCACTTGTTCAATTAACTAGCCAGTATCTATAAAGTCCAGTAAACACTCTTTCAGTCCACTTGCACACCTCTACTGACTCATCTGGCACTATGTAGTAATCTATTCACTGCACCAAAACACAAAAACTTAAACAGATTAACCCAGGCACTCTCCTTGCAGTTGTGTACTGATTCAGTCAGTACCCAAGTAATCATGCAGTGTCTGAGGTCTTAGCTCCTGGACAGTTTAAACGTCTATCCAGTATGCATGCAGGCCTCTAGTCACCTACACACTTGTCTTTCACTTCTTTAATTAACTAGTCAGTATCTATATACTTCAATAAACACCCTGTCACTCATCTTGCACTCATCCAGTGACTGATCCAGGACCATGTACTAATCTATTCACTGCGCCAAAACCGAAAAACTTAAAAGTTTTACCCAGGCACTCTCCTAGCAGTAGTCTAATGATTCAGTCACTTCCCAGGTACTCATGTAGTGAACCATGCATTACCACATGGACTACTTCAAATGTCTATGCAGTATGCATTCAGTCTTCTACCCTACTATACACTTGTCTTTAACAGCTTGAATTCCCCAGTCAGTATCCATGTACTTCCAGCAAACACCCTGTCACTCCCCTTGCACTCTTCCAGTGACTTATTCAGCACCATGTAGTAATGCATTCACTGCGCCAAAACTGAAACACTTATAAATTCACCCAGGCACGCTTCTTGCAATAGTCTAATCATTCAGTCAGTACCTAAGTACTAATGGAGTGAGGCAGGCCTTAGCACATGGATTGATTCAAACGTGTTTCCACTATGCATGGAGGTCTCTAAGTACCAACACAATTGTCTTTCAGACCTTCAATTTTCCAGTCAGTATCTATAAACTCCAATAAACACTCTGTCACTTCAATTGCACACCTCCACTGACTCATTTGGCACTCAGTACTAATCTATTCACTGCACCAAAACCCAAAAACTTAAAAAGATTCACCCAGTCACTCTGTTTGTAGTACTCTAATGATTCAGTCAGTACTCAGGTAGTTTTGCAGTGATTCAAGTGTTACTCTATGGACTGTTTCAAACGTCTATCCACTATGCATGTAGGTCTGTAGCCACCTACACACTTGTCTTTCACACCTTCAATATCCCAGACAGTATTCATACAGTTCCCGCAAACACCCTGTCACTCCCCTTATACTTCTCCAGTGACTTATTCAGCACCATGTACTAATGTATTTACTGCACCAAAATACAAATACTTATACATTCATCCTGGCACTCTCCTTGCAATACTCAAAACATTCAGTCAGTATCCAAGTACTATTGGACTAAGACAGGCTTAACATATGGATGGATTCAAACACGTATCCACTATGCATGTAGGCCTCTAACCACCTACACACTTGTCTTTCACACCATCAATATCCCAGTCAGTTTCCATACACTTCTAGCAAACACCCTGTCACTCACCCAGTGTCTCTCCTTATAGTACTGTAATCACTCAGTCAGTTAGCATGTAGTCTTTTAGTGAGGCAGGCTTTAGGGCATGAACTGCTTCAAAGTAGTATGCACTGTGCATGTTATGTTTTAACCATCGTCACACTTGTGCTTCAGGGCTATAGTTTCTTAGTCAGTATTTATATAAAATATGTTTGTACAGTAATAGAATAGTATACATTTGAAAGTTATTAATATACATTTATTTGTGATTATTTTTTACAGATACTATTTTTCACTGTTAGAATAGAGAAATCATGCCAGAAAAAGAAAAGAACAGAGACAGGACAATTACTTGAAGAAACATCAACCGCAAGTATTGAATGAACAACATAATGTGGCTAAAAAGAAAACATCGTCTGGTAAGATCACAAAGCAATTCATTAAAAATGTTTGTAGGACCAAACAGAATGTACAGAATGCTGAAACCTCTGAGAATGCTTCAACTAGAAAAAAAAATCAAAATAATAGGAAAAGCAAAAAAGCAAATGGACAGTCCATCACCATCATCATCATGAATGCTTTATTCGACAACTTAATGTCATAAAAGTAAACATTACATTCAATACTAGAATTCATTTTAAAAAGAAGCCATCCTAATATCAGCTCGGTGGGCAGCTCATAACAATCCATGTAAAAAAGGAACTTAATTGGCAGTATTCAAAAATACAAAAAGTGCACAACTACAAGAGTCTTTTCCTAAGATCCGTCTTATAGAGCTAGAGCTTTGCTAAGCATACAGTACAAATTTTGTATAAAGTGCAAAATGTAGTTAGAGAAGCTCATAAATTAAAATAGCGCGTTAGTCCTCAAAATAGAATTTCAAAGTGCAAAAAGGCAAACATATTAAAATACGAAACTTCAAATTTTCTCTCCCTATAATATATCTTAAAGTGCAACGTTTTTTATAAAGTGCAAAATGCTAAAAAGATATAATCCATACGGGGCAAACTACAGAAATTTCATTCCAGACAACCATATAAAGACGTTTTTTAAGGTGCTACGTGCATATAAGACAAACATAGTTTTATGATGATCTCTAAAATGTTGACACATTGTGGGCCTCCTAAAACAATCCTTCATATGAAAATCATTATTACTAAAATCACGGACCTATAAAATTACATGACAACATTTAAGAATCTAAACAATAATCAAGTGGCAAATATCTGTTTTTCTTAATCCTCATAGCAGCAAAAAACACGCAATATTAAAAATTTCCCATGGAGTGTTCAATGTCTGGAGATAGAGTAATGCTGGTCTAACCTGCAGGAAACCCCTTCTTCTCATAATGGGAATTATATACTTCTTACGGATATCAGTATAAAAAGGACAAAACATCATAAAATGGAGGGTATTCTGGGAAGAAAAATTATCACAATGACAAGGAACCGCATATTCGGGGTTACACCACTCCTGGAAATCACCTGATAAAAAAGGAACCAAATTAAAACGAAACCTAGTTAAAAGCCAACGATGGAAGGGCTTATTTACTATTACCAAATATGGTTCAATAGAGATGTTCTTTTTTATTAAAAAATGGGCCCTGACTGAGGGTTTATGCACCTCTGATTCTTCCCTTTCTGCAAACAATAAATTCTTAAAACTTGTTTTCACCCACCGCACATCTTCCCTCCGAATCTTTTCAGGCGCTTCAAATAGCTCTGGCCGCCCCAGTTTGGTTAAAATACTTTTAACATAAGACAACCACTTAATCTTGTTAGACTTGTCTAAATGAACACAGTCTCGTAGGATCTCATGATTCAAAGTCAATTCAGGATTAATCCACGTTTTGAGCCAGCAGAGCAACGGAGCTATGCTTAAAGTGTCCAAAATATAACCGATCCCCAGTTCCTGATGTATCGAGAAAACTGGCGTTGATTGTGGAACTGATATGAGACGGCGTAAAAATTTGTTTTCGGCTATTTGAATACCAGGCTGTTCTTTAAAACCCCATATAGAGGAACCATAGGCCGCAATCGCTACACACTTTGCACTATATATTTTCAATATACTCTCAATCGGTCTAGCCCCCAGACGCTTTGCGAACCCCATTAATCCTAGGGCAGATCGAGTAATAGAATTCTTTTTAATTTTCTGTTGGGGTAACCAAGAAAACTTCTCATCAAATACAACCCCAAAGTAGGTGAAGGAAGAGACCGAAGTCACTTCCAACCCATTACAATAAAAATGTGGGACTTGCTATTATTTACTACCAGGTCCAGCGACTGCATGTGTGCCCCAAAGGCATCTAAGAGCCGCTGGCGACCCACCGCCGTACGTGCTAGAAGAACAGCGTCATCCGCGTATAGGAGAACCGGGATAGATCGGTCTCCTACACGCGGAATATCCAAAGACGCCTTCAAAAGGGATCTGTCTAGGTCATTAATATACAAAGTAAAAAGAACCGGACAGTCAAAGGAGACAAAGTATGGTAAAAGAAGGCAAAATCAGTATAAGGAAATACGCAAAAAAATATTTTACAAGAGAGTAGTACATAATTTGCTGAAAGATGTGAAGAAATATAAAAAGAGAGCTCTATTTCATAAAAAGAAGAAGCATATTGAAACCATTGTTGAAAAGGCTTTTGAAGTAAAAAGGAAACTATTCATTTTAGTATTAAACAGAATTCGATAACTAGATAAACCATTCCATTTAATGAAGGCCAAAAATAGGAGGAAAAGAGTAATTAATAGAAAAATAAATTGTGATTTTTTTAGGGAGAATGGAAACACAATTCCAGTTCAGAGCCTTTCTTTAATGAAGAGAGTTATTTACAGAGCAATACATTATTGTATGCAGTTGACACCAGTGGTCGAGGTTATGAGGTTAAAGATGGTTGTCCAACTGACAAAGAGAAAATGGTTGAAAGAAATGCAGAAGAAGTGATAACTGATGAAGTTCTAGGGAGACGTCCTAAACACCCTGTGTACACTTGGGATTGCAGTAGTATTTGTAGTGTACGACAAGAATCTATTCATAAATTATGTCGTTTTTTATGAGCATATAGTAGAAAAAGTGTTAAACAAAAGATTAAGGTGTTGCAAGGACTAGACCCTTGCAGAGTGAGAAAAAATACTGGTTTACAAGGCCTTTCTCTGGCTTGTCTTTCTAGGAAACGTCCTGTGCAGATTCCTTCATCTGAATATCGGACAACAAGATTATATGTAGAAGATCCAAGATTTTGACAATGTATCCCTTATATGTTTTATCTTCTGTTTGAAAGTGACTTGTCTGGACTTTCATATGCAGTAAATCACATTTTAAAAACTGGAATGCATCTGCAAAATGTAACTGCAAAGGATTTTATGGATAAAGTGCATCAGAGAGATGATCATTTAGAATCTCAGTTGATTAATCTGATGGCATGTCAGCGTGGGACTAATGAATATTGGTACCGTCGTCATGGAGAACTGAAATGTGTGCTACGGAACTTGGGAAGTCCTACATGGTTTGTTACACTGAGCTGTGCTGAGTATGCTTGGGATGATTTACTTGAATTTCTTCGAGAGGCAAATTCCAATATAAAACATATTGAATACAAGACACCTGGAGAATTGTGCTCTTTGGATCCTGTTAATGTATGCAGATATTTCAATCATAGATTTGAAGCTATGATGTCTTTCATCTGCAATAAAAATAATCCTCCTCAAGTTGTGGATTTCTTTTGGGAAAGGAGTATCAAACAAGAGGTGCTCCTCATATACATATGTTGTTATGGATCAAGGACGCCCCCAAATTTGGAAAAGATTCAGATGAAAGAGTTTTGTATTTTAGTGAAGATTAAGCAACATGTGCCGTACCCAATAGCAGAGAAGATAAAAACTTAAAACAACAAGTCTTACGATTCCAAAGCCATAGGTGTGGAAAATACTGTCGACGAAAGTACAAGTCAAAGGGTAAGTTCTATACCAAATGTCGTTTTGGATTTCCACGTCCTGTATTATCCAAAGGAAGAGTGAACAGTTTTATGTCAGCTATGTGACATACCATCACAAGAAAGTCTCCAAAAAATACCTACAACTTAAGAAGAAGCGAAGAATCAAAATACATAAATGAATACAATACAGTTATTTTATCCATGTGGAACGCTACCATGGATATTCAGTATGTTGCGGGCAATTCCATTGCTATTGCTCGATATGTAACGTCCTACATTACTAAATCAGAAAAGACAGAATTGAAAGAAATGTGGGAAGAGATTTCTCACTAGAAGACTCTAATTAAAAAATTATACAGTTTCAGTTTGAAGATGTTATCGCATCGTGAAATTGGAGCATATGAATGCTTAGATCGGTTATCATCTGCAAGTCTATATTCCAAAAGTAGAATAATCATTTGGGTGAGTCTAGGTCTTGCAGCAATGCGAAATTGGATACTGAAATCTGTTCAAGAAATTGAATATTTAGCAGAAAAAGAACCAGAAAGTACAGATATTTTGAAAATGAATATGTTGGACACATATTACCCAAACAGAAGTCATCATCTTGAGAACATGTGTCTCTATGAAGTGCTGCAAAACTACACTTTTAAACTGAATACTACAGAGAACATCAATGATGGAAAATATGCAGTGATTGGTTCCGAAGGATGTCTGGTGAAATAAAGGAAAGGAAATTTAATTAATCACAGCGACACTGCTGACAATAGGGAATTTTACCATTTAACCCTTTTGCAAATGTTCAAACCGTGGCGTTCAGAACTGGAATTACTTGGAGATTTTCAGAGCTATGAAGATTCATTTAATGCTTGTAAAGATAGCATACAATGCAGTGCTTTTGCAAATTATGTGAAAATGTTGAATGATGAAATTGATCAAGAAGCTACAATTGCAGCTGAGATTGCTAGAAACAGTTCTCAAGACAGTCAAAGTTCTGCTGCACTGAGTCAAGATCCACTAGGACAACCAATTGTTGAAAATGAAGAAGCGATTGCCATGGAAGAACAGCTAAATGTTGAACAGAAACAAATATATCAACAAGTGAAAGAGCAGATTGACCATGGATTACTTCATGAAAAGATAGGGTGCTCATATACATCATTTCAACCTATCCGAATGTATGTGAGTGGTCAAGCTGGAACAGGAAAAAGTTTCTTAATTAAAGTAATTACAAGTTATCTGCAGACGACAACTGAGTCGCATTTGTCTTGTGTTGTCACTGCTCCAACTGGGTTGGCAGCACATAACATTAAAGGAATTACTTTACATCGTTTACTAATGCTACCAGTAGAGCATGAGAACAAATTGGAATACCACAAGCTAGCTGGAGAAGCTTGTTGTGAAGTTTCAAGAGTCCTGAAGAAAATGAAACTTCTCATTATTGATGAGGTAAGCATGGTCTCAAACTTGATGCTTGCCTTTGTACATTTAAGAATGCAGCAAATTCTTAAAACAGAGTATGACGTGTTATTTGGAGGAAAACACGTCATGGTTTTTGGAGATCTACTGTAACTGACTCCGGTAAAAGGACAACCGGTATTTAAAACACTTGCACATGAAGATACCAGAAAGTCTCTTGGTAGTGTTGGTAACGTGAATATTTGGACTTATTTTTAATACAAAGAACTGACAACAAATATGCGACAGGCAAATGATGCTGAATATGGAAGTATTCTTCAAGATATAAGAATTGGAATTCTGACAGAACATGGCAAACAAGCTTTGGAGAGTCGATTACTTTACAATTTGTTTCCAAATGAAAATGTAGTTCCTGAGAAAGTGTACATGAAAATTGCAGAAAATAAATCAGTGATCTGCTTAATGTCAACACTGCGCGAGTGTTCTATATTCAACGAAGAACTATTGAAACTGGAAAATGAAGAAATTATAAAAATGGAAGCCATCGATAAAATAGAGCATGAGGAATCACTATTATTTTGAATGGGAAAGTTGAAAACAAAACTGGATTCTTTAGAAAAAAAATATCTAAAACAGCTGGGTTAGAAAAGACACTATATGCATGTGTAAACTGTCGGGTAATTTTAAGGCGTAATTTGGATGTAGAAAAAGGTTTAGTTAATGGAGCAATGGGTAAAGTGGTGGATTTTGTTAATTATCAGAAAAAAGAAGGAATTGAATTTTTAAAAATTTAATTTGATCAGATTGAAGGAGTTAAAGAAATTGGTCGTTGTTCAGTTTGTTTTTTGCTTGTTAAAGATGTATATGTCCGTAGGAAACTATTTCCATTTTCTCTGGCATATGCAGTGACTATTCATAAATCTCAAGGATTAGTGTAGACAGTGCATTGGTGAACATTGGATCAACCGTATTTAAAGAGGGTATGGCATATGTTGCTTTGTCGCGAGTCAGAACATTATCTGGTTTGTTTTTGATTGATTTTGATGAGACAAAGGTTACTGCAGATGCAAACTGTGTAAAAAAGTACAATAGGTTAAGAAGGGCGTATGCTCCCAATTTAGGTCAATATCCTGTATTTGAAAAGCGTGTGGTTGGTCGAAAAAGAAGGTTTGAGAATATCTGTAGAGAAGGGAAAAGAACAAGATAATGTTGTGATTGCAAGTAAAAAGAAAAAGGACACTATTGAAGAGATTGTTGGTTATCAGTTTGAAAATAGTTCAGGTGTCAACTGCTATGCTAATGTAGTGGTCAATGTTGTTTTTTATCTTGAAGGTTTGCAAGAACAAATTGTGCAGAATCGGCAAAAAATATTTTGTTTTCTGTTGCATTCTGTTTATGAAAAATTGAGAACAGATACAAGTAAAATACAATCTGTTTCAGATGTTCGTAATCTTTTGAATGTGTGTTCTGGTTCTACACAATTTACAAAAAATATCCAACAAGATGCTCAGGAATTTTTGATGTATATGCTTACCATTTTTGAAAATGAAGGTGTAGAAATAGAAAATATTTTTGGCCTTTCTTACAAATGGGAACATCATTGTGAAAATTGCATGTATACATGTACCACTAATGTAGACACTGAAAGATTTCTGTATTTAACATTACCAGACTGTAAATCAGTGTCTTTCAATAAATTAGTTAAAGGTGCAAATCAAAACATGGAGTGTAGCCAATGTAAATCAGAAATGTTATCCACATTATTTTTAACAAAATATGGACAATACATAATTTTAATGATGCATGGTTGTACAGCTGATGGAAGAAAATTGGATACTTTAATAAAGCAATTTGTAGCAACACAACTATCCATATCAGGAAGGACTTTTGTAGCAATTGCAATAATTTTCCATGATGGTCCTTCCACAATATCTGGACATTACAGTGCCTATCTAAAATGTGACAAAGGCTGGACACTTTGTAATGATTCCCAGTTGGTTTTCAAACAACGTTTGCCTAGGGAATTACCAAATTCCTACCTAATATTTTTAAAGTCAAAGTTTTAGGAAGATAATTCACTCTCTGAGGAATTTATTATTATAATTTAATAGGATTACCATTGGACAATTTACATAAAAAGGAGTGCAAAAATACCATTTGGCCTCAAGGAAAGGTATATGTTTGAATTATGGACTTTTTCGTGCTCATTGACTCGGTGAATATTTTAAAGCAACAACATTTACAGTTTTTATAAGTTAAAGTTATAAAATGTTGTTAGCCATAAGCATTTCATATATGTGTGATTTGTATTTTCTGGTATTTTACTGAGAATAGCATGTTGGTTTTTTTTAAACAATCTTTTTGATTGTTTTTTTTTTGCTGTTAAGTGATGAGTACGATTGAAATCACTATTTCTAGTGAAATTCAATATATTCTGAGAACAGCAAAAAAGGCAAACAAATTACTTTGTTTAAATTATGCTGTGTTGTAAAAAATGTATTATTACATGTTATAACTATTTTTTTTTCTTTCACAGATCCTAATTCTAAAATAAGCAATTTACCCCAATTTACATTACAGAAAAACATCTGAAAAAAATGTGTACCATTTTTAATTTCTATTGCTGTGAAGGTAAGTTTAACTAAGTATTAATATGCAGAATGGGCAGATCTGCAAGAAGCTACAAAGTTTGAACACGTTTTTAAAAACACTGTTTATACCTATGTAGTTTTGAAATCTCTCTGTCATCGGATATCATGTGACCTCCAAAAAAACAGATTTGAGTGGTTCATAATATTTCCAATTGTACCTATTGAAGGACCGCAATCATTTCAATCATTCTTCTTTGAGCATCTTTGCAGACAAAACTCTGTGCTTACCTTCTATCATTCGCAAGCAATTTTCCAAACAGAAATATGTCACTTTTTGTAACATAGTTATTGCGCAAGACACTCTTTCATATTTACAAAGAGAGGAAAAGGCACTCTGTGTACTTTTTCTACTCCATGTAAATACAACCTCATCATACACACCACTTTGCGTTGAAAGGGTGTTCTATAAGTGTTGTTGTGCGTGATTGCACTGAATACTCATAGAACAAGACACATCTCCAGATTTATCATAAATCATAAATCTCGATATGTGTGTGAATGCTGCACCATTCTCCAACTGGTGTAGGAAAGCACAACAAAGAGAATTGTTTTCATTTCTCCTCATTTTTTAATCTTCAATGCATGCTAAAATGTTCAGCATACATTGAAGGAGAAAAATGTGTTTTCTGATTGTTTTTGTGCAGGAAGGTGTGTCTTCCTGCACAAAAACAAACACCACATGACACAGATATCCTTGCACCATGGTGCAAGGGTGCCTGTGTCACCACATGGCTGCAGTTTAAGCAGCCGTGCAGAGAGAAGCATAGATTTGCAACATATTTATGTACATATGTTGCATCCCTGAGCTTCGTAAGTACTACAGCAAACTGCAGTTAAAGAGGTTACTGTGTGATACTGCAGCACTTCCTCATAGTTCTGCACTTATACATTCACCATACACTACTAATGCATTAATTCAGTCAATGACGTACTACACATACATTCATCTAAACTTTCACACACTAACAAACAAATGTAGCTCTTTTTTTAAACCAGGAAAGTTAGTTCTTAGAAGAACTTTTTTTTTCTTCTTTTTTCTTTTATATTTTTTGGGGGGTTTTTTGAACAATTTTTAATTTTGGGGGGTTTTTCTTGAAAAAAAAGGAAAAAAACAGAACTGGAGGAACAAAACAATGAACTTCAGGGAAAAAACCCCAAAAAACTAGCAATGATGATTCTCTTGCTTTCGACAGATAAGATCAATCGACTGCTCTCCATAGCATAATACAGCATTGCATTTTATGCAGAGCACTTTTAGGGTTTGAAACTGTGGACGGATGTCCAAATTTTGCACAGATGGATCCACCCTTGAAGTGCTTGGCTGCGATGGATCTGATGGAGCTGGAAGAACTCCCATTCTGCGGCATTCCTCTCGAGCAAGGTTCACCGGATGGAGGGTCCTCAGATGCTTCATCATACTTGCTGTTCCGCAGGAATATTTTTTGTTGGGATCCCCACGGGAGAGCACTCGCTGGCAGATCTTGCAGGTTACTAAGATGGCATTGGTTTTGGTTTGCCCCTCAGGAAAAGTGAAACATTTCCACACCACAGATGAATATCTTGGTGGGTGTGGTGGTTCTTCCAAAAAATCATCCTCAGATGAATGAGGAGATCCTGGAGATGCCTGCTGCCCTGAAGCCATTGTTTTCCCCAAAAAAATTAGAGCTAAGTGTAAACTTAGTCCAAAAAAGGTTCTTCTCTGCAGAGAGATGCTCTTCCAAAGAAGGTCAAAGAAGAATGATTGAAATGGGGGGGGTCTTTCAATAGTTAGAATAGGGAGTGTAATGAACCAATCAAATCTCTTTTTTTCAGGTCACATGGGATCCGCGCACCGTGCGCATAGGCAGCACGCACCGAGCACAAATCCGCGAAATTGAATTTAAAAGGAATATAGGATTAGAAGTAAAAATATATTACTTTTATGAGTAGTTTAGAGTTTGTCTTCCATTAATATTCACATGAAATACATATATATATGTTTTTTGACATTTAAAATATTTCGCGGGATTCGCGCTCCCACCGCGTCATACACGCATATGACATATCACGGAAGCGCGCAAGCGTCGCGCAACGTGCATTGTACGTGCCGCGTATAGGCTTGGAGTCGCGTACCGGTCGCATTGCAATCGCGCACAAAAATACGTACCTAACGCATACCATACGCGGATGCTTACGTGCAGGGATCGAGAAAGGTGCGCATAGGGTGCGCGAATCCCAAAAAAAAGTATTAAAAATAAATAAGAAAGTATTGAAAATATAAATTAAAAAATATTTTTACAGATATAACAAAATATTTTACAATTTTTTACAATTTAAGAAAAAACATTAAAAACAAATAATATTTTTTAATTTTTAAAAGAATTAATTGATATAATAAGTTTAAAAAATGGTGAAAAAACATTATAAAAAAAAAACATAAAGGAATTGACACACTGAAATAGAAAAATTTAGAAATCCAATGAAAATCATTAAACATCATAGCTTTAGAGATAAGTTATAGATAGGAATTAGCATTTAAAAAACCTTTGAAATTCACTGAAAAAACCATAGGTTTCATGCACGTTATAGTTAGGAATTGGCATTTAAAAAACCTTAGAAATTCACTGAAAAAACCATAGGTTTCAGGGGTGTTATAGTTAGCTGGACATTTCCCTCGTACAAAACCCTAGAAATTCCCCCGTTATAGTTAGTTCAGCTAACTATAACTCGCGCCCCCGCAATGCACTGCTGATGACGTCACATATTACATCACTCATGACATGGTCAGTGACATCACTGATGACATCACTGATGACATCTCAAATGACATCACTGATGACATCACTGCGTCATTGCTGACTCATATAACGCCCCCGCACACACAATTGCGAGCTCATTGGGAGGACGATTTTGCTCGTCCTTGTACAGAAATGGAGTGGACAGTGATACGTGCAGGGCCTACCCACATTCCATAGAATGTGAAATTCCGGTTAATACAATTTTATATTGTGCATAGAGCGTATGTAACTTCTGCCAAAATAAATCGATATTTTCATCGTACAGACGCTGCCTGCCCTAATGGGCATTTGTCAAGGCTGATTTGCTCCACATTTTATGGCATTGTCCCGCCTTGCACACCTATTGACAGGAAATCATGACCCGACTATCCTTGTGTACTGAATGTCCAGCATTACATACTTGGGACAAAAAAACACAAGGTAACTTCCTGATTCCTTGACTTAGGGTTCTTAACTGCCAAGCGACTCATCACTCGCAGATGGAGGTCCCCAGGCCATCTCCCAATTAGGGCTTGGTTGCAATCATTCTTTGTGTGCGCGCGGGCGGAAAGTATGGCGATACACAGGGAAGACGCGCTGGGGTTGCGCAAATACCCAGTAGCCCATAATTGGGACACAATACTGGCAGAGTTCAAGTCATCGATACAGGGAGTCAAGGAGGGCACTCATGATTAATGAAAGGGTTGGGGTTGGAGGGATGAAGTGGCTTTCCCACAGTTGACTGGGGCATTATGGGACTGATCTGCCTCCTTACTAGTGGAAGACAAGCGGGAGGGGGCACTGCTCTAACATACACAATCACAGATGTACATCAACACTGCTAGATGTGGGATGGGGAAAGACACAAATGCGAATCACTGTGTTTATAGACTCCAGTTGGTCATTTTGTTGAGTGATATTCTTAATATAAATTAGAATCTTGCAATGTGTGCTGTACCAAGATGCAGTTTTGATGAATGCACCACAAACATATATACAAAGGCATGATTGTGTAGAAGTGAAGGGGGCGATCGCCTTTCATTAATGCTGGCTTCATGTTGAAACTGTTCAATGTTAGCCTTGACAAGTCAGTTATACGCTGGGTGTTGGTTGAATCTGGAGGCACATCTACTGTTGTATTGTCGTATAAGCTGTCAATGTACAATATAATTAACAAAATGCAATAAAGAGATTTAAACATAAAATTAAAGTGACACGCCACTGCCACGGCCCGCACCACCTAGAGTCGCTGCCTCCTGCCTTCCAGATTACAACTTAAAAAGTGGGTGGACTGCGTGGCGGTCCCGCGGCAGTGCCCTTTAAAAGGCAGCAGTGCATTTAAGAAAGGCACCGCAATGGGAATGCCACACAAGGTTCCTGCATGGCATGGACTGTTATATCCATGCCATGCAGGAACTGGTGCATGCACACAGGGGGCACATGGTGTCCCCCCCCTGTGTGCATCAAAATGGTGTGAGGCACCAGGGGATCCCGTAGGGCTCCTTTGTTTCCTCTCTGCCATGGTTTTCATGGTAGTGGAACCACCATAAAAAAATTGGCAGCGAGGAAACTGGTAACATGCTTGGCGGGACCACGGCTGTACCACCAAGCAAATCTCGGCCTTAGGACCACCGTGCCACCGCCAGGAAACTGCGGTACCCTGGAGGCGTCGGCAGTCCCATTGTGGCCTGACCACCCACGTTGTAATGGGGCGGTCATACCGCCACTGGCTGGGCCGCCACACCACGCCACAAAACTTGTAATTAGGCCCTTAGTGTCAAAAGCAGTGCAACCACTTACCTATCTACATAAAATACAATACTGTGATTTGCATATAACAGGATGTGGTTTGCAGCAGGCACATTAACACTCTATGCTACTTTATGAGTAATACTGTGATTGGAAAAAACACAGAACTCTCCCAGAACTGCATAAACCACCAGCGTTATTTATGGCTATTATAATCCTCTCAAAATTGCTGGACCTACAAAGATTTCTGCAGCAGGTGTCTTAACCCTGTAAGATACTTTAGAATGTAGCCTCTCTGTGACCAATTAAATAAGCTAGAACACATTTGCTATCAAATTTGTCCTTGTTGCCAATTTCTTTGCAGAAATAAATGTATAAATTGGCTGGCAAGCTCTGTTTTTAAAGCTCCGCCCCTCGCAACCCCACTCCTTTCCTCTGCCATAACTTGATTTTTTTTTTTAAACAAACTTTATTAGGTTTATAAAGCAAAATAATCACCTTGCATACATCATGAATCTTAGCACTCCCTCCCTCATAATTCTCAAAATCTGCTTATTAATTGTGGCATCATCCCAATGTACATCTCCTTTGAATGTTTGACAAGCGACAGTCATGCGACTAGGAGTGCCACTCTCGGTACTCAGTATGTTCCACATATAACTCCATTGCTTGACTCAATAATTCTAAACCTTAACCTATCTAATCCCTCCTACCCTCCCTCCAGGCATGTCATCTCTAGTGTCTCTTCATCAGTGATCGAAGTGGGGGGAAAAAAGTAGGGGAACTGTGGGCGGAAAATCAGAGGGTGGGAATAACCCAAGGATTGACTCAGTGGGCGGAGCCAGAGGTGTGGCCAGAATGCACAAATATCCCAATTTTTAGTATTTGTTTGGCATTTCACTGCCCAGTTTAATCAACCAACGGCTACACATGATTATATAAGGTTATAATGAGTTATTGACATTAAAACACATTCACAAAGTAGGATATGCTTCTAATCACAGAATGTCCCAAATACGATAAAATGTGGAAGCCCAGGCCATTTGTCTCCGAGCCATGGAGTTTCTGTCCTCAGCACTTCCCCCTTTTTCCACAACAGCAGTTCAAACATGAATAGCAAAATATCCTAGTTTTCAAATGTTTTCTATATAATTATGGCTCTGCCATATTTGCCTCATAATGCAAGATCTGCTGCATGATCTGACCATTTAAACTAATAAATTGTTTATAGCTCAAACGTATCACAATTTAATAAAAAATGTGACTTGTTTTGCTGCGGAGTGGATGGCTTATTGCAAAGGTTGAGTGATCACCTTTCTCACTGCTGCATTTGTGTTACACTGGTACTAATCAGGCAAAATCTTTCCAGAGACTGTTAGCATGTGTACACATGTCAAAATAATAAAATATCAGAAAATATACTGTATTTCGCTGCAGCCTTTTTTTAAATGCATAATTTAGTCAACACTGTGGCATAATTTTGTCCTCCTTTGCTGCATATTTTATTCCAGTGGCCCCACAGCAAGCAGCACATGTTAAAAGGGCTTGTGAATGAAGCAGAGAGACTGTGAAGTTTGTGAACTTAGTTTGGTGTGCGTGCAAATTCTGCATTGCCAATCCCTGGTGAATTGCAGCTACTACTTCTGAAACAAAGCCAATGGAGCTACCTATGGGTGAGGCAGACTGGCCTCAAGGGCAGGGCCGGTCTTAGCACTGGTGGTGCCCTGTGCATTAATGTTTGGTATTGCCCCCCAATGACTACCTCTGCCATGGCTTCCCTCACTACCACCCTTTAACAGTGCCCCTCAAGTCTCCATAACCACACTCTCTCTCAGATGCATTTAATTTGAATTACAGCGCCACTCATACCAGTGTAGGGTGTCAGAGCACTTTACATCACACACATTACTCAGAGACAATCAATATGTGTGTAAATCACTGTATAGAAAATGTTACACAAGACTAAGGACTACAAGGTGTAGGAGTCACATGACAACCATACAACTAGGCCGTATAGTTTAATAGTGATTGGTCTGGAGAAACAAACTCAGAATTTTAAAACGTAATACCATGGTTGGGAGTTCTCTTTAATAATCAGAATTGATTTCTGTCCAAAAGAACACTTTTTGCAACATTAGGATAATCAAAGACTGGGGGGAAAAACATAACGCTCTAATTTATACCTTGCAGTTTGTATGCAGCTCTTAGATGAAAGTTAATAGCTCACTGTTGTATGTTAGGATTTTAACTTAGAAACTGCAAGTAACAAAAGTATCTCTCTGACAAAAGCAGTAGCCCACTGACCTCTTTACATTATGTGCACTTTGTGATCTGTGTAGGAAGGTGGAATCTGACTGCATGGTTGCCCGCACTTTTTTCCTGGTATTTTGCTGGTATTCGACTTTCTCCCTTAAATTGATTACAAGTACTATAGGTACACTCCAGATTGGATTCTGGGGTACCCTTATAAGTCCCTAGTATATGGTATACTATGTACAAAGGGCATAGGTACACCAGAGGCCTACCAGGGGCTGCGGCATGTATTGTGCCCCCCCTGAGAAGCCTTCAAAAATGACACCGCAGGTCTGCTACTGCAGCCTGGGTAAGGTGGTGCATGCACCCCTTACTGAGATATAGGTGCACTATATCTCTCCATATCACTGCACATATAAACCTATCAGTCACCCCTGTGGCAGGCCTTACCAATCCTGAAGGCAGGGTGCTGGGTTTTATGTGAGAGGGTGCCCATGCATGAGCAGAGCCCCTCTACAGCCTTCAGAACCTTTATTCTGGGGTTGTTTGTGATGCAGGCAAACCATACACTCTTAAGTGCATTATAACCAAACGGTAAATGCTAACTTTGGGATGGCTGCACGGAAACATGTCGTATTTGGTGTCAAACACTTTGGAATCATACCCCCACACCAGTAACTGGTGTGGGAGTATGATCCCACCCTTCTAGAGGGAGAGACATGACAGCACCGGTATACCCGGTACCAGCTAACAGAGCCCTGGCATCACAAAATGGATGCTGCCAGCCACAGACACGAGTGCCCTTCTGCTGCTGGACGAAACTCCGGCAGAGGAGGCCTGGACAATAGGTTTCCTGTCACAGGGAGGTGTCACCACCTCCCAGAAAGACTTTAGTGTATTGGGGCTGGGTGGGTGCACTTCAAGAGTGCTTTGAAGTTCAGCACTGGGGGCTTATTTGGTGTCCCTGTGCATAGTCCAGCTCAAACCGGTTGCAGGGGCTACCAGCCCCTGATCTGGCGTGAAACTGGACAAAGGAAATGGGTGTAGCCACCGCTCTTTCCTGACCCTCCCATAGGTGGGTTCCTAGAGTTTGTCCCACCCCTTCCTTGGGTATAAGAAAGGAACCCCTGGCTACAGGACTTTAGATTACACCTGGACGAAACTCTGATACTGAGTCCTGGAACTTCAACAATTTACATTGAACTAGATGAGTGAAGAATCTCCCTTGGAGTAAAGGAGTTACTCCCCTGCAAGGCAGGCAGCAAAGACACATCTGATCGGTTTGCAGCTCCAAAGCTCCCGCCAGCCTCCGAAGAATTTTACAACACAGGAGGTGGGTTTCTATGGTCTTAGAGGTCGATCAGTGCCCACAGCAAGTCTGATGCCCGTATCCCTCATGGCGACCGTGCAAATCGAACCCCTGGACACCACGTCACTTTGCAGAAGCCACAGCTTTCCAACAACTCCTGCAGCTGAGCTTTGGATTACTTATAGCCCTGACCCCGAGCAGCATTTGCACTGAAGATTGCCCGTCTACACTCTACAAGTGTTTCGTGAGCTAGCCCTTTGTGTTTCCTCTCGAGGTCTCTTCGCGATCCCTAGTCTATCGACTGGTGGGTCCCTGTGAAGGCAACTTTACCTGTAATTAGGCTTACCTGATTGCTCTAGACGTGCTCTGTCTCTCCATTGCTTGGGGAGTCCCCAGGAACATGCTGGTCCGCACCGAAGCATCTTTTCTCTTCCTGCGTGGGTTGCTGTTGCCAAGGCTTGTTGTGTTCAATATGAGCACCGACACCGTAGCACTCAGCATCCTTTGTGGGACAGCTCAAATCCAGCTTCTGGTTGTCATCAACGCCTCCTGGTCCTCGTGGCTGCAGAGTCAAGCTTCGTGCCCCTGGTCACTGGCAAGTGACCCAGACTCTGTCCCCTCTGCTTTCAGGTTCTCTGATCTTCGATCCAGGCTTGGATCACACCGGACACTTCCCTCCTTCCCGGCAGCAGCACTTTGCAGCAGATCGCCATTGAAATCCACGACGATCCCCGACACCATTTGACACCTATGCACCCGGCTTCCCTGTATGAGGTAACGAGTACTCCGATGCTCCCGTGGGTGCTGGCCTTAGAACCCCCTACGTCTAAAGGGGTTTGCTCAAAGTCCTCTCCTAAGTGTCCTTAACTTCTAAAATTCCAACCGCGACTTTCCCATAAAATAGTACGGGTCTCGCGCCTGTGTTCTCACACTGCACGCGTCCCGCGTGGGTCTCCTGTGTCACTACCTTGGGTGGTTCCTTGGGGTACCAGCGATTCGACGTGCTTTAGGCACTGTGTCTAGTCAAGTTGTGGTTCTTATACCACTTTCTTAATATATGGTTTGGTCCGCCCCTAGGGCCCAGTGTATATTGTGCTATTTACTGTCATTTTAGAACTGTATTATTGTGTATCTTGGACTCTAATCTCATAAAGAGATTAGCAGTGAGTGTTTAGAAAAAATACATATATTTTATATATACCTTGTGTGGATCTCCTTTCATTTAGTAATTCAAGAGGTTATAATCTGGTAAACCAAGCTGCTTTACACTCCTTCAAGACTTAGCCTGAAGGCTGCTCTCCATAGCTACCACTAGGATAGCTTTCAATAAAGGTTGTCTTTAAACCTATCATCAATAAAGGTTGTTTGGACTGGTACAAGGTGCCCTCTATAACTAGTGGACAGCATATACCAGGCCAACTTCCCACAATCTGTATGGTACTTGTTCTTTGCAGCAGGCACATTAACCCTCTGAGCTACCTTTCCATGAATCAAAACTTCCACTAGACAAAATGATCTCTCTCTAGGAATAACATTAAACACCAGAGTCATCATGACATTTTTATTGTTGCCTAAAATTGCTGGAGGCCAGGAAGGATGCAGCAGGCACTTTTAAAAGCTTAATATACTTGCAAACATAATGCCTCCACCCAAAGTCAGCACCCGGTGCGGTCACACCGGTTGCACTGCCCTAGAGCTGGCCCTTCTCAAGGGTCCTGTGACCTCAAGCACAGAGTCAGTGTTGCTCTAGAGTGTGCTGCTTCATAGGCCTGTCTGCAAGACTGGAGGTGAACTTCAGTATGGATTGTGATGGACAAACCTTGAAGGTTAACCCACACTTGCCACTGCTAGGGTTCACCTGCTGGTGCTAAGACACCAGGGCTTCTAAGGTCTTGCGCAGCCTTCTAAGGTCTAGCATGGGATTGTGCTCCCTCAGGAGAGTGGTCTGTTGGACTGGTTATTAAGGCTGAACCTGGTTCCCCAGTTACAAATTCAGTAGCTCTGGCCATAGTGCCACATCCTCTCCCCCGCTGAACACCATACTGACCCACTGAGAAAAACTCACACTGCCTTCAACTACAACCCAATTGCTGCCGGCGATAAACACCTGGATGAGGCTCAATTTAAATGACGCACTAGACAAGAGCAATATGCGGCCTACAAAAAAAAGAAACAACATCCCGGATAAAGCAAACTCTCATAGGGAATGTAAAATTTAGCAAACCATGTGAAATGTAAGCAGGAACAACATGGTTACCTTATTGCGTTTACACTCACTATTCAGAAATCAGTGAGTGCTTTTGCCTGAAAAGTTAAGGACATGACTACAGGGCCCTGAATGGACCCATTTCAATGTCCATTGCTTATATCCTTACAAAACGTAAGCAGCATGGTAAAAAGACCACATCCCTGAACGCAGAGCCGCAGTACACATTTTGTTTTCCAATCCACACATTGTAGTACCTCCAGGACTGGTGCACTAGTTGCAAGCCCAGGGTAAACAAAGACAAGAAAACAAAAAATAGCGCTTCACTGGCA
Organism: Triturus cristatus; assembly: GCF_964204655.1. NCBI lineage: Eukaryota > Metazoa > Chordata > Amphibia > Caudata > Salamandridae > Triturus > Triturus cristatus. Next base: position 686,355,905 of record NC_140584.1, read on the forward strand.
AACTCTGTAAAAGTGGCGCTAATGTGTTTGGGTGTGAATAAAATCAATCTGGTCAGTTTGCTACCACTCTGTCTTACTTTACATTTCTATCAACAATTATTTTCTTTTTTGGATCCATTTAACAGGGGAGCAAATAAAAGGAAGGAAAGGAAGGAGAGGAAAGAGTGTGAAAACCCCATCTTGAAATCTCGGTTTTCTGTAAGAGAAGAACTGCTAGACAGAAAGAGAGGGAAGAAGGAAAGGGGGGGGGGGGGCAACTGAAGCGACAAAGCAGAAGTGGACACTGTATTTTTCTTCTCTGGGTAATAAGGAAAAGACAGAGCCCTGTTACTTCTCTGCTGCCGCCCGTCCTCGAACGCCAGGAACGCCGAGTTTTATTTATAGGCCATGGTGATTTCTTCCATCCTGGGACGCATTTTCAAAATAAAAAAGTAGGGGAACGGAATCCCTGGAATTGAAGAAGTAGGGGCACGCCGTGCCCTGCCGCCCCCCTTCGACCACTGCTCTTCATACTCAGCAACAAATAATGATTGTGCGCTGCCAGCTGGTTCCAACTCTCAGTTAATACAGGTTCTACAGGCTGTCCCTCCAGTTTCACTCTACGAACACCTGTCGAATGTGGTCGAGCAGCCACTCTCAGGCAGTGCAAAGAGCCTAATCTGCACTCGGGGTTTCCGGTGCTGCCTGCCATACCTTGATTCCCAATTTATAGGTTACCGGTATGAATTTCTTTCAGTTCTAGCACTATTTGTTTTTGTTTATATTAATGCAATTGTGTTTGCCCGTTTGTTCGTAGTGTAGCCAGTTATGAGAGACGGTAGACAAATTAAACAAAAGGTAAACATGTTTACCATTTTTGTATGAAAAAAATCACAGACGAGAGTCTCCGGGAGCCTCTCCTAAATATCAAAGTTGACATTTAGTTATGTGACCTGTTCTTGTCACATAAACTCAAAATGTACGTTCTTAGCGAGTTGCTGTACTTTGCAGATAACCCCTGCGAGCTGAAAAAAACAATCACATGACCAGAAGGAAATCGAAAGCTACAGAGATTATGTAAGGTGAAATCAGTTCGAAAAGTAGGAGGGAGCGGGAGAAAGGCTGGCGCGGGGTGCTTTTACGTTCTTGACATTTGTGAAGCAAATGCGTTGCGTAGCTACTAGGAAGTAAAAGGAGTAATTGTAAATGGATTGATATAGCGCTTGCTCCCCCTGACGAGACGTTGAAGCGCTTTACGGAGAGTAGGGCGCTGTTTGTAATATTGTAATTGGTAATCGAAAAACTGCAGCGTGTCACAGAAATTCGTGCAAGATATCGGTAGACTGTAGCATCGTGGGTTTTCTCTGCACCGTAGAAGTAAGTCCCGCTGGATCCCCTGTTTCTGCCTCGTGAGTTTCAGCTTTGATTCCTGCTGTTGTGGGTTAATTAAAAAATGTTTGCAGAGCATTAACACGTTAGTTAGCTATTGTCATGGTCTTTCAGTTATTTACTGTTGCAGGCTCGTATCAAATGGTCCAGGACTCCTGGATTCTGGGAGAGCCTCTTTCAACTATGGTATGACTTTGTCATTCTTTCCTTTCAGTGATAAAATATGTTTGGAAACCAGTCCGACTATATCTGCATACGTCGCGAGGGGTGAAGAGGGGAGAGGATTCCATGTGGGCTGACTAGTTTCCAGTGCAGGTTTTTATTTAACCAAAGCACTTGTATTGTGAAAGATGCAATATTGACATTTTTTTTTATTTCCCTAGATTTGATGATCAAGAACTGTAAAAGAAAAACATTGAACTGGGAATGTGGTGTCCTGGTGATGACACCGAGCCATCTGGCCACACAAGGCACCGTTCATCTTCTGTGCTCATTATTTGGCTAATACTTGCCACGTACCCCACATCAGATGTTGGACTAACGCATTTCAGTGTGGTGGTCCACATCACCATAGCTGTTTCAGATTGCTATGTGTGACATTTTCACGATTTAAGTGTAATTATGAGTGACATTTAACGACTGAGTGATGCTTTCTTGCAAGCAAAATCAAGGAGTGAAGACAAGGGAAGCATAAAAATAAAACTGCTGCAAAGCACCGGAAATGGCAGGGCTTGTGGGACCCAACTGCACCAAACAGGATGTGAGATGTCCCAGCCGGATGATCTCAGCTGCCAATAAATTATCATAATTACTGTCTTTACAATCAGCTGACGCGCCGACTTGGAGCGCTTCCCTGCCCGTCGCAGAACCAGGCGAACCCCACTTTAAGAGGCTGAGACACAGAGGCTGTGATTTCTTTTCATAAGATTTGTCACTTTAGCTCAGCTGCTTGCTAGCTCTCTAAAATATCGAAATTAGTTCTACCCATCCCTGCAGCCAGAGTGGCACCAGCCGCTGCCTGAGAGCACTCAACAGACCGGCTCTGCTGCCTCAGGTCAGGCTCATGATGGATTGTAGAAGGATGGTGCCGCGTCGGCTGCGGGCTGGGTATAACTAATTTCAATATTTTAGATAGCTAGCAAGCAGCTGAGCTAAAGTGACAAATCTTTTGAAAAACAAATTACAGCCTGTGCGCCTCAGCCTCTTACTCTGTTAAGTTAGGCTTGCCTGGTTCTGCGTGGGGCTGGGCAGTGCTCGCAGTTGGCGGGTCAGCTGAATGTAATCACAGTAATTATGAAATTTTATTGGCAGCTGAGATCATCAACGCTAGGGCCTCTCATCCTGTTTGGTACAGTCGGGTCCCACTTGCCTTTCCATTTCTGGTGCTTTGCAGCAGTTTTAAGATCTTTTTATCGTTTCTCAAATTGGTGTAATTTCGGATATTTACATATTTCCCTCATCTTCATTGCTTGAGTTTGCTCATGCGAAAGTGTCACTCATAGTCATTGAATGTCACTCATGATTACACTTAAATTATGAGCAATCTGAAACCTCTGTGTGTGTGTATATATATGGGAGACACGGGGGCATGCGCGGTAAAGTCCGTTTTGGAAAGGCTGTTTCCCACATGTTCCACAGTTTTTCTATCAAGACTCACTGTTTCATTGCTGAAAGAAAATATTAATAGATATGTTTTTCTTTTGCTGTTGTTAAGTGTTCTCTGCTTTTTCCATACCCTGCATTATGGGGAAAATGTGTATATTAATTAACAATCACACATATTTTTATTTTCATTTCCTGCCCAGCTTTCAAACGTTTTCATAGTCATTCTGTGCCTGACTATGAGTTGCCCGTGTCCGGTGCGATAATTATTGCACATGATAAAATCAGACACTGAGGTGTTCGGAATTTATCTAACGATAATTATCACCTATTCTAGCTTCTTGGGTAAACAGGTAGACTGTGGTGCTTATTGCACCAAAAACTGCACGTCCTGGGAAATACTTGGCCTTTACCCCTTGTTAAATTCCAGCAGGTTTGACATACCAACAATAAACAATGAGTGCACATTTTACCATACAGTGTTGATGCATGTATCACAATCTAATGGGACACTTGTAATCGGGCCCTAAGGGTCGCATGACAAAAATTGTTGTACCGGATTGTGCTTATGATACATCACACATACGATGCAATTGTGCAGTGAACTGCCTGACTCAAATTATTTCTGCAAAGTCTGGATTTCTTTCTAATGGCTCCAATAACAAGCATTGGCATAGCCAATAGGTTTCGCTTTTGGGACCTTATAAGTATGTTTACATTTGCTATAATCGCAGTACGTAAAGCGCGGGTGCCGCGATTATAGCAAAAGTAAAGAAATAGATGGTTTTTTGTATTTCTTTACTTTTGCTATAATCGCGGCACCCGTGCTTTACGTGCCGCTATTATATCAAAAGTAAACATACTTATAAGGTCCCAAAAGCGAGACCTATTGGCTATGCCAGTGCTTGTTTCCTTTTGCTATAATCGCGCAGGGGACGGGCCTGCGAGATTCCCTTGCGGGAGCGTGCGACCATATGGCGCCACCATATGGCGCCGCGCGCTCCCACAAGGAAATCGCCAGACGTGCACGCGTTGCCATTGCAAGCAATGCAACGCGTGCATGTTTTTGTCCCCAAAGCTGTGCCAATGGCATTAGATCTCTCCTATGCAGCGCATGCGCGCTGTGTAGGCGAGACCTAAAAACATCATATGAATGACAAAGAGTCAACAATCTCTGGCTCACCAAGTACCAAAGCTGTAATTTCCCCTTACTGTACCACATTTTATATCCAGACTGGAGGCTCCCATTATATTTTCTATTCTTTCTTTATAAAGTGTAGGAGCCAAGGAAGACAACTACTACAGTTTTCATAAAACATTTGGAGAAATGACCAATGAAAATGCAAGTGCAGGTCACTAATCAAAACGTGATCTGTTGTATATGAGTCTTGCTTGACAACAACAAGGTCTCTTTTCTTGCTTCTAGCAGTCAAGATAAGTATAATATTTATACTCCTCTTTTTCCATTGTCAAGTTAATATATACATTTTCTCTTTATATGCTATTATATGTGTATGTTTACTCTTGCATTGTTTAACACGGTTTCCCCCCCAGGTTTTCATGATGTGTTCTTTACATGTGTGTGCATTTCCTCACACCTCTCAATAACCAACGTGCTGCTGTCACTTTGCCCAGTCAAGTGAATGGGCTTATTTCTCCCGAGCTTCCTTTTCTACTCGGGAATTGACGGACCGTGAGCCTTCAGATCCCCAACTTCGCAACATTTTCTTGGAGAGGAATACATTCTGTTCAGGGCTTCATAGAGTCGTGGTGTTTGTTTGCCACCAACTACGTGCCTACTACATGTTTCCCTCATTCCTACCTCTATTTAAAATCACTTTTCAGTACATGGTGCAAAAGACTATTCTGTTTAGGTTTATTACTCAAGCCTTGCCATTCCTCATAATTGTTCTCTAAATAATAAAGCAGGTCCTTTTCTTCTCCTTTATTCATGTTTATATAGCCAAGAGTTGTCTTTACATATACATTGTTTACAGGTGCTTGCAGGCTTCATTGCAATACAGAGCTTCACCAGACACCGAGTAAGTTGCTCAACTCTCTTTTAAATGGACCGTCTCACAGCAGTCGGGTATGTCAACCACCTAAGAGGAACAATGTTCAAACCTGTAGCAGAGTTAGCCAAGAAGAGTTGAGTATTTTGGGGTTTCATCCCAGTGCTAAGGCTTTTTGTATTTGTATTTAATGAGTTTTATATGGTGCTGGCTAGACCCGAAGGTATCGGAGCGCTTTACATGAGGTTCCACAAAGTTGCAAAATTACATCAGGTAACAGGTTACATCAGTTACTAGTAAAACATAGAAAGAGTATAGAAAATGAGATAAATGGAGCGTAGAAGAGTAAGGGGGTAGGGTGAAGGGGTAGGAGAGAGATACGACGGCGAGACGAAGGAAAGTCTGCCCCAAGTCCGGCTGGGTAGGTGACGGCCTAGGGGCAAGTCCACGGCCCATCTCCTCTTTAGCTATCAGGTAGCTCCACCGGGCATCGGCCAACTAGCAAGGTCTCGGCTGAAAAACATTTAAAGAGCATAGGAAGGTGAGATAAAAGGAGCGGAGAAGGGTAGGGGGAAGGGTAAAGAGGTAGGGGGAGATAGGATGGAGAGACAAAGGAAAGTCTGCCCAAAGTCCGGCTGGGTAGGTGACGGCCGAGGGGGAAGCCCACAACCCATCTCCTCTTTAGCTAACAGGTAGCTCCACCGGGCATCGGTCAGCTAGCTAGGTCTCAACGGTCGGAGGAAGATCACGTAGTTTGTCATGATGGGAGAGCCGGGTGGGGAGGATGGTGGGGGAGCACCCATAGCCTCGCTGGTGTAAGCTTGATGAGCCAGTCCATGGAGTCTGGTGTGGTTGGAGGGGCTTCTCTATTTGCTGCAGATCAATGGAGCGAGAAGGGGGTGGGTGGAGTAAGGGCTTCGAGAGTGAGGAATAGTTGGCAGGAGCCTAGTTGTTTAGTCCGTTTGTGTGGTGGCCAAGACGAGGTCAGGTACCCGGGTATTCTGATGTCCCTCATCCGCTGCCTCCTGATGATTGGGGCTCGCACGGGCACCATGTTGGAGTCAGGCATCCTCCTCCATGAGTTTTCTTGCCTGACCCCCCTTCACCCTCACACTGTTTCTCCGAGGGGTCAGGGACTGGGGGGGGTCCAGGTGTAAACAGCTGCCCTCTGTTGCCATCCTGAATGCACCACACAACTAAGACGAGGTGGGAGGGGGGAGGACCGCTCACCTCTGGTTTCAGTTATAAGTGTTTCTGGGCTCCTGAGAACATGTCTGGTATCCCCGCTGCGGCTTCTTTTTACACGCAGCGGCCGGGCCTCACAACCGGATGGAGGCTCCTGTACGCCTGGATCGCGCCTGGATGAATCCTCGACAATGCTCAGGGCTGAGCATTCTTTAACCATGCTGGAATTTTCACATAAATAAAAGGGTGATAGTGAGGTATTGCCACAGGCAAAGGTGGGGAAGATTACACTGTGATATTGGAGGTCCCATTGGGAGGCACTCCTAAGTCCACTAAGGATTTGGGTGTAAAACAAACAGTCCCGCTGAATTAAAGTAACACATTAGGCTAGTAACATGACGGGTTTATGCATCATTCACTGGCTTAGCATACTGGAAGGCAAAGTAAATGAATTTAGGTTTATGTTTGTTGTATGAGTATTATTCATGCTGATGGCAGTTCCTATGAATTTTCTAATCTTTTATTGTAGATACCCCTGATGAAGGGAACACGGCTTCCCGAAATGCATTGGGTTATTTTAAAAAAAGACGTGATATGTGCAATCATCCGGTGTCCTTCCTGCCTATGTGAAAATTCCAGGATGGTTGAAGAATGAATAAAATGAATTGAAGTGAATATTGAATAAAGGAAATATGGAAAAGAGAAAAAGGAGTAAGCATGGATTAAAAAGAAGATAAATTGGATAAATGTAATTGATTTGATTCATTCAGTCCCTGATATGGCTGTGCAGTTTGATTGGAACCCAAGCAGGTTCCTACGTGTTCGTTGATACTGCAGCGCAGTTGGGCGGAGCAAACTTGCACGCCTCTATAGTTCTGAAAAGGTCAAGCATGAACAGCATGGAGTACGCAGGTGTGCATTTCACCACCCCTTTGTTGATATTGAATGATTTTTCCGCCGACCTCGGTAAATTTGCACTCTTGAGTAACACTGAGTATGACGTTTAAAGAAAAGTACGAACAATATAATTGGAGAGAATGACCATGTGAACTGTAACGAGTTTAAAATGTTTGACACTAAAGACTGCCATCAGCATTTTACAACGAGAGACCAAGGCGTTTGTGTTGCTGCCAGTAAACTATCTGACATAAATGGATCTTATTAATCATGATGTAATTTGAACTAGTTTATACCACCTTTTGTAGAGAATCACCAAGATCTTTTTACATTGATTATGTTGTTCACTATTCAGTATCAGGGAGTCGGAGCTTGACCATGTAGTTTGAGATGCACCTTGGGATATGTAGTGTTACGTATCAATAGTGGGACGGACGTTGTAAAGCTCACTAGTTTAAGTCTGTCATTTAATGTAGTGATACATGTACACGTGATAGATCACCTGAGGGTAAAAGGTGGGGCGTTTAACAATGGAGCAGGTTTATAACAGCCTATGTAGTTCGTGCTGCGTACATGCGATGGAGCAAAAATAAGGAGGACTTGGCATACACTACAGTTTGGAGAATGTGCTGTGATATATGTGAATTCAGGTCCTTCATTTTAAAAATAGCACACACGTCGCGGTAAGCTACCACGTTCCATTAAATAAATAAATCGGTGATTATGAGGTATTGCCACGGGCAAAGGTGGGGGAGAATACACTGTGATATTGGAGGTCCCAATGGGAGGAACTCGTAAGTCCATTAGGATTTGGGTGTAAAACAAACAGTCCAGGTGAATTAAAGTAACGCATTAGGCTAGTAACATGACCGGTTTATGCAGCGTTCCCTGGCTTAGCATACTGGAAGTAAAAGTAAATGAAGTTAGGTTTATGTTTGCTGTATGAGTGTATTATTCATGCTAATGGCAGTTCCTATGAATTTTCTAATCTTTTATTGTAGATACCCCTGACGAAGGGAACACGGCTTCCCGAAATGCATTGCATTATTTTAAATAAAGACGTGATATGTGCAATCATCCAGTGTCCTTCCTGCGTATGTGAAAATTCCAGCATGGTTAACCTCTTCAGTGCCCATGACGAGATAGTCTCGTCATGGAGCACGGTTGCGCTGTGCCCATGACGAGACTATCTCGTCATGAACCCCACCCACTAGTGCAACGCCCGGCACAGGAGGGGGAAAGGGCGTGGCACTGAAGGGGTTACAGAATAAATAAAATGAATTGAAGTGAATATGGAATAAAGGAAATATGGAAAATGAGTAAGCATGGATTAAAAAGAAGATAAATTGGAGAAATTTTATTGATTTGATTCATTAAGTACCTGCATAAATGCCTTTCTGGAAGGTGTATCCGGGCAAATCATTGTGAAACAAATGTTCGAAAGGGTTTTGAGAGGCTTAGTTGCTTTCAAATGAGTCTCTGAGGTTGTTACTCTCAATCCGCCATTTTGTGTCGCCGCCGATCCACACTTGGCTAAAAAGGCTGTGCTGCTATCTCTCCCTTGTCCCTTTACGAATAGAGGTATCATCTGGCTTCCACGCCCCTTCTCATAGGGTGCTGCTGCTGAGCATACCTCAGGAGCAGGGCCGGCATCTCTCTTGGCGGTCTCAATTGGAGCTATTAAACTTTTTTTTCATCATGGGATTGCAACAACAGGAGTTCAGTACCTGGACAGTCCCTGTTTGCTGGAAAGGATGCAAACTCACAAGGTGGAGCTGGAAAAAACCAACCAGTTTATTAAAGATCTGCTGAAAGAGGACAGGAACCTGACCTCTGCAACCAAAAATAAGTTTAGACGAGTTCTGCTCCTGCAGTAGCAGGGGAGCACAGCTTCATATTTTCTACATGTTTATATTTTTTATATGTTTTTGTTAGACCTGGCACCATTGGCGTGGGTCTCTCTTCCATTTTTTTGTTGTTGCCTCCTGTATTTTTGCTATATGTTTTGCTGGTCTAGGTGTTTTGGGCACTGTGGCATTGCTATTCAGTGCCACAGTGCAAGTGCTTCATATTGTAAAATGTTGTAATGGATTAGTGACTCCATGATTGGTTTATTTGATTTACTTGTCAGACCCAAGTACAGTGCACTATGTGTGCCCAGGGCCTGTAAATCAAATGCTGCTGGTAGGCTTGCAGCACTGGTTGTGCCACCCACAGAAGCAGCTTGCAACTCAGGCCTGCCATTGCAGACCCTGTGTGCAGCCTGGGGCTGCCATGTCGATTTGGCAAGTGCCCCCACTTGCCAGTCCCTAAACCTTCCCTTTTCTACATATTAGTCACCCCTAAGGTAGGCCCAAGGGCAGGGTGCATTGTATGTAAAGGGTAGGACATGCCCTGATGTGTGTAGCATGTCCTGATAGTGAATTACAGCCAATTTCATTTTTCACTATTTCAAGGCTACCTGTTCCCATAGGCCAGAATGGGCAGTTTGATTATAACATCTTATATTCCTAACTGACTCAGGAAACTAGGTAGAAATTTGAGTTTAGTATGCCTGAACTCAGAATGATAAAATACATCTATTAATGAAGTTGGTTTTAACATTCTGTGTTTGAAAATACCACTTTTAGAAAGTAGGTATTTTATTGCCTAACCATCCAGGCCTGCCTCTGCTAGGTGTGTATTCCATGTCTGGTTTGTGAGTGACAGGGGTTGAGGTGGATCCAGGAGACAGGGTGAGTCAGCACAAGGCTGAATAGACCTATCTGCATGAGGAGTGGTGGGAGGAGTAGCACCTGGGACTGAATAGGGCTGTGCCTACCTTCCACAATGCTGGCTCCACCTCCTGTGGTGTGTCTGATTACCCTGGCCCACACTGACAAAGGAAGTAGTTGTGCACTGGCAGAATGCACCCATTACTGGTTTGGACGCGGTACAGACACTCTCTGCCTTCAGAGACAAAGGATTTTGGTGTATAAAAGGGGGGACCCAGACCCCAGAACTTTAGATCACTTCTGGGAATCAAGACAACCCTTTGCCAAGGAGAAGAACCAAGGAAGCTGAAGAAGGATACTGCCCCTGTGCTGTGCTGTTGGCCTGCAGTGGTTACTTTATTGCCAAGGAAAGGAGAAAAGGCAGTTTGTGTGTACTTTTGCAATCTTGAAGAATCTCCAAGGGCTTGAACTGTGCTTATCTCCTGACTGAAGTCTCAGGGATACAAGACTTCACCACCAGCTCCCCTGAATTCCCTTGCTGTGGAATTCTGCCTGCAGAGAGGTGCCTACTGTTGTTTGGGCCCTCTGAGAAGACTGTGAGTTGCTGGGAGCTAGAAGCGCGACGCAACAAGGAGAAGCGTGTCGCCGCCGCAGCAGTTGCCGTCGCATCACCGAAGAAGCACACCGACACCACAGCTGTTCGCCGTCGCATCATCGACGAAGTGCGTCGCATCACCAGAGAAGCCTGTCGCCGCCGCTGAGGTTGCCGTCGCATCACAGGAGAAGCATGTCGCAGGGCCTGTCGCGGCTCAGAAGTTACCAAGTTCGCCGCACGGCTGTCGGGCGTGCATACATTGCATCAAAGACTTAATTTTCTCGCATCACACCGGATCGTCACATTGCATCAAGGCACCATCTTGTCGGATCGCACCGGATCACAGTAAGAAACCGACGCATCACCTCCTCTCCGGTAAGGAACCGACGGATCACCTCCCCTGCGCTGCAGTATGGAACCAACGCATCACCTTCCCTGCGAGCCTTTTGTGTGTATTGTGTGACACAGCCAAGATACTTTGAGAGTAATGTATTGCATTTACCATCTACATTGAACTAAGCTATTTCTACCATTTTAAAGTCTATTTTTGAGTACAGTATTGTAGATTTTTGTCATTTGGTCTTGTGTTAAGTCTAATAAAGATTACTTATTTTTCTAAACTGGTGTGGTGTTCATTTGTAGGGTTTTCACTATATTACTGTATGCGTTCACAAATGCTTTACACACTGCCTCTGAGATAAGCCTGTCTGCTCGTGCCAAGCTACCAAGGGAGTGAGCAGGAGTTATTTTAGAAGTGTACCCCCCTTACCCTGACTAGAAGCAAGGGTCCCTATTTGGTCAAAGGTACCTACCTCTGCCAACTAGAGACCCCAAGTCTCACAGAATGTTTTTATAGTACTGATGAATTAAATCTGAACAGGAACGGCCCTTTTTGTTATTGCAATCCACACTTTAACTGTGTTTATATAGTGATGTTGTGGCCTCTGTAACCCTCTGTGTGAGATCAGCTTATTCCTTAACCTCATTGCTGCTTATGACGGAGTGGTTCCGTCATGCGCGTCGGTCACGCTGTGCGTATGACGGAACCACTCCGTCACGGCCCCGCCCGCTCAATGGAACCTTCAGCACGGCGCGGTAATCCGCGCCGCACTGAAGGGGTTAATGATAGTTAAGAATTTGTTGGAGGAACATCTTTTGTTATCATGCCATAAAGAATAAGCCAGTGCTGTTGTCAACTATTCCGTTTTTCAGTAATTGTGCATATATAAGTGGATTGTTCGATAAAAGCAATATAATGAATAAATATTTGGCATTAGCCTGTGCTTTGGCAGTGATGCATTAAATTGCTGTTTACTTTGTTTATATTCTTGTGAAGCAATTAAAATGTTTACATTCATGGCTTCATCTATTTTCGTCTTGGCCTATGACTCCCAAACCGAAGTCAGAGATGACATCAGGAGATGAGGATACAATGTGGAGCAAGACAACCAGGTTCTTTATAGCTAAAGCAGTTATTTTCAGCACCAGAACCATTAGGTTTAGGTTTCTTAAGTTTCTGTCTAAATATACAGATATAAATTGCTACTGCTTTGCCATCAGGGGCGCAGCTATGAATAGTGCAGCAGGTACAGTGCCACCAAGGGCCTGCTGGTTAAGGAGCCACTGTATATAAATTACAGTTTTTTTTTAAACTCTGGGATGAGGGCCTTTTTTCTCCTTGCTTTGCCTAGAGCCATGGAAACCTTGGTATGTCACTTTGTGCCATAAGCGGCCAGGCACACAGGTCCTACTTGGCAAAGGTGAGACATAGAGTTGCCTGCCTGCCAACACCTTTGGATGTACTTTATCTTGAATACCTGAATCTTGCTGTTTCGAAAAGTTACGCAGGAAGAGCAGGCAGCCCCTTTCATATTCCCTGCCATTGCACGGTGGATGCTCTGCACGTAAAATGGTGCATCATTTCCCAGGATGAGTTAAAGACCATCGGAGCGCAGCCTGTCTTATGTCCAGGTGTCATGTAATCCTGTTTATTGCATTCTAAAAAATACTACATGCCCCAGAATTCAAAGAAAAAGCTGGGTTGGAGTGGCATATCACGCATAGAACTTGTAAACTTGGCAGCTATGTATCCCTGGTCCTCCTCTATACCCACCATCCAGCTTCAGGTTCTATCTTCCTTATTTCCCCTTTTTGCACTTAGAGCTATGAAGCCGCCTTAGTGTAGGCTATGCACAAGAAAGAACTATGCATTAATACTGTGTTCCCTTCTTCCCTGTATCTTACTTTGCTGTCATCCAGTCCCTTCCCACTAAGCCCGTTAAAATGGCCTACAGGGCAGTCTGTGTCAGCACAAAACACTTTCATGGCCCTTGACAGGGTATTGATCTTAGAAATGCAGCTTCTTAAATGCCTCACTTTGGCCTGATGTGTTTCACTTATGGATTCCTTCACTCTGAAACCTACCACTTTATCAAGGGACAACTAGTGACAGCCTGTGGTACTGCACCCTTTCCCTACTTAATGCACATAGAACAGTAAATGTTGCTGTAACCACAAAAATGTGTTGCATAGGTAAATACATATAAGGTCTCAAAGGCGTCACCGATTGCATTGCAAATGCTTGTTTAATTTATATCAAGAACACCTTACTTTGTTTATGCCTTTACTTTGTTTTTAGCCGCCTGTTTTTTTTTCTTACTTCAAGGCTTCATTCTTTTTTTTTAAAATCTTTTTATTCACAGTGTTTCATCCTTGGACTCACAGACATTATTGTAACTTGATATGGGACAGCATATTAGGGGTAGACAGTACCAGCACATTATTGGGTTAACATTTCATCAAGGGGGGGGAGATGGGAGGTTCGCAGATGTTACCGCGGTATGCATTCCAACAAGACCAGACCGCTACCCATTTCCCGGGGCACACCCTTGAAACATACACTATCTCTTCTTGCAGCATACACCAGTCCATGTCTTTCTTCCATGCACTAACCAGTGGGGGCGCTCCTGCCCCCCACAGGCGCGCTATGTTACGTTTTGCAATCACCAGCCCCAGCGTTGCCCACAATTTGCCTTTTACCGATCGGTCCGTGGGCTCCCAAATGTTCAGGAGGCACCGCTTAGCTTCAGGCCGTAACTTTACCCCCAAACCTCGCTCATACAATCATGTATCTTTGCCTAATATGTTTGAATTTGCGGGCATTCCCATACTATGTAAAGAAATGTCCCCCTCTCACCACAACGTCGCCGACAGAACCCATCTGCACTCCTCCCCATCAACACTAGCCTGGTGCCTGAGACATACACCCGATGTAATATTTTGAGCTGTATCAGCCGCAACCTTGCCGATATCGCCACCTCTTTGGGGGAAGAGAGCGCCTCCCTCCATTCCTCATCATCAATTTCCAGGCCGTCCGCCTCCCATTTCCCCCTGAGGGAGCGCAGTGGATACGGGGAGTGATGTACGAGTTTTTTGTATGTGAGGGATATCGCCCTTTCCGGCAGGTAGCTGTCAAGCAGCCTACCCTCTAAGGGGGAGGATTCCGGGAGCGCTGTCCCCGGTGGAATGTTAGATTGGAGAGAGTGCCAAACCTGCATGTACCAGAAGAACTCAGAGTGTGCCAACTCGTGGGACTGCTGTAGGGAGGCAAAGGTCACCATTCCCCTGGATCCCCAAAGGTCCCCTATATGGGATATCCCGATCAGGTCCCAATTGCGAAATCCCTTAGTGCGACCCAACAACCCGAGCCTTTCTGACACCCAGAGCGGGGTTGCCTTCGTAAGTTTATCAGCCCACCCTAGCCTCCGGTTGACAATATGCCACAGTTGGGCCGAGTGCTTTGTAGACCCGTGAGGTGGAACTTGTTAGGTGCGGTCTCAAAGTTTCCCCCGGGGAGGAGCCACCTATCCATCCCATACCCGGGATCACCCCCACTGCCGTACGTGCCCTGGTTGATAGCCGAGAGATGTGCTGCCCAGTAATATTTACGGATGTCTGGCAGTGCTATACCACCATCGTACCACCTCAATGTAAGTTTTGGGAGAGCTATGCGTGGTGCGCCACTCCACAGAAGGTCTCTCTGAGTAGCCTCTATATCTGCGAAGTACTTGTGTGGGACCAGGTCCGGGTAATTTTGCAGCGCCATCATCTTGAAAAGGGCCGCACGACCCAGCAGCGACAGCGGGAGCCTCTTCCAGATTGCCGTATCCCTCTGGAACCTCTGCAGAGGTGGCCTGAGGTTATTTTCAAAGCGTAGTTTTGCATCACCGGAGATAAAGATTCCGAGGTATCTGAACCCTTCCGTGGCTATCTGGATCGGGCAACCACGCGGAACAGAGGGAGGGGTGCCGTGCAAAACATAAAGCAATGACTTTCCCCAATTAATGCTGTAGCCAGAGTTTTCCCAAAGCTAGTAAAGATATCTAGGGCCACCCGGAGGGATTTAGAGGGGGAGGCAAATCCTGTCCTCCCATCCCTCCGTCCATCTCAGTCCTCGTATTGAGGGATCCTGTCATATCCAGGCTGCCAGAGGCTCTAGGCAGAGGGCAAACAGCAAGGGTGAGAGGGGGCAGCGCTGTCGTGTCCCCCTTTTGAGTGCAAAAACCTCGGAGCACTTGTTATTCACCACTACCTGGGCCAACGGCTCAGTATAGAGGAGGCGCACCCACCCAACGAAGTTGGGACCAAAGCCCAATCTTTTAAGGACCGCCATCATATAGGGCCATTCCAGCGTATCGAATGCCATAGCGGCATCTAATGATACCACCACCGCATCCTCCTGGATCATGTGGCGGCGACCCATCACACCGTGGAGCTGTCTCAGGCTAAGGGCTGTATTCCGATGTGGCATGAAGCCCGATTGGTCGGTATGGACCAGTTTGGTGATTATTGGTTTAACCCGGTTTGCAAGGAGCTTAGCCAGTATCTTAGGCTCAGCGTTCAATAACGATATTGGCCTGTAGGAGGAGCAGCGGTCTCTGGGTTTCCCTTCTTTGGGGATAGCTACCAGCGTGGCGATGCGTTGGTCTCTTGGTAGCTTCCCCAACGCTTTGCTGTCTTCAAACATACTTTTGAGATGCCGGGCTGGAGCTTGTACAGCTAAATAGGTAGGCCGTTAGGGCCCAAGGCCTTCCCAGGCCGCAGGTCCTTAATAGCTTTTACCAGTTCGGTGACGGTGAGGTCGCCGTCCAGAGTCTCGCGTTCCTCCTCAGTAAGCATGGGCAGCTTGATGTCCTCTAGGAGCGCAGCGGAATCCTCTTCTGACCGGTCCGAACCTCTGCTGTACACTTCTTTGAAATGTGCAGCAAATTCACCTATTATCTCTTGTGGTTCGGTTAGGGGGGAGCCCCCTCAGAACGGATTTCTGCCACCACCCTCTGTGTCATCTGTTTTTTATCCAACCAGGCGATTAATTTACCCGCTTTGTCCCCTTGGTCGTATAGCCGGCCTCCTCTGTCTCTCGCTAGAGTCTTAGCAGCCTCCGTGGCTAGGGCCCTATACTCAGCGGCTTTCAACTGCATTTGATGCTGGGCCTTTAAGGTCCCATGCACCTGCGCCTCTCCCTCAAGTGCGAGAAGATCCCGCTGCATTGTAAGCATCTGCCTTTCCCTCTCCTTACGCTTTTTGGCGATTTTTTAGAGGGCTTCCCCCCTCAATACAGTCTTAAATGCTTCCCTGAGGGTAGTTGGGGCCTCCACTGTCCCTACATTGTCAGTGAAATAATGTTCTATTGACCGAGTGAGTGCCTTCTTAATTTCGGGGTTACGCATGAGCCAAGGGTTTATGGGCACCACACATCCCACCCTCTGCTCCCCGTTTGTTAGATGCGTCCACAGCGGGGAGTGGTCCGATATACCCCTTGCCAAGTGTTTGACGTCCTGAACCGTAGTGTTGTGCTGCAAGAGAGTAAGGAGGTAATCTATCCTGGAGAATGTATGGTGTGGTCCCGAAAAGAATGTATATTGTAGCTGAGTGGGGTGGCAAAGGCGCCAAATGTCCACCAGCCCATACGCCTCCAGCAGGTTGGAGAGCCACATTTGCCCCGGTGCAATGTTCCGCGGTGGGTATCTATCTAAGTCACCCGACACTACTGCGTTAAAGTCTCCCCCAACTAAGAGCTACCCTTTGGGGAGGGAGAGAAGGAGTTACCCCAGATCCTGATAGGATTGACTCTGGAGACTAGGTGCAATATACACCGTCACCAGGTTAAGCGTGCGACCTGCCCATTTTCCCGTGAGCACCGCATAGCGGCCCAGCGGGTCCGTTTTCGTGTGTTCAATTACCATCGGAAAGTTACGGCGCACCAGTATGCCCACCCCTCGGGACCCCGATGTGAAGCCGGCATGCGTGGCCAGTGTGTACCCCCATCTGTTAAGCACCTGGCACGTGTTCCCGATGAGGGGTGTTTCTTGCAATAGGACAATATCTGGGAGGTGCCTTCTGAGGAATTGGAGTACTATACTTCTCTTAAGCTTGTCCCCCAACCCATTGACATTCCAGCTAAGCACTTTGATACTTTTATCCCACCTCATAGCCATTCCCAGAGACGATTTAAATCTGCTGTCCATATGGCATGCAACACCGCGCCACCTCACAAGGATCGTTCTCACTTGACCAACTGAAACTCTCGCCGCCCCCCCGGAAAGTCACTAATCCCCCCCAAAACCCCCCAGAAACTGTAGCCCCCCCACCTCCCTTCCCTCCCTGCTACCCTGCCATGTAGGTTTACAACTACCCACATCCCCAACTAGCAGAGCGCCTTTCGCCCTAAACAAGAAAGGAGAGAAAAAGTCCCACCCCCCTAAGATCTGATAAGTGAGGCCTGCACTAGCACCAACTCCAGCCGATGAGCGCCCCTCCCCATTCCATTGAGTCTCTTCCAACCCATGCGAGCACGTCACCAAGAGAGTCCAATGTCCCCTGCAGTACTGCCCCGCTCCCCTATCAATAGTTTTTGCTCAATGTCCTCAGCAAGTCGGGCACACTACCCGCACCGAGCAGGCATGTAAAGTCAGGCAGTCTCTGACTCCTCTCGTGTAGAGACCTTCCCTCACAGGCACCGAGAGGGCGGCTCCCACACTGGAAGCGCCGTCCCGGGCATGCCCTCCCTTCCATTTCGTAGAGAAATTTTTTATACATTACAGGTCAGCGCGTAATCTTCCAGGGAGAACGCCCTCCCATCAGTGCCAGCGCCACTGAGGTCTTTAGGTGCCATCCAGGTCCGGACTGCGGGACCTCGAACGCCAGGAGAGCTGACTTAACTTATCCGCTTCCGACCTGCCGACTGGGGGCACTGGCGAGCCGGTCCGGGCCTCCCTCCAGTCGTCCCTCGTAGCGCTGGCCGACGGCCATGAGGCCCCCCCGTCCAGCCAGTCCTGCACCTCTGAAGGCGTGGTGAAGAAGAGGGATCTGCTGCCATCGAGAACTTTGAGCCTTGCTGGGAAGAACATCATGTACTTGATGCCCCTCTCCCGCAACGCTGCTTTCACCCCTTCAAACGATCGTCACTCTAGTTGCACCTTAAGCGTGAAATCGGGAAAGAACCTGACCGCCGCGTTTTCGTACTGTAGGTCCCCCTTCTGTCTGGCGGCCTGCAGAATGGCATCTCGATCCCTATAGTTGAGGATCCTTGCGATAATGGTTCGCGGCGGGGCTCCGGGTTTAGGCTTAGGGACGGGTGCGCGGTGAGCCCTTTCGGCGGAGAACATAGCAGAGAGCCGCTTCGGTTTCAGGCTATTAAGGATTAGGTCTTCGAGAAATAGGTCCACGCTAGGCCCTTCTGAACCTTCCGGAACACCAACCACACGGACGTTGTTCCTCCGGGCCCTCCCTTCCTGATCCTCAAGCTTCAGGGCCACCTGACGGTGTTGATGGACCAGCTCATTGACCCTCTGTTCAAGTTTCTTGGAGGAGGCCTTGAGTTCCACGATGTCAGTCTCATTAATTCTGGCCTTGTCCGATGTTTTGTTGAGGTCTGTGTGCAAAAGATTCATTTCAATGGACATTTTGTCGATTTTAGTCTCGAGGGTAGTCCCCAGGGTCTGTATGGCGGTCATGATGGCCGTCAAGGAGGGCTCTGCCGGCGTCAGCTGCTCCCCCGTTGCCCCTTCGGTCTGAGGGGCTGGCCTCGGGACTGCATACTTATCAAGTTTGTCTGTTTGGGCCGCCGCCGCCCCTTTAGGCCTCATGATGGGGTCTCCGCGTGAAGCCGCCAGCCACAAGGGTGGGTCGTGATCTAGACCACTTGCCCAGTGATGTCCCGCAAGCAGGCTGCAGCCGTATGCTGCTAAGCGGAGCACCTCCGCTGGAGTTAGCTATGCCTCCTCGCCCCGCGGCGCCAACCGCCACCCAGCCACTGGTGCGTCCCTGTAGGCAGGATAATAGATCTATCATGCGCCAACCAGATCCTCCTCGCCAATCCGCCGCCCCCGGGATGCCCCCTGGTCAGTCAGAAAAAAGGGGGGGGGTTTGGATGAACGCGCACTTCTCGGGTCCCCTTCTCCGACAGGACCCATACAGACAGCCCGAAGGCGAACCAACGGGTGTAGTGCAGTGGTGTAGTGCAGTGGTTTCGGGGGCCCGGTCATCTCCACATGTCGGGTTGCCCCCCACAGTCCACAGAACCAGCTGCCTCGTGGTTGCCCCTCAGAGCCTGCCGCTTCAGTCGTCCGGGCCCGCCGGGCCGCCGCCTCAGCCGCCACGGGGAAGGCGGCGCCCCGCCCCCTAGAGCCGGTACCCACAGGTGCCACGCCCGCCTCCGATGTAGGGCCGACAGGGTCTCACAGTTCAGGCTGCAGGATTCGCGGCAGGCCTCCGCCCGGGGCGTTGGGTGCGCTTCTCTGCCCGCCTCCTCGCTGCTCCCGGGCGCCTCCCAACTCGTCCGCCGTATCTTCGCCACGGAGGCGTCCTCGGGTCCCCGGGGCACAGGATTTAGTACCGCAGGTCGCCCTCGTAACCGCTCTGCATGGGTGATTTTGGCCGGATTTTTATGAGGAAAGACGACGCTTCGGCGGAGCTCGCACTTAAGCGGCCATCTTCGCTGGCGCTTAGCCACGCCCCTCCAAGGTTTCATTCTTGTCAAATTGCCTTCTATTGCAATAACAAGAGGACTTTATGCTCTCTATCAATAATGTTATAGAGCAGAGTGTGAATGCACAAATGGGGACCCCCTCTGAAAGATATGATTTAAGGTCAGGGAGAAGAGGGGAAAAAAAACAAGCATACAGTGAGAAGCTCCCTCAAGACCTATATTTCCTTTTTTATCACAACAAGCCTAAGTTCAGCATGAGCTTGACAAAGGTATAATCATATTAACAAAAATAACAAAATAGACTTTATCATTATTATTTATTTGCCTTTTTTGTATTTTTTTCATATATGTATCAAATGTAAATTCATTTCTTTTCTTTTTTTCTCGTATTTTTAAAACTTTTTTATATATTAAAAGATCAACAGTACTTCCACAATAGATTCATGAGTACATGCAATATACTGTTGACCCAGTAACCCCCGAAAAACAAGCATTTACATATATCAAAACCACAAAATACAAGACTCATACAGACTCATACGGACTCATACAGCATTCACATAGAGACAAGGGGAGATAAAGATTGCAGAATCTTCACGACCAAGTGTGTTATATATGTTCACCAGGATCTGAACATTCGGTCGACGCGCGTTTCGGTGGCATAAAAAGAATAGAACGGCTTCCTTTTTTAGGACCTTTCCAGATACCCACAAAAATCACAAAGACACACGGGGGACACATTTTGAGAATGGCCAGTGGACTGCTGGCAACATATAAAAAATAACGTCTTATTGAAATGATGTAAAATCTAGAACCCTATCATGTAGTGGATGAAGACATCGTGTTTACGCAGGGACAGTGCCCCAACAAGGCTCAAATTTCTAGTTCGTTAAAGATCACTTGTGCAGAAATATTTTATTTCCAAAATACATATAGCTGTAAGTTGCACAGGATCCAACAGCTCTCAACCGGATAGAGTTTCAATGATTCACTCCTATCAGCACATTGCCGAAGTAAATCAGAGGAGTCTGATATCTGTTGATTCGTGGTCCACTGATCCTTCACTCAGGTCGAAAACCAGAGGAGAGTGTGTTCTGATTGGTATTTTGCAGGTGCATTTCGATTGTTTGTTTCTTGCAATGTTTCATGTGAAATATAGTAATTTTCCTTTGCTAATGTACTTTAAACAGTAGGAAAAGAAAGCACAATACTCGCCTCGGTGTCTTTAATAAGAACAAAACATGAATTTGCTAAAATCTATATAAATATGCATTGCCCTTTATTATTAGTATCATATCTGCTAAAGAATTTGGTTTATAAATGATAAAAGTGATGTTCATAGAGCCAAATTTAAGAAGATGATTAAAGGTCCTTTCCTTGACTCCATTGGTATATTTTTTGCCATGTCATTATGCAATCAGGATTTTCATTCTGCCTCCGCAAGGCAGTCACTTAAAAGCTAAACCAGGATGCCTTTTCTAGCTCTAACCTATGATTGTTGCAAAAAAGGACGTGCTTGCAGTAGACTAGCCAATTTAGCGTCGGCACTTTGCACTCGTGTGGACATTTTGAATGCTTGTGCGGACATATCAGAAGACTTTTTGTTGAGGGGCAGAAAGATTATGAGTCACAGAGCGATTTTGAGGTTTAAATCCATTACCCCGCCATTAAATAATGCATTTTCGGGGTTTAATTCCACACCTCTCCTCTGAATAAGGCCATTTATACGCCTGATATTGAGCTCATTGTGACTTATCACAGTGTCATACTGTATTTGGTTCCAGCCCCTTTACCACCTCCTGGTGTAAGACTTGAATGCTCACTATTGACGCCTTTGCAGTGACAAGTTTACAAAATTAATAACTTCATCATCCATATCAAATGAAATAGTTTTAAGACCTGAAACTCCAATGGTAAACAAGCGGTCGACCATTGATACTGCCCATTAACCACCTACTGCCCTCGGACCTAAAGAAAAGGTGTCTCAATCTACTTCTACCTTTTCCCCCGAGTGCTATAAATGTAGCCTTATGGCTAGAGCAGTCGACCTTGAAGCTGGGGAACCGGGTTCGAGTGTAGGCAATGACGCTCAACATCCTGTGATTCTGGGCAAATCACTTATTCTCCCCATGTCTAACCAAAACAAAAGTGAATGTGTTCATCTGTAACGAAACTGGTGCTCGTGTAAAGTGCTCTGATACCCGGTGTCTCTGGTCTAGTCAGCGCTATAGAAAACTCTAAAAAGAAAAATACACCTTAACTTCGATGAACAGAAACCACAAATAGACTTACATCTAATCCTAGCGTAACCATTTTACTTAAATATGGTGGAAATAAACACTGAATTACAAATCTGGGCAGGGTCACAACACTGATATTTCCCTGCGAAGGTAGTCCCTTGGCGTTTCCATAGGAATCACTGCCGCACCAGTTATGGTCTAGTGTGCTATTTGGAAACTGTTTAACCAGGTAACTTTAATTTTAAATCCGGCCTACCCATTTGGCAAATTTGTAGCAACCTTTGAACAAATTCCTCAGTCACCATTTGTTGTTTAAGATTGGGAGTATTTAGGATCTATCTAAAAGCTGTTAAGGTTGTTGGAAGAAAAAAACCTTGGAGTGCTATTGATTTAGGAGAGGATTGGTAGCTACCCACTCTTGTGGTCTAGTCACCAAAATGTCATATTTTGGTGAAGTAATAGCCTTTGGAACAATCAGTACTGCATTACAATCTCAGGTCTCCAATTTTACCAGATTATTTGATTTTGGACAAATCACAATCTGCCTGTGCCTCTGTCCCCTGCTGTGACAATATGTGTGCACATAAACACCAACAGCATATTCCCCCAACGCGGTTTTCATTCACACATTCAGGGTTGTTAAACTGCAGGTCTCCATATTCCCAAATAGCATATGTAAAAGTGACTTTGTATATGAAGCTGCATTATGCAGGACCCATCCTGTGCATGCAGCTACTCCCTCCCAGCCAAAGTCGGGCACCCCTTTCATAGCAGATTGGTGGCTGAATTCGTGAAATGTGGCCTCCCTGCCAAGTGTCCTCTAGGTGTCCCGCCAAGCTGTGAGCAGCAAAAAATAGGACTGCAGTAGCTCAATGGTCCTCATGAGACAGACCTCACCTAACGCATAACAAACTTGCAAAAAAGTGGAACATTTACCCTGCAGAGTGATGGGGAATAAAATAAGGGGTATTAG
Organism: Triturus cristatus; assembly: GCF_964204655.1. Classification (NCBI taxonomy): domain Eukaryota; kingdom Metazoa; phylum Chordata; class Amphibia; order Caudata; family Salamandridae; genus Triturus; species Triturus cristatus. The sequence continues at coordinate 686,378,480 of NC_140584.1, forward strand.
GTCGGTGAAAGCTTCGAAGGCCCGAGAATTTAACCAAGGATATCCAGGAGGACAATGCTGATGTGCAGTTCAATTCGAACAGACAAAATGCATCCATCGCCACGAACAGACAAAATGCATCCATCGCCACCTCTCTGGAAGTTCTATAGGAATTTCCTTGCACACATGACTTTTGTCACTGCAGGCACACACTAAACAGCCCGTCGCCAATCTCTCAACATCTCGATGTAAATGCGGCCAGCAAAAATTGTGTTTTACTTTTCTTTTCATGGCAGACATGTAACCGTGCCCCTCATGTAATGTCATCAACAATCTATCTCAAAGCTTTAAACACTAACAACTTGTCAACCTGCCTAACAATACCATGCAGTAACGATAACTCAGCCTAAACTAGCTTACACTTAAAACAGGATCTGAATTCTGCTTCCATGTTATATACTGAGGTAAAAGTACCCTTATCTTCTGCATCTCATCATCTGTCTCCACCGCATGTTTCCATTCCTTCTCAGTGATGGCTTTCTGACTAGAACTTTCCACATCAGCCTTCACCCAATCACTTTCTGTAGGAAAGAGCCTCTTTTGGACATGGGTAGCCCCAAATCTTTGCTTGGAAAATTATGTGATTTCGACTGGAAGTGCACAAGGCCCTGCCAACCAGGTCCCCTGTGCCAGAAGCTCTTTCCCTAAACTTTACCATTTGTTCCACAATCGGCACGACTTCAGTGGCCCTGGTAAATCCCTAGTACATGGTACCCCTGGTACCTAGGATATTGTCACTCAAGAGGGACCCCAAGGGTAACAGGATGAATTGTGCCACCCTAGGATCCCCTTACCAAGGCTATGCACCCTTCCATTGCAGACTGCATGCATTGTTGCAGACAAAACTGAAGAGTCAATATGGCACACATCCCTGCATGCCATGCCCACACACACAGCATGGGATATAAGTAAGACACCCCTCTTTCAGGCCATATAGTCCTAAGGCAGGGTGCTTTATATCTCCTATGAAGACATAACTGCATGAGTGGATATGCCCCTACAATATCCATGTCAATTTTTGGATATTGTAAGTGACCAGGGAAGCCATGTAGTGTACATGGGCTGTACACTCATCATTATGAGTTCCCCAGTTCTGTGATGGTTTCACTGTACTATGGGATGTTTGGTACCAAACATCTTGTCTTAATGAACCTGCCCTGATTCCATTGCCAGATTTATTAATATTTGCACACAGGGAACCCCTTAGAGGGTTCTCCTAAAACCTACCAACCCTTAGTGTGGTGATCGATTGGTCTAAGCCAGGCTACCATCACTAGACAGAGTTCTGACCTCATGCGATGAGTGCCACGTGATCACAGGTCGAGAACAAAGCCTGTCCTGGGCTGGGGTTTTCACACCTTTCCCTGATCAGGAAGAGCCATATGTGGCAGGAAGCTTCAAATGCCTTGCCGCCTTTGAAATGCGAACCTAGCCTCTCCTCTTAGAATTAACAAGGCCCCTTTCCTGTCCTTACCTCCTTTGGTGGGAAGACAGATAAGTTAGAAAGAATAGGAGATGTGCCGCCATCCTCTGTCAACTCTACCCTCAAGTACTGGAGGGGAGGTGAAGCACATTTTTCAATGCCCACCATCTTGAAGATGGTGGGACTTCCCCAATCAGGGCTAGGGCTATGTCCCCTTCCCACAGCAGGTGGGCATAATAGAAGGTGTAGACATCCCAGATAAGGAGCCTATCGGCCACTGCCTGTCACTTCCAGGTAAACGCACCTAAATTTAGTATTTATGTGACATCCTCAATTGTCCACGTTGATTCTATGGCCACAAGAAGATGATGAATGGAGAAATGCTGTTGGACAGAGAACTGCAGGCCTTGCGGTGGACTTTGGGCGCAAACTCCTGCCTCCCACCATAGAACTCGACAATCTCCATCCTCGAGCTCGTTTCGTCGCTGTGTGGCCTTCACAAACCCCAGAGGGTAACCACCACTTTGCAAATCGCCATGTAACTCCCTCGAGATAGAGGTACTATCTCCCTGCAGCTGCAGGTCTCCAAAACAGCAAAGTCCGGTCTTGTGTCATCCAGTTCTCCATCCTGTGACGTCTCCGAGTGCCATCTGAAGATACACTTGCTCTGGAGAGTTTGTTGGCCTCTGCACCAAGTATTGATGCCCCAGGACCCACCGGAGCTGAAAGGCACCAACAACTCGGGTACCCGACCCCTTGCTGCAAAAACCTACCAAACCAAGTTCAGGCGGACTCCAACTTTACGGTGAGCCATAATTCAACGAGAGAGTTCAGAACTCCGGCGACCCATCTCAGCAGTGGCCCAGCAGCTCCAAGGTGGCAGCTACTAACGGTGAGGTGCTTCTTTGAGCGCTATTGCCGAGCTGCACATCTCCTGTGCACCCAGTCCGCTCAGCCAGGGCATATTTAATGCAGCTGTGCTCCCGCGGCCCCAGAACCCTTGTGACCCCAACTCCCTTGAGAGTCCCCTGACATGCCTGCATGTCCCCCTTTGCTTTGCTCTTTGCTCACCTGCCCCTTGACTTTGTAGCACGCCAGCTACAAAGTCCCCCTTTCTCCACACTCCAGAGAAACCCAGGACACTCCCGAGAACTTGGCCTAGGAATTTTTGACCTTGGTCCCTGGCCACCAAACCTTCCTATTTTCAAAGGTGAACCAACAAAAAGTAAAAGCATTGTATTGGTTTTCCTCTTGCCTTTTCCTTCCATAGGAAATGTATTGTACGTAATTGCGCACAACTGTGATTATTACATTTTACTGTTATTTTTCCAATTGCAAAGTATTTACCTTGTACCCGAAGTTCTTGGTCTAAATGTATATAAAAAAGTGCTATTTTTGCTAATTGACTTCATTCATTGATTGTATGCATCATTTATTGCCTCTGTGAGTGTCACATTGGTTCAGCCCTCGGGATCGGATTGTTGCTAATAGGGTTCCCCCTCGTGATCTACCCAAGCCTAGATAGCCGTAATGGCACAGGTCATTAGGAGGATCAAGTGAGGGAAGGAAAGGATGGGGACAGCAGGGAGGGAGACCTGTAAGACATAATAAACATGACTAGTACCCTACCTAGCTTCCCTAACGTTCAGTTCAGACCTTCCTAGTTCAGTCCCATAAACTTCTCTATTCTATATAAACATCTGTGTACCTGTAAAGAAAACAGAACAAACGGCTTCTTTGGCGTACTCGTATTAGGACGGTCTTAACAGTGGTTCTCCATGGTTTGACTATATAAACGGATACACAAATACAAGAGCATCATAGGACAGTAATACAGCGTCATCAAGGAGCATAGGTGCACACTAGACATACAATGCAACTGTGTAGATCCCTCCCCGCACCTACCCCAATCAGGGCTCCACCTTGCTTCACAGGGAGAGCGCGAAACCGCTATCTTAGGATGTATCCCTGTTAGAATGGAGTCAAGAACACACATACACAAAGACTGATACAGACGTGTCAACATATAAAGTTTATTGCCATAGTTGAGCCCTTCCTCTTTCTGAGGACGGTAGTAGTGGAGGAGGTAGTGTGCAATGAATGCCAATAAAACAAAACGTAGGGTATGCGGGATAGAAACCAGAGAATAGTTGTGCTCAGGGTCCACTCTCTACCACAGAGAATGTTTGTGACTATTTTCTTTCTCTGCTCATAGTCTGAGGATTCTAACGGAGCCGGAATGCCTCCGGGGAAGTTGTATCTATGAGGTTGCTAAGATCTTTGCGGCAGTAATACCACCACTCCAGGAGACGATAGTCCCCACCCTACCTCCGCATGAGCTAGCTCCGAGCTCTCCAACGGAGAAGGGGCGGCGGATCACGACAATGGGTTTTTCACGGGTTTGGTGCACTGCACCCTTACCAGACCTTCGGGTCGAGTAGAGGCCCCTTTCTGCAAAGGAGCGAACTCGGGCACAAACCGCAACTGAGGACAAACAGGAATCTCCTCGGGAAGCGCGCGACTCCTCTGCGGCCGTTGGAAAAAATTTCCAACGCTTTGTGGGGTGGCGCTGGCGTCTATGTAGCAGACGCGTTCAGGTGACGTTGGTTTTTTCGCGTACCACGTGTACGCTCCTAGGGCTTCTGGGATATGTAGTTTGGAGGGGGGTTTTCGACCATAGCTTCTCGAGCGCGCTCGAGTACGGTCCATAACAGTGAGTTTAACAAATGCGTAGCACTACCCTGTGTAAAGCCTAACTGCTCGCCCATACTACCACACATAGAGCATTAGCATTATCTTCTTTTGCCTCTGTAAACCAATAAGGGTCTCTTCGACCTCTCTGCACAGTGTAGCCCATTGTGGTGCACTATATAGAGAGGTGGTTTCCTACAGTTTCCTCATCAGCCCCTTCAGTAGGACGTGGCAACTGGGGAAAACAGGCAGCATTTACATTCTTCTCGTCCAGTACATAGCAAACATTTAATACAAATTCCTTCAATCTGTACAACCATTTAGCGATTCGGGGTGTGGCCCTACCTGTCCCCCATGTGGTGAACAAATCCACTAATGGTTTATGATCCATCCTGAGCTTGAATTCCATTCCCCACACATAATTCAAAAGGTGCTGATCAACATACCAACAAGCTAGTACTTCTTTTTCTGTCATTAAGTAATTCTTTTCCCCATCTCTAAGCATGCGCAAAGCAAATTTCACATTCCTCTCTAGTCCCTTCTCTGCTTGCATCAGGACCAGTGGCGGCTGGTGACATCTGAAAGTGGTAAGGTGTAAAAGTTCTCGATCAGTAGCCGATGGTGAGCAAACTCAGTGAGCGAGGTGTAAAAGTTCTCGATCAGTAGCCGATGGTGAGCAAACTCAGTGAGCGAGCCCGACCGTCACAAGGTGGGTTCGGCCTCTCCTGAGAAAAGTTTGAAAAAAGAGTGGTCAAACGGTGCATTTTCAAGCATATTTGAGAAAGAAAGAAGGTTAATAAAGCAATTGTGAAGGTGTAGTTATGACATCATTAAAGAGATGTAATATGATAATGACGTAGGTAGTTGCTTATTCATTATTACCACAGAACGTCAAAACAGACTTTTTTTTTTTTTCTTTTTTTTTTTTTGTCCTCATATGCCACCAAGGTTCTATGTGCGTGATCGATAGGTTAGCAAACAAAATGCTACCTCAGTGCATGGCAACTGGAGGGGACCAAACAATGAGCGAGAACCTCGTCCCATAGCAGTAGAGCTTGACATACCAACGATCAACATAGCGTAACCTTACAGAGGATTTTGAAATTCCACCAGAATACTGAACAAGAGTATCCAGGCATTACTCATACCCAGACATAGGATAGATGGCTTAATCATTGGACCTGGGGAAAAAAAAAAACAAAAAAAAACCCCAGACTCTCAATGATCCCATCTCAGGAGGCGCCAAAAAGATCTTTTCTCAGGATTCCCTATTCTGACCAAGTCCAGCTTGGAGACTTGCAGGGCAGAAGCAAACCAGTCAAAACAGACTTTGAGATAACAATGCTGAATACCTCATTGTGAGACTGTGAATTAAACATTACTGAGGGTTGTGGAAGGGGTAGTGGTCTTCAGAGTGTCTCATTCATGCCTGTTATGCTCATTCTACGTTAGAAATGTACACCCTTTTCTCTCTCCTCCTCTTGTCTATATGTAGATCTTATGTTCATCAGCAGCCTCCTTGCACTTCCTCGCATCTCCTTCACTTCACAACCCCCAAACACGCAACTCACCTGTGACCACCGTATTTTTATTTAATTTTGCCTTCTCAATATTTTGCCAACTGTGTACCTCCTTCACACACAGTTGCACAGAATCACAATTGCAACTAGAATAAATGAGCATTGCTCTGGTTGTTCAGCTGAGAGGCCAAGTATTGGATGAACAAGCAAGTATTCTGAACACCTTTCTGACCCACTGACAGGCACTGTGAAATATTCACACTGCCTTCAGCCTTTGCTCCAAAGTGCTCAATGGTGGCAATTCAAGTGATCTATGCATCTTATACAAACGCACATGTTGCCATCATTTTTCCCTAAAGGCTTTTTTTCTCAGAAGGTAATTCAACATTAAGCAATACATGTTTTTTGTGCCCAGCCCTACTGTAACATTTGTCAGCAATGGTTCATGCTCTGTGCCTCAGCTTCCACGTGCAAAGACTTGCTCACAAGTCAGGGCTGAGGGATTTCTCTTTTGCCTCTGATCAGCATGTTTCTCACTGCGGAAGGGCGTCTGGATGAATCATGCATTCCCGTTTGAGCTGCGCTCATCGCCTTGATGTCTGGGGGCCTCAGAAGCAGCCTGTCCTGCCAGTCACACCTCCTGCAGGGCAGCGCGGTGCGTGCTCAAGAAGAATTCACATACACTGCCCAATGGCCAGCAGTAACAACCAGAGACGGGCAAATGCATGACCCACGGTTGGTAGCTAAAAAAACTCTTTTGTTGCCAGGCAAAACACTACCAACACACACAGCAATGATGACATGGTTGTGGCTCTCTTCAGGATCTGAACAGTTTTGTGAATAGAAGTCTGCGATATATACAGTGTATATAACATACACAACTCTTTCACACAGCACTGCATTGGCAGACAGAACACCAAAATAGAGAGCTCTCAGCTGACATGGGTCTACTGATTGCAACAAGCTTCCTTGACCTACTAGTTTCCCCTTTAGCACTCACCGCGGCCAGAGCGTACCCTGGTACCGCCCTAGATGCTCTTTAGCTCTGTGGATTTCCAAGTAATTTCCCAGGGACACACACACACACACCCGCAGACACTGCCCGGCTCCTTCGAGTGGAAACCATGCAGCAAAAGTGCTGTCTCCACACTGGACTCCCCTGGAGCAGCGCGTGCGCCAGTGCCACTGTGTATCATGCAGCATGCTATGGTTTAGGTTTAGCAGTGGCACCTTCTACTCAAATGAAAATATGGCTTCTGCATTGCGGTTTTTTTATTCAGAGGAATCCGCTTTTAATAAATCCTTCACACAAATACAAAGCTTCCCCTGCCTTAATTGTATTCTCATTAACATTAGGATGTGCAGAATGGGAGGAAATGCAGAAGTCTCGGGTGTGGGCTCACTGACTGCTACCTGAGCCATAGTGTGGCTTTGATAAAGCGGGAGAAATGGGAGGCCTTTCGTCGGGGAGATGGAACGAGTGTTCACAGCTCCGTGCTGCATTGCTTAATATTGCTCTCATGGCTGAGGGGAGGGTGGTGGGTAGGTTGTGGAGTTGGCGAACTTGGAATTTGAGAACCACTGACTCGAGTCCCGGCCTGTGCTGAACATTCTGTGATTCTAGGCAAATCGCTTAATATTCCGTGCCTAAAAAACATAATGACTGACCTTATGTAATGTAATCTGGTGCTCATGTAAGCGCCCCGATGTCGAGCTCGCCCTCATAACATTATTAAACCAATCATTTGCAGTGCGTCTCGCATTACTGATAGTTTGAGGTACTTTCAGTAATGCCATACCTAATGCATTTTAACTGCTTGCTTAGTGAGCCAGGAACCATCATTGTATGTCTCAGTGCTGTACCGCAAGCTGCTCCTAGAGGTCCCTAGTGTGCAAGGCACCAGCACTGCTTGTCTAAGTGCAGTACTGCAAGCTGCTCCTAGAGGTCCCTAGTGAGCAAGGCACCAGCACTGCATGTCTAAGTGCAGTACTGCAAGCTGCTCCTAGAGGTCCCTAGTGTGCAAGGCACCAGCACTGCTTGTCTAAGTGCAGTGCCGCAAGCTGCTCTTAGAGGTCCCTAGTGAGCAAGGCACCAGCACTGCATGCCTACAAAGTTGGAGTTATTGGCATTATAAATGGCATTTTTTTTTACCTACCCATGTTGCAGGGCGTGGTACCATATGTGGCCAAAATGGAACCTCTTTTGTTCACAAATGGTACTGCACCCTGCAGAAGATATGGTAAATCCACCCTACCCATATTGCATGCAAGACAGTACTACAAGTACATTCAAATAGCTATGTCCATATATACAATTAGTAGCTTTGAAATGTGACAAAATAATGATTACATACATTTCAGATTAGATTGTACTCTGTCTGGAGCTGATGAAGGGAAATTTATAGACGGTCTCATATAAATGTGAGATGTTCTAGTTAGTGAAGTAACCGTTGCCAGCCTAGCTTACGACCAAGTGTATGTCCTGCCTGAAGCCATCTTACCACTCCAGGTGATCCCATCATGCCTTGGGAGGACTGGCAAGAAGCGTTTAAGACATATTTAGAAGCTACAGGTGGAGATGTTTATGTGGCAAAAAGAAAGCTGGCTTTACTTAGACATCATTTGGGGGTGGAAGGTACAAAGGTGTTGAAAACAAACACTTCCTCTGTGCAATAGTCAGTCAAGGAATGGTACTGGCAATTCAAACATGGATGTAGAAATGGATGAGGAGTATGTGGTGGCAATGAAAGCAATAGAAGACAATTTTGGAAGGAATGTAAGTTTGGTAGTTGGAATACATAAGTTTTTCTCTGGGCATAATTGACTGGTGAATCTGTGGATCAATATGTTGCTTTTTTAGGAACATTAGCAACAACATGCAAGTTTAGAGAGTTGCAAGAAGAGATCATTAGGGATCAGCTAACTAGCTAAACTTTGAATTCAGGTTCAGGAGAAGCTGTTGAGTATGAAGAGGTCAACATTGGAGAGGTCCATAATCATTGCAAAACGTTTTGCGAACATATCACATTATGTTGAAGAACTGAAAAGTAAAGAGGGAGTGTACAAAGTTAACAGTGCAAAAAAAAAAGTAGTAGATCAGTATGAAGTAATGGACAAATCTAAATCTGGGGTCTCGTCCAATTCTGAAAAGAAAACATGTTACAGGTGTTGAAGTAGCAAGCACGTGGCTACCTCCAACAGCTGTCCAGCTATTAAAGTAAAGTGTTTTAAATGAAAGAAGGTAGGGCACTTTTCCAGGGTGTGCAAAGCTGACAGTTGGAGGAGTGTGGATATGGTGCAGGAACGATGCTCATCATGTGAAAATATAATCCGGGAAGTTGATTCCAGCGATGAGTGGAAGTGTTAGTTGTATGTGACATGGATGAAGCACACGGTTCTGAGGTGAATGTAGTGGTAGAAACTTACCACCCTCCTAAATACAAAGTGAAGATTTGTGCGAAAATTATTGCATTGTGGGCTGATTCTTGCTCGCCCTATACACTGATAGAGAAGTGTGGGAGATGTTGGGTGATAATGGAGGAAGTTGCTTTATTTGAGAAGTTGGAAAGCAGCGATCAACTAGGGCAAGATGCTGTTAGCAACTGCCTCGAGGAACATTCTTTACACTTAAAATGTACCAGTTCTAGAATGGAACTGGATTGCACAGCATTTCAAGAATACAATAGCATTCATACCGAAGATCACTACTTCTGTCTTGTAAATGTTGAGCTGTGGACAATTGGCTTTCCTCCAGTTAGCGACTTCGGTCATGCAGGTGGTGAAGTCGTTTCTTGTGTTGGTGGTGTTATCAAAGAGGGAGCTTACGAGTTGTATGTTGTCGGCGTAGGAGATGATGTTGATGTTGTGTGAGCGGATGAAGTTGGCCAGAGGGATCAGGTATGCATTGAAGAGCGTGGGAGTGATGATCCTGGAGCTATTGGTTACTGAGGTGGTCTGTGATGTGTTGGTTGATGTTGGTCTAAGACCTTTGCTTTGTATGGCAGGAGGTACATGGGTTTGTAGTAGGAGTGGGCGGAACTCGAGGAGTTTCACTTTGCGGAATTCCGTGGAGTTACATCTCCATGAGATTCCATAAACTGACAGAAATCAGCATGTCATGACGCTCCTGCTGATTTTTAGCACAGGGACATCGTTCCTTGCTGAAAAGTCAGTACAAATGACACCGCATGGTGTGCCATAAGCGCTGCTGCTGTACTTGATTTTGCTGTCGCTTGAGTAGATTTTCTACTTGAGTGGCAGCTTTTCCACCCCGAATGGTCATGATCGGCCACGATGGTTCGTGGTGAGAAAATATCGCTGGGTGCTAATCACGCTAGGGGACGCCATTTCTCATTCTCATTCATCAACTTACTGTTGGTGAGACACACGTGAGAAAAAACTCTTCCACACAGCTGGCAGAATTGGGCTGAAACTACGCATTACAAGCATAATGCGGAGTGGCCAAAATTCCACCAACTCTGCAGGCGAGCAGAATTAATCTCCCACTCCTAATCTGCAGTTGGAAAGAGTGGCTGAGCAGCAGATGGTTTCCTGAGCAGGGGTATGGTGGTGGCTGGTTTACAAGTGTCCGGGAACTTGGCTGAGGTAATGTAGATGTTGAAGATGGGTGTTAGTGTCTTGTTGATCAGTAGGAGTCCTTTGGTGAAAGTGTGGTGGTGGGAGGGTCAGATGGGGTCCCAGAGTTTATGGTCTTCATGGTGTCAGCGATTTTGACAGTGGTGACTATGATGGAGCGGGTAAAATAAAAAATTTTACTATACCCAATCCATTTATATATGTTTATATTAAAACGACTAAAGAACTAATTCTAATGAATAATAAAGTGTTGTGATTGAATTAATCAACTTTATTAACCAAGAGAATACACGTGGGAATGCATTTGCATGGCTAAAATAATAAGTGAACTAAGTTTGTACGCATATTAAATTTATATGTTTAGCTTAAGCAGTGTTAACGTGGTTTGCGCTTAAATAAATCAGCATTAACGGCTTTAAATGTTGCATATGGCTAGATAAATGCATACACATAAGGGTATTAGTAAGGGAATAACACTGTTTTAGTCATTTCTATGTATTAATTGCGATTTTGTGTTTCCTTTTCTTAAGTTGAATATTTCGGCCTACTAAAAGATGGCTGCCGACTGAATCCTCACTAAAGTACATGACTTCATGCACTGAGCAATTGAGGAAGGCGCCTGCACTGACTTTGTCGTGGCTTTACCATGAACTATTGAACCGGGTCTATGAAGACTACTCTGGGCGAGATGCCAATGTCCCTGAACATGGAGCAAATGTTGCCATCTGGGAACCAAAAGCCACCCATTCACAATAGATTGATACTTTCCTGACCTGGGAACAGCTTTCCCATGCGCCTAGTTCATTCATCATCCGTATGTGAAATTTTGAAAATGTTTCTTAAAGTATTGGGACGGGGCTGAATTCAGCCAATCAGCGGCCTGGAAATAAAGAAAATGATACTATTATATGTAAATTATGGTATAAATATTAGTAGTCTAGAGAGGGAATAGGAGGCACCACCCCTTGTGCTTGAGACGCACCCTGATCGATACTACTCTATGCGACACCCCATGCTGACAGAAGAGGACGGGACGTTAGAATACTGATGATCTTTCTGAGGACTGGTGCTGACTTAGAAAACGACAAATAGCCAGAATAGGTAAATATGACAAAAGATAATATGGCATTGTTAGGATTTAACTTGCAAATTAATTAGATAAAGAAAATCATTATTTGAAGAACTGTGTCGGGTGATTATTTCTTGTGATATTTTATTGATTAATATGAGGGTTAAAGTGTTTTCCATCAAATTCCAACCCAACTAAATGATCTGTTCGACCTCCGGATGGAGGGACTAATAGAGTAAGTCAATAGATGTGTTTCCTCTATCCAAAGTGAATAGCTGTAGTTCGGAATCAGGATATCTCTCCTCTAAAAGGCACGGATTGTTTTGGTGTGAATGAATGTTGGTGTTATGGGCCCCACCAGCGTGTGATGTGTGTTTGTGCGTGTGACTGAGGAATCATTCCGTCCTTGGAAGCAGGAGGAGATTTTGTGTTCTGAACTGCACCAGTATTTCTGGTAGCTAGAGATGGTTTTTATTGTTTTGGTTTGATGATTTTGGCATGTATATAGCTTATCGATTATTGATTGGTATTGATATATGTACTAACACTATATGTTGAAGTTGTATTGAGTTTTATGTTGTTTGTATGGCTTCTGGGAGGTAGGAAGTCGGAAATTGATGACAGTTCCGCAGTAGAGCCGAGTTAAGTGCTGCTCTCGGGAAAGACGGGATTGTAGTTGCCCGTAGGTACACGGGAGAAACGTGTGACAATTGAAGTTGCGCGTCGCATTGTCTGGGTTCGATTCGGTGACATCGCTGTGTGTTGCCCTCAGAAACAATTTCTTTGTGAGAGAAGTATGTATGATATCAAAGGGTTGTCTGTGAAATTTTGGTCTTAGGTACCAGGAAACCAATTGGCATACCGATAACGCTTATCACTGAAAAGGTAGCAGGTGTTCTCTGAGCTTGTTAGAAGGACAAAGTAGAGGTAAGCGCTGCTTTGTTAACATATGTTATAATTCTGTAGTAGGACAGACTGTTCGCTGTTCTCGGAAAAGGCAGGATTCTGTGTGAATGAACTATATTTTCTTGTGTAAAAGTGCGTGAATAAAATAGCATTCGGATTGATTGCGGAACTCTGGTTTTATCTCTCAGTAGCATTGCGTTTCCACCTATGTGTTTTAATTCCGGATAAAACAGTTAATTGATGCTTGAAAGAGGGGTGAAGTAGAGGAATGCGCTACTTTGCCAACGGACGTAATTATTCTGTAGTAGGGCAGAGGTAAGCGCTGCTCTCGGGAAGACAGAATTCTCGTGGGAAAGGTCTTTTGCTATTCTGTGGTTAGCGGAGCAGACAATGGAGATGTTTGTATGTTGTAACTAACAAGTATTGTAAAATCGAAACAAAGTCTACTGAGTAGTCTTGTAAAGGAGGGGTAGACTGTAGACAGGAGCAGGAGCTACTGCAGCGACTGTTGACGTCAGGTGGACCGCGCTGGCATTGGACAGTTAGTCAGTGACGTAGATGCTCCAGGATTGGTGCGTTAGTGTGAGTCGCGCTAGGATTGGAGGTTGTGACAGTGACGTAGACGCTCCAGGATTGGTGCGTTAGTGTGAGTCGCGCAAGGATTGGAAGTTGTGACAGTGACGAAGACGCGCCGGGATTGGTGCAGGAGTAAGAGTCGCGTTGTTATTGGACTAAAGATCGTACAGTTGTAGAAAAGACTAAAGGGTTCACGAAAGAAAGAAAAATGTATTATCATTCACCCGAAAAGAAGAAGAAATCTTTATTTAGTAAAATGCGGAATTGGTTTGTAAAAGACAAAGAGATTGTAACTAGGGAAGGACAGTTACTTCCCCCAGCGAAGACCCCCGCATACTCCATGGTTGCGAAATATGGGTACCATACTTGCATCTGGTTAGACAATTGGGCAAAGTATACAAAGGAAGACGGAGTTCTAGCGTTTCCAGAGGATGGGTCCTTTAATTTGGCAATATTGAGGAACTTACGGGAGAGGATGATGAACTTAGATCCGCGACCTAGGCCTACGCAATTTGAGGCATTAACAGAGTGGGAAGATGAGATGCACGAGCGAGAGAAACAGAGAAATGGCAGTAGGTATCGGTATATGTTTGGACGGCCAAACGATCGTGAAACTCATTGTGACTGAATGAGAAGGTGGCGAGATGCTAGTATGACTGAAGGATTGTTTCCCGTTAGAACAGAAGGAGAAAGTGGAGGAAGGAAATGCCTAGAAAAGAGAAATCATGTAGAAACCCGGAGGTATGGGGCTAACGAAACGGACGACGATGTCCTAGATGATATGTTTTACAAAAGTCCACCTACATACAGGCAGGAACCAGAAACGCCAACCGCAGGTACACCAGTGAGGGAAACTCTTAGAATCATTAAAACAGAAGTTGTGACCCCAGAAGTAAGAAGAAGAAATTCTCTTAAGGAAAAGGGAAAGGAAGATAGGGCAGAGAGTGAAAATTTTAGGGAACTAGCAAAAACCACATTAGAACTGACAGAGAAAATAAGGGAATTGACGAAAAATCTAGAAGCAGTTACAGTTCCTGTGACCATAGGTCCTGTTATGCCTATTTTTGAGAAGCAGAAAGACAGTGAGCACGGACTAACGGTCCCGTATGTGAACAATAGACAGGAAGAACAGCCCCTGATGAGAGCAAAAGAGGATTCCTGGGGACATACTATGGGTAAAAGAGAGTTGCATGTGTCAAAGAACCCATTTTACTGTTCTGATACTGCCGAGAGAAGTAGAATGGTAGAAGGATCAATATTAGAACCACAGAGATTGACAGAACCAGGGAATGTGGAGAAATCAGTGAGCATAACTACTGAAGAATTGAATGAATGGCTGAAAAACTTGCAGGATAAAGAAAAAGAATCTCATACCATTGATATGGCAAAATTACGGATGGTATTGGAAGAATTAATTGTAGGGACCATCCCCATAGAAAAACTGAAAAATTATCAAGATGAGGAACTGCTGTTCCTCTGTAAAAGTGTCACTTGGAGAGCAAAGAATTTACATGACAGACTAGCAGAAATAGCGAGTGAAATGGGAATTGACATGGACAAGGTAAAGGCTTTACAAAAGCCATACCGAGTGGATTTCACAGAAAAAGATATAGAGAATCTGAATGCTGCAGGGCGGATAGGGCAGATTAGGGACATAATCGCGGTATTGAGGAAATGGGGAGATGTGGACAAATGGAAGAGCAGGTGGTATAGGAAGCGGGGTGACACCTCAGACAGAACATTTCCAGCGTTTCCTGTGAGAGAAAAGGAGAAGGTGGTGATGGAGTTCCCTATGAGAGAGATTCCAGGAGGGGGATATGTTTATGTCCCATGGACCAGACAGGACATTTTGTCATTTACCAATGACTTCCCTCGATTACGGGAAAAGCCGGTCGAGTGGTACAGACAGGTAGACAGATTTGTAAAATTGTCAAAGGTGTTGTGGATTGATTTGAATAGTCTGTTTGATATAATAGTACCAGCAGACTTGTGGGCAGAATGTAAGATGGTCATAGATTGGCCCACCAAAGAATACCCGAGAGATCCCAAAACAGGAACCCCAGACCCAGAGGTTATGAAGAAATATGAACAGGTCATGGCATTCTTGAAAAACAAAGTGCCTCCAAAGGAAACAGACTGGGTTAAAATAGATCGAACACATCAGGAAGCAAAAGAGTCAGTCCACGCATACTATGAGAGGCTAATTTTGGCTTTTAAACAGTTTAGTGGGGATGACAGTCTGGGAGAAAAGGACCTGAGTCATTTTGTGTACAGATTTGTGTATGGTCTACTTCCCGAGATTGGGGACATGATCAAACAGCACACCGTGGACTGGCAGAGCAAGAAAATAGATGAGATCCTGAGGCATGCTAAATACTTTAGTGATGAGATTGAGGCAAAACAGCGAAAACTAAAAGAAAAGGCAATGTGGGCTCAAGTGAAGGTGGCGGAGAGACAGGAGGCTCAGCTGATAGAACAAGCTAATAATCCAGGCATTAAATCAAAATTTGGTCCAGGAAAGGGAAAGGGTAATATAGAAGAAGCCAAGAAAAAGTTTCCCTGTCACAATTGCGGAAGATTTGGGCATTGGAAATCCGAGTGTAAATACCCACCAGGTACTAATGATGAAAATCCGTCATTGAATCCACAGGTGCAGTGTGAGGGGAGTGGCCCACCGCCGCAACAGCAGAAGGCTGTTAATCTACAAAATGAGGTGCCAAAACCGCCCTTACCACAGAGCCAGAGCACACAGAAGTATAGCAAAGAGACAGGATTCTACAATGAAGAACAGGTAAACAAACCGCAACGCGCGAGCGCTGTGTCACAGTATTGGCTGCAAAATGACGAAAGTGATCCAGAAGAAATATATTGACGGTGCCGAAAAGAGGAAGCAGGGTGCGTACTTGGCGCATCTCTAGAAATAGATCAGACAGGACCATTTGTGGACGGGAAAGTTAATGATGAAAACATTACTTTTCTAGTAGACACTGGAGCTACCCGATCCACTGTCAGATCAGCGGATGTTAAAAATCTTCCTCTTTCGGATGAAACAATCCAAGTAGTTGGTGTATCTAACACCCAGATTAAAACGTACCTTACTGATCCTGTGAAGGTCAGAATAGGGAAATTTTCAGACATGCATCGATTTGTGGTGTGTGACACCAGTCCTGTGAATTTACTAGGAAGGGACTTGTTGTGCAAGATGAATTGCACCATATTCTGTACACCAGACGGAATAGCCTTTGAAACACCAGATGAAGATGTTCTATATAAAATGACCATAGCTAACCAAGATTGTGAGGTTGCTGGAACCTATGCAGTATTCAATCCAGATGAATTGCCCCCAGAATTGAAACAGACAGTGAAAGCAGCAGTCTGGGATTTTACAGGGGAAGATGTAGGCCTGATGAGAAATGTAGACCCAGTGAGAATTGCTGTAAAGGAAGGAGCCGTTTACCCAAACATTCCACAGTACAGACTGACACCTGAAATATTAGCAGGAGTAACCCCTTTGATTGAGAAAATGATCCAGCAAGGGGTGCTGAGGGAGATAATGAGCAGTCCATGTAATTCGCCTATCATGGGACTGAAAAAGCCAAGTGGGAAATTCAGGATTGTGCAAGATTTGAGAAAGATTAACAAGATTGTCGTCTCATGTTGTCCAATTGTTCCAAATCCCTCAGTAATTTTGTATCAGATCCCACATGATGCAGAATGGTACACAGTAATTGATTTGTGTCATGCTTTCTTTTCCATTCCGTTGCATCATGACAGCCAGCCGCTTTTTGCATTTCAGTTTTTAAACCGTATTTTGGCATGGTGCCGAATCCCACATGGGTACACAGAAAGCCCCTCCATTTTCAATCAGTTGTTAAAGAAATCCCTGGAAAGTCTTACTATGCCTGAGAATTCAGTTTTAGTCCAGTACATTGACGACCTATTGGTGGCGTCAAAGACACGTGAGGCCTGTGAAACAGACACCATAGCCTTGTTAAATCATTTGGCAGATGGAGGACTGAAGGTATCTCCAACAAAATTGCAATACTGTAAGAAGGAAGTAACATATTTGGGTCATACTATCGAAAAAGGCCTGAGAAAAGTAACCATAGACAGAATCAGAATCATTAGAGGAATGAGAGCTCCAATGACCCAAAGAGAGGTGAGAATGTTCCTAGGAATGGTTGGTTACTGTCGTCAGTGGATAAGTAATTTTTCCCTGATTGCCAAACCATTGGTGAAATTGACAAAAAGTGAGGTAAAAGACCCCCTTGAACTGAACAAAGAAGAATTGGCAGCATTTAAACAGTTGAAGAACAGTCTTTGTGAAGCCCCTGTGCTGGGTATGCCAGACTATGAAAAGGAGTTTGAGCTATACTGTAGTGAGCTAAATGGATGCGCACTTTCAGTGTTAATACAGAAACATGGAAGGCAAAGGAGACCAGTGGCATATTTCTCGTCGATGTTAGATCCAGTGGCGATAGGTCTGCCAGGATGTCTGAAAGCAGTAGCGGCCACATGCCGAAGCCTAGAGCAGAGTGAGGGAATCGTGATGGGGTATCCAGTAAGAGTGTTTGTACCCCATAGTGTGGCGGTCCTTTTAACAAGGGGTCGAACACAGTTCATGTCACATAGTCGGCTGACTAAGTATGAGAAGGTCATTATAGGTGCAAACAATGTTAGTCTGGAAAGATGTGTGAATGTGAATCCAGCTACACTTTTGCCTGATGCAGAGAGAGTGGAGATAAGAGAAGAGGTTGATCATGATTGTCTGGATGTGCTTGACTACTGCACAAAACCTCGACCTGATATAAGAGATCTGTCACTGCCAGAAAGTGATTATGTGTTTTTTGTGGATGGATCCTGTTTGAGAACGGATGAAGGAGTGTTGAGCGCAGCCTATGCAGTATGCACAGTTTCAGCAGTTATAGAAGGCTCACCCTTGAAAGGAGTTAAATCCGCTCAAGTAGCAGAAATAGTGGCATTAACCAAGGCATGCAAAATTGGGAGAAATGCGAGAGTGACTGTGATGACTGACAGCCAGTATGGCTTTGGAGTTGTCCACGACTTCGGCCAATTATGGCTGCAAAGAGGTTTCCTGACCTCAAGTGGAACTCCCATAAGGAATGCAGAAGTGGTTGGAAAATTGCTTGAGGCAATACAAATGCCCAAAGAATTAGCTGTGGTAAAATGTGCTGCTCATGGACAAGGTAGTGATTACATCACTACCGGAAACCGTTTTGCAAACGACATGGCTCAGTATTGTGCCCGAAACAAATACTCAATTAATCGGTCAAAAGAAAAGGAAATGTCTTCTTGCTCCATAATGTTTACTAACGTTGTGGGAACATGGGATGAAGTGAGGCAGTTGCAGGATGAGGCAGTGGATGAAGAAATGAGGCAGTGGGTAAAAGCAGGATGTGCACCCAGGGAAAAGGATCATGTGTGGGTCTATCGGGATGGAAGACCAGTAATGCCTGATAGCATGATGTCAACCATGGCACGGATGTATCATGGCCAAGGACATCTGGGAAGGGATGCCATGATAAGGGCTTTTAAGCAGACCTGGTACAATCCAAAATTCAGGTTGATAGCAGAAAGTCTCTGTCAGAGATGCCTGACATGTAAGCAGTATGTTGTAAATAACTCTCAGGAAACAGCAAGAGTAGAAGTGACAGTTTATTCCTGTGGATCCTACGGCCTCTCACACGAGAATGCCAACATTCTAAGAGGAGCTTCGCTCCAACATTCTAAAGATGGGACAGCCCATAAGGCGAGGACAAGGAGGGGGGGAAGGGGGAAGAGGAATGCAGGACTAGAATACAACACATCTCCCTGCGAGGCAGAAAATTTTACACAAGACTAAAATATGTACAGTTTGAAATGTCACTGGCCAAACAGAAAGAAAGCGCAACCAATGCTGTAACTTTCCAAACATAGTCAGAAGGAGAAATGCATCATCGCAATCCCACCACAGCTCAATACCCATACCTGGAGGCTAACAAACCCTAATGAAGAGGAGAGAGAGAGACCCAAAGAAGCTTATGGTCCCATTTCGTAGTCAGAATGCCAACTCGGAGGTTTACATTCCCTAGCCCCTCTGAGTTTCCCCCCCATAGGCGTTTCAGGACTGTGATCTTTTCCACAGGTGGGTTTGGATCCAGTAGTGCTTGGACACTTCGCTATGTTGTCCATACTCCACGTGCCTCCATCTTCCAGCACCACCGAATTGTTGTTGACCCGCGTTATCCTCAGTGGTTTAGAAAATGAGGAGATCTTGGCCTTAGACAGGGACGGCTTCTTAACGACCACCCACTGGCCTTCACTCCATCTTTTTTGTGACACTCCCCAACGCTGGTCGTACCTGTGCTTGTACTTTTGTTGATGCTTGTGAGTATCTTCCGACACAGCGTCTCTGTCCACCCACACGGGAGTTCCTCCATTTAGCCAGTTGGGAGTGAGTTTGGAACCCGGGTTTCTCCCTTTGAGAGATATAAACGGTGACACTCCCGAGACCGCATTGGGTGATGTATGATATGACCACAGCATTTTCCTGATGGCTTCCTCTACCGGAATCTGGGAGCTCAAAGCAAGCTGGATGGTATCCTTTAACATTCTGTTTGCCCTTTCCACCAATCCATTGGCTTTGGGACAGTAGAGCGGGGTCTTGATGTGTGAAATGGACAGTGTGGACATGAACTGCTTCATTTCCTCTGAAGCGAATTGAACTCCATTGTCTGTAATTATGACACCTGGTATACCCTCCTTAGAAAAGGCGTCTCTTAGGAAGTTCAACAGCGACGCAGTAGTGATAGACGATACCAGTCTTGTTACAATCCAATGAGAGTGGTAATCTATGAGAACAAACATGAATCTATGGGCTTGGTTCAATAAATTCAAAGGCCCAATTATGTCCAATCCTAATTTTTCCCATGGTACGGAGGGTACTTCCACGGGAATCAAAGGTGCTTTGCGGACACTCTTGGTTTTGTCACAACTACTACAGGCTGTGCAATTCTTTACTTGATCCTCCACCAGCGAATCCATCCCGGGGAACCAATAGTGTTGCCTAATTTTGCTCTTCGTCATGCTCCTCCCTGGGTGGCCTTCATGGGCAATCTGTATTACCCTTTCATACATGTCTTTTGGAGGGATGATTTTATTTCCTCTGCAAATTTGGTTCTCAACCATGGATAATTCGTCCCGCACCGGCCAAAAATGGCGCATGGACTCTGGCACCTCCTGCTTGTTAACAGGCCAACCCTTGCTTATCAAATTCCTCAGTGTTGCGAAATCGATGTCATCTCTCATGGATTTCTCCCACTCCTCTCGATTGATGGCTGGAATTTCGACTAAAAGGATAGTCTCGTCTGGTGGGTTTTGTATCAGGTTCCCATTGGTCCTTGGTAGTCTGGAGAGACAGTCCGCTACTCTATTTTCACTTCCAGGGACATATACCATGGTGTAGTTGAACCCTTGTAGACTCAGTACCCATTTAGATATACGAGGAGTGGTATTTTCCAAACGTTTAGTGGAGAATAACGGTAGTAAGGGTTTGTGGTCCGTCCTCAGTACAAACGGAATGCCCCATAGGAAATACTTGAAATGGTTTATGGCCCAGTAGCATGCCAAAGCTTCTGTTTCTATTGTCGAGTAGTTCAGCTCGGCATCTCTCAGAGTTCTAGAAGCAAAGGCGATCACCGATTCTTGGCCGTTAGTTCTCTGCGTCAGGGAAGCTCCCAAGCCCTTCGCGCTGGCATCTGTGGTGAGAGTAGTTTTAGCATTGGGGTTGAAAGCCCTCAGAATTGGTGCATCAACGATGGCTTCTTTAATGAGTTGGAAAGCTGATTGGTGATCTTGTTTCCAATCAAATTCCGACCCCTTCTTCAGTAACTCTCTGAGGGGATGCACCTGGTCCGCAAAGTTTTTGATGAACTTAGACATGTACTCCGCCAACCCCAGGAATGATTTGAGTTCATCCTTGTTTGTGGGTGCAGGGGCTAGTTTGACGGAGTCCACCAAACTGGATTTAGGTTTGATTCCCTCGCTTGAGATGGTGTGGCCTAGATAGACTACTGATTCCACCCCTGTTTTACATTTGTCTTTCTGAGTGGTGAAACCTGCCTTACTCAGTCTGGTCAACACTGCTTCCAGAATTCTATTGTGCTCCTCCACTGATGAACCATGAATCAGGATGTCGTCCTGGAAGCAAAGAACGTTTTGTAGCCCTTGTAGTATGTGTTGCATGACGCGTTGAAACACTGCTGCCGCAGATGCCAGGCCAAAAGGCAATCTTGAAAACTGATAAGCTCCGTGCGGGGTTATGAAGGAGGTGAGGGGCTTAGAATCTGGGTGGAGAGCGACTTGGTGGTACGCCGAGGATAAGTCTAGGACCGTGAAGACTTTGGCCCCATGGATGGCCGATAGCATTTCGTTGATGTTGGGGAGGGGATGTCGGTCGACCCAAATGTTAGAGTTCAAGTCCCTGAGGTCCACACACAGACGAATCCCTTTGTTACCCCCTTTTGCAGCTACCACAATGGGCGCCAACCATTCAGAACTCTCGATCCTCTCAATGATCTTGCACTCTTCCAATCTGTCCAGTTCCTTCTTAAGCGGTTCCCTCGTCAGCAGTGGGATAGACCTGGGCCTGTGGATGATCGGTCTGGCATTGGCCTTCAGTTTGATTTTGTGGAGAAAGCCTTTTAGGAGTCCGAGTTTGTCTGTAAACACCTCTGGGAAGCGACTGCAGATTTCCATTCCAACATTGACCCTGTCGATCAAGTACACGGGTTCCGGTGCATTGGGGTCCAGTTTGATTCCCAGATCCTTTTGGTGTTTCCACCCTAGAAGGTTGGACCCATTCCTTGTGATGTAGACCTTTCCCACGGTTGATCTGTCCTTGAAGTTAATGTTCATGAGTCTCATTCCTACTAGTGGTATAGGATCCTGATTATAACCCCCAGGTTTGATGTCTGGAGGTAAGAGGCTGGACGCACTAGTTCCTGATTTGGCCAGGAATGTGACTTCATTAACGAGGGTATATGGGGAACAAGAGTCAGCGTATACCTCATACTTAACGTTGTCCAAAAATATCTCGCACTTGGGGTAGGCAGTGTTGCTGCATTCTGAAAAATTGGATACCTGAAAAACTATATCCTCGCTTGGTTGTTGATGGTCCAACTCACTGCTTATCATGTGGGTGACACTGTTTTTTTGCACTGTGGCAGAATTTTGAAAAATGGCCTCTTTTCTTGCACTTGCTGCATAAAACTCCCTTTGCTGGACAGCTTGCGTTGTTGGCCAGATGATTGGGATTTCCGCACCTGTAGCATTTTGGCTTATTTCCTGATGCGGTCTGTACTTCAGGACTGGAAGGCGAAGGTTTATGTTTGTAGTCTCTACTGGAGATCTTGTGTATGTTGTTTTCCGTTACTTGTTTCACCTCCACGGCTTCTTTCATTTCATTCATACAGTAAGCTGTGTGTTCTATGCTCTTAGCAATGTCAATGGCATGTTTTAAGTCAGGGGCTTCTGCGAGAAGTCTTTCTTGGATCTTCTTGTTGCAGGTACATCTTACCAGCTGATCCCTAATTAGTGACTCGGTCAACATTCCAAACTCACACGTCGAGGCTAAACCTCTCAGAATGGCAATGTAATTTATCACTTTCTCATTTTTCCCTTGAATGCGCAAAAAGAACTTGTGGCGTTCTAATACAATATTGATTTTATCACCAAATTGGGCTTCTAGTTTCAACAATGTTAACTGATACACGTCAAATTGGGCCTCCCCCTCGCCCCCAGCACCCACATTTGCACCTTCAACAATTGAATCAGGCAGGTCATCAAAAATATCTCTCCCTTGCTTCCCCAGGTTATGCAGAAGGACATGTTGTTTTCGCATAGCAGAAAACCTGTCACCCCCAATTGCAATTAGGTACGATTCAAACAGATTTACCCATTTTTTCCATGGGATCACCGGATCTCCACTCTCATCCAGAAATGGAGGGGGTTGAGACATTGCGAATGCAGACATAGCGGAGTATGAAAGGAAAGCGTAGAGAAGAAAACGACAGAAAAGAAAAATAAAAGAAGTAGGATGAAATGAGGGAAGAAAAGAAACGAGTGGCAAAGCTAATGATGGAGAACCAAATAGAAGAATATGTGGCCGCACAACGTGGAACCACCTTACGCAATGAAACAGGCAGGAGGCAGAGTACAGAATGAAAGTACCGAAAATTTCATGAGCTGAGCCTGTCAGCGAAAACTTCACCACAGGCAGACTAATGATGGAGAATAAACTTGAAGTAATTATGGCTGCACAACATGAAATGACCTTTACCCAGCGTATGACGTAATGAACAGCAGGTGGCAAAGTACTGGATGAAGGTAACACAATTTCGTGAGCAGAGCCTGTCAGCGAAAGCTTCCCCACAGGCAGAATGAACTGTGAGGAATACAAAATTAAAGTGTGCTATAAAATTTCCCAGCAGGGGGAGCAGTGTTAGGGAAGCCAGGGAGCAGTGTCTGTCTACTGAGTAACCTCACTGGAGTTCAGTCAGCGGGACCACGGGAACACCCGGAAACAGGCAGTCCTTGATGAGGAAACTACGTCGTCCCAGCTCTGACAGGAAACGAAACTTTTCTCTCTGGAACCACCCTCGTGAAGAGCAGCACAAGCGTCCCCTTTGACACACACCTCCTGAAACGGCATACAATCGGGGGAAATGATGCTCAGCGGGCAGCCTGTGACAACGCTCGAGACTCCTGAGGCAGACGGGAGGTCCTATGGGAGCGAGCGGCCGGGAACAGAGTCTAGAATGAAAGGCAGCACAGCGCTACACTCATCCACAACGCTGACAAAGTCAATTCAAGCGGAATTAACGCTACGGCCTCCGGAACAACTGACGATGCCTTCAGCTCCGCCACAGCTTGCACAGCGCCGATCCTCTCATACGCTCTTTTCCATCACTCGGGAACTCACCACGCTCCGTTTGGCAAGATGGCACAGGTCGCGTAACAGCTTCACGACAGCAGGCGGCTAACCAGGAAACGCCGGTCATCGAGGTTGGCAGGCCCCGCAGGAATAAACACCAAGGAGAGTCCCAGCAGTAATGACAGGAACCACTCTTCAGCAGCCAAGAGGAGCACGTCAGGAAACTAGACTGGCCGTGTAAAGTCAGTAGCTGTGCAGGAACCAATCTTCCTTGAATAATCCACCGCCAGGAAGGATAAATGAGAGGCAGAAGACACTGGGGGTAGGATCCAACCGTCCCCAGCACGGTAAGGTAACTCGTCGCCAAAATATCTGTTGTAAATAACTCTCAGGAAACAGCAAGAGTAGAAGTGACAGTTTATTCCTGTGGATCCTACGGCCTCTCACACGAGAATGCCAACATTCTAAGAGGAGCTTCGCTCCAACATTCTAAAAATGGGACAGCCCATAAGGCGAGGACAAGGAGGGGGGGAAGGGGGAAGAGGAATGCAGGACTAGAATACAACACAGTACAACCCTGGAAGGAAGACGGTGGTGAGTCTAGGCACCATAGGCCGGGAGGGAGGACCTTTCACCAGAATGCAAGTAGATTTCATTGAAATGCCCCCTTTTAACAAACTGAGGTATGTGTTGGTGGTAGTTTGTCTGTTCTCTAGGTGGGTGGAAGCATACCCGACCAGAAGAAATGATGGAATCACAGTGGCCAAGCTATTGTTGAGGGAATTCATCCCAAGGTACGGGTTCCCAATAACCATAGAATCAGACAGAGGAGGACATTTCTACAATGAGATCATGAAATTGATTTGTGAAGCATTGGGTGTACAACAAAAGCTGCATTGTGCCTACCGACCAGAGGCTTCTGGTGTGGTCGAGCAAATGAATGGTACTATCAAAAACAGAATAGGGAAAATGTGTTTAGCCACAGGTTTGAAATGGCCTGATGTCTTGCCTCTGGTTTTGATGACCATTAGGTCTACTCCAGACAGAACTACAGGTTTGAGTCCACACGAGATCATCATGGGACGCGCCATGAGACATGTGTTTGTACCAGTCAACAAGCTGATGACTATAACAGATGACATGATTTTGGATTACTGTAAAGGCCTGGCTGACGCAGTTCATTCTGTGTTTCACCAGGTTGGAGCGGATGCCACCACACTTGAAAAGATACCAGCCCATGATTTGAGCCCAGGGGACTGGGTGAGGATAACAGTCCACAGAAGAAGAAATTGCCTGGTTCCAAGGTGGGGAAGGCTAAGACAGGTCATCTTGACCACAACAACTGCTGTGAAGTGTGCTGGACTGAAAAACTGGATACATGCAAGTCACACTTTGAGAGTTCCAAATCCAGCAGACGGCATTGGAAAAGAATACTTTGACGAATCAGAATCAAGTGATGAGTCAAGCAATGAAAATATAAACTCAAAAGAAAATCCTGAAAGGGGGGAAAATGAGCCAAGACTAGTTCAGACCCCCAGAGAAGAAATTCTGAGGAAAAGATTGCAGATTTCAGATAGTTCAGATTCTGGAGATGAGCAAAGCGCCAATGGTGAACACAGAAAGAAGAAAAGAAAAGTATGTCCAGTCAGAAGTAACATTTACACCAAATGAGAGAGTAGAAGAAGTTCCACCTGAGAAAATACTGGAAGAAGAAGAAGGGACAGTCACAGAAAGAGAGGGACAGATTGCGGAAAAACCCCGAGGAGGTGTAGGGAACTGCAACACCCAGCTAGGCGAAGGGACAAGTAGTCAGCAGGGAGATTGCGTGCCGGAGACCCGAGGAGGGACAGAATTAGGGCCAACCCAAGAGGTGACAAACGAGACAGAATCTGAGGACAGTGAAACTGAAATACCAGAGGGTCGAGTTCTGAGAAAGAGAACTTGGATTGAGGAAAGAAACGGCAAACCAAGAAGAAATGCTAAGGGTGATCTGTGGCCAAACAAAATTAAGAAGCTGAGATATCGATTGACACGAGCTAAACCCTCAGAGGCTCAGAGGCTGAACAAGTAAATGAAGTAACCAGTCAGAATCCAGAGAAAGAGGGAGAAACAGAAGTATCAGAAGCAAACAAACGAGCAAGAAAACCAAACCAGAAGTATAAGTCACCTGAATGGACGTACGTGGCACTGCCTGAACAAAGGGAAGAGGCAGATAGTCAAGGAAATCCAGAGGAGACTTTGCTGAGATTTATAAAAGAAGAAGAAACAGGGGAAATCCTGAGAGTTATCTTATCCGACATCGGAGAAGAAGCGGAAGATCAGGAAATCCTGCATGTGGAGGACGAAAAGGAAGTGAAAAACGACGAAAGGCCGAGCTGAGTAATTTGAATTGATCCTTGTAGGAATACACAGGATTAAATAAGAAATTGAAGTATTTGGATCACCTGATAAGGTCTTAGCTCTTGTAGGAAAGCTACAAGAGGCGGAGTAGACGAGGTTAAGTCAAAAGACACGGTTAATTCTAACAAGATGGCTAACATAGATGATAAAAAGAGTGGATGTACCTTCATGAGAAGGTGGTTCAAGACATGTTGTTGTTGTACCAGACTATTAATGCTTCTTTGGAGCGTACTTGCTCTTTTGATCTCTTTCAAAGTAACTTTAGATACACTAGCAGGACATACTGAGAATATGACTAATATAGTGAAAAGCTCACAAAAAGTAATACCAGTTAGAACAAGCATAGAGCATGTGCATCAAGATAGGTCAATAACTGATTTTTCTAGTAATCTGTTTTCAAAATTATTGTATGAATATGTAAAAACCATGGAAGTAAGGGATTGCTACGTATGTATGCAATTACCTGCATCTGTTTCAGAAGGGGTGACTTATCATCACCTCCCAGCAACTTATGGAATAACATGTAGTGTTTTAACTAGTATATTTTATCAAGTAGGGAAATTAGAGTACAATTTGTCAAATATAGATAATATTCTTGGACGATTGCCCATGAATAAAGAATTAAATCCAGCTAAAGATGCTAATGTGTTAGGAGAAATTTTTATAGAAACTAAAGGACTAACTTTAGAATATATTTTTAAGAACAATTTAACTTGTTGTTTAAAAACAGAAGAGAAAACATTTTTGGATATGGTTGAGGAGAGAAGATTGAAAATACACAAGAATGCAGAGGGACATAAGGAAGGGGAAAACATTTGGGAAATAGATGGGAAAAAGGAGACACCGGGTGGAGTTAAACCGACAATAGCTATAGACTCACCCCAGAAGGCAAATTATGCATCATGAGGGAAAGGTCCCAATATGATTATATTTATATAGGGACAAGTGAGTGTCATGATACTTATTTCATTGCATCCGGGTGGGGATTTAGAGGTGGAGAAGATCCAGTTTTCCCTGGACTGTACTATATTTGTGGGAACAAGGCTTACTACAGGTTGCCTGACCATTGGTATGGCACATGTTATGTTGGCCTGGTCTTTCCAAAGATTTTTCACATGGATAGAGTAGAAAATAGTGGACCAAATAACCTACTAATGCGTAGCAGAAGAGAAACTTGGTTAGAAATTGTAGGTGATATTTTTGGAGCCTTGATACCAGCAGTGGGAATATCTTTGAATGCAAATAATATTCGGAAGTTGTCCACCATAGTGGATCTCTTATCAACAAGCATCGCTGGAGGATTTCTCTTGGTAAACACTGAGCTGGTTGCCACGTGTGCTATGATTATGCAAAATCGACTTGCCCTTGATATTTTATTGGCAAAAGAGGGTGGAGTCTGTGGAATGCTGAAAATTCAACATTGTTGCACTTACATTCCTGATGAAAGCAAAGATCTAAAAGTCTATATAAAGAATATTACAGAATTGCATGATGAAATAAAACCACTGGAGGTTGAAAGTATCTGGACTAGAATTAGTAATAAAATGGCTGCTATTAAAGCTTTCTTAGGTAAATTAGGTGGTACTGTAATAGGGAAAATATTATTTCCATTAACCTGTGTGATTTTCGTATTATTGATACTTAGATTAGGATGTATGTGTTGTAGATATAGAAGAAATAAAAAGAAGGTTAAACGAGAAATTTACCAAAAGAGGGAAAAGAAACCAGAAAAAGATCTCAATGAAATAGAAATGGAAGAGTGGAAGGAGAGTATGTATGACAAAACAAAGAGAGAAGACGAAAGAGAAACAGAATTTAAATGAAGCAAAAAGACATTTCAAATTTCTGCAAAAGGGGAAATAAATTGAAATTTTGTGGGTTTGTGGTGATAAAATCACCAAAGGGGGGATTGATGGAGCGGGTAAAATAAAAAATTTTAGTATACCCAATCCATTTATATATGTTTATATTAAAACGACTAAAGAACTAATTCTAATGTTGTGATTGAATTAATCAACCTTATTAACCAAGACAATACACGTGGGAATGCATTTGCATGGCTAAAATATTAGGTGAACTAAGTTTGTACGCATATTAAATTTATATGTTTAGCTTAAGCAGTGTTAACGTGATTTGCGCTTAAATAAATCAGCATTAACGGCTTTAAATGTTGCATATGGCTAGATAAATGCATACACATAAGGGAATTAGTAAGGGAATAACACTGTTTTAGTCATTTCTATGTATTAATTGCGATTTTGTGTTTCCTTTACTTAAGTTGACTATTTCGGCCTACTAAAAGATGGCTGCCGACTGAATCTTCACTAAAGTACATGACTTCATGCACTGAGCAATGGAGGAAGGCGCCTGCACTGACTTTGTCGTGCCTTTACCATGAACTATTGAACCGGGTCTATGAAGACTACTCTGGGCGAGATGCCAATGTCCCTGAACATGGAGCAAATGTTGCCATCTGGGAACCAAAAGCCACCTATTCACAATAGACTGATACTTTCCTGACCTGGGAACAGCTTTCCCATGCGCCTAGTTTATTCATCATCCGTATGTGAAATTTTGAAAATGTTTCTTAAAGTATTGGGACGGGGCTAAATTCAGCCAATCAGCGGCCTGGAAATAAAGAAAATGATACTATTATATGTAAATTATGGTATAAATATTAGTAGTCTAGAGAGGGAATAGGAGGCACCACCCCTTGTGCTTGAGACGCACCCTGATCGATGCTACTCTATGCGACACCCCATGCTGACAGAAGAGGACGGGACGTTAGAATACTGATGATCTTTCTGAGGACTGGTGCTGACTTAGAAAACGACAAATAGCCAGAATAGGTAAATATGACAAAAGATAATATGGCATTGTTAGGATTTAACTTGCAAATTAATTAGATAAAGAAAATCATTATTTGAAGAACTGTGTCGGGTGATTATTTCTTGTGATATTTTATTGATTAATATGAGGGTTAAAGTGTTTTCCATCAAATTCCAACCCAACTAAATGATCTGTTCGACCTCCGGATGGAGGGACTTTTAGAGTAAGTCAATAGATGTGTTTCCTCTATCCAAAGTGAATAGCTGTAGTTCGGAATCAGGATATTTCTCCTCTAAAAGGCACGGATAGTTTTCTCCTCTAAAAGGCACGGATAGTTTTGGTATGAATGAATGTTGGTGTTATGGGCCCCAGCAGCGTGTGATGTGTGTTTGTGCGTGTGACTGAGGAATCATTCCGTCCGTGGAAGCAGGAGGAGATTTTGTGTTCTGAACTGCACCAAACTGCGGTAAGTTCCGTTGCAATGGTGCGGGGTCTGGTTGTGAAAAGAAAATGCTGTATATGGACGTGATTTTGTTACAGAAGAAGTGGCCAAGTGGACCCTTCCTGGCACTCTTCTTCTTCACATGGCAGTCTCTCCCACTGAAGACACCTATTTTACTTGATTTTCGTTTATTTTTGTTGAATGTGGATAAGGAGGAGATAAACACATGGAGTGATGTGGTTATCATCCCTATATGACTCCTGATAAGGAATTTCCAGAACCCCTCTTCCCCAGGGGTGGCTGCCAGGATGGAGCTAGGGCACTGCAGGGGCGTGTTAAGCACCTCTTAGAGCAGATGTGAGCACTTCTGAGAGTAGGTGTATGAAGATTACACCATCCTCCCTTTCCCATTGGAGAAGGCAGAGAGATCTTGTGAGGCTGCTGGCGGATCATTCTTTTAGCTCTTGTTCCAATAGAGCCTATGTGCCTATATCCACACCCATTTGCACATAGATGAAGGCCATCTGCGTAAAAAAGTAGTGCTCATGGATGTTTTGCCTGTTCGTTGCACTGCTCATTCCTGACTTAGATTTGACGGTGCAAGCAAAGGGGTGGCTGGCACTAGCTGCTCACCATAGTGTGGATTTGCTGTAGGCAGAGTGTCAGTTTTGAACTTGTGATGCTGCAGATATTGTTCTGTAATTGGGGGTAATGTGTTGTCGCCCCCTATTTAAGCGAATGCATAATCTGGGTTTTCTTGTGTTGATTTTGCTATTCCATGGGGTGCTGACGGTGATCAGTCATTTAGCAGATGGATTGCAGCTTCACTGTACCAAACGTTGCCACATAACCAGGTGAAGGCTTCACCTGGTTATGTGGCAACGTTTGGTACAGCCACTGTTGCAGAAGAGGTGGGGCAAGTCTTTAGGTGACTACTAGTGGTCCAGTTGGTAAGGAGGGCCTTCTGGCAGATGGCTGAAGCAGTTTGGAGACAGGTTCTCAAATAGCTGGTGGCACAAAGTTGTTGGGGAGAGGATTGTTGCTGGCTGGTGATGTGGCAGTCAGGGGGATGTCGGGTGGTATTGAGAGAATTTGGTAGATGTTTGGTTGTAGAAGGGGTGGGCGGAACTCGTGGAACGCGCTGAGACTTCTACTGGTTGGTAGAAGTGAAAGGTTTAGGGATAGGTTTTCTTAAAGCTGTGGTGTAGCTATAAGGGAGGGGAAAGGGCTTCTTGTGGCAGTCTGTGTTGTAAATGTTTTATCATAAGGAGCATTTTATTTTGTGAAAAGTATGCCAATGTGCTGCAAAGAAGTTTAAAGCAAGCATTTATTATTGTACTGCATGGAGCAGCTACGGTGTTAATGCTTGAGTAGGAGCACTCTGTTGAAACAAGAACATTGAAGTATTTCTTCCAACCTATTTTGTTTCCTTGTTTTGTTATCTTCCTTTTGATCCTTGTATCCTTTTACATGTTTCGGCTTTGTCTCTCTGCCAACCTTTCTGGTTTGGATTTCTGTTAACTACCACTATAATATTTGGTCTGTAGTTGCAAACCTGTCTCTATCCTCGACCTACTCATGCTTTAAAGTACTATGTGTCTGCATTGCTGCTGATTCGGTGCCAGTACTAGGGCTTTTTTCATGGTCTGTGCTGCGAGTTCCAAACACGCATGTGCTGTGGCAGCTGAGATATCTCATTAGAATCATATGTTCTCACAAGTGCTCAACCTCTTTTTAAATTTGAATATTTAACACTGTCACTGGAGATCACCTTGTAGGAATTCTGATTGATTCCTGCTGCAGAGTCATGACAGACAAAGGGCTTGTTTCTCTAGTTACCATTTGGGTGATACCCACCATCACTCTTGATTTCCTCAGATGTGGAAAGTTTTTAATTTCATTCTTTCATTAATTATGACAAGCCCTTAAGGCTCATGATGTTCTGTGACCTTCTTTTAGAGCATAGTGTGCTAGTAATGAACTCTGTACTTGGAATTGTGACGTGAGCCTGATCTAGGAGGTTTTTAACTTGGATCTGCCATCTTCAACCCATACCCCTTTAGATCCAGTCAGTGGGCATTAGGCTAGGCTGGGGATAGAGTTCTTTGGTTGTGGATCTTTAAGAGGTTTTGATGGTCTAGTGCCGTACTGAAGTTGTCAATCCTACTGGGGTTCCTTCCTTTGGGTCTAGCGTCCCTCTGAGGCTCACCATTTGAGCCCTTATCTGCACTTTCATTGCATAAGTCCTCTCTCTGATGGCAGTCACTTCGGTAGGTCATTTGCGTGAGATGAGGTCTCCGGCACCTAGTGCGCCTTATCTTTCCATCTTCCTGGATTGCTTGTTGTGGCATTGTGTTTGCTCTGAAGGTTGCCACCTCCTTTCATTGTAAGCAGGCATTATTCCTTGGGGTTTTCTTTGTGGACCAGTATTCCTTAGAGAAGGGTTGTCTCCATGCCCTGGAGGTTCAAATGCCTGTGATCACCCACTTGCTTCGCACTGCTGACATTTTCTTTCTGTGTGGCAGCTTGATTATCATTTCTGGGGACTACATGGCAAGGGATCATACCACATAATACTGCCTTGAGTAGATGGCTACAGTCTGTTCTTTCGATGGCCAGTGGTTTGGTTGACTGGGTGGTCCACCTGGAGGATAGGATGGTGGCTTTTAGGCTTAGGGGAATATGACTCGTTCCTACGCGAGTCAAAACATCACGTGGCATTAGAACGCGCTGGTTACCACGCAATGCCATTACTACGCAAGTCATTACATCGACTTGCAGTAGATGGCGCAACGACATTAGAAATATATAATTTACTATTCCAACTCCAGCCTACGCAACAGTAGGGAAGGTGTTGGAATAGTTAACTATTCTATTCCTAATGTTAGCGCGCCATCTACTGCAAATCGATGTAATGACTTGCTTAGTAATGGCTTGCGTGCTAACAACGTGTTTGTTGTAACATCTGCGTTGTAATGGCATCGTGGTGTAATCACTGCGATGTAAAGGTCGTTTTTCATGCCGGTATAGGGGTAAACTTAGTACTTGTGTGCTCTGGTCCTTGCTGTCTGATTGGGGGTGGGAGGTTGGGGGGGGTGGGGGGGGAGGTTTGTGGTAATTTGTTTCACCTTTTGAAGAAAAATGTGTGTCTAGTGGCCATATCATGGGCAACTTATTTTGGATGAAGCATAAAACGGCTTGGGTGTGTATTCTTGTGTTAGTAAGAGTGGTGCGGGCAGGGCAGGGAATGACAAAGTAATAGCTTGATTGTTTACCGGTCATCTGAGCACTGTGGTTCCATCTTCCTTAAGCCAGTCCTTGCGCGGTTTTAGGTCAGAACTGGGATAAGTAAGATGGAATCCGAGTAATGGGAATTACTGGTAAGTAATTCAAAATATTGCTGGTGCCAGGGCAGTGGGTTTTTCCAGCACCAGTGAGGTTTGAAACCCACTGAGAATGTGTTGAGCCGGACAGCGCACCCATGAAGCTTTCCTCACTGGAAATGTCACGAGGATCCGAGAGCTCTGGGAGGTCGGGCAAACGGAGACTTTGTGTGCTAAAAGATAAATTGTCAGGCTGGTAATCCTATCCATTAGTCAGAACATTCTCAGGAGTTTGATAGACACACGGTTTAATGAGCAGTTGATTTCATTTCGGTTGTGAGTATGTAAAGAGTTGAGAAGGAGGAGAGGTACAAGGGAGAGGTTGAGGAAAGCTTAACTAAAGTAAAGTAAGAATAAGAGAGCGCGCGAGCACAGATAGCAAAAGGAGACGTTGGTTTTCTTGAGTGCACGCGCTGCTCTTGCCAGCAGCTCGAATGCTTGCGTGGGAGGGGCCGGTCTGGGCTCCACCTGCACTCCGAGTCCTTACCCAGAGTTCAAAGTCTACGAGCCGAGCTGCTCTATTTCTCATCTGCGTTCTGTCTTTTTGAATACCTTCTCTGTTTTTTCTGTGTCCGAATAAGGAAAATGTCAGCTTTAAAGGAGATTGTGGGCCCAGTCGCTGTGATAACCATACAAAACCCACCTGTGAACGCTTTAAGGTAAGTAAACACGCGGTGCGCTTGTGCTCACGCTCGTGCTGCCGGTGTGTTGCTCTTTATAGCTGCCTGTCTCCATTCATGGGTGTTATCTCAAAGAAGGGTGCACCATGAGGATACTATTCCATCTTACAAGCAAAGTAGTGGATTAAAAAAAGGAAATGATCTTTTGTTGAAAACTTTAAAATGCATTTTTTCCTTTGTTTAGCTTCTCTTCCCTCTTTTGGGACTTGATTGCATTTATGTTATTTATATGTCATTTTTCTCCTTCATCTGCTATATGTTTTTTTTTGTAATGATGTTTTACTATGATTATTAATTAAATAAAGCTTTCTAAACTTAAAAAAAAAGGAAATGATTCTCATATAATGATTTGCATCATGAAAAAGGCTGAGAAGCATAGCCAAGGTTACCTCAGACTGTCTTGCCAACAATTTCCGATGATCTTTTAGGTTATGATTGAGATTATTGAAAGTGATTGTGAAGTGCAAAAAACATCACTCATAGTAAATGACATATATTTGAAGATATTTACAAAAAACATCTGTCTCCTGTGACTGTGAATAGTTTGAGTGTTGACTTGTCCAGATGCTTGAAGGAGTCCGCTAGATTGTATAGATGCAATTTCTATAAATGTTTGCTTAGGAGAGTTTAGTGATGGCGTGTGTAAAGGTGTGTATGTTATTAGGGTGAATCATATGTTTTAATATATTGGAGCCGTTCAGGTGTATGACTATAATACTTTCAAATTCAAGAACTGGATTTGCTTATTTTATAAA
This sequence comes from Triturus cristatus, assembly GCF_964204655.1. Taxonomy (NCBI): domain Eukaryota; kingdom Metazoa; phylum Chordata; class Amphibia; order Caudata; family Salamandridae; genus Triturus; species Triturus cristatus. The sequence continues at coordinate 686,412,722 of NC_140584.1, forward strand.
AAATTAGCCTCTGGTTTGCTGCTTAATTTACTCACAGAGGATAAATACTTGGTTTCATGGGTCCTCCTTTCATGGCAGATGCTGTTACGCAGTGCGCTGAACTGCACTCTAGTAGGGTAAGCAGCACTCTCTCATGTGCTGATCTTCATGCCAGGACCGGGGAGAGATCATTCACAGCTTTGGCGGAAACGTTCAGAAACTGTCCCATTATGGGAAAGGCGAGGTATAGGCGTGAAAGGTCCTTTAAGGCCCTTTCCTGAAAAGCGGGCACCAGGAAGCTATTCTGAGGCAATGTGTTATGGTGTTGCACTTCGGTGGAGGGCACTCCCTGGCAGGTGTCCCATAGGGACCACTGGGCTGCCGCATACGTGATGTACCCTCAGGAAGACTATCTGCTGTATCTCTGTAGAGGAAAAGTCTCCTTTCAATGTGTGCTGCTTCAGCACCTCACTGTATGCATGATAGGCCAAATCTCAAGTTTAGTTTAGTGGCATGTTGTCAGCCCCCCATTCTAGAAGTGTGGTGGAGGAAACCCTTGCACTACAGTGGTGAGGGATGGTCTGCCTTGTCGGGGACTGAGAGGCGATCTCTGTACTGGCATGTCCAGGTAGCGTAGTGGAACTGCTGCCACAACATTTAACCTGTGGACAGATATTCCCAAGCATGGGTACACATTCAGCAGTCTCTGACATTGAGGAAAATGTCTCCCGGTATTTTAGGGACTCTTTTGTGTGGTTCCCTTACTTAGCCCACCATGGTTTACAGGACAATCTGTTAGGAGATAAAACTGAAATTGGTGCCAGACTGGAACCCTAAAATTGGGACTGATCTACTGTCACGTTTAGCAGTAATTTGCTAGAAACTGTGGTGTTCTCAACGGTGGGGCTGACTCTGCTATCAGACCGGCTCCGTCCACACCCTCTAAATGGGCAAGGCAGTATCCACTAGGGCGTGTGGGATATCTGCCTGCTTTTGGCAGATACCTCATTACTGCCACCAGTAAATCAGGCTCTAAGATGCTGACTTTAACCCTGTTCCTTAGTTTGTGGATATTTTGTCCTCCCTCAGCATCAGGTTATACTTTCTTCCCCGCTGTAGGGGCTGGATCTGGGACATTGTTTCCTTTGTGCCGTCTTTGAAGCTGAGGGTCTGGGGGTGGTGCTACATTGTGATGAGGAGCAAGTGCACAGGCAACCTGTATATGTTGCACTGAATATAACATCCAGGTTTGCTTCACTGTCATTAACCTGCATATGATGCTGTAACTGGGACTTAGTGCAAGCAACTGCCCAGGCAGCTCTTTCAGCACAGACAAATCTGTTAGGACAACATTATCATATTGCAAGAATTATCTGGCTTTCTCGTTGGCAATATGGAAGACTTAAAAGGGGAGATTGCTGGCCTAAGTACACCCACTTCTAATAACCCCTAGTTGGTGATGAAAATATCCATGTGCCTCTCTGGTATTTAATAGTGTTTCTTGTAGAATGGCTAAGAAGGGCCTGTACATACAATAGGCTTCACTTCAGATGTTCGACCAGACTTTTCTCAGGTTTCTTAAGCTGCGTACTCCTTATACCAAACACAAATGTTCCCTTTTAATGACTGTCGCTTTCTCCATCAGTATGTCCTTGCACAATTATTTATTCCAGCACCGCAGCTATTACACAGTGGCTGTACAGGGTGATCCTTTACCAATATACATTTCTATTGTTAGCAGTTTTAGATTCAGTGTTAACCCCCTTCTCCAGAGTCATTACCAACAGCCCTTTGCCTGGTCAGTTACCTCTCCTCACATATTCAGCAATACCTTTACCTACCGTTTACTATTCTTTTGACAAACTATGAGATGTGTACCTGACCTTTCATCACTGAAGCATACCTCTTACAATGCGCTCACCCCCGATTGGTCCATACCTTTTAATATGGGTGTGGGACCGCTCAACCACCTTTGCTCTTCAAGTCAATCTCAATGGAAATGGACACAGTCGCAATAAGTACAGATGCTCTTAACGTTTCTTACTTTTACTATTCTGCTGCTACTGCAATGCCTTCCATCGACCCAGCAGAAAGCTGGTGCGGTGTCCATCTCCTTCTCCCTGTTCTAACCATAGCTTTAATAAGTCAAGTCACATTTGGTATAGGGTTACCTGTATGGTTTGTTCTTTCCCCTCCCTTTTCTTGGATCTCACAGAACATGCCACTTTGGATGCATCCAGTTCCAATTAGGCTAACAACAGCACCATGTCTCCTATTCCTTGCCACTTGGTGGGCCCGTGCAGAGCCAGCATAGCATGCCCCTTCATTTGTGGTGGCACATTCATACATTTTCGACCCAGCAAGCCTGCTGTCAGGGGTTCCATATTGGGGACCTGAAAATTCTGACTATACATGGTTGCCCTCGTTCCCAACTCTTTCAGCTGAACATTTGCTTCAGCTGTGGTGCTCTCTGATTGGTTGGATGGAGTACGGTTAGTGCATCTGAAGTCCATTGTAATAGGGACTGCTGATTTCACCCTATTGCCCCCATAGCCTTTGCCCCAACATAGCATGATTGGTAACTGACCCCATTGTCAATAATGAACTCTATGCCGTAGAAGTCTACAAGCTCACCAGCTCGGTTAAAAAACAATCCTTCCTTCAGGTCTTGTCTAAACCTATGCATAACGTCTAGTAACGCAGATTGGGTGTAGTCCTGCATCATCCACGAAATCTGTGGTGTGTTTCCTCCATTTTCCTTGCTTTAATTGTATACCAAGGTGCAAACTTCTGCTACTCCCTTTTTCTCACGTTCTTAATCGCCTACATCTCGGCTTCCTCATCCCAGACCCACTCCAGGTCACTGTCAGAGACCAGTTTGTCCGATGTACCAATATGGCATTCAGCGTTGAGTACTTCTGCCATCACCTGCCCAGCTGATGGCATTTTTGACTTGTGCTTACTCTTCTTTTTAGCCGCCCTTGCTGCCAGGACCTCGCATTTTGATTCCATCCATGGCTCTCTGCTGCTGCACTTTCTACCATCCCATTCATCGTGAGTGGCCGCCCTTGCACTGCAGCTAGCTCCTCACACAACTTTCTTATCTCACTATCGTTGGCCAAAAGATCGTCATGTGCCTTTTGGAGCTGCAAGAAAAAGCTACCTCGCTTCTCCCGCTGCGTTCTGCATTAAGGATCCGCCATAATCAAACGCATCCTATGATGTCATTCACCATTTTACTAACGTATGATGTAATATTGGCTGTAGTAAGTCAGAGGTAGCATAAATGTAACACATGGCATCTAAAACATCAAAAGCAAGATCTAAGCGGAAAGGAGGCGCTACACTCCTTTCATCTGTCAGTTACGTGTAGCCCCGGAAAAGGACCACACATGTAACAGTCTATGGGACAGCACTATTTCTTCAGAAGTCCGTCCTGAGATTCATTTACGTGTCCTGAAGTACCCTCTTATATGCTAAATATGAATTTCAGATTCCATAGAGAGGTCTGGTTTACTGCATTATCATATTATGTAACAGCTGTTTGTCTCAGGCTTCCTGAGTCCATGGATACATAATTTATTTGTCCTACTTTCCTACTCAAGTACTCAGTGTAGTCCAACGTACAACCATCTTCCAAGAAGCTTATGACCATAATATTTTGGAAACTCAGATGACTAAAATGCATTTATAATTGTACAAAGGTTATGCAGCCTCATGCAGTCTTGTGCCTGTGTTGGTCTCTTGCACACATATATACTCATTATAACTAACTTGACTGGTTACCTCTTTGAACTGCGCTGTCCCCTGCAAACGATTCCCTTCATGCTGCAATAATATTTTAATTCTGCTGCAGTTGGGAGTTGCTGCAATTTAAAGTAACCGAAAGATTGCAGTTTGGTTACTCTAGTTCCTCTGTCCTGTCTCTTGGAAATGTTTTTTGTACTTGTTCCAGGGTTTTGTCAAGTTCACTTATACATCACTAGCCCCCCACAAATGGGTGTATACATATGCATTTCTTATAGGCATGTAGGAACTCAAAATGTAATCTCAGACATTATGTAAGTTATTTGGTTGGTTGGGAGGTGAGCTGCACAATAATACATACTATTTTTCTTTTGATTGTGTGTATTCTTGCCTTAGAGGGATCTAGAAATAGTCTCACACACATTCTGTCATCTCTGCCTCGTTGCGTTAACATTTTTAATCAATTGCATTTTCCTTTTGTGAACAAGCTCTATGTTTAGAGTTTTCAGAACTCAGTTTTGTCCCAAAGTAAATGATTAACACCTACTGGAAGAAACATTGAGCTGGTGTTAACCAGATTGTTTTGTGCTTTGGCACTCGCATAATGAGAACAAAAAATTGGAACTTGGCACAGTGCAAGAAAACTGTGTATTTCTGCACTAAAAAACAGAATTGTGTGTCCTTTTGCCTACAGAAGAGATTATACAAGGCTGTGATACGATACCTTGCAACAGTGTATGTCTTTGAATATGCCAAGAAGTTAGTCTGGGGTTAATGAGGAACCCACTTCGGCCCTTATGCCCTAGACAAAGCAATGATGAAGGAGCTTCAACCACCTTAATTGAGTATTTGTGTAAAAGACTGGATGCAATGGTTTCATCTTCTTCTCTCGTCAAGGCTGCCAGAAGTAAGGGACAATTTAATTTGACTGTAAAAGAAACAAAGGGCACTTGGAGTGCCCACAGGAAGAATTTAAGTAGCCAACATCTATCTAGTAACTTGTTTTCACTTGTTAACTTTTGGAGTTCTTGAGCCTTCAGGAAAATCCAAGATAGATAATACTAGTGTTTCTTGGTACTCAAAGTACGGACTGGAGTAGATGAAATCTGGATCTAGCTGTAGCAGGATTCCTGCAGATGAAGGCAAAGGAATTCCCTTAAGAGAACCAGAGTCCTGAGGGCAGGGAAAACAGGAAACAAGGAGCAAAAGTAATCTTTAGGAAGGGAGGAATCTTGATGTATTTGGGAAAAGACTATTGCAGTACAGGCGTGGAAGCCATGGAGGAATGGAAAAACAATTTGTAAATTCCTGTAGAATAGAGAACTCTAAAAGAACCCATCTTGTACTGAGCCTGTGGATCAGAAGAAGTTTCAGAAATGATTGTTAGAGGGAAGATGGGAGGTAAGTGATATATTAAGGAGCGTAGAGCAGTGGCGGCTGGTGGATTTTGAAAGTGGTAGGGCAAAAAATGTTGTACCCTAATGTAATAAGCGAGCGAGCGAGACCTAACTGCAAAAGGAGGGTGCAGGGGGGTTCTTCCCCCACAAGAACATTTTGAAAAAAATGGATTCAAATGGTGGGTTTTACACCACACATTTACTGCGAATTGTTGAAAAAAGGGTGATCCAAATATAGCATTTTGAAGCTAAAGAAGATGGTAAACAGTGAAATGCTTTTTGAAGAGCACTGTTTTTAAGTGTCCTGATTTACATGCAAAAGCTTAGCTTTACAGCTTCTTAAGCTTCAGACTAGTTATAGTTTTCTGCGGGAAATTACGAGGTTGCAAGAAGAAATGTTTGGCAATTCTCAAATCTATTAAAAAAATCACTAGACACCATGTAGCGCAACAAGACAGAAAGAAATGCCAGAAATATGACAGTCAAAGTATTTTATTTAGCATAGTTATTGCTCAAAGCACCTCATAGCATTTCATTTATAAGTTAAAATTTTCTTTAATAATAAAAAAAAATGGTATAAAACAATTTACTAAAAATCAGTAAAATCAGTGAAAAATATTTGTTTAGCAGCATCCAACACTGTTCTTTATGACTATAATGTTGTTCTGTCCAAAGTTAGCAGCCGGGGCTCAGCATCTTGATTTTGTGGCATTCTCTTCTCTACTTGTCTCAGATATTTTACCAGGCAGCAGTTCAGCTGCGTGTCCTCTGGTGCAAAGCACGCCAGCACAGAGTGCTTCCGTGTGCGGATGCCTCTCTGGTTAAAATATGACTTTAAAGATTGTTTCGTTGCTGTGTTAGTTCTTTGCACGTACAGAGCAGGTGCGCCGCACAGGCGACAGATGGAATCTGATTGATTGTTTAGCCAGTATGGATAGTGCTTTAAGCATGGTAGCAAGCCAAATCGGTACTTTAGGAATTGTATTTGAATGGATTTGACAAACCCTAGGGCTAGATATTTTTGAGTAGCGTGAAAAGTATAGGAGCTCAGGATCATCCAGCCGTGAGATCTTCTGGATCGGGCTGCCTTGTCTTCGATCCAGGATTGACTCTTTACTGTTTTCGTTGTTATTTTTTTAAGAAGGCAGTGGCTTATAGGTGTTTCCCAAAACTCATTGAGACCCAGGGTGGTCAGGCTTGCTAATAGGTATTTTGTCGCTGGTGATGTTTTTTTCTGTTGTAGTTCTGACCACAAATACACAGTCACACTCTTTCTCCGGTAATGCACCTACCATCTGGAACTTACTCCCTAAAGACCTACGATGCAACCCCTCCTACCTCAGCTTCAAAAAGGGCCTCAAGCTGCATCTTCTCAACAGATTCTGGGGGCCTTAATCCTGTTCACCCAACATAGATTATTATCGAATCCCTGACTATGAGGTTCCCTCGACTGATTGCCTGTCCCACTCAACACCCCTTCTCATTCACACATATTCGACTACCTCCCCCATCTATTTTCTCTTGTAGTTACCCGTTACCCCTTCATTCTATCACCTTTCCCATCATCCTCCTCAGCTCCACCCCCACCTTCGCACCTTCCACCCCCTCACCTCTAACCATCCTTTACTGGTTTTATTATTCAATTCTTGTTTTTGCCCAATGGTATTCTTTATTTACGACCACATGTAATATCTGCAACGTTTAAAATGTTATAACTGTCTAGTATTTTTATCTCTTTATACAAATGTTATTTTGTAACTTTTTTTCACCCAGTCCTTGTAAAGCGCTCTGATACCCTCGGGTCTAGCCAACGCTATATAAAACCTTTTAAATAAATAAATAAATACCAATTTAGGGTTCCTGGTTTTGATTTTCTTACTTCGTCCCAAAAGATGACTGTTGCACCTTGTATTGCAAGGGTCTGTTTTTGAACACCAAACTCGAGCCTAATCGGTTCTGGAGAGACTCTTGTTGGTAAACCAAAGATTATTCCATGCACTTTTGCAACCACACCATCCAAGATCTTGGAGCCCCTTCCCCTCTTCACCTCGCTCCCGTAGATTATTGTAGGCAGGAGTTTTGCACGTATTACTTCAACCAATGGGGCCGCTCAGTTTAGAGGTAAGGCATCTCAGCGAAATTGCTAGGGCTGTTCCCTTCTTTTTGATTGAATCCCTTTGGGCAGCAAAATGCCCGCCTTTATCGATGATCACCCCCAGATATTTATACTCTTTTTCTGAGTCTATGCGGGTCTTGCCCCAAAACCAGACAGGTGTGTTCTTAGAATTTTTTGGGATTGTCATAGTTTTGGTTTTCTCCAAGTTAATGCTCAGATTATTCGCCTCAGAGTAATGAAATGTAGTGTTAAGAAGATTCTATAGACCCACCTTCGTTTGGCTGATCAGAACTAAGTCATCAGCATAAAGTAGACATGGTAAAACTAGATTCTCGACTTTTGGAGAGTGCGAATTGCTTGCGTTTAGTAGCGGGATAAGGTGTGCAAGAAATAGGTTAAATAGGGTCGGGACCACCACGCAGCCTTGCTTAAGAACTTTTGTTGTTGGTATCTTTCTTGATAAAGCTGATCCGTCCCCCAACTTTACTTGGATCCATATCCCAGTATGCAGATTGATTAGCAGATTTAGTAGAGCCTGTGGTATGCCCCAGCCGGCCAATTTCGACCAAAGTCTGTTGCGGTTTACGTGGTCAAAAGCGGCCCGGTAATCAATAAAGCAAAAGTATAGTGGCATTTTTGTAATTTCTGCCTTATCTATTAACACAGCCAAGGTGTTTATGTTTGTTACCATTCCAACAGATTTGGAGAAGCCCGTTTGGGTTAAGGGTATAATCGAGTTGTCTTCTGCCCAAGTTTGCAATTCATCCAGCAGAGTACCTACAAAGAACTTTGCCTCATTATCCAAAAGGGCAACTAAACGATAGTTCCTGGGCAGAGTCTTATCACCCGACTTAAAAATTGGTAAAATTATCGAAGCCCGCCAGGACAAGGGAAGTAGGCCTGTCTGCCTTACTTCCGAGAACAGTGGACTAAGTGCTTTTGCCCAATAATCTGCATCTTGTTCCTAAAGCACAGGTGGTATTCCATTTGGGCCCGGCGCCCCTTCTTGTCTTTCCGTCTTAATATAGCTTTTAATTGTTTTTAGGTGATGATTTGAGGTTATGAATTCCAGCAGTTCTCCTTGATTCCTTTCTTGTACTAATAATTTATCCTAGTTGGGTTGATGCTTCATAGTAGTAGACCACTGTATTGTCTCTGAACTGGTCCCATTATGTGATAAGATATTTTCTTGGTGAAAGTGATTTCCAAGGTAGGTAGACCAATCCTCCTCAGATATGTTTGAAGACAGACCCTCGTGTGTTGGATGGGTAAATCTTTTTATTGTCTGACAGAACCTTGGAATCTTCATGCAGTTTTGCCCTTAGAGAATCCTCATTATCTCTCCTGGCCTCCCAAATTGCTTGCTTTAGCTATTTTTTCAAAGCAAAAACCAAAGGAAATGATGGACGGAGTGTTGAACATTGCAAGCACTCACCCCCAGTCAACTGATCTGGGTTTAATCCATCACCGTTCTTTAGCCCACTCTGCCACCCCAGTGCAGACATGGCCATATGCAAATCAGTCTGACCCTGTGCCTCATGGGAACAGTCGAGCCCGAACTGCCAAGCCATGTCTTCCCTGGACCGGAAACAAGCTTCCTAGGACCGGTTTCTGGCATTTCAGCCATCTTCAGCCAGGCTTGCTTGAATCCAGTGGCAAAGTGAGCAAGGGACTCACGTCTGAGCATACCCTGCCAACTTATCGCGAACAAAGCAAAAACCAAAGGAAATGATGGACGGAGTGTTAAACATTGCAAGCACCCACCCCCAGTCAACTGATCTGGGTTTAATCCATCACCGTTCTTTAGCCCACTCTGCCACCCCAGTTCAGACATGGCCATATGCAAATCAGCTATTTTTTCTGCTGTTGTAATACTGCTAGTTTTAAGGTGTTAGTTGGAGATCGCCGTACCTGCCATAACGTATAATTAATAGTATTTTTTATTGATCTTATCTTACTCCTTTCGATCCTGGTAAAGTTGGAATTGCCGCTGCAGCTTTGCTGTTTCCTTGATTTAATCGGGACGGCAAATGATTTTGCCAAGGCATTCGTATAGTTTGTCCATTTCTCCGTCTCATTGCCACCTTTACGAGATTCAAATAAAAGTGTTGCTGCCTGCTGAAAGTTCTCTTGCGTCACTTGCACAAATTTTATTTTCCTATAATTGTGGTGGTCATACCTGGCTGGCCCTTCCATCTCATGAGTTTTGGCATATTTGTGCGAAGTGTGAGCCCCTGAGGCCGGTGATCACTGTCGGCTTTGTCATCCATACTGAATGAGAAGATTTCATTAAAAAGGGTTTGAGACAAAAACGTATAGTCCAGCGGTGAGTTTTTGGTTAGTGAGTGATGAGTGAATGCCGGGGGAGTGTCGCCTGTGCTTCTGCCATTCACAGCTCTGAGGTTTAAATGTTCAAATTCCTCTATTAGGTGCTGGACGGTTTTTGTGGGTAATTCTGATGAATTGTTGCACTGTGGTGGAATGTTCCATATCTGGTTCTGTATAGTTACTTCCTCCGCTAGTGATGAGCCAAGTAGATGTAAATTAAAATCCCCTGTTAGTATTGTATCTTGTGTATTGATCTCACTCATACAGAGATCTACAAAATTAGCCAATTGTTTTGTATCCTTAATTTTCCTGTTGGGGTGGATATAAGTGTTTATTATTGCGATATCCTTGTACCCGTTCCCTGATGGCCCAACTGAGGTGTAAATTTTTGGATTCCAATGTTATCAAACCAACTGTGTGAGCTGAGGTTGTACATGTTTTATCCACTTAAATTGCCAGGCCTCCCTGCAGATGTCCATATCTTGCCTTTTTAAGTGCTGGTGAAAAAAAGCGTAAATATCCTTGCAAGTGTGGCGGGTCAGTCAACCATGTCTCCTGTAAGGCAATGATGTGAATTGACCCTTGATAGTTTATGAAGACCCTATCTGCCAACTTACTGTTTAGCCAGTTGATGTTCCATGAGCATATTTGTAATAAATTGATTTCACCTCCTGGTCGATTGTGCCTGCTATTCGGTCAATTGTTTCTTGTTTGGTTAGAAATTGTCCTTATCGGCCATCTCGGACCCTCATGACAAATTCCTTGTTGTAGAAGATCTGGACGATATATCCGTATCTCCTGTGGATGCCTCCTGGCGGCCGGTGAACACCCTCTTGCCCATCTCAGTACGGACGTTCGGATGTTGGTCCGTTCAATCGACCTTCTGTCTGCCTGCTGCTGGGCAAGCGGCTCGGGGTAGCCTGGGGTATTAATAGTTTTAATCTTTATGCCCCAGTTTTCGAACGTCGAACTTTCCAATAACAATTTTTTGGGCAGTGCTTGCCAGTGTCCAGGTGGTCCGTGTGACCTCACCTCCCTTGGGGTCACCATGATTGACAAACTCCACTGAGTCCAGATCTGTAGAAGTTACCTCTGATGACGAAGGTATATGTGACAGTAAACGCACTATGTTCCCTCGGTTTAATATGTCGTATGCCCCTCTTGATCTATATGCTGGTATAAACTCCAGTGTTTTCCCGTTCTTATTAGGGGCATTCACGCAATTATCCAGTTGTTGCCAATTGGTGGACTCGCAGTTATTGGTTCCTGATTGGATTAGAGTTGTTACTCCTTCTGCCTTGCTCCCATCGCTAAGAATTATGTTTGCTGCTCGCCCAGTGTAGGGCAATCTAGCGCCAGGCGGGTTGTCCGTGTCCTCTGAGGAGGCTGCCTTGATTCTTATATTGCCGTGTTGTGGGTCTGTACAGTTTGCTGGAAGCTGGTCTCCCCCAAATTTGGAAACTGTAATGATCGGATAATTGTGGCCCCTTACTGGTTGATGATCTAGCTGAAAATACGGAAGACGATCTTGTGGTGTTTGTCGACTTCGGTGGTGAATCCTACTGATGTTGGATTGGGTTAGTGCCAATGTGTGAAGGTTACTTCCGGTTTCGAGCTGCATTGCTGTGTTTGATGTACACCTTCCTCCCTGTGTGATTTGTTGGACATGGAGGAGCAGGTTCCTTCTGCTTCATCCAACAGTGTCTGCATTGGTGGGCCTATGGTGGTGAGTCGTTGGTTGGAGTCAGAGGCCAGCCCTTCTTCAGCATGCGGTACCATTGTATGCGGTGTGCCCCTTTCCTCTGGAGATTGTTGATTTGGAAGATCAGGTGTTTCGGGCAATGTCAATCCAAAGAAGCGAGCAAAATCCTCCTTTTAGAGATGATTTTTTTGATTTCGACCCTTTCATCTTTGAGCTCGCCTTTGTTTGGTGTTTGATGTTGCTCCTGGGACATACGACTCTTCCATTTACTTCCGGGCGGGTTCAGATACTAGTGCCTGAGGCTTGTTACATCCGTTATTTTTTACGTTGCATGTTTTTGGTGGATTTAGAGTAGAAGGCTTGAGAGTTAAGTTTCCTGCATCTAATGTGCTTGTTCCAGTTTGATCCTCAGTAGAGAAAGTACCCTTTAGCTTAAGGTCACTAGAATTCCGTGATGAATCTTTAATTTGTGCACATAAGTTGCTCAGTATTGAGGGGAGAGAGGCCAATTTGTCGACTATCGGGCCACACCCGCAGTTTCACTCCCTGACTTGAAGTTTTCCATGCGAGCTCTGAAAAACGTGTTTAAAGCTCCGAATTTCTCGTCAATGGCCACCACAAACACTGTCAATCTGTTTAATAGAGTCAGCTGTGTGTCCATTTTATCTGATTGGTACTGGAGGGCTTCAACCAGAAGTTGCACTGTTTTAAGTAGGCTCGCCCAGGCATTTTCCGAGTTCAATTTTTGCTGATGTCTAGTTGAGTTTTCTAAATCAGACCTCGGTGACAGGGCTTCCCTTTCATGGTTCCATTTCAGCTCTTTGTTCTGCGGTGTGGAGGGATTTTGAGAGTCCGACACGTGCCACACAGGTGTTTGCTGGGTGGGATTTATCCATAGTTCTTCACAATCCCTTGAGTCAATGTTGGAAAACTCCTCTAATATTCCAGACTCTTGTCCTAATTCTGTTCCCGTTTTGGGAGATGTTGTAGACGGTAGCAGATGGGGGTCTTGCCGAGGGGTCATTTTGGTCTTGGCTTCATTGATGACGATAGGTGATGTGCCTAGCTCGCAAATAGACAGATCCTTGTCTGTGGTGCAATTGTTCTTTATTTTCCTTTTATGGCCTCCCTTGTCCTGCTGTCCTTTGTGATCTCTTCCAGCTCGTCCAAGATACTTTGACAGCTTTGTTGTTGTATCTCGGTCGCTAAGTGTTTTTGTTTGTGCTTTTGTCAGTTCCACTTCAACAGGGCCCTGGGGACCTTGCATTGAGTTAGCACCGCCTTCCGGATCTGATGTTGAGACAAATGTATTACGTTTTGAGTGAGGAAGAGATAATAAGTCATTCAACCCCAGGTAGCTTTTTGTGCCAGGTTTTGCACGTTGGTCAGTTGTCTGAGTCCTCCTGTTCCCATTATCCAACGGTTTAAGAGGTGAGAGCGGGGTACTAAGGCTTTGTGCTGCAATTGAACTTGACAAAAGAGCGTCCCTCGGGTTTTTAGGAGCTGAAATTTTTTATTCATTTTGGGCTGTGTCAGTTTGTAACGGCTCTGCGTTGGTTCTGCCTCCTACTTGTTATCCCTTAAGTCAGGGCTAATGTCAGGAGAAATGTTGCTAGCTATAGCTTTTGGTTGGGTCTCAGCCATGCAGCCCTTCGGTGACAGGGACCCTCTTTTGCTTCTGCTCGGTTTTGTTTTGGGTGGACACCCTCTAATCCTGCCAGATCACATTTCTTTTTTATTTTTTATTAGCTGGTGATCCTTTTGGCCCTCTGCAGTCCCCACAGCTCCCTCTACTCTGTGGTGCACTCCAAGTCGGATTCTAGCTCAGATTCCAGTCGGCAATTTTGTCACAGGCTCCAAGGGAAAAGGTTAACTTGCTGATGAAGTGGCTGGTGACAAGACTGCTGCCACTATCGCTAATTGGATCAATGGGAGCAATGGTCAAAGCTACCCCCTGTCAAAGCTGCCCCGTCTCTCCCCACACTGCAGGGAGTCAGAGGGCACTCGCTTGCCTGGAGCTGGTCTGGAGTCCATGGTAGCCGATAGTAGCCGGTAGCCGATAGTAACCAGATCGTTTAGTCCGGTGTAGGTGTTGTAAAGTGAGGCAATGAGGCAATAAGGCAAATGAGCGGGCAGGGCAGGGTGGTGGCTGCGGGGGTGGGGTGGAGGTGGGAGTGAGATAGAAACACCCGCCCACTCACTCACCACACTCACCACACCAACCACAACCCTAATCACACCGCACAGCAAGCCGTGCTCACCTCACTCTACTCCACCAACCAGCCGAGCCCGCCATATCCTGTGGTCAGCCTCTTATCCGGGTCTTCTAACTCCTGACTCCTCTTCTGGCAGGTAACGCCCAAGCCATCTCCAACACCAAACGGAAAAACGGCAAGCGGTAACCGAGCAATCCAGTCCCGCCTGCTCCTCCAAAGCCTCCGCCGGTGATGCTGTTTGTTTGATGTCTGGGCTGCGTTGCGGGCTGCGGGCATGCAGGGGTAGGAGGGGCCCGAGAAGGTTAGCGTCTCGGGACACTCATCATCATCACAATCCTTTATTCGATATTTAAAAAATATCATAAAAGTACAATAAACAGTTAAAAAACATCATCTCAATACATTTCATTTTACATTGACCTTAGGGAGACCATTTAACATCAAAGCATTCAAAGTAACCCTCTAGGGTGTCTCAATCTTATTGCAACTCTGATAAAATTCATAATACAAGCCAGTGTCAGTGGATTCTCGGCCCTTTGTAAATATAAAAGAGCAACTTTGGCATGTCTAAACTTCATTTGTTTTAAAAACCTTACTAAAAAGCGGCGTCTGGGTACTGAATAAAAAGGGCAAAATAATACAAAATGAAGGGTATCCTGCGGAGACCTATTGTCGCAGCCGCGGGTACCCTTCTGCTCAACCGTGACAGTAAAACCAGGCGGATCAGCCAAAAGATGATGTAAAAGGTTGAGCCTAAAACGAGTGATTAAAAATCTGTCTTGTGCATTATATAATAAGGCAAGATATGGTTCCATGCCTTCTACTGACCTTACTATGCTATAGATACGGACTGTGGGCTTGCTTTCTTCTGAGGCTGCTCTGCGTGTAATCTCTTTTGCCAGGAAGATTCTTTTAATTCTGGTTTTATCCTCGGGGGTAATTGTTGTAGGTTCAGTAAAGAGATTCTTACAATCTAGCCTCGTCAGGGCACTCTTTACATAACTCAACCATGGAATACACATCCCCTTGTCTCTACCCATACAATCTCTAATTATTTGCCTACTCAGACCAGCCTCACTATTAGTCCAAATTCTTAACCAGGCCATAAGCGGTCTAACTTTAATCAGGTCCTCCATATATACCCTTCCCAGTTCAGCATGTGTGATATAAGCTGACTTGCTTTGTGGGATTTGTAAGACCTTCCTCAAAAATGTGTTTTCCTCAATTTGAATTTGTAGGGTATTTACAAAACCCCAAACTTCGGCCCCATACGTTACTTTAGGACAACAAATTGAACCATAAAGGTGCATGACCTGTTCGGGCGACCACCTACCCATCCTACGTCCATAATTCATTATGGCCCCTGTTGATGCCACTACTTTTGCACTTCGCCCTTCCGTTAAAATGTTTTAATTTAAAAGCCCATCGAATAAGACACCCAGATAGGAAAAGGTTTTAACCTGTTCCATTATGTGTGTGCCTATTTTATAACAAAACATTTTGCATGGTTTAGAACCTGCCAACAATACATATGACTTGGATAAGTTAGCCGATAGATCTAAACTGGCCATAAAACTGACAAACCCATCCAGCAAAGTCTGGAGGCCTTTAGGTGTTCGAGCTAAGAGTACCGCATCATCGGCATATAGCAACACCGGTACCGATCGTGAACCTACTCTAGGGGTATCTACATTTAATTTACATAGTGCCTGTTCTAACCCATTTATGTATAGTGAGAACAGGAACGGGGCCAGGATACATCCCTGGCACACCCCGCTGGTGCAGGGGAAGGGAACTGTGGTATCACCCTCCAAATTGTAACGCACTTCAGCAGAGGTGTTCCAGTGGAGTGCTCTCAAGATAACTACTATGCCCTCTTCTACCCCTAGTTTGATCATCAAGTTCCAGAGCTTTTCTCTGTTGACATGGTCAAAAGCCGATGAGAGGTCCATAAACCCCATAAATACCGACTGATTACTTGCAACAGTGTATTTAGTTGTTAATAAATAAAGGTTCAGACACTGGTCTGTAGTTGACCTTCCTGTTCTGAATCCGTATTGCAAGTCTGTTATTATATGGTGTTCATCAGCCCAGTCTAAAAGGCGGTTTAGGACAACTCTCCCCAAAACTTTTGCCGTTACATCAATTAGAGAAATCGGTCGGTAACACCGAGGGTCATCCTTTTTTCCCTTTTTAAAGATTGGAACTATTGTGGCTGCAGACCAGGATCTTGGCATACCTGTGGTGACTGCCGTGTTTATTACTCTTGTGAGGATGGGTGCCCAAAGATCAACATTACTTAGGTAGAGATCCGGAGGGATACCGTCCGGGCCTGGGGCTTTGTTCTGCGTCAGCCCCTTTATCCCCACTACCAGTTCATCCACCGTAAATTCAACATTTGTCGTCCATGGGCAGATTGGCCCCTCCCCCCTCGGTTGCTCGTTTGCATGGTTATACAGTACTTTGAAATGATCAAACCATTGCTCCGGAACAATGGTTGTACCAATTTCCGGTGCAACCGTATCCTGGAAGCAAGGGTTATTTATTATTTTCCAGAATGCCCTAGGATCTCTTCTGTCTGCAGCCTCCCGTAGGTTTTCCCATGTCTGTGATTGAAGAGCCAGTTTCCTTAATTTGATTGCTTTTTTGTATGCTGACCTACAATGTGCAATGCGCACCTTGTCTCTAGGGACTTTTTTTAAGCTTTCTTTCAGTTCATTGTGAGCCCTAGAGCAATCTCTATTGAACCATCTAGGAGAGCGTTTCACTAACCCTTTCGCGGGGGATTTTAGTAGGCCATCTATGAGGTGTGCCATCGCCTCAAAGGCTTTAACCACCATAGGTCCTTCCAATGAGGGATCTAAACACACCCTAATCATTTCTTTACCGTCCTCCATTAAGAATCTGTAGAAGGCGTCCCCATCCACCCTGGCCCATCTAAGCCTTCTCCCTTGATCAGTTGCCCTCAGTGTACTGTTTGCCTTAGCACTTTTCTTATTGTTACAGGGGGCCCAGTTCTTAATCCTCAAAACTACGGGATTGTGGTCACTGAATATGCTCCATTCAATACCAGCCTTATTTATCCAATCCCAAAAAGGGATAGAAACTGCTATATAATCTATAATGGAGCAATACCCTCTTCCCTTAAATGTTGGGGTAATTTCATGACCATCTTTAGGCCCCATCAGATCTAATGTGTGCCTAAGTGCTTGATTGTTCAAAACCCTCTCTAGCTCCGACCCATCAGGGGTATGTTCGAAGTGTGGGCCTTTTTCCACTGTGCAACCGGTCCAGGCGCCCTCCGTCCATCTTAGATTGGAACACAGATGACAATTTAGGTCACCCACTAGGATCACATATGGGGCCACTACTGTCTTCATCTGCGCTAGCTCTTCGGTCAATAAATTATCTAAATCTTGTATTATTGAGCTCTTCCCAGTCCCTGCAAAGGCATTGTATACATTAATCAAAACAATGTTCATCTTCCTCACTTCAAACCCAATGGCTTGCATATTAGCTGAGTTCCACTTCAGGTCAGTCCACACTCCTTCTAACTGTAAGTCCACGTATGTAATTAGCCCTCCCATTGGTCTTCCCGGAGCCATTTTCCGTGCGGGCACAAAAAAACACTTATACCCATCAAGATGAAAGGGATTATGGTCCACCACCCAGGTTTCCTGTAAACAAATTACACGGAATCTGCTAACATACTGTCTCCACTCCTGGTTATGGAATTTGGAAGCTAACCCCGCAATATTCCATGAAACCATTTCAATCCCCTCTTGCCATTCCAATCCTAGTGAGCCTATATGGGTATTGGGAGAGGGAGCCTTTACTTCAATGGTGGCTTTCTTTAATACACACTCAATTTGGGCAACTTGTGCGTATTGTAATTGAGAGGACACCTGTGCTTCCAACTCGGTAACCTTTTCCTCCTGCAAGCCTACTTGGCTCCCCACCAAGTTATCCAATATGCGTTTAGTTACAATGATATTGTCCAGGAACCTCTCCCCACCCAAGTGACTAGAACCTGGTTTACTCCGTTTAGAGTGGTCTTGATCTTTGACTATATGGGGGGATTGATCGAAAGTCAGCTCCTGGGCGGTTTGCTCAGCTTGACCTTCCACCCCTTGCAGTCAATCCCACTCCTCCATAAACATGAGGGGATCAAACCTATTTGACAGGGCTAGTCCACCATGATTCCTGGATGGAGCATATGACTTTATGCCATACACATCCTTGCTGTTCTGATAACCCTCCTCTCTGCCTTGGATTGCCCAATTCCTAAACGGGGGACTTGATTCATTGGCATAAAAAAACCATAGGGGTGCGGAACTAATACTACTACCAGCGACTACCGAGCCCCAGCTAAATATGTAGTCTACTGTTCTGCGGTTCCGAAAATTTATCACCACACAATCACCCGCTTTGTTTTTTGCCTTGTTCCCAATCCACCTAGCCCTTCTTACGTGCAAAATTTCCCCCTGTTCATCCCTTGGCAAGGGCCTATTTTTATTCAGCCAATGCGTGACTTTATTTTTAAGCTCGTCATGCAGCTCTATTTGGCCGAGTTTTAGTGAGAATGATGACATAGGGGGCCGCTTCTGGGGGTAAATTTAAGCATAACCCCTTATTACCTAATTTGGTATAGGGTGCCTCTCTGATGTTAGCAGATGTTGTGTTCTGAAGGGAGTCTTTATTTGTTCCGCCAGTGGGTGTGGGATTGGGAATAGGCAATGATGGTGGTCCTATATTACCACTAGAGGGCCCTTGATCTAGTAAAGTGGAGGGCGAGTTCTTTTTTAATAACTCAGCTTCACTAGGTTTGTCCCTTTGTGCAGATGATAACTTTGTGCTCACTATGTTGCTGACTGGAATACTGGGCAGTGAAGTTAAGAGCGTATTACTCCCCCCCCCCAATACCCCTTCCTTTAGTTTTACTAGCGACACAACTTTATCCAGCCTACTCAGGATTTGTTTTGTATGGGCATCAATCAATTGCTCAAAATGTAGCTTCAGGTCGCTAATAATGTTTGACACCCAACCCGGGGGAACCTGTATGTCCATTGCTTGGTCCCTTATTTCTTCAGCCACTATAGATTCTATATTATTAGTGGCCAGGCAACCTCTGCCCTTTTTTTTGCCTAGGTCTCCTTTTGCTATTCACCTCCATTTTAGCAGCTTGTGTGTTAGCCCCTTTACCCCTTACATTTAGACCCCTATCCGGAGTTGTCTGTACAGGGGAACTAACAATCACTGGGGATTCCAAGACCGAGTCCTGAATTGTCAATGGTAGAATAGGAGGAGGCGAAATCAATTGACTCAATTGGGGTGTTAGTGAGAGCCGCCTCTCCGTGCGTGCGATTTCGCAGGTGACTTCACCAATGGCTTTGAGCAACATTCTGTCAATAGCCGTCTGCTGCGCTGGTACATGTGGGGGGGGGGTCTTTAATGATTTGCTCCCTTGTCTGGGGTTTAATTGGTCCTTAGTGTTCACTTTTGCCGATCGTGTTTGGATTTTAGCAGACATATCGGTGTTGCTGTATTGCCGATATCTATGTGGGTCCTTACAATAGGCTGTCCGTATCCTAATAGTCCCAGATCAGCACTTACATGGCGTCCACCCTCATAAATGATAAACTTGAAACAGTACCTTTGTGAACCTTCAGCGGCCTCCTGTAGATGTTAGGGCGGCGGCCCTGCCCAGCCTCTTACGCCCACAAACGGCCCGCCCTTTGCCCGGGCTTAGCCCGGCGCACGCCCGCGCGCGGTCCCGCGATGCGGGGCTCTCCTTCTCTTTAAGCGCCTCCTGGCGCGAAACCAGTGTGAAGCGGCTTCCGGCCGCCGAGACTCACGGGACTTGTAGTCCCCTCCGAGCAGCGTCCGCGTTGCTGGTCGAGACTGCGTCTGAAACTGCGGCTGCGGCGGGAAACAAGCTGCGGTGCCAGTGGTTCGAAGGGGGTGGTAGAATGCAGTTACTGTAGCCGCCAAGGTATGCCAGGTACTCGCCCGCTCAGCCGGGGCTCTCCTTCCCTTTAAGCGCCTCCTGGCGCGAAACCAGTGTGAAGCGGCTTCCGGCCGCCGAGACTCACGGGACTTGTAGTCCCCTCCGAGCAGCGTCCGCGTTGCTGGTCGAGACTGCGGCTGAAACTGCGGCTGCGGCCGGAAACATGCTGCGGTGCCAGTGGTTCGAAGGGGGTGGTAGAATGCAGTTACTGTAGCCCCCAAAATATGCCAGGTACTCGCTCCTTGCAGTCCTTTACAGTTCCGGTGGCTCTGCGGTACTGTGGCTTTGCGGCTCACCGACAAATCGACGGTGTCACACCTGCCGCTCGCCACTCCCCATTCACTGCTTCCTGCTGAGCTCTCTGCGGCACTCTGCTGGCCACCAATTCCTGAAGGCCGTTTTCCTTTCTATCCCAGGATTCAGTAATACCTTGTTGTGGGTTGTAGGTTGTTGTAGGTTTGTGGTTTTGCAGGTGGGGGCAGAGCTGCACAATCCGCAGATCCGCCGCAGCAGTCCAAGCCCTGCAACAGCCGCCGCACCCGCAGAACTGCAGCACCGCGGCACCGGCAACAGCCGCCGCACTCAAAGCTGCGGGAGTCGCAGAAGTCCAGAAACGCCGCGGAGCGGGAGCGGGAACCGGCCGTGTAACAGCAACATAGCAGACCAAAGCCATTCGCGCCTGTCGTCGGTTCCTCCGCTACTCGGCTTCTCCGCTCAACGTGGAAACCGGAACCGGAATACACCAATATGACCTTCCAACCAACAGACAGATGAATCAAGACCGAACATAGCACCCAGCAAAGCATATGAACACATCTCAGCTCAATACAAAATCACAACTCAAGGCACACCACTGCATCACATCATAGCTCACTGCAACCTATCACAACATCAGAGCTCAAGGCAACTTGTGACATCATAAGACACATCACGCCACCACAGAGCAGCTCGCCTCAGTAATAGGCTATTTCTGCATTACATTTACACCAGTGAAAAATGACACATTGCAGCAACTGGTCAGTGCAAGTTATGGATCATGACTGGCGCAAAATAGCCCATCACTAATGCAAAATTACAAAGCACCTGTGCAAAAACTATCTAGCTCTCGTGCAATTACATGATTTGAATGCGCAACTAGAGAAAGAGAACGTTTCAGTGAAATAAACAGCCAGGCAGGCCCTGAACTGTCCTTAACAATGTCTACCTGTTAAGCGTCTCTGCACCCAGTTGCTTCGCTAACCTCGCTTCGGCTGTGGCCTACATAGAGAAAATGTAGAGTGCGCAAGACTGCTTTGGTCGGCCACAGGGCCGACCAAACAGTCAGGGCACTCAGAGTGGTGCAAGCCACTCCTCCCCGACCCGCCCACCCCCCCCCAACCAGGCATACCCGCCCGCCAGCCCACAACCAGGCCTATGCATACCCCTGCCTTCTGCTTTCTCGCAGCACGAGAAGCAGAAAATAAAATGGTATTTTAAATACCATTTTTTTATCTGCTACTCGCACTGCGAGAAAGCAGTGGGGCGGCGCTCCGACGCCCTAATGGAACGGCCGTCACTGGCATAGAGACAGATTTAGAAGTGAGGCGAGACCTTGTCAGTCTCCCACTCCCACCAGAGTGTTCCTGAAGAGAGCACAACACATGGAAGGGTCTGAGTTAGTTAAGACCGAGCTCGCACTGTGGCACCCTGCTCAAGGGAGCCATGCCGGAAGAAAGGCCAACACCCATCTCCTACATGAAAAAGCAGACTTATAAAACTGCACTATCTGTGAGCCGGTGGAATGTCTGTGGACTGCCGAAAGGTTAGCAACATAACAGTGCGGGAATAACCGCTTAATTCTAGACTATCCCATGAAGTACATTTTTGTGAAGAACCAAAGAGACTGTATAAGTGGATCATCTTTTCAGAATGTCCAGTCACCCTACCATGAGGTGCCTGCCTTGCTTATGTCCTGTTTTTGAACATGGTAGGCCGCACTGGGGTAATTTCTAAACAAGTGTCAGCTGTTGACACACACACATTTGATTGTGGTGAATTATCCAGGAAGCATGGCAGAAGGAAGAGGAAATCAGGCAGGCAGATCTGAGGTATTTAAACATCAACCTGATGACATGAAATGGACTATTCTTGAGCAACCCTTCATCCCTCCGCATATTACAGATGTGTCATCATTTCTGTTTAAATGCGAACAGCGGTGGGTTTTTAGAATTCACAGCGATACGAGGGGTTTGAATGAAACCATCCCTTGGACCTCACTCCGCTGAAGTAGTCTTTCACTAGTGCTCAGGTGGGATGTCATTAATAGTACTATTCATTTCCTCACAGACAGGTAGTGACATCACTCATCGCTGAATACTATGTTCCTCCTCTTGGTACTTTGTCCTACTCGTTATGCCCTAGCAGTCGAGGTCTTTTTGTCCCTGTTTGTATATACTGCTTGCATACACTCATGCTACAATTGCACACCTATGGTCTCAAGTGCTCTTATTGACTCCTTTGGTGTGGCTACCATCAACTGATATGTTCTGTTTCTTTGGATGTCATGTTTCAGATATCTTTAGACATTCCTTCCTTTGTTTCGAAGTTACGGAATGCGCAGTGGTTTTTCCGCGCTTGTTTGCACATTGTGTTCGTCCGCGCTTGTTATTTAAAGCGTTGAATTGTTTTGGACATTCTCAATTCTTTGTTTAGAACATTGCGCGTTTAGTTGCCCATTTGTTTGTGATTTCAGCAGATGATGTGGTATTACGGGACTCGACACCACATAAACACGTCTTGACTACATCTCCCAAGAGGCTTGCTTGATGTGCAGAGTCTCGCGAGCCATACACCTGAGACTGGCGGTTTTGGTCCCGCCCTCCCAGGTCACTTCCGGGGTATTATCGGCTTCATCTAGCGGTGTTGTATGCGGCTTCAGTACCGCCAGGGACAACCAGGAAGACCACCTGGGGTAGCGACGGAAAGGTAGGCTTTATTTAACTTAGCCTTTCAGCATATACCTCGAGGCTTAGCGAGTCATGATATCTCCTTTGGCTGCACAGTGCGTCTTTCCCGAGAGTTCAGGACGTACCTTTGTTTTAGTGAGAGCGTTGCTCACTGTTACTTTGTTTGTAGGGCATCCTCTGTTTGATTAATCTCCATTAGAGCTGGTCACCAAATGTTTTCGTGATCTTGCTAAAATATGAACGCACGCTTAGTTGAAATTCTCTCCGTGTGAGTGATTGGCATGTCACATCACTCTGACAGTGGTTCTACATCTATTCTAGAAGGGACAGAATCGTTCTTCCAATAACAACTTTTAGCGTGAGTTGGTTGAGCTTGCACAGCTCCCAGTTTCCGCTGGACTCTTGATCTCTAAACGTAGGGCCTTAATGCCCGCCCTCGTGTGATTCGGTTCCTTACTCATTGGCTGTAGTCACATTTTTGACGCACCAGTGTGTTTGAAGCACACTAGCTAGCACTATACATATACCTTGTATAAGTGGATCATCTTTTCAGAATGTCCAGTCACCCTACCATGAGGTGCCTGCCTTGCTTATGTCCTGTTTTTGAACATGGTAGGCCGCACTGAAGTAATTTCTAAACAAGTGTCAGTTGTTGACACACACACATTTGATTTTGGTGAATTATCCAGGAAGCATGGCAGAAGGAAGAGGGAATCAGGCAGGCAGATCTGAGGTATTTATACTGTCTGAAAGGGATGTGGAGGAAACTCAAGGAGTGAACACCACATTTATTTAACAGATAATAGACCATTCAGAAACAAATCAACAGTTTCTCAATAGTGCGTCCTTGCTGACTTGCACTTTTTCTTCTCCAACTTAAATTAGCGGTGGCCAATAAAAGGATTCAGAATGCCCAACAGTGATTGAACAATTGCAAATGCAACAATTAGACCACACCACATCAGATTTATTTTATCATCACAAGATAGATGAAGCCCTGAGGTGTGCAGTTAGTAGTTCCCACACTCGACTTGCAATGTGTAGATTGTCAAATACCAGCAGTCACTAAAAACCTGAAGCAGGCAACAGTCAGCAACCTGCTGGGTTTGCATGCTTTCAGGATGATCCCACATTGTATCTTAAGAGCCCTTGCAACCTAGCAGGTACTCACTGAATGACTATTGGGGAACACAAACTCACTTTTTCTTTCTCGCCAATGCCTTTGATGACTCAGAGCAGGTAGGGACTGGTCTTCGGCCCAAATCCACCTTCAATCCTCCCATTCATGCATTACCTGCACATGTCCTTGCTTTCGAAACCGCGGTTTTGAACGACATTTCTAAAATCCAGATTCCATCCCAAGGAAAGTATTGCAATCTTCCCAAGCTTGAAAAACAAGCCTTAAACGCCCTCACCAAGAATAGTGACATTACCATCAAGCCCGCCGACAATGGCGGAGCAATTGTGATCTTAAATACCACTGACTATAGGGGAGAGTGCCTACGGCAGTTAAGCGATGAACGCTTTTACAAACGGCTAGGGGTTGACCCCACGTCCAGGCTTAAAAGAGAGATCACTGAGATGGTTGATGAAGCTCAATTAGAAGGTTGGATCACACCTCTTGAAGCACAGTTTTTGGTCACCACACATCCAGTAACACCTTATTTCTATGTGTTACCAAAAATACACAAGGCACAACGTCCTCCGCCTTGGAGACCGATTATATCAGGTCTTGGTTCATTGTTGGAGCCTCTCTCAACCTTTGTAGACATCTTTCTAAGGCCCTTGGTCCAGCTCATGCCTACCTACCTCCAGGATACCAAGGCCATATTACAACTCTTGCCTGGTATTAGTTTCGACGTTTGACTACCTTGTGAGTTTCGACGTTGAGTCATTGTACACTTGCATACCTCAGATCGAGACCCTCACAGCCGTCAGAGGTCTCCTGGATGACCAGTTGGCTACACTCAGTTCACCTGTTCCCTTCATTATGAATTGTGCTAGGTTGGCCATGACAGAAAATTTCTTCAAATTTGAAGATCAGTTTTATCTGCAAACCTCCGGTACATCTATGGGGAGCGTTTTTGCTCCCAGTCTGGCCAACCTGTATGTTCATTTGTTCGAACAGAGGGTTGCATTACATTCAGATAACCCCTTTTGCAGTAACATTATTGAGTGGAAACGATACATCGACGACATTTTTGTTGTCTGGCGGGGTGACTTAGAGATTCTGGATGCTTTTCACAGTTGGCTCAACTCTATGAGCGTTTTTTTGAAATTCACAATGGAGGCAAGCAAAATTGGTCTCCCTTTTCTAGATCTTCGGATCTTTCCTTGTAATGGTGGCTTGGGGAGTGAACTTTTTACCAAATCAATGGCCAGAAATTCTATTCTGAGATATGACAGTTTTCATCCGAAATCTACCCGAGAAGGTTTACCCTTCGGGCAGTTTCTAAGGTTAAGACGGAACTGCTCCAACACTGAGACCTTTAGGACTCATGCGGATTCCTTATCTAAGAACCTCAGAGCGAGGAACTATCCCCCTCGCTTAGTCCGCCAATCCTACAAACGGGCCTCGAACAACAATCGCGAGGCCTTACTTGAACCTAGTGTTCCTAAACCTACACTAGATAGAATGACATACGTAACCACTTTCAGCACCCAGTCCAATTCCATTCAGAAAAGTATACGTAAACATTGGCGTATACTTAATGTGGGCATTGATCATTTACCTCTCCCCTTGTTTTCTTTTAAGAGAAGCACCAATCTACGAGACACACTGGTGCACACACGCCCCAGAACTACCACAGCTATAACTAACACACTCTGGAACTTGCCTCCAGTACAGGGACATTACGCGTGCGGTGGGTGTGCGGTGTGTGCACAGACCTCACACACCACTGAGGTTGATCTGGGCCTGAGTAAACCATGGAGACAGATCAAGCATACTAATTGCAACAGCGAGAAAGTAATCTACCTCATTACTTGCCCCTGCAAGAAAAGATACATGGGGATGACGACCAGAAAAGTTAAGCTCAGAATCATGGAGCATAAGAGTACTATAAGATGTAAAAAGCAAGCGACCCGTCTGACCAATCACTTTTTGGAATTTAAACATCAACCTGATGACATGAAATGGACTATTCTTGAGCAACCCTTCATCCCTCCGCATATTACAGATGTGTCATCATTTCTGTTTAAATGCGAACAGCGGTGGGTTTTTAGAATTCACAGCGATACGAGGGGTTTGAATGAAACCATCCCTTGGACCTCACTCCGCTGAAGTAGTCTTTCACTAGTGCTCAGGTGGGATGTCATTAATAGTACTATTCATTTCCTCACAGACAGGTAGTGACATCACTCATCGCTGAATACTATGTTCCTCCTCTTGGTACTTTGTCCTACTCGTTATGCCCTAGCAGTCGAGGTCTTTTTGTCCCTGTTTGTATATACTGCTTGCATACACTCATGCTACAATTGCACACCTATGGTCTCAAGTGCTCTTATTGACTCCTTTGGTGTGGCTACCATCAACTGATATGTTCTGTTTCTTTGGATGTCATGTTTCAGATATCTTTAGACATTCCTTCCTTTGTTTCGAAGTTACGGAATGCGCAGTGGTTTTTCCGCGCTTGTTTGCACATTGTGTTCGTCCGCGCTTGTTATTTAAAGCGTTGAATTGTTTTGGACATTCTCAATTCTTTGTTTAGAACATTGCGCGTTTAGTTGCCCATTTGTTTGTGATTTCAGCAGATGATGTGGTATTACGGGACTCGACACCACATAAACACGTCTTGACTACATCTCCCAAGAGGCTTGCTTGATGTGCAGAGTCTCGCGAGCCATACACCTGAGACTGGCGGTTTTGGTCCCGCCCTCCCAGGTCACTTCCGGGGTATTATCGGCTTCATCTAGCGGTGTTGTATGCGGCTTCAGTACCGCCAGGGACAACCAGGAAGACCACCTGGGGTAGCGACGGAAAGGTAGGCTTTATTTAACTTAGCCTTTCAGCATATACCTCGAGGCTTAGCGAGTCATGATATCTCCTTTGGCTGCACAGTGCGTCTTTCCCGAGAGTTCAGGACGTACCTTTGTTTTAGTGAGAGCGTTGCTCACTGTTACTTTGTTTGTAGGGCATCCTCTGTTTGATTAATCTCCATTAGAGCTGGTCACCAAATGTTTTCGTGATCTTGCTAAAATATGAACGCACGCTTAGTTGAAATTCTCTCCGTGTGAGTGATTGGCATGTCACATCACTCTGACAGTGGTTCTACATCTATTCTAGAAGGGACCGAATCGTTCTTCCAATAACAACTTTTAGCGTGAGTTGGTTGAGCTTGCACAGCTCCCAGTTTCCGCTGGACTCTTGATCTCTAAACGTAGGGCCTTAATGCCCGCCCTCGTGTGATTCGGTTCCTTACTCATTGGCTGTAGTCACATTTTTGACGCACCAGTGTGTTTGAAGCACACTAGCTAGCACTATACATATACCTTGTATAAGTGGATCATCTTTTCAGAATGTCCAGTCACCCTACCATGAGGTGCCTGCCTTGCTTATGTCCTGTTTTTGAACATGGTAGGCCGCACTGAAGTAATTTCTAAACAAGTGTCAGCTGTTGACACACACACATTTGATTTTGGTGAATTATCCAGGAAGCATGGCAGAAGGAAGAGGGAATCAGGCAGGCAGATCTGAGGTATTTATACTGTCTGAAAGGGATGTGGAGGAAACTCAAGGAGTGAACACCACATTTATTTAACAGATAATAGACCATTCAGAAACAAATCAACAGTTTCTCAATAGTGCGTCCTTGCTGACTTGCACTTTTTCTTCTCCAACTTAAATTAGCGGTGGCCAATAAAAGGATTCAGAATGCCCAACAGTGATTGAACAATTGCAAATGCAACAATTAGACCACACCACATCAGATTTATTTTATCATCACAAGATAGATGAAGCCCTGAGGTGTGCAGTTAGTAGTTCCCACACTCGACTTGCAATGTGTAGATTGTCAAATACCAGCAGTCACTAAAAACCTGAAGCAGGCAACAGTCAGCAACCTGCTGGGTTTGCATGCTTTCAGGATGATCCCACATTGTATCTTAAGAGCCCTTGCAACCTAGCAGGTACTCACTGAATGACTATTGGGGAACACAAACTCACTTTTTCTTTCTCGCCAATGCCTTTGATGACTCAGAGCAGGTAGGGACTGGTCTTCGGCCCAAATCCACCTTCAATCCTCCCATTCATGCATTACCTGCACATGTCCTTGCTTTCGAAACCGCGGTTTTGAACGACATTTCTAAAATCCAGATTCCATCCCAAGGAAAGTATTGCAATCTTCCCAAGCTTGAAAAACAAGCCTTAAACGCCCTCACCAAGAATAGTGACATTACCATCAAGCCCGCCGACAATGGCGGAGCAATTGTGATCTTAAATACCACTGACTATAGGGGAGAGTGCCTACGGCAGTTAAGCGATGAACGCTTTTACAAACGGCTAGGGGTTGACCCCACGTCCAGGCTTAAAAGAGAGATCACTGAGATGGTTGATGAAGCTCAATTAGAAGGTTGGATCACACCTCTTGAAGCACAGTTTTTGGTCACCACACATCCAGTAACACCTTATTTCTATGTGTTACCAAAAATACACAAGGCACAACGTCCTCCGCCTTGGAGACCGATTATATCAGGTCTTGGTTCATTGTTGGAGCCTCTCTCAACCTTTGTAGACATCTTTCTAAGGCCCTTGGTCCAGCTCATGCCTACCTACCTCCAGGATACCAAGGCCATATTACAACTCTTGCCTGGTATTAGTTTCGACGTTTGACTACCTTGTGAGTTTCGACGTTGAGTCATTGTACACTTGCATACCTCAGATCGAGACCCTCACAGCCGTCAGAGGTCTCCTGGATGACCAGTTGGCTACACTCAGTTCACCTGTTCCCTTCATTATGAATTGTGCTAGGTTGGCCATGACAGAAAATTTCTTCAAATTTGAAGATCAGTTTTATCTGCAAACCTCCAGTACATCTATGGGGAGCGTTTTTGCTCCCAGTCTGGCCAACCTGTATGTTCATTTGTTCGAACAGAGGGTTGCATTACATTCAGATAACCCCTTTTGCAGTAACATTATTGAGTGGAAACGATACATCGACGACATTTTTGTTGTCTGGCGGGGTGACTTAGAGATTCTGGATGCTTTTCACAGTTGGCTCAACTCTATGAGCGTTTTTTTGAAATTCACAATGGAGGCAAGCAAAATTGGTCTCCCTTTTCTAGATCTTCGGATCTTTCCTTGTAATGGTGGCTTGGGGAGTGAACTTTTTACCAAATCAATGGCCAGAAATTCTATTCTGAGATATGACAGTTTTCATCCGAAATCTACCCGAGAAGGTTTACCCTTCGGGCAGTTTCTAAGGTTAAGACGGAACTGCTCCAACACTGAGACCTTTAGGACTCATGCGGATTCCTTATCTAAGAACCTCAGAGCGAGGAACTATCCCCCTCGCTTAGTCCGCCAATCCTACAAACGGGCCTCGAACAACAATCGCGAGGCCTTACTTGAACCTAGTGTTCCTAAACCTACACTAGATAGAATGACATACGTAACCACTTTCAGCACCCAGTCCAATTCCATTCAGAAAAGTATACGTAAACATTGGCGTATACTTAATGTGGGCATTGATCATTTACCTCTCCCCTTGTTTTCTTTTAAGAGAAGCACCAATCTACGAGACACACTGGTGCACACACGCCCCAGAACTACCACAGCTATAACTAACACACTCTGGAACTTGCCTCCAGTACAGGGACATTACGCGTGCGGTGGGTGTGCGGTGTGTGCACAGACCTCACACACCACTGAGGTTGATCTGGGCCTGAGTAAACCATGGAGACAGATCAAGCATACTAATTGCAACAGCGAGAAAGTAATCTACCTCATTACTTGCCCCTGCAAGAAAAGATACATGGGGATGACGACCAGAAAAGTTAAGCTCAGAATCATGGAGCATAAGAGTACTATAAGATGTAAAAAGCAAGCGACCCGTCTGACCAATCACTTTTTGGAATTTAAACATCAACCTGATGACATGAAATGGACTATTCTTGAGCAACCCTTCATCCCTCCGCATATTACAGATGTGTCATCATTTCTGTTTAAATGCGAACAGCGGTGGGTTTTTAGAATTCACAGCGATACGAGGGGTTTGAATGAAACCATCCCTTGGACCTCACTCCGCTGAAGTAGTCTTTCACTAGTGCTCAGGTGGGTTGTCATTAATAGTACTATTCATTTCCTCACAGACAGGTAGTGACATCACTCATCGCTGAATACTATGTTCCTCCTCTTGGTACTTTGTCCTACTCGTTATGCCCTAGCAGTCGAGGTCTTTTTGTCCCTGTTTGTATATACTGCTTGCATACACTCATGCTACAATTGCACACCTATGGTCTCAAGTGCTCTTATTGACTCCTTTGGTGTGGCTACCATCAACTGATATGTTCTGTTTCTTTGGATGTCATGTTTCAGATATCTTTAGACATTCCTTCCTTTGTTTCGAAGTTACGGAATGCGCAGTGGTTTTTCCGCGCTTGTTTGCACATTGTGTTCGTCCGCGCTTGTTATTTAAAGCGTTGAATTGTTTTGGACATTCTCAATTCTTTGTTTAGAACATTGCGCGTTTAGTTGCCCATTTGTTTGTGATTTCAGCAGATGATGTGGTATTACGGGACTCGACACCACATAAACACGTCTTGACTACATCTCCCAAGAGGCTTGCTTGATGTGCAGAGTCTCGCGAGCCATACACCTGAGACTGGCGGTTTTGGTCCCGCCCTCCCAGGTCACTTCCGGGGTATTATCGGCTTCATCTAGCGGTGTTGTATGCGGCTTCAGTACCGCCAGGGACAACCAGGAAGACCACCTGGGGTTGCGACGGAAAGGTAGGCTTTATTTAACTTAGCCTTTCAGCATATACCTCGAGGCTTAGCGAGTCATGATATCTCCTTTGGCTGCACAGTGCGTCTTTCCCGAGAGTTCAGGACGTACCTTTTTTTTAGTGAGAGCGTTGCTCACTGTTACTTTGTTTGTAGGGCATCCTCTGTTTGATTAATCTCCATTAGAGCTGGTCACCAAATGTTTTCGTGATCTTGCTAAAATATGAACGCACGCTTAGTTATAATTCTCTCCGTGTGAGTGATTGGCATGTCACATCACTCTGACAGTGGTTCTACATCTATTCTAGAAGGGACAGAATCGTTCTTCCAATAACAACTTTTAGCGTGAGTTGGTTGAGCTTGCACAGCTCCCAGTTTCCGCTGGACTCTTGATCTCTAAACGTAGGGCCTTAATGCCCGCCCTCGTGTGATTCGGTTCCTTACTCATTGGCTGTAGTCACATTTTTGACGCACCAGTGTGTTTGAAGCACACTAGCTAGCACTATACATATACCTTGCTGATGTACCCTTAAGCAAGTAAAAACTTGGAGTTGTCGAGTTGGCTCCTCTGTATGCCTCCGCACTTGAGTAAGAGAATGTCTGTGATAGGTCCTGTGACACACATGCGCTGTAGTTATTTTAGAGCGAGACTGGTTTCAAAGATTCTTTTACCAGCGTTGATACCTTGTTCTATACCAGGTTGGTTTTTATTTTTGTTTTTACAGAGCGCTGCTTCACGCCCTGAGTTGTCACCAGGAGCGTTGACGCACAGTCCCGATCTTTGACGGGTAAGCTGATCAGTGGTATACCTTTTGGTACCCACCGTTGTAAGTCACTTATTCTACTAAACCCCTATCCCCGCACTACATTGACCTTTGCTTGTTGTATGCCTTTTTTGTATTTCTTATAGGTACTGCATTAAGAACCCCTGCAGCCCCACTTCCCAATAACTGAGTGGCTGCATCTGCTGGAGGTATCGTTTTGATTTCGTGCAGTTGCATCTTGTCCTCATTTGGCATTGCTTAATGTTGCAGGAGTAGCACATGGTCCTGATGAAAGCCCTGATCACAATCCTGTGATTTATAGTGGCTGAAACATGTTGACCACCTTCGTTTTAATTTTTGACATCCAACGATACTCAATAAACATATTTTTCGCTGGATAGTCAATTTTAACTATTTTTGCACTCACTCTGCACACTTCACGCTAGTTCACCACACTTAGGGCAGCTTGATTCTCTGTTATATTTAGCCTCATTAGGTTATTAAGATCCTTAAAACATCCGTGAGCTCCTCCTTCTTTAGTTCTCTCAGGAGTTGTAGCTCGTTAACCACACCAGGTTGTGGTTAACAGGAGGCCCCAGATGATGAAGCATGCCACCACGGTGGGTGATGGGACTCCGTCCTCTTTATGAGGACTTCTGTAGTTGCTATTAGCATCTGATCTTGTGGTTTAGGACAATTAGCTTGACGTTTGTAGACCCACAGATTCTTTGTTGTTTGCATATGTAGATATTTTTGGGGATTCTTTCCGTGCTGGTCTTTAAACTATCCCTTTGACCCCCGTTCTTTATCGGTATTGTTGTGAACACAAACTCACCCAAAGTGTTCTTTATTTAGATGAGTTGTGAAGATATTGAAGACCCTAAAAAAGCATGACCTTGGACCAACTGAGTGAGCACTCAATTATTCAATTTACTCTCTTCATCTGTGCACAGATGGTGTGCGTTTTTTCCTTGAAGTGCTGTTGTAGGTTAAATACTTCATTTTTCTTAAAATATTGTTGGTCAACGTTTCAAAGTGCAGAACATCCTTTACACCAGTGTTGGTCATCATATGCCCAGAAAGGGTTGATCAATGCCAGGGTTTGATGGTAGCCCCTGCTTCACATCTTTTAAACATTGATGTCCGCATCAGTCCAAAATTTGATCAGACAAAGAAAAGGATCAAACTCCGAAAGATTCAACCTCATAATCGTACAATGCTGTCCGATGTGAATCTGCACAGTGTCTCTCCTAGCTCTCCCTTGGACTAACCTGTCTCTCAAAAGTATGAGAACAAGAAAGTTTATACAGCCTGGTTCCAACTGAACATTCTTAAAATATTTATTATAAAATAGTTGATAATACAATCAGAATTATGTACGCAAACTTGTCTATACATGTGTACAACATGCTCATTGTTGATTCCACCCACATAGAGTGTATATATACATCTATACCTTGTAACAATAATCCTTATAGATTTGCTGTCAGACAAGATCTTAAGATGTACACGAATGTACTGCTAAGTGTGTACAAAAACTATTCTGTGATTTATTTTTTTGATAATCAACTTTACTAATATTTGGAAGTAACCACAAAGTGACATTGGCAGCAAAAATAAGCACATTATCTCGATTAAAGACTACAGTTAGGATGATGACAGAGACCCGTGTATCAGGCTTCAAAATAAACGACCGTGCAAGATGAACATAGTACATATGAGCACACCCACTAATCAAGACATCAGATTGAACCATTTGCCCCAAATCCTTTCAAATAGCTCGAGGCAGCACCGGGCCTCGAAGAGGGGTTCTTCTTGGGTCCCACACCAGTCCACCCCCTGTCTCCACCTACGCACAGTAGGGGGCTTGGCCTGAGACCAAAGTGCTGCAATATCACGTTTTGCCACCGCCAATGCAGTCCCAAGAAAGCGCTTGTCGGCCCGAGAGCCATCCAGACCATCAAACACACCCAGAATTAGACGTATTGGGTCGTGAGGGACCACCCACCCCAGGGTCTGTGTGAGTTCCAGCTCCACCCCCGCCCAGAATTACGCAGTGACGGGGCATTGCCAGACCATGTGGTAAAAGTCAGCTGAAGCGTGGGTGCATCGTGTGCAAGCCGGAGAAGGCCTCAGTCAGGCTCTATACAGACGCGCAGGGATTAAATAAGCCATATGTAAGTAGTAGAGTTGAATTAGGTGCAGTTTGGAGGAGGTCGTCAAGGTCTTGGGGGCCATGAGAGCGTCTCGCCAGTCTGCATCCTCCAATGGGCCCAGCCAAATCTCCCATCGGTCGCGCAGTGATTCTAGGGTCGCGGTCCATTATTAACAAAGGAACGGTAGATCCGCGACACCCCTCCCTTACCTAGATTCCCCATCATCACCTGACCCTCGAGGGGACTGAATTCGGGGAGGAAGGTGGGAGATGTAAATATGTGCATGGAGGGCATGCCAAAGCTGCCGGTATTTATAAAACTGGGAGGCGTGGAGGGAGAAGCGCTGCTGCAGATCTGCAAAGGCCCTGATGTGGTCCCCCACCCAGACATCCCCGAGAAGCGAGATCCCGATACGGTCCCATTGACGAAAGTCTCGGAGAGTTGAAGTCTCATGGTGCCAAGTAACATGCCACAGGGGTGTTTGTCAGCTAAGCTTCCCATCCCATTTTGTGTGGCGCAGGGCGGTGCTCCATGCTAGTAGGACTGTCCTAGTGACGGGGGGAAGGACTTGTGGAATGGGGGCCCCATATAGGTAGGCTTGGAGCTGTGGAAAGTCCATAGACCGGAGCTCAACCCGATAAGCCGGGTCAGACCAGCCGCCAGCGAACCAGTCGTGAACCATGATAAGCCTTGTGGCCAGATAGTACATACGCGACCTTTAGCCTCTCCATAAGAACAGGGTGAGGAGACCATCAATTTCGCGGAACCAATTCCCCGGTAGGTAAAAGGTTACATTTTGAAGACTATATAAAAAGCGTGGAAGGACCATCATTTTAAAAAGGGCACTTCTGCCAAGGGGATTAAGAGGGAGCGACTGCCATGGCTTGAGGTCTGCCTTGGCCTTGTTAACCAGAGGCATAAGATTGAGGGCCCATTCAAGGTCCGGGAGCAAGATGACCCAGACTCCTAAGTATTTGAAGGATTGCCTGCGCAAGGGAGTGGTAGTTTGCTAATCGAAACAGGCATGTGAGGGGTGGAGAGGAACCAAAGTGGATTTCGCCGGGTTGAGCCGCAGACCAGAGACTCGTTCAAAGGCGAGGAGGACTTCCAGGCATCGTGGGCTGGAGTTCTCGGGATCCACCAGGAAAAGGAGGACGTCGGCGGCGTAAAGGGCGACCTTATCAACCTGGTGGGGGTCCCAGCCCACCCTTGGATGCGGGGATCATCGCGCACGAGAGAGCCTAAGGGCTCTATTGCTAGCGCAAATAAAAGCGGTGAGAGGGGACAGCCTTGGCGGGTGCCCCTCTGAATGGGGAATGCCTCAGAGAGTACGCCATTAATTAGGACCCTAGCCGTAGGTCTAGAGTACAGAACTTGGATAAAACGCCTGAATGGGAGACCAAAGCCCATTGCCTCCAGCACATCTTCCAGATAGTTCCAATCAACTGTGTCGAATGCCTTCTCAAAATCAATGAAGAGCAAGGCCAAGTATGGGGTGAGCCAATGGCGATGTGCGAGGGCGAGGTGAAGACGGCGTATACAGTGCCGGGTACCATGGGCAGGCATGAAGCCGCATTGATTGGGATGGACCAAGTCATGCAAGTGGGGGCGGAGGTGTTGAGCTAAGGCAGTTGCAAAGATTTTCACCTCAGTGTTGGTTGAGGGAAATAGGGCGGTAGTCCGCGCAGGAAAGGGAGGGCGGTTGTGTCTTCAGAAGAACCACAATAGTTATCACGTCGGTCTCGGGGGAAGGACCCCGCGTCCACTACGTGTTGGAACAAAGCTACCAGATGCGGAACCAACAAGTCGCGGTAGGTTGCATAATATTCTTGGGGGTATCCATCCGACCCCGGCGTCTTACCAGAATGCAAGAGTGAAATGGCCCTATGTATCTCATCCAGGGTAAGGGGGAGATCCAGAGCCTCCAAGACTGCCTGGGGAAGCCGGGGCAGCAGAGTCGCGGCCTCCGACATTAGGGTGGCCAGGGAGGCCTCAGGAGGCCGGGCCGCATAGAGTTGAGCATAGTAGCCAGCAAAGGCTTGGGCAATGGTTTGTGAGGTGGAATGATGAGTGCCGGCTGAATCACAGACCTCGGGGATGATGCGGTTGGCTTTGGGATAAGAGATGAGATTGGGGATTAACTTCCCGTTTTTGTTGCCCCAGCCGTACACCCGCACCACCGAGGAGTGCCATAGCATCTTAGCTGACTCTAGAGAGATCTGACAGATCTCCTCACGGAGCAGTGCAAGCTGACAGGTGGAGTCAGCGTTACCAGCGGAAGCTTGGGCTGATTCCAGCTGTATTGCTTGGGCCTCAAGCTGCAACAGACGGGCGGTCTGGGCCGTGCGCTTTGCATGGACCAAGCCTCTTGCCACCCCCCATTCAGTCGCGTTGCCAGCCTCCCATAGAGTACCCGGAGAGGGAACCAAATCCTTGTTGGCCAGAAAACATTGCTTCAGTTCTTGCCCAAGGGTCTCGACGAAGTCCGCATCCTGCAGGAACCAAGCGTTCATCCACCAAATCATGCGGACCCCATCGGGAGGACGCCGAGATGAAGAGAGACAGGAAGTGGTCAGAGGTACCCCAGGGAAGAATAGTCACCCCAGAAACCATGTGACAATCGGTGGCCGGTAACAGGAGCAAGTCAATACGGGAATGGGTGTGATGGGCCGGCGAAGTGTGAGTGTATTGTTTTCGGTGGGAATCCATACCCTCCAGGCGTCGCAGAGACCTAGGGCAGAGGACCAGTCAGAGAAGCGCTTGGCAGAGGCAAGACGGGACGCAGAGGGGGCACCTGTCGTGTCACGAGTAGGCTGCATAACAGCGTTGAAGTCGCCCCCAATAACCATCAGACCCTTGAGGGAAAGTCGAGATTAGTAGTGTGAGGTGTCGGAGGGCCGAGGGCATTGTAGCGGGGGGACTGTACGCACAGAGGAGGTTAATAAGGTGTCCCTCGATCCTACCGGTTAGGGCCACATAGCGCCCCTGAGTGTCCAACTCTACTTGAATCAAAGTGAAGGGGAGACCTCTGCGAATCAGTATGGCCACACCCCGGGAGCCCTGTGTAAAACCAGCATGCCAGACCCTATCAAACCCGTATCGGGCAAGGAAGGTGCAGTGAGTTCCCAGAAGGTGCGTTTCTTGTAGAAAGAGGATGTCGGGCGCATGGCGTTGGTCACTGCGAAGAACTGCGGTTCGTTTTATGCGGTCTAAAAGGCCATTGACGTTCCATGACAAAAGGTGTAGATGTCTAGGTAAAGTCGACATCGTATGACTGGGAGGTGTATGTGTGGATCAGCGCGAGAGGACCCGGGACCCAAGGGAGGTAGTGTCCCACAACCTGGGTACAGGAATAGGACTTGTGTACTATGATAGGTTGCATGTCCTTAGTGATGGTGTGTGTGCATAGCGAGCTGTCAGGAAAAAGGAAAAAAGACGGCCAAAACGAGGCCAAAAACAGCAACAAACAATCAGGAGATAACGGTCCCCCCACCCCCTCCTGCTCCCCAACATCTGTCACCCCGAAAGAAATTTAACAAAACAAGATACAATCCAGTCTGAGTGCTAAGCTAAAACGATAAGCAGAGCACGCTTGTGGCAGAGATGGACCCCTCCATATAGACGGATACGTTAACGTTAACAGCTGCAAGAAGAATTAAGAAGCAGTTTGTGGATCCCAGTCCGCTAGGCCCCAGGGGTCAGACTCCGTCATCCTCCTCAGATCCACGGAGAGCAGGGCTCCTAGACAAGTCGGAATCAGATATGGCAGGGCGCAGTGTCTCCGAGGGGTCCGGGACTCGGCTCAGATCAATCAAGGAACCAGTCAGGCTAAGAGTCCCAGACATCTGAGGTAAAGCAGGGGTCATGACCAATTGGGACACTGCCTCTGGAGATTGTGAGACCCCGCCGTGTCGATCACCCTTCTTGCGGGACCGAGTGTGGCGTCGCTGCGGCTTGGGGAGGAGTGACTGAGGTTGCAGAGGCACCCGGCGAGCAGGGGGAGAGGCGGAACGAGTCCGGAGAGGACGCTCCTCTGTGAGCCAAGTCACAGGCCGCTTGGGGGGTATCAAAGAAAAATGTTTTCCCTTGTAAAACGACTCTGAGAAGGGCCGGAAAGAGGAGACCGTATCGAAGGCCCAAGCCACGGAGCATCTGTTTGACGTCATCATAAGTTCGTCATTGGGCCTGCACCTCTTTGGTGTAATCCGGGAAAAGCATAATCTTGCTGTTTTGATAGGACATCGGACCTTGTGTCCTCGCCACCTTAAGGATAGCGTCCCTGTCCCGGAAGTTGAAGACCCTCATGATGATGGGCCGGGGTGGAGCCCCAGCTGGAGGCCGGGGATCCAGTGAGCAATGGGCGCGCTCAACCGCAAACCACGGAGAGAGGGACTCCTTGGGTATCAAGGATCTCACCCAGGTCTCCATGAATGTGTCCGCTCGACCCTGTTCAACCCCTTCAGGAAATCCAATAAGGTGTAGGTTGTTCCGTCGTGACCTGTTTTCAGCGTCTTCGGCCCGACGGTGGAGTTCCGAGATCTGAGTCTGGAGCCGGGCCACCTGGGTCTTGAGTTGGCCTATGTCATCCTCGGCCGTGGAGATGCGTGATTCCGCCTCCGAAATCCGGGCCGTGGCGAAGCGCAGGTCCCATCGAATAAGGGCCATGTCCACCCTCACCTCACCAATCTTGTTCTCCACCGAGGCCTGCGAGGCTCTGATCGCCTGGAGGATAGTGGAGAGGTCTCCCCCAGCCGGAGCCGGGGTATGCGATGCCCCCCCTCCGGGGTCCCGGTCGTTGGTGGTATATTGGTCCATTTTGGTCTGGGTCTGCGGGGCAGTCGCCTTCGGTGCACGGTCCCTGCCCATCCTGGCCAAGGATAGACGCCCCTGCTGCCGAGCGGGTGGGGGAGGCCGTCAACAATGCCAGAGGGGGAAGGGCCAACACTCTGGCCGTCAATACTCGGGCGTCAAGGCCAGTCACCTCCGCTTCAGCGTGGATGGCAATGGGGCGGCGAGGTAGGGGCCTGAGGAATCGACCCGCTGTTAGCTGAGATCCAAGCATGCCGCCCCCAGCCCACAACACCTTGAGTCCAGCGCCGCCTGATGAAGGCAGCCAGGGATGAACAGGGGGCCCCAAGCACCGAGCTACGTGAGTTACCAGGGCCAAGCGGATAGATGATGGTAGGAGGGGGGGCAGTAACCGGGCCCCGCAACGCCCGGCAGCGACGGCTGGGATCAATCCCCCATCGGTGGAGGTAGTACAGGCCAGCAGAGGGGATCAAGGAAGGGCTCAGTTCCATGAGGGATCTCACCACCGGCGGGGCCGGCACAGGACCGGGGTGGCCAGACAGGCCCGCTTCGTGTTTCCAGGCCATCACGCTCAGGAAGGCACCCCCAGATAAGACGAGACACGTGGCCTGTGGTGGAGGAGGGCAAGTCAACGGGCAGGGAGGGGGGGTGGGAGCGCCATCATTGCCCTTCTGCACCGCCACCCTACACGGCAGCCGATCCCCAGTCCCCACTCACCGAGGGTCTGTTGTCGGAGGCCGCGCAGGAGCCCCCCACGCCGCCAAAGGTCAGCCACGCTGGGAGGCAGAGATGAGGCCGCAGCACAGTCGCGGACCAAGGAGGGCAGGAGTGCCTGGACTGGGCCAGATCAAACGTTGATGCTGCAGCGGGGATGCATCAAGGAGTTGCCCGGGAGAGGGGCCCTTCAATACTCTGAAAGCCATCCCCAGAGTCCAGAGGCAGCGTTTCTCCCTCCGGTCCGGTGGGCTGCAGCGCCAGGGGCCCGAGACGTAGCCCCTGACAGGCCAAGATGAGCTCCCCCTCCTTCAGCTCCAGGGGGTGGGTCAGGCGGATGCAGGGCTGAAGAGCTTGTGTTTGCGAGGAATGGAGGGGGGCCCCGCCCCCAGCGCTGCTGCCCGAGCGCGGCAGCCGAACTCAGCAATTCCCCACTCACCGCGCGGGTCGCTCCGAGGGAGTGCCCGTCCGAGCACCCTTTAAGTCAGTAGGAGTCGAGATAAAAGCACTGGCGCGGCTGGGTCCCGTTCGCCTTCCGTCTCCCTCCAGCTCTGTCTACACGGGAGGCGAGTCCCTCTCCACGGCGTTGGGCACCAGTTCGATCAGGGACGGACTCCAGCCTCGAGGTACAGTCACAGGAGAGGTCTCTGGCGATTGGGGGGAAAAGCAGGTGGGCCTCGGTTGGGCAAGGCCACTCACCGCAACGACAGCGGGAGCCTGGCAGCGGACCGTCAGGGCAGAGGCTTCAAGCCCGGAGACGGAACGCCGAGGAGGCCGCCATTTTGTAGTCTCTGGGCTGCCGGAGGAAGAGGAACACCCCAAGTCAGCAGAGGCCCCGAGCCGCCCGTAAAAGGGATCGATGCAGCACCAGTGAGTCCGGGAGCCTCTGCGGGTAGGTGAAGGGATCCTATGGCAGCTGTCAACGGGCAGATGCAAGGCGGATGACGGAGGGGGTCCGGAGCACTCTTAGAGTGCGACCGCCATCTTGACGCCTCAGGCCAGGCCAAGCCTATTCTGTGATTTATAATGCTGTAACACAAACTATATCAAAACTGAAAATTTTATAAAATTGTGTAAAAAAAAAACATTCTTAAAAGAATCAAACTGGAAGAGATTGCACTGTTAAGCTCTTTGAGAGAGAAG
Source organism: Triturus cristatus (assembly GCF_964204655.1). Lineage (NCBI taxonomy): Eukaryota > Metazoa > Chordata > Amphibia > Caudata > Salamandridae > Triturus > Triturus cristatus. The sequence continues at coordinate 686,452,686 of NC_140584.1, forward strand.
CATTAGTCTTGATGTGTGTTGTGATTGAGCTCCCACAAGGCCCAATCTATCTGAATCCTAAAAAGGTACAGCGGTTCCTGTGAAGAATTCCTTGACCACCCCTTCCATAAGAAATCCCTAGATCACCCCATGTAGTTTGTATCAGCTAGAAAGACCTTCGTCCGAGAAATGTATTTTGTACATTTGGAGAAACTAACCAAATCAATAATACATTTGGGAAATATAGAAGCAATTGAAAAAAGAAAGTTGAATATAAATATTAAAATGTATTGCGTTAAATACCACAGTAATAGCACCAGCATAAACAGATACATCAGTCAGTTTGTCTGAACTACTGAAGTCAAGACTTGGTCCTTCAATCCATCTTGACCATGTTGCTGGTGGATTGTGTGGGTGAAATGAGCCGCATCATAAATTGCGAGCAAGCAAAATATCTGAGGAAAAGTAGGTCGCACACCGCTCGTCACACCAGCAACTTGCTGGTGTGACGAGCAATGTGCGACCAACTTTTGCATAATTTATTACGGCTCCCTTGAGCCAACGGGCTGACGAGCCTTGGATCTGCACCTGCGCGCCATGAGAGGTACTTGACCTGTTTTAATTACATTTTGGCAGTCCACACGGCACCCCTTCACACTGACCTGCTCCCTGCTGACGAGAGGCAACTACCTCGAAACACGTGTCCAGGGATGGCTAACGCAACACATACTGTTCTTTTTACACATCGTGGCATAGGCGTACCCGCCGTCGCCACCACATTTACCACAGTCCTTTGGGGCAACTTGCTGGTGTGACGAGCAGTGTGCGACCAACTTTTGCATAATTTATTACGGCTCCCTTGAGCCAACGGGCTGACGAGCCTTGGATCTGCACCTGCGCGCCATGAGAGGTACTTGACCTGTTTTAATTACATTTTGGCAGTCCACACGGCACCCCTTCACACTGACCTGCTCCCTGCTGACGAGAGGCAACTACCTCGAAACACGTGTCCAGGGATGGCTAACGCAACACATACTGTTCTTTTTACACATCGTGGCATAGGCGTACCCGCCGTCGCCACCACATTTACCACAGTCCTTTGGGGCAACTTGCTGGTGTGACGAGCAGTGTGCGACCAACTTTTGCATAATTTATTACGGCTCCCTTGAGCCAACGGGCTGACGAGCCTTGGATCTGCACCTGCGCGCCATGAGAGGTACTTGACCTGTTTTAATTACATTTTGGCAGTCCACACGGCACCCCTTCACACTGACCTGCTCCCTGCTGACGAGAGGCAACTACCTCGAAACACGTGTCCAGGGATGGCTAACGCAACACATACTGTTCTTTTTACACATCGTGGCATAGGCGTACCCGCCGTCGCCACCACATTTACCACAGTCCTTTGGGGCAACTTGCTGGTGTGACGAGCAGTGTGCGACCAACTTTTGCATAAGCAAAATATCTGTGTCATCCTTCACGATATAATATATGTATATAATTACAATTTGCATTTTAATTTTTGCTATGGGTTTGGAAGTGAAAGGTTACATAATTAAAAGCAAGTTATTGTCAGCAAAGTGTCTTTGGAGCAGTAGTGGTGTGGATAGAAATTAATTTGCATAATATAACCTTAGCCTTTTGTGTGCATTTTTTTTTTATTCCCAGTAAGATTTGTTCTCCTCAGCCTCAAAGCAGTAGTTTCACAAGAGCAGGCATGAGATGCTCAAATGGTTAACTTTCAGGTGTCTACAGCTTCCTAATGACCTCACTTTGCGTAATCTCTATCAAGAAAAGAGAACTTCCACAAGGTCAAGTTGGCTTTACTGACAACATCTGGAGCCCTATAATCTTGGGGACAGGAAGAATTAGTACCAGAATCCCTGGAGGATCTTTTTGTTCAAGGGTTTGAAGAGCTAGAAAGTGTGCCAGACATTCAGGAATTCGTCAATGTGGCAAACATGAAGGTCCTCTATTTTTATATCTTCTATTTGAATTAGCTCTTTGCTGGAAGTGAATCAAATAGGTCATTTTAAAGGGTCACACCAGTTATCCCCAGCTGCATACTTCCTAGTTGTGCAACAATGAGATCTTGTTCTGTTGATATGCTGTCATATTAATTCCCTTTTGTTCGGTGCTTCTTTGAATTTAGGTAGAATATTGTTTATATTTAAGAAAAAATGTTTCTTAGCATTAAAAGGGTTGATTGATGGATTGGGGCTATAAGTGAGTCTTAAAAGGCGAGAGTCCTAATACTTCATGTAAACCCGGACAATTTAAATATGAGAATTCATATTGGAAAATCCACATGAGACAAGGTTCAAACTACAATTCATGTAGGTTTAATAAAACTAAAGAATATTTACAGAAGGCAAAAAGGAAATGTTTAGTCGATGAATTTTAAATACACAATGTGCAAATAAATGTAAATCATGAATGCAGTGGAAGCCAATTCCTATCTAATCAATAGACAGAAACTGTTTATGGTCAACCACAAAACAAATAATGAATCAAAGAGCATTCTGTCATATGGATTGTTCAGTTCAGAGAGAAAAAAGAGCACAGGAAAATCCTAACTATAGATAGAACCAACAGACTAACATGGAGTCTTCTCTCTAAAGGGACCAGGAAGGTTTCTTGGTTGGCAACCCAAATAGAGCTTTTTTTCAATACATTTTATGCTATGGTCAGTGTGGTTCGATATAAAGATACATTGAGATAACCAATAAGAAAACAGGAAACATATCACAAGGTAGAATTACTGTTGCTCTACATCTTTTGGATAATCCTGTATTCTGCCCTACAACAGAAAAAGAAGCACATTCAAAATATAAACAACTCCTCCTTTCAGCCAAAAGAAATGGCCTTCCATTGAATACAGTTGTACTTTCCTTCCTTCAGGAACATTATGCACACAGAGAAACTTAGTGGATACAGTGCAAGCAGGACAATACGGATAGTTGGATTTCTTACAATTAATTGATACTGAAGGTCACTGTTGCAGGTTCTCGGTGCACAGACAGCGAAACGAGAAAGCAGGAAATGTTTTCTAACTTTGCACATCACACACATTTGAAAGTATAATTGAAGCGCAACTAGGCCTACTTATGTCAATTTAACCACTTTCCTAAACATAATTGTTGTACGTGAGGTAACGTACTAGTCTTGCGACGCAGAGGACAGTCCTCTTTCCCTTGTATGTTGCCTCCTGATGTCACTGGCCAATCCGACGTCGAGGATGGCTGTGACGTCAGGGGGCGGCGGGAGGAGGACAGAAAGAGCGCGAGGACGCTAGCCGGCGGTTGTTTCACCCGCTGCTCCTCGTGGGCCGTAATATTTACTGGAGTTAATAAAAGGCTCAGTTCTACCAAGTAACCTGTCTCGCCTCCCTCATTCATGCCACTACAAATGGCGACGAGGGTTAAAGCTTTCGTTACGGCCCACGTGTGATTTCCGACGTGCCTGATGTTCCTGTGTTGCTGGTACGGCGCGCCGATGTCTCCGCGCTCTCTCCTGCGCGGTGGACTCCATCGCAGATGACTCCTTGTCTCTACCCCTGCCTGCTGAATGCGTGGCTCTCTGCCAGTGAGCCCTGATGTGCCGCCTGCTGCTGCCCGCTGTTGATGATGTGCTGTTGCGCCCCGACGACCCCGTGAGCTGCCTTTGGTGAGCTGCTGTGGTGGGAGCGCTGTTTCTGCTGTTCCTTGGTGCTTCCAGTCGCCTAAGGCTAGGGCTGCTTGCTGCTGCGCCTGGTACCTGCCTTCCTGCACCCGGTGGTGTTCTTCTGAGCTGCCTGGGAGCTGTCTGTGTGCTGCGCTCCTGTTCCACGTGTGCCTGCTCTCCGACAATGGCGCAACCTATCAACATTTGTGTGCCGCCCCTCTTTCTGGACTCCCCTAGTAAGCCATGTATGAAATGGAAGGGGTGGCTGCGCGCATTTGAAAATTACATCGTCTCCATTGATGGTGAGGGGTATAGCCCCGAACGGAAGAAGTCGCTTCTATTCGGACTGTTGGGGAAAGCAGGTCAGGAGGTTTTCGACAGCTTACCGGTTTATGCGGACCCTCCGGGGGCCCTTGCCCCCCTGAATGCGTACCAGGAGGCGGTTAAGCGGCTCGAACTGCAATATTCTGAGGAGGGTAACATCATGGTGGGGCGCCATAAATTCGCATTGCGGAAGCAAGAGGAGGGAGAGACTATCGAGGAATATATTGCCTGTCTACGCGTTTTGGCACAAGACTGTGAATTCGCGGAGATGACTGATACCTATCTCAGGGACCAGGTGGTGTTCTACTGCCATTCTAAGAAGGTGCAGGAACGGTTGCTTTCTTGCAGGAACCCTTCGCTGAAAGATGTGGTGGCCATTGCGAAGGCCGTTGAACGCTCCATGGTGTCCACGAAGGAACTTGCGAGCACAAGTCAGGCTTCTAATGTGTTCTATGTGCAGGACAGACATAAAAGTACATCCAAGACTTCAGACAGGGCGGCGAGTGAGAGAGGGGGGGGCAGGAGGCCGCTCGCTTGTTTTAGATGTGGGTCGAGGGACCACTTAGCGGATAGCAGGACCTGCCCGGCCCTGTCCAAAAGCTGTTCTAAGTGCAGGGAGGTGGGCCACTTCGCGGCAGTGTGCAAGGCCAGGAGACCTGGTGGGGGCATGAAAGTGAGCTCAGTGAGCGATTGTGATGTGGATGCGGATGCGGACATCGTACTGTCCATTGATGCTGAGGATGGTAGAGTGAAGGGGCCTATTGGCTCTGTCCTGATCGGTGCAGTTGAATTGCCATTTACGGCTGATTCTGGTTCCCCTATTACCCTGATATCTGATACGACATATGATTTGAAATGGCAGGGTGTGCAATTGCATGAGACGGATGTGAATCCGAAGGCCTTTGGGGAGCAAGACATAGTGATGATGGGGTACTTCTGGGACTCCCTCACCTTCAGGGGGCGAACAGTGAGAACGAAGATCTATGTGGCTGAGAAAGGAAGGAGCCTGGTGGGATGGAAGGACCTGGCAAAGCTGGGGGTGATGCTAGTCCCGGGGGTGGACGATCCCATAGTTCTGAGGGATGATTGGGTCAACTACATGCAGCCGGATGACTTGCCTGAGGGCTTGGCTGAGGTCATCGGCAAATTTGAGTCTGTTTTTGAAAACAAAGTAGGGTGTGTGAGAGGATTCGTGCACGCCATTCGATTGAAAGAGGATGCTGTGCCGATAAAGCACAAGGTCAGGTCGGTTTCCCTATCTGTCAGAGGGGAGCTGAAGGCTGTTCTTGATAGGCTGAAGTCGGAGGGAGTGATAGAGGAAGCAGGCGCATCAGAGTGGGTGTCCGCAATCGTGGTGTCCAAGAAGAAGAGGACAGGGGACATTCGGCTGTGTGTGGACCTGCGATCCTTGAACAGAAATATCCTGGTGAACTGCCATCCTCTGCCCAACATTCAAGAGATCCTGTCTTCCACGTCAGGATCAAGGTTTTTCACTTTGATAGACCTGAAGTCCGCGTACCACCAGGTGTGCCTCACGGAGGATTCCAAGAAACTGACCACCTTTATTACCCCATTCGGAGCGTACAGGTACGTCCGTCTCCCGTTCGGCCTCGCTTTGGCTTCCGGTGTCTTCCAAAGACTGATGGATCTGCTCTTCTGCGACATGAAGGGCGTTGAAGCCTTCCAGGACGACATTTTAGTCCCCACGGCGGATGAGGAGGGGCACCTGGAGCTGCTGGGCAAAGTGCTGGAGGTGCTGCGAGAAAAAGGGATGACGGTCTCCAAGGACAAGTGCAAGTGCAAGTTCATGGAGGGCAAGATCGACTACTTAGGACACGTGCTGACCCCGGAGGGCATTGCGCCTAAAGATGACTTGGTGAGGGCCATACGTGATGCTCCATGTCCCGGAGACAAAGACGCCTTGCGATCGTTCCTGGAGCTCAGTGAATACTACTCCAAATTCATGCAGGGATATGCGACCAAGGTGGAGCCTTTAAGGAAACTGCTGAGGAAGAACGAAAAATTTACATGGGCGCAGGACCAACAGGCTGCTTTCGAATCTGTCAAGCAGGCCATCGTGGCGGCTCCAGTGCTACAGCCGTACAACAAGGCATTCCGGAACGTGATCACAGTTGACGCTAGCGCCAAGGGTATCGGCGCGGTGTTTTGCCAGTTCCAAGGGAAGAAGGAGAACACGGTCGCTTTCATATCCCGGTCACTGAGTGACGCTGAGAAGCATTAGAGCATCATCGAGCGGGAGACGCTCGCGTGCGTATGGGCCGTGGAGAAACTGAAGAACTATCTGTGGGGTATGGAGTTCGAACTGGTCACTGACCACAAGCCCTTGATCTACATGATGGACGGCGAAGGTCGCGGCAACGGGAAAGCCAGCTCGAGGCTTCTACGTCTGCTGTCCAAGCTGCAGGAATATCACTTCGTCATCAGACACATCAAGGGTGGCCTCAATTGCAGGGCGGATTGCCTGTCGCGCATGCCGGTCAATGGCGAGGAGGACGTTTCCCTGGATGACACGGAGTGCGTGGTGGCGCTGGTGGACGCTTCGGCCATTTGCGAGGGATCCATTTCTGAGGAAGAATGGTTGACGGCCCAGGAGAAGGACATGACTATTCGTAGGGTGATGGACCATATGACGGCTCGTTGGCCCCCGATCCGGAACTTGAACGGTGCTCTCAGGAGTTTCCAACAGGTTAGCCCTGAACTCACCATCGAGGGCAGCTTCGTGAAGAGACATGAGCTGTTTGTGCCGCCGGAAGGGTTGAGAGAAAAGCTAATCAGGATAGCTCACAGGGGCCACCCGGGCGGTACTGCCACGAAGAATCTCCTCAAGCAATACTACTGGTGGCCAGGGATGTGCAGCAACGTCGGCAGTTTTATTGATCGATGCGGACCGTGTTTAAGGGCCGACAAGCATTGGAAGACGGCAAAAGGGACGCTGCAACTGGTGGACATTCCTGCCGGTCCATGGATCAAGGTTGCCATTGACTTCGCAGGCCCGTTTACCCTGCTGCCAGACGACTGCAGACATCTCATTGTTCTCACGGATTACTTCTCCAAGTGGATCCACTACAAGTTCGTCAGGGAGGTTACCACTGAACGAGTAATCAAGGAGCTGAAGAAGATTTTCGCTAGTGAGGGTCAGCCGAAGGTTTTGGTGTCCGACAACGGCACCCAACTGGTCTCCAGGCAGATGAAGGACTTCCTGGCCAGATTGGGAATCAAGCAGGAGAAGACCCCGCTCTACAGCCCTAAGAGCAATGGGCAGGTCGAGCGGATGAATAGATTCTTGAAGGAGGGTGTGCAACAGGCGGTTGCCTCCAACTTAGATGTGAAAGCATTTCTGGCGGACAAGGTGCACACTTTCCACAACACGCCTAATGCAGTCACGGGGCACACTCCGTTTTACCTGATGAGAGGGAGAAGGTGTATGAGTGAGCTTACTCCCAAATTTAATAAGTGGTATGACATGAGGGAGGAACCTGAGAATATACCTGATGAGAGGTTGAGAGTCAAAGAAAGAATTGTGGCTAAACAGGAAAGCAACAAACGGTATGCAGATATGGTAAACAGAGCCAAAGTTAAAGATGTAGTGCAGGGGGATTGGGTATTGGTGAAGAAACCAACCAAGGGGATGAAAGGAGAATCTGTATTTCAGACCCCTGCACGTGTTCAAGGAGTGACAAAGGGAGCTGTCTGTTTGGAAGGAGGGGGATGGCGTAGCAAGGACGACATTGTCAGGCTCAAGGCAGGCCAAGAGGAAATCCTCATGAGAGGCAACCAGGTGCGCGAGGCCGAGAGCGATGATAGTGTGTACGAGTGGCAGGTTCAAGAAGACAATGATGGTGCCACTGGTGATGGTATGAGTGGTGATACGCCTCCTGTACGAGGGCGAACTGGACACGGAAGTGCAGACCGGTGGGAGAATACGTGGCACGGCCTAGGGGATACCGAAGGCCGTAGTGATAGCAGTCCTAAATCTGTGAGGAGTGACAGTCATGATGTAATGAGTGCAAGCCAAGATGGTACGGGCACTAGCGGCGGGGGGTCCACCCTGTATGTCACTCCCCGCAGACCAACAAGGCATATCAGGGCTCCCAAGAGGTTCGAAGATTTTGTTATGAGATAAAGTTATGTATATTTCTCAATTTGTTAAGAAAGGGAGATGTTGTACGTGAGGTAACGTACTAGTCTTGCGACGCAGAGGACAGTCCTCTTTCCCTTGTATGTTGCCTCCTGACGTCACTGGCCAATCCGACGTCGAGGATGGCTGTGACGTCAGGGGGCGGCGGGAGGAGGACAGAAAGAGCGCGAGGACGCTAGCCGGCGGTTGTTTCACCCGCTGCTCCTCGTGGGCCGTAATATTTACTGGAGTTAATAAAAGGCTCAGTTCTACCAAGTAACCTGTCTCGCCTCCCTCATTCATACCACTACAATAATGCAGTATAAACATTACATTTGCTTAACTTCCATATTAATTTAATGCATTGAATTACTATTGGTAGAATTTGCTTCCACAATTAATAATTCAATGCGGTCAATTTATGCATTTTGCAGATGTCTTATTCAAGAATCTTTGTATCAGTATTGCACACAATGAAAAAAAAAATGTTTGATTTAGTTCATATGCCATATTTGATTTGCTCAATAACTGTTGATTGGTTAAATCCTCGAAAATGCATCCGTAGTCCTCTTCATTTTTATTTTCACCATAAGATTCTGCTCTGTAGCATGGCACCAACAATATCTCCTTAGAAACTGAAGTTTATGGAAGAAATTCCATTACCTGTTTTTTTCTGATATGTTTGTTACCATCTATTTCTACATCAGGCCTTATATATATTTAGAAACAGTGCATGTAAAATATCTGTTAATGAAATGGTGGCTGAAAAGGTAAAGTGTGTGTTCTCGACTATTCTTTTTTTCTCATAGTTTGTGGGCTGTTCATGCTCACCATTTCTGTTGAGGCTGGCTTTAAATACTCTCTCAATTCTTCAAAATACTTTTCCAAATGATTTGTTCAGTCTTTAATCCAAGCAGAACACCCTACAGCAGCAGCAGCCCTCATACAAAACGGGCTTCCTTCCAGTTTTCTGTTGTGTGGAAGGAATATTTTCTTGATAATATTCCAGCCGCGATAATTCAATAATTTGGCTGCCTTGACAAAAGAAGCATGTCAGTATTTTGGAAAGGTTGTACGTGATCCTGCTAGGGTCAGAATTAGGATATCATTGACTACGCTACTTTTTGATTTGTTTGTTTTATTAGTCGACAGGTTGCAGCGTCTATTTTGAAAGTGCTGAAGGAAGTAAAGCTCGACCCTGCTGTAAAAGCCATTGTTATCTGTGGAGAAAATGGCAAGTTCAGTGCAGGTAAATGTATAACATGCACTTTCAAAAAATTTTTTGGAGATTTAATTTGGTCTTTTGATTATTTTTGTGTAGCACAAATGCAGTCTGTGGTTACCTGAGAGCACTCTGAGGGTGGAGTTATAGAGGTAATGTAGAAGATTAAAAATCAGTGACACAATGAAGTCATGTAGTGAAGACAAAATCTGAATATCAGCTGATAATCAGGCTTAGGCATGAGGCAGTGGTGTTTCTTCAGAAATGTTATGAATTTGACAAAGTTGTGTTGTAAACAAGTATTTCCTTAAACGTGAGCAGTGGAATGATAATGATCAATCAAAAGGATGGGAATCACAAGAAGAGGAAGACACGCCATCCACTAGGAAGCAAATAATGATAATAAACTAACCAGTGATAAGCAATGAGCTGGCACTAATCCCACTGTGAGTTGTTTTTGGTAGGTTGCACAGAAGGCTTTTCGCAACCAGACTTCTAAAGCTCTCAGGGTAGGCGAGACCTAGAAAGCATGCATGCAAGCACAAAAAAGAAGCAAACGGCCTGGCAGTAGTAGCTGCCAGCCTCTTGACCAAAATGTGTATTTTAATGGATAAAAAATGGATTGGAAAGTGGAGATGAAGGTGTAAGAGAGCAATTAGCAAGTTGAGGTGCAGGGTGAAAGAGCATGAAACGAGTATCCTGGCAGAAATGTGCAACTGCCAGACCCTCAAGAAAAGTGTGTGTTTGTAAAATAGATAAATAAATACATAAATACATACATAGAAAATAGATTGGCAGAGGGAGCAATGGATGAGCCAGGGTGAGGGTCAGGGAGCAAGGACCGAGCTGCCTGATCGCAGAGAGCACCTACCAGGGCTCTCGCAAAAAAAGTTTATTTAAAAAAATAAACGAGTAAATACAAAATTAAACATTGAGGGGGGGGGCAAGCAATGACAAGGAGAGAAATGCACTCCCTTGCAGTGCTAAAAAATCTAAAAAAAAATCTAAAAAAATATATAGTTCGCTGCTGCCAGCAGTGGATGCACACAAGTCATCAAAATAGCACATGGTTATGTATGTATGTAGAATAGTGAAGAAAACAATTACATAAAATGCAGAGAATAAGACGGACAGGAAAGTCATCAAATTAAGACCCAAGGGCTGACCAGCGCTCACTATATGTGTATGTTTTTAAATATTGGAGATAACAGGCCTTCAACAACAGCCATCTAAAAGGGTCTGTAGCCGAGTCTTAAAATTGTGTAATTTTCTGACCAGCAGTCAGTCAGGCCCACGTAAAACTATGTTTATTCCAAGTAAAGTTCATCAGATCTGCCTGAAAGCTCCACTTTGCAAACTCCAATTTCAATCATGTTTTCAAAGATGCTAGTGAGGCACAATCCCACATCTTCTGCCTCGTGAGATTTAACATGATCAGATTGCCATTAGCTAAACGACTACAATTAAAATGTTCCCCTTATTTCACTTGTTAATTCACAGAGGTTAGGAATCCTGCTGGAGCCACATATAAATGATAAAATGTTCTTACGATTTGAGCATAATATTTATAAACAATTCTAGGCAGTCGCAGCTCAAGTCGAATGCATTAAAAGCTGTGCAAGGTCATACCATTGAAGGATTTCAGCATTGTGCAATATTGCTCTACGATATATTCAGCCTCACACAACACCTTTGATGCAATGTGGGCACCTTCCTCTAAGGCTATTGTCCATCGAAGTATGTAGCTCTAACAAACCTCTAGCAATTGAAGTAAACTGACCATCTAAAAATGTGCCTGCCAAGATAAATTGCTAGCATCTAACAATCATATATAGGCGAGTGCCTCTGTGTGTGTGTGTCAGTCTGTGAGTGAGTGGGCGAGTGAATCTCTGAGTGGGTCTGTGAGTGTGTGTAAGTCTCTGAGTGGGTCTGTGAGTCAGTGGGTAAGTCTCTGAGTAGGTCTGTGAGTGGGTGTGAGAGAGTTTCAGTGGTTCTGTAAGTGGGTGCATGAGTTTCTGAGTGGGTGTATGTGTCTGAGTGGGTCTGTGAGTTGATGCATGAGTGTCTGAATGGGTCTGTGAGTGGCTGTGAGAGTGTCTGGTTGGGTGAGTGGGTGCATGAGTACCCTGATGGCACTATTACTAAAGTGTCCCGGGAGCTCAGCAGGTGTTTTTAGTGCACACTCTTTTGTAATACCCATTCCCTGGGCACGCATTCTGTATCTGCTGAGCAAAAAAATGAAAGTTCACTCAATTGCACTGTGGTTCGGCATCAAAGTGAAAAAAGCACAGCATTCACCCCTACACCTGTCCCATATTATCAGTGAAGGTTCACATCGCATAAGATATTGAGGAACGCCTTTCCTTCCATTTTGGAGGTGTGGCAAACGAATGTATGACGTTAGTACGCCATCCATTATCCCGCAGTAGGTTACAACGTGGACGTTACATCGTCCGTGTTGTTACCACGCATGGCTTTACATCGCAAGTTGTTTCTACGACTTGTGCTAGATGGCGCGCTGGACTTAGGAATAGTATAAATTACTATTCCTACTCCATTTAGCGCAACAGCAGGGAATGTTCTGTTTTCCTTCCCCCCTCAAGTCAAATAACCCGTTTGTCTTCCCTGTGGCGTAAATCATTGCGTTTATAGCTGCCGTGTGACCCTTGGCTCTAGAATGTTCTCTCAGTAAGTAGGACATCCAGACAGCACCCGTTTTAGAGATTAAACAGACCCCTTATGTGACGGCGTCGGGAGTTTGTAGGCTTGAGGAGTCTTAGGTACGCAAAGCCCAAACAAGTGGGAGAGGAGGGGGAAGTGCTGGGAACAGGCGCCCTTGGAATGCCTGTGTGTCGCGCTACAAATCTGCGCTGTGGTTAGTGCACCTGCTGGAGCGATAAGTGTATAACCTAAAGGTTATATGTTTTTTTTTTGGGTAGTTTTATATTGCGAACTCGACCCGGAGGTATGAGAACGCTGCACCAGGTGTATTACAGAGGGACACATTGATTTCTAGGCACGGGGAGATTAAGTGATTTGCACAAAAACACAGGATGCTTGAGCCTCCCAGACTCGAACCTGGTTCCCCAGCTTCAAAGTTGGCCGCCCTAGCTGTTAAGCCACACCTTGTTAACATACTGGTGATATAGGTTAGTGAGTTAAAGAGCATATTGGAATCATCAGTATATAACCTGCAGGTTAAATGTTAATATACGTGAGGTACCGCTTAGTGAGTTAATACATATACTGCTGACGTTTTTGGGTGACCAACAGACTAAACGTTCACATATTTGTGGTGCAGTAGCATGGTGAGTTAGTGCACTCCCGGTAACTTTCAGTACTTAAGTTGAACTCCCAAAGGGCTCGAGTCCGCTTTTCATTTTTCCAAGGTGGAGGCTGACTTGTGTAATACCACTTATGTACCAGGCCCCCATGTCGTCAGGCTGCAGTGTTGGACGCCACTAAAAACAAGGGGGACGAGAGGGACGCGTGACAGTGAGCCGTCCTGACACCTCTGCAGGGTTTAATGGCCTGCCCGTGCAGTGGAGCCAGTCAAGCTGAACACGAGGAACAAGCGAGGCTTTTAAGCGTATTGTCCTGGCCATTTGGTCAGCTGAGCGAGGGGCTTCGGAGGGGGGGATACGTGCATTTTGACCGTTCCCTGAAAAGGACTAATGTGTTTTAAACTGGAGGATGTTATGCCTCGCCCGCGTCCAGGGGAGCGTTGCTAATCTGAAGGCTGCCATCGCGCGCTGGGGTCTGTGGACAGGGTGCGCGGCGCGTGGGCTGTTATTTGCGAGGCTTTTATTTAGGGCTGCGTTGGACCTGCAAACAGGCACTCCGTCATTAAAAGTGACAGTGTAAGTATAAACAAGCTACCGAAAGAGCGCGTGCATATGTTTTGTCCTTAACAACGAAAGCAGAGCGTGTGCATATGTTTTGTCCTTAACAACGAAAGCAGAGCGTGTGCATATGTTTTGTCCTTAACAATGGAAGCAGAGCGCGCGCATATGTTTTGTCCTGCGTGCGCACAGACACGGAAGGAGAGACGAGCGCGTGCATATGTTTTGTCCTTAACAACGGAAGCAGAGCGCGTGCATATGTTTTGTCCTGCGTGCGCACAGACACGGAAAGAGAGAGGGAGCAACCGAGCAGAGTCGTACACGTGCACATCTCCTGTCACCCGTACGCGCACATCTGCAGTGTCTTAAGCTAAGCTGTTAGAGACCCATGCGTACACATGTCCTGTCTTTAACACGCGTGCACATGTCTTGCCCCCTTTCGCCCACAAAACCAGCAACAATAGATCTCGCCAAGATGAGCATCGCATGCGCTGCGTTGCTAGGCGAGATCTAAAAACTACAGGAAAAGACATTCCAGTGGTCAATACAGAGTACACATCATACTGTCACTGCTTCATGAACCTTTTACAGTACAAAGTTGCTTATCTTCAGCATGCCAAGTCACATTATAATTCTGCATTACAGTAAGTTCCCATCCTAAAGAAATATCATTCTACCCGGGAGCTCTGCATGTTGGGTGATAGCACATTCAGGGCATTGTCCTAGTTGCAATTAGGGCTAGTGAGGTGGGGGTTTTGTTGGGGGGTGTCTAGGGTATTAGCCGAAATCCTTGTGTAAATGGGGAAAGATGGTGCATTACAGCGCTGTATCCCATATATTGCCTAAAAGGATATATTGTATAGGCTGTACTAAGAAGCTCACAAAACACCCTACCTCTTTAGGATATGACTCAGTACCCTGGGGAATTCTCACTCCACACCAGTGACTTTGAGAGACAGTACTCCTAACAGTCTCTAGCAGGATGCAGTGCAGGGCCGGCTCTAGGGCGGTGCGACCGGTGCCACAGCACCGGGTGCCGACTTCGTGTGGGGGCGCTGTATAAAATGGTTTCAAAAGCACCCGCTGCTGCATTCTTTGCTTCCAGCAATTTTCAGCCACAATAAAAACAAATCAAAATAACTCTGTGGATTAATGTTCTTCCAGGAGAGAAAGGGAGATTGGAGTTTTGTCTAGTGGAAGTTTTGACTCCTGATAAGGTGGCGCAGAGGGTTAATATACCTGCTGCAAAGTATGCGCACCATGCAGATCACAAGGTGCATATAATGTAAATAGGTCAGTGGGTTACTACTTTTGTCAGAGAGATCCTTTTGTTACTTGCTTTTTGTAAGTTATAGTCCTAATGTAGAACAGTGAGCAATAAACTGTCATCAAAGAGCTGCATGAAAACGGCACGGTATAGGTAGAGCGTTATGAGTTTTTTGTTTTACCGTCTTTCATTAACCTAATGTTGCAAAATGGGTTAATTGGGTAGAAATCAGTTCTTATTATTAAAGAGACCCCTTAACCATGGTTTTACATTTTAAATTCTAAGTTTGTGCTTCTCCACACCAAGCACTCTTAAACTATAGTGCCAACCAGTATGGATAACATGACTCCTACGCCTTGTTCTCTTCTTCTTGTGATTTGTCTGTTGTAACATTTCCCTTACACAGATTTACACACGTATGATTGATTGTCTCTAATCTGTGTGATGTAAAGTGCTCTGAAACCCTATACTGGTATGAGTGGTGCTATAAAGCTGATTAAATGCATCTGAAAGAGAGTGCTTGTGGAGACTTGTGAGGCACTGTGAAAGGATGATAGTGGAGGAATTTGTGGCGGAGGTGGTCATTGGGGGGTCCTAACAAACATTGTCGCACTGAGCACCACCAGCGCTAAAGCCGGCTCTGATGCAGTGAGATGGCTTGAGCCCACAAGTAATGCCGTTCGACCTGCCTTTCTGCACAGGCCGGCCATATTCCTTAGCCTGTGTCTGTAATGCTGGGCAAGGGACTTTCTCTCTTTATGCTTAGTGAGTACCCCAAGTCACTACATTGTAACTCTACATCAGATTCACATTGTGCGCTGCCACTCTCCAATTCTCTCCGCAAGGTACCGCACTTTGCTAGACTTCTAAATTGACTCGTGTTAGCCAGTATCACTTTTACTGCCAGCGCTGCATTCAAAGAGGAACAAGCATTTGCAATGCAATAGGTCTCGCAGTTACACAAGTTTAAGCTATTGGCATTGTAAATGACAATGCCTTTTATGTACGTTTTTAAAACGAAAACAAAAATAAAAGGCATTGTTATTTGCAATGTCAATAGCTCAAACTCGCGTAAATGGAACACCTATTGCATTGAAATGCTTGTTCTAGTTACATTCGGCATATATTTTCGCTATTCCAGTATGTATAAAAAGTGGTAGTATTGCTGTTCTTTATTTTCCAGCCTCCATACATGTTGTTGCAGATCAGTTCCTGAAAAGTATTTGACAGGCAGCATGAAACTGTTGATTTGGCCATAAGGGGGGCAAACGCCATTGTCTATCCACCCCAGGCTTACCTCAAGGAGCCAAGCAGAGTAGACTGTAGAAGAATGCTGCGGTTCAGAGAGCTGTGAACGTGACATTGCATTTATAAATGATAGTTCAGTGAGGGTTCAGCATTCATTTGCCGTGTAGAGGAGATTAGCTCCCTCTCTCAAGCTGTCTACACGATTACATATTTAGTGTAATCGAAAAATCACACATTATCTATAATACACAAAGTATTTCCGTTTCTAGGAATAGCTGGCCGTCCGTTTTATTAAAAATACAGTTAGGGCCCCGTGACGTTTCGCCAGATAATAGCCGAGCCCCGTCTCGCTTACTTTATTAATGCTGGCGTAGCCTGAAAAGAAGCCTTTCCGTGGCGCAGGGATGTACAGAACATTATTTGCAACAATGAAAAACAAGACAGGGGCAGGGACGAGCTGGGCTTGCAGCGCGTTTCTCATACGATTTTTAAAGGCAGATTTTTTGGCTGGTAAATTCCGGTCCAGAAACACTATGTCAGTGGAATCGGGCAGAGCGGTATCCTACCTGGGGATTCTTTTCAGTCTGACTCATATCTCGTCATTACTTGGCCTGCTTTGTTGGTAAAAGTCATCAGAGTGTTGTTAACTGCATGACGTTTGCTCGTAAAAGAAAACACAAAGTTAACTTGCGTTTTCACAGGACGGACAGGAAAGTTGTTTTGCATACACAGGTCTCTCGACCACATATGATTATTTTGGCAAGCAATCGCGTTGGATTTTTTTGAGAGAGTTTAGTGCTGTCTTTTGGCTCTGTAAGTAATTTGACGTTAAAAGGTTATGAGCTTTAGTGTGAGAGCAGATTTAAGAAATGTTTGCTTATGAAACTAGTGCGTCACTTTCCTTAAATTAAGCGAAATCGCGATCGCGATCAAAGCGGTCGTGCGGCCACGAAAGTGAAAGTAAGCGCGGCGCGCGCGCCCGCGCACATGCACTGTAGCTCTAGGCTGGCCTGGTAGCACTTTTTGGAGCCCACATACAAAATGTCTCTTCGAGCCTTTGGCTCGCGAGACCTACAAACAAACAAGTACTTGAAGGGCCATCAGCAAAAATACGGGCGAGCTGCCAGTTTCAGACAAGGGATTACTTGAGAGGTCTGCGCGTGCACCGACACCGGGGAATACACGTGCATGCACTGGGTACATCATCCATGTCTAAAGTGCACACTTACACCTGGTCTTGCTTCTGTGAAGTATGTTTACAGTGCAAATGTGTACATTATACATTTTACAGAGTCAGGGAGAAACTGTCGATAGGACCCTATGTGCATAGAGCAGTAGGAAAAATAACAATGTTAACTTCTTTGCACATGCATAGCTTAAAGTACAACAAAGCGCTATGACGCGGTCTGGCCACTTCATATACATTCTTTTTAACTTTAAGCTATGAAGTACAGCAGCTCACACTGCTGTGCAGCTTTTAAAAATCATTGACAAAGTCTATGGATCTCGCATAGGTGAAACCTATTGGCTTTGCTAATGTTTGTTGTGGGACGGTCAGTTCCGACAGTTGAAATGATTGAGCTGGAGCATAAGGCAGGGAGTCATGTGCTGTAAAACTGAGGGGGGGCAGAGCTGAACAAGCCTTCTTGCCAGGGTGCGTGCTTGCCTGAAAGAAATGTAAATCTGCGCAACTGGTTAATCTGCAAATGTAAACGGTGCTTGGGAGTTGGTATTGCCTTTAATTGACGTAATCACATGAAGCTTCCTGATGACACAGATTTACTCTCTTTGAGGGGTATTGAAAGGGAGTTTCCAGCTGAGCTTTGAAGTGTGTTCTTTTAAAGGACAGTTATAAAAAAAATTACACTTCGTACAGTCTGGGTATTACTAAAATCTTTATTTTAGAAGCCTTTTTTTCCCCTTAAACCTTTTTGTGCATTTTGTATCAGCCTATCTTCTACTGTGTGCAGTGGCGTAACGATAATTGAGGGGGCCCCCCTACAAGGTACGTGGAGGGGCCCCCACCGGACTCTATCAGGAGCTCCCCTGCCGAAGTGCAGTGCTGAGGGGGCCCCCTGGAGGTTGGGCCCCCCCCGTGCTGGGGGGGGGGGGGATGCGGGGGGCCTATGTTATGCCCTTGACGGTGTGTGGTGCAAGTTTAAAATAATGACTTACATATTCACAGTACTTTCTGTCAGACTGAGACCCTGTAGCACTAAATATACACAAGTCACTATTCTCCACTGCTTCATCCAGGATTCAATTCTGTTGCTGTCTGGTTCCACACGCAGACACAATGCATTAACTAAAAGAGGCTTCATAATGTATGTAGTGCATTTCCCACTGATTAACTTCACTTGCATTTATCTTTCATTCAAGCTGTGTGTTATTTTATATGTAGTTAGTTGGAAAGAAAGTTTCTGAATATTGTGTCATTTCACCCTTCCTTCATTTGCACACAGCATCAGAGTTCCCGTGCTCCTTTAATGCCATTCGACCTCTGCTCATAGCCACGTAGTTCGCTTACAATATAAAAAATATTATAATTGTAATAATGGGGAATACTATTGTTGACGTGACTAGAATTTCAGAATTGTCGTTAGCCAAAATGTCTTGCAACATTAAAACCAAGTGGGAACATAGCACTGGCGATGACACACAGATAAGAAATGAGTAGTTAAGCAGGGGTCGTCGCAAGTAGAGATGAGCACAGAAGCCTTTGCTACACTAAAGCAGAACTGAAACACAGACAGACCTGCTGCCCAGGAATAAACCAGCAAGAAAGACAGTTATCACTACTCCGAGAACTAGTGAAATGGCTCGGCGATTCAAGGTTTGCTGCTGACATTAGTGTGGTCACAAATCCCTGCGCCTCTTCCTGAGGTAAACTGAGTGACATTGACGTGGGTAGAATTAAAAACCTCTATTTCCATTTTTTAAATAGTGGCAACACTGCAATATGCGGTGCTACATAAAACAACTGAACTTATTATTATCATTCGTAGTAGTAAATAGTAGAACGGAATCAGGTGTTGTAAATTTCAGCTGTACCTGGAGAGTAGGGCTAAGCAGGGAGGCTGAAAGAACCCGACATGGAGTCTAGGGCTTATTAAATTGAACTGAAATTCATATCGAACGTAACGAAACAAGATATATTCAGGTGGGGAGGCACTGTGCAAGAGAAGGGGGATTCGGACCGCAGTTCAAACAATAGCAAAGCAGGTATCTGGGTTACTGACTGTGCAGAGAGATGAGATTACTTGGTAGTAATGGAGCGCCAGAGATGCAAACATGTGGTTGTTAGTGCAAGGGAGGCACCTACCTGAAGCAGTAGCGCTTCAGCTGCACTGCGTCTCTTGTTTTCTTAGTCCCGTGTTTTCTCAGCATAGACACCTGCATAATGCGGCTTGCTGTTTACGTTTTGTCTGAATATTGTTACATGACTATCAGCTGTGTTGTGGTCCGGGAGATAATGTTACACAATTAATCTGTGATGAGTCACTGTGTGAGGCCGTCCATGGAAGTTTGGATGCAGTGTTTAATTTGAGCCGGTGGGGGCCACGGTACTTATTTATGGTACTGGTACTTATTTATCGCATCAGATGATTACCAAGTGCAAGAGCGGGAAAAGCACACAGAACGGAATGACGGCAAAACCGTCACAAAAGAAGGAAGCAGGACCCTGCAAGAGAGAGAAAAAGAGGCAGGGGGTGTCTTGTGGTGAATTAAAGAATATCAGCCTTGGTATTCGGCACGCCGACCTTTAATTGCCCCGTCCACTGGCTTCTGAGCAGAACTTCGGGCACTAGCCCTCCTTCTTGCACAAATTATACACTGGTTGGATGTTTGAAGTTTACAGATCAGCTCTGAGTTGGAGAGTGCATAGCGGGATTGCAGGTTAAAAGCAGGTTACAGGTCAGTTTATTCTTAAGAGGCCTTTATAAATGTATTCCCAGGGTAGAAGTTCTTGGGAATATATTTTGGGGAACATTGTTCATTGTAGACCATAAGAAAGGTCCGGGTGTCTGGAATCCAGGCCCAGATCAGTACCTCCACTCTTTCCTTTAGTGTGACACTGACAGGTGAGGCAGGGCCTTGCCTGCCAGTGGAAAGACGATGTACCAATAGGATCCCCAGAATGTGTGGAGAGGGTGAGGATTTCCCATATGATGGTGACTGAGAAGTCAGGAGATAAGACAGCCTGACTAAGAAGATTGAATTCAGTAAGGTAGAGACTTAAAAAGACCCTACTGTCATGAAGTGAGTACAGTGAGGGCAGGCTTCATTTTCCAGATGGCGAGAGGCAGAGGACGCTCCTTCTCGTAACCCCTCAGCCAAGACCTGGAACAAGCCCCCGAAACATCTCCGAACCTCACCCCTTCCTCATGGACTTCCAAAGAAACCTCAAGACATGGCTCTGCCAGACGAAACAGGCATGCTCTCCTCGCCTCCCCCCCCCCCACGCCCCGCAGGCCTGCCCTACTCAGCGCCTGGATACCCGCACAGGTAATTAGCCACGCTCTACGCATTCACATAACAGATCATACTCAGTGCAGTCATATGCCCTCTCAGACTGCAGCAATTCATGAGCAGCTACTTCCTGGGGTATGCAGAGGTGTCACAATGTTTATTTCCCAAAGTCAAGCCATAGCTCATGTATTGAAATTTGCACTGATAGGCAGGCTGCCCAAAAACCTGAACACAAGCACCAATTTGCCTAAACCAAGTTATTCAATGAAACGTTTAGGATGCACTCAGGTGTATGATGAAGACATTCCTACGCCTATATTTACGGCCCTAAATCTTCATTACCACTCGTATACAAAGAAGTGTTCCACAAAACAACTGCATGATTTTTTATGAAATAAATATGATGAGTTTTACGTTAATGTAAAACAACAAAATGGATTTCCTTTGGTCTGATCCTGACATTTATCATCTGTTGATGGCATCAGCTGACCAAACACCTTCCCTTTCTACAGGTAAGAAGAAACTGTATAGATTGTATTAACCAGTTAATATACTATTGGATTAAAACATTTTGCATATCAACACACTTAATTAAGCGTATCCACCTCCCAGAGATGCTAACTACTCTTTAAAGACGTTTGCTTTATACCTGTCATGTTTGTGTTCTGGTGAATGTCGTTGATAATAGCTTGATAGAAGAAAGTCTCTTTTGTAGCCTTCACAGATTGAAAGTTGAATCTCATAAAGTGTCACCCAGTTGGGTCTGTCCTGTCAGGGTGATTCTTCCGCCAGTTTATCAGTTATCCGCCAGGAGTTCCAGTGCTATTAATTGGGATGCAAGTATTGTTCATTAGTATGCATCTTAATTAAAACAGCCTCAGAAACCCTGGTGCAGTGAGATTCACCTGACTGTTCCAGTCTAGGTGGAAAGCAGCTTTCACCTGGGCTGGTCTCATTACCCATATGCCAGTCGATGCACAAGCATGATAAATATTGATCTATACGCTTAGTCTGAATCAGGAATATTGATATTTTTAGGTCTCGGCCTGACGTAAGCAGCGCATGCACTGCTCTCGTCTTACGAGGCTTCTTAGAATCGATACGATTCCAGAAGCCTCGTCCCAGCTCCGCCTTCAGTTTTGATTTGTGCGCATCGTTTAGTGTCACGAATTATGCCAAAGGCAGTGCAATGATTGCACCGAAGGCATGTCAATTCCTCCTTGTTGCCACTCTGTCTCCTTTAAGCCCCTGCCCACCGGGATTGGATCTCTTACCCGCGGCATCACACAGTAGGTTTATTATTCGCTTGCCGTACTTTTTTTTGAATGCTTGTTTGCTCTTGTGTTCTTTCATTTTCTATCGCCCCCTGTTCCCCTCAGCACTTTCAAACAAACCTAGGCTTGCGTAAAAACCTTTAAAAATAACCAGAACCTTGTGAGCAGCTTGGAAACACAGAGGCCGAGAGTAAAAGGACATTGGCACCCTAGAACATACATTTGCGCAGACTGATATTCTGATGAGCAGGCAGCATATGAACAGTATGATGGGATGAAACACACAAGCAAACATAGGGGGTGCTTGGGATAGAAGAAGTGACAGCGCGAGGAGCTCGCAGAACTAAGGAGGCCCTCAGTCCTAAGTGACTGAGGTGATGCAGCTCAGTGAGCGCTATGTGAAAATCATGCTCGGATCCTTGCAGTCGCACTCATTCATGCTCAGCAGACTCCGCCACTCGGCTATAGCACTGTATAATGAAAAGGCAGCCAGGCCGCTCACCCGGGCTGGAGGCCTGTTGTCCAAGGCAGCCCCTACTCCTCCTCCACCCCAGCAAGGAGGAGTGTCATCTGCTCCTTGCTGGGGTGGGGGAGACGAGAGCAGTTACTAATAATAATAATAATATTAATAACAGCAACACCATCTCCGCGGTTTACAATAACTAAATAATGAGAATTAGACCGATACAAATTATGCCACGAATAATAATAATAACTATTATTATTATTATTATGATTATTGCTGTTGGTATTGTTGTTATTGGTATTACTAATAATAATTATGATAATAAGAATAATAATATGAATAATAATGTTATCAGAAATAGTACCCGGTGGAGGAAGAAGAAAAGAAAGCGGGAGAGGAAGAAGAAGAGCAGGACCCGCCCTCCCCGGGTGTTTTCCTCGCCCTGCCTCGCTCCGGGTGTGTTTCTCAGGGTGGCAGTGCTGGCTGCAGATGGTGTTGCTTTCTGGGTCCCTCCTCGCTGCGAGAGGCCGCAGGGACATCTGAGGGGCTGAGATCGGGAAGGAGAGCAAATAAAAATGAACACAAGTCTCATTTTACGTCGCTGTTGTGCAGCACAGTAACAGCTAGATAATGGCGGGTGTTTATTTCAGCCCTTTCATCCCTGTGAGATCTATCCCATCTTTTTACCCTGCCTTTCTCGGAGCAGCCTCGGCGCACAGCTGGAGTCCGGCTTGGACTTTACGGCTCTCCCTTTGACTGTCTGTCACCTTTCTCCAGCCCGACAGTCCTTTGATGCCTGTATTGCCTTTCTGCTTTGTCTGACTCCACAGTGCAGTGCTGCCTCTGTGTAGTTGTGCATCACTGTAGAGTGCGACGCCTCAACACCCAGTAGCGGGTCCATTACACATATTTAAGGCACTTCTACTTTCCTGTTATTTTTTCATTCGGTAGTGCTGCTGAAACATAATTGCTTCTGTTCTGTCTACTGCACAGAACGTTTTACTACATCAGAAGACCACTGACTGGGAACAAATATATTGAGTAAAATATCACAGCCTTGGTATTTAAAAAAAATATATACAAAGTACCTTGGTGCATATTTCTATTGTAAATGCACATTGTGTCTCGGCGAAGACTGACGTTTTGGGTGGCGTGTAGTGAGCGAGATAGAACAGTCCTTTCAAAAACCATGACTGTCCAGGCAAATCAGGGGCGTCTGGTCTCCCTCTTTACCACATGTATGAAATAAACAAGCACTGGCAAAACACATATTTCTGAGTTTAACATTAGCAAAAAAAACAACTGATGAAAGGAATGCTGAACACATCAAACATCCACCCCCAGTCACAGATCTCGGTTTAATCTATTGTTTTTTAGCTCACCACGCCACCCCAGTTTGGACTCAATCATATGCAAGTCAGTCATGACCCTGCTCCCCATGGAAACAGTTCAGTTCCTTCCTGGACCGGAAACAAGCATCCTGGGAATGGTTTCAGGGAACCACCCCAGATCAGCCAGGCTAGCTTAAATCCAGTGGCACAGTGTGCACGGGACCCACGTCTGGGCATACCCTTCCCACTTTGGGCTACAAAAGCAACAAGCATTTGCAATGCAATAGGTCTCACCTTTGCGAGAGTTTGAGCTATTGGCATTGTAAATGACTATGCCTTTTATGTATGTGTTTTGAAAACCTGCAAGCGGTGTGTAAGCACACACTTTGTACTTCTAGTCGTTGCTTACGAGAAGCAAGGATGGCAGTAACTGCACCTCTTTTACTGCCAGCTATTAGTACAAAGTTCGTGTTTACAGACCTCTTACAGGTTTTCAAAACACATAAATGAAAGTTATTGTCATTTACAATAACATTAGCTCAAACTCTCACAAAGGTGAGACCTATTGCATTGCAAATGCTTGTTATTAAATGTGAACCCTTGTTGCTTCTATTCTTAGCACAATTGTGGAGCATAGGAAAACATCTGCCTTCATCAAACCTAGCTAACATCCAGGGCTTAATTTGAGCCAGGGGTCACCGGCACTCATTTTCGAGAACTAGCACTCATTTTTCTGCATCACTAGCATACAGGGAGAAGGCAGGAACCTGCAAGAGTGAGATAAAGTGGCAGGAGGTGTGTAGTACTGGACTGAATGAGGCCTCAGGCAAATTCAAGACTAAGCAGCCTTGTTATTGGGTGGGCTGACATTTAAGTGCACCAGCCGCGGGCGTTTGTGCAGAGCTATTGCCACCAACACTTATTCTTTTACAAATTAAGCACTGCTATCATCTCAACCAAACATTATTCTGCCCTCTGTGCTATGTAGTACTACAAAAGGTATTTTGGTCACATTCACGAGCAGCAGTTAGCCCGTAAGCAATGTTATTCATATCTAGGTGGCATTCGACTTGCTAAATCGTGAAAGTGCAGTGTCTGAGATACTGGTGGTGAGCAAACATCAATAAATGCAACTTCTTTCATTTTCTTTTATTTAGGTGCTGACATACGAACATTTGAAAACATTGCTCAAAAGAGTGGCTCACCTGCAAATTTTCTGGAGGATCTAAATAGCACAGCTGAAAAAAGTGAGAAACCTGTGGTTGCTGCTATTGA
Source organism: Triturus cristatus (assembly GCF_964204655.1). Lineage (NCBI taxonomy): Eukaryota > Metazoa > Chordata > Amphibia > Caudata > Salamandridae > Triturus > Triturus cristatus. Next base: position 686,477,185 of record NC_140584.1, read on the forward strand.
AGGGGTCGCTCTCGGAGGTGGTCTGGAGCTGGCTCTTGGTTGTCATTACAGGGTAGCACATGTGAAGGTATCTTAATTTCTTTTTTAATATTTATCTGCTTTTATGTTCCCCCATTTTAAAATGGTCTACAACGTGTTGCTGTTATCTACTACTGCATAAAGGCACCCATGACAAAATACTGGCCCTGACATACTTAGGTAGATTTTTAAAATAATGGTCACCTTTAATATATGAATGGCATAAACTGCAAATTCCTGGCACTGGCACATTTCACTTTTGATATAAGGGGGCAGCCATGACGAAATGCTGGCGTTTGCACACTGGAAATGATTTGTTAAATATAAGGGTACCCATAACACATTTTGAAAAAAAATGGAGAATGTCAGGTTTCATTAGCTTGGCACACCATGAAATGATATGAATATTTAATGAGGGCTCTTTCAGTGCTTTTTTTTTTTTTTAAATTTTGTTTAATTAGAAACCGTTATTACACAATAAAATACATACAAGGCCCTACAACCACCAAGGCCGGCCGCTATATAGAGCCCGAGGGCTCGCAATGCGATGCCACACATTCAAATGAACCAGAGGCAAAGCTCCCGGCAGTTCGTGAGCACATGTAACAGGCCGTGGCCATAGGCCAGGAGCAATCGGAAAAAACAGTTTCAATTTCTATTAAATACAAAACACACTCAAGGCAATGAGAGTCCGAAATAACAGCGTGCTCTTCCCAGGACGGGGAACAACGTACAGTGTCCAAAGCAGTTCTTGACTGGAAGCGGCAGTGGGGGGCAACGGGAAGACAAAGCATGGAACACACCTCACACAATCCCGCAGAATGCGTGGCTAGGGGGACAAAGCAATATCGAACTCTAATGGCAGAGGGGGGGTGCAGATACGTCCACGATATAAATTCCATGGACCCCATACCTTAGTCCATTTCCCTGGCTTGCCTCTCGCCACATACACCGTCTTTTCCCTAAACATACACCAGTCCATATTCTCCTTCCATACCTCGATCGTGGGCGGCCTCGGGGAGCCCCACAGCTGTGCAATGTTACGCTTAGCCACCATGTACCCCAAAGTCACCCACTGCGTCTGTGCCGCATTATAATCATTCGGTTCCCAGACATTCAACAAACACCTCCTAGCCTCTGGCAACAGAGCAACGTGCGTGACCTCCTCCATTACGGTGTGGATACCGTTCCAAAATCGCACAACCTCCGAACATTCCCATAAGATATGAAGAAAGGTACCCGGCAGGCCACATCCACGCTTACACAGTCCATCCCTCGAGTAACCCATACGCAGCAAACCGGGCCCCGTGACGTACACTCTATGAAGGATCTTCAGCTGTACGAATCGTAAGCGGGCCGGGATCGCCACCTCTTTCGGGGAGGCCACCGCCGATACCCAGTCCTCATCGTCCAGTTCCAAGCCATCGCCCATCCATGCCTCCCGCAGACGGAGCAGCAAGTCCGTGCGATCATTAATGAGTTTTTTATAAATCAGAGAAATAGTGCTGTCGGGCACGTAGCCATTCAACACTCTATCCTCCAGTGGGGAGTACTCGGGGATAGCAGCAACGTCCGGAAAAACCGAACACAGCGCATGGTAGACTTGTGCATACCGGAAGTACTCTCTATCATTTAATTTGTATTCAGTTTTAAGCATTTCAAACGTTTTGAAAGACCCCTTCGCCCAAAGATCACCCACCTTACATATACCAATCATATCCCATTTCTCAAAACCTTTCGATCTCCACAAACAGCCCAGCCGCCCGGAGGCATACAACGGCGTCGCCCGAGTCAAGCGATCCCTCCGCCCCATCGCCGCACTCGCCGCGTGCCACACACATACCGCAACCTGCGTGGGTCCCGTCAACCGCGTATCCGGGGTCAGAGTACAGCGCCCTATTATAATCCCCACCCGGGAGCAGAAATTTATCCATCTCGAAGGCCGGATTCAAGGCAGGACCGTATATCCCGTGGTTCACCGCCGCCAACTGAGACGCCCAATAGTTTCGTTTAATATCGGGGAGGGCGACCCCCCCATCGTACCAAGGGAGCGTCAACTTGGCGAGAGCGATCCGCGGCCGCCCGTCCCAAAACAGTTGGCGCTGAAGACCCTCCACCTCCCGGAAATACCGGGCTGGCACGACATCCAGCGTATTTTGCAAAGCATACAAAATGCGAGGTAGCAACATCATTTTAAACAATGCCGCTCGTCCGAGCGGCGAGAGCGGAAGTCACCGCCACCTCGCGACGTCGGCCTTCAATCGCTGGAGGGGAGGGAGAATGTTTCGCTCATAGCGGACCGCGGGATCCAGAGAGATAAAGATTCCCAAATATTTGTACCCCAGGGTAGCAATCTGGATAGGGCAATCCCGTGGCAGAAGGGGGGCCTCACCCGAGAGGACGTAAACACACGACTTGGCCCAGTTGATGACCAGGCCAGAGTTGCGACCAAAGGAATTCAGTACGTTCACCAATACAATTAGCGACTGTCGGGGAGAGGTGAGATACAGAAGGATGTCATCCGCGTAAAGGGAGACACGGTCTTCAAACTCCGGCGTCCATCTAATGCCTCGCAGCGACGGCTCCCAACGCAACCAGGCGGCGAGAGGCTCCAAAGAAAGTGCAAAGAGAAGGGGTGATAACGGACATCCCTGCCGCGTACCTCTCCCCAGTGCGAAGGGAGCCGACACCCTACCATTCACCACCACCTGAGCCAGTGGGTCAGCATATAGTAATTTTACCCAACCAATAAACTCGGGGCCGAACCCAAATTTCGCCAACACGGCCCAAATATACGGCCACTTCAAAGTGTCGAACGCCATAGTAGCATCTAAAGATGCCAAGATGGCCGGCTCACATATAAATTCCGCTCTAGCAAGCACGCCGTGCAACCGCCTCAAATTTAGAGCGGTATTCCGATGGGGTATAAAACCGGACTGATCCTGATGAATCAAGTCGCCCACGACCCGAACCAGTCGATTAGCCAATACCTTAGCCAGAATTTTGGGTTCTGCGTTCAACAGCGAAATGGGCCTATAGGAGGCGCAGCGATCTCGCGGCTTCCCCTCTTTGTGTATCACAACTATGTTGGCGAGGCGTTGGTCAGGGGGGAGGAAGCCCGCCGCACGTGCCGCGAAAAACATGTCCCGAAGATACGGCGCTATCTTATCGGGACGCAACTTATATAGTTCGATGGGAAGACCATTAGGACCCACAGCCTTACCCGATGCGATCGCGCGAGTGGCCAGAGCGATCTCATCTGACGACAACTTCGCCTCCATCAATACTGCATCAGCCTCCGATAGGGTTGGCAATGCAATGTCTCTAAGCAACAGATGAGAATCCTCCTCCGAATGCACAGAAACCGGAGAGTATACCCCGCGGAAATAATCCGCGAAGCAGTCAACGATCTCCACCGGGTCAGTCACACGCACTCCATCCATTCTCTCCACAACGGGCACCACCCTGCTTGCTCTCTTCTTCTTATCCAACCAAGCAATCAACTTTCCGGCCTTATCCCCCACATCATACAGTCGTCCTTGCTGCTCTCTACTCATCCCTTTAGCGGCTTCCGTGACTAGCGCTTTATAATCTGATTGTTTGAGGCTAAGAACATGCAATTTCTCATCAGTAACTCCCCGCTCCAAGTCCTCCTCCATTTCAGCTATTTCAGTTTCCAGGCGCCCCACCTCTGCTCTCTCGCACCTCTTAGCATGGGAGATAAGGGACAAGGCCTGCCCCCTGATCACCACTTTATAAGCCTCCCATAGGGAGACGGCCGACGACACCGACCCCACGTTATCATTGAAGTAGTGATCAGTGGACTTGACCAGTTCCGCGCGGATCTTAGGGTTATGTAGATACCAGGGGCTAATGGGTGCCACTCTCCCCTCTGCCCCAGGGACAACCTTCAGTTTCAACCATATAGGGGAATGGTCAGAAATACCTCGGGCTAAATGACGCACCTCCCCAATCATCCCAGCTTGGATCGCTGGCATAAGCATGTAATCAAGTCTCGAGAGACTCCCATGGGCCCCCGAGTGAAAGGTATATTGCGCCTGTCCCGGGTGCATCAATCTCCAGCAATCTACAAGTCCCAAAGTGTCCAAAAAGCCACCCAACCAGGCCTGAGCCCTAGGGAGATCCCTGGGGGGGTGACGATCCTCCAACCCGGAGACAACAGCATTAAAGTCACCCCCCAACACCAGAACCCCCCCAGGGAGTCCCAGGACCAAACGCCCCAAATCAGCAAATGTAGCCGTCTGTAACCCCGGAGGCACATACACAGCCACGAGCGAAACAGTCCTACCCTCCCATCTCCCCACCAGTGCCACATAGCGCCCCCTATCATCGTGAAGCACCTCGTCCACCTCCAATGGGAGAGAGGCCCTAACCAAAATGCCCACTCCCCTAGAGCCAGAAGTGAAACCAGAGTGAGCGGCAAGGCGATAGCCCCTCCGATTTAGGGCATGGAAGGAGTTCCAAATCAAATGTGTCTCCTGCAGGAAAACAATGTCGGGCGAAATCCGTTTAAAAAACTGCAACACCACCCCGCGCTTGATCCTGTCCCCCAGTCCATTCACATTCCACGAAAGGATTCTCAATCCCCTACCCCCCATCCCACTCCCGTGCATGATACCCACATCCCGGAAAGCACGACCCGGATAAGTCAGCAAAGAACTTCACATTGCCTTGCGAAACAAACAAACAATCCCCAACAACCCCCCTCCCCCACAATCCCCAAACCACAACTCCCCCCTCCCTGCACCCCTGCTTGAGCCCAAACAGCCCCCCCAACTCGCAGTGTGCCTGTCGCCCTAACATATATCACAAAAAGAACCCCAGAAGGAGGAAAGGACCCCAATAAGCTCCCCACAACCCCCAGGCATTTGGAGGGCATATTGTGCCAAACTAGGGTCCAGTAGAGCCAAGGTACAAAACGTCACCAGTCCAGTCCATCACCAGGAACCAAGTTCTAGTCCTGCTCCACCAAATCCTGTCCGCTCTCCGCCATCCGACTGTCTCCGTCCTGTCCCCGAGGCAGGGCATCCAACCAGTCTCCAACCGCCTCCGGCCGGTCGAAAAAGTGGGAGCGACCCTGGAACTCAACCCGCAGCCTCGCCGGGAATAACATAGCATATTTCAGCTCCATGTCCCTCAAGCGCCGTTTGACACCCAAAAATCCCAGCCGTTGTTTCTGGACCGCTTGCGTGAAGTCCGGGTAAAAGCTGACATTAGAGTTCTCAAACTTCAGCGGCCCGGCCACCCTCGACGCCTGAAGGATAGCATCCCTATCCCGAAAGTTAAAGAGTCGGGCGATTATGGGCCGCGGGGGGGCACCCACCCTGGGCGCACCACCCGGAATCCTGTGGGCCCGCTCCACCGCAAAGAACTTAATCAGTCCCTTGGGCGCGAGACGATTGGTCACCAGATCCTCCACAAAAAGATCCGCAGCAGATTCCTCCGATCTTTCCGGCACTCCAATGACACGAACATTGTTCCGTCTAGCCCTGCTTTCGGAGTCCTCAAGCCGACGGTCCGTCAGGTCACTGGCTAGCCGCAACCTACGGACCTCCGTCTGCAGGGCGGCCACGTCCACAGTTAGGCTCGACGCCGCTTGACTCACGGAGTCGACCCGCTCGTTAGTTTTGGACAGGTCTGCCCTGACCTAATTCACATCGATCAGGACCGCGTCCAGTTTATGAGCCAGGGTATCAACCTGCTGACCCACAGCGGTCTTCATCTCCTCAATGGCGCCCATGACGTCCAGCAGAGTCAATTCTGACGATGGGCCTGAGACCTCCTTAGACCTCTCAGGCGATTTATGCGAGCCACCAGGGGATCCCGCTGCCTGCGCATATCGATCCATGTTATTGACCTGGGTATAGGCACCCCTCCGGGTTGACTTGGGTTTCGACTTGTCTCTGTCTAGTCTCGCCGCCATCGTCCGGAGGCCACCAAGGCTGGCACCCGCCCGCACCAGGAAAAAGGGACCAGGTAGCTAATTCAATTGAACACAGCCGTCGCCGACAGTAAGCCCATGTATAGTCCGAGAGTCAGGCCAGACACTCCGCCGTCCGTGCCCCTCTGAAACACCAAAGTCTCTCAGCCGATATCAGAGAACAAGCTTGAAAACGAAAGTGAAAGTGCGGGGTCCGTGGCAGGTCAAGCCCAGCCAGCCGCTGTTGTTCACTTCGTACCCGGGCACTTCACCAGCTCGAGATCGGGACCAAGGCAAGAGCAGGCCGCAAACTTCAGAGTGCAACCATTCCGGTTCCCGGCGTCCGATCTGAACTTGGAAAACGGGTGGCACCTCAGCGCAAGTTCATCTGCAAAAGCCCGTCAAATAAACCAGGATTAAGTCAGGATAGACGTGGGAGGTTGCGGAGGCCCTCGAGAGCCGTAAGCCTACGCGGCCATCTTGGTTGCGCGCTAGGCTCCTCCGCTCTTTCAGTGCTTAATGCATTTTAGGAAATTTATGTGAAAAGTGTGCTGTAACATGCACTATTTCACATCATGCTTGTAAATTTTATCTTGTGTGAGAACCCCCCCCGTAGAAAAGGTCAGTCTTACTTGCTTTGCTCGCAAACTACAGTTCACGGCAATTATTATGCCCTAGAATTTTCAAAGATCAGGTCAGCACCGTAGTATAGGTGGTATCTAAAATAGACATTTGCCTGTGTTATGTTGTTATACGAATCATGCAGTTAATATGGAACTTCAGCGATGTCAATTGTTTTGATGTTAAGGTCATGTGACATGCCTTTCTAGTAACAAATTCGGCTCAAGTGTCCTATGATGTCACTTTCTGTGATGTCATCAAGGTTAAAGGGTATGTATTGTCCCTTCCGTTATCCCTGGCATTTCAGTGAATCCACGTCCATGAGCATATGTTTTACCGGTTTGTCCTTCTTAGCTGTGGTGTTAGACATCTTAAAATGCGATTTTTTTTTTTTTTTAAGCAGGCATGCTTATTTTGTGTGCCAGTGAAACCATGTCCACGACCCAGTGTTGAGGAGCTTGTTTTAATTTGTGTGATTGCTAATGCTCCAGTGCCCCTCCTAATATGAGTGGCCTCCTAATGAAGGATTTTAGGGTGGGGCTTTACGGTGTTAGTTTTACCTTTGAGTCTAATTGTTTGGGTCTTGTGGAAGTTGTCCTTTTCTTTGTCCAATTCACACTCTCAGTATGCTATTTAGCTTAGACATTGTTTTTAGTAGGGGTGGAGGGATTGTATTGTTGACATGCCCAGGCCATTCACCTGTCAGGGCATCAGGTGAGCCATGCTACTTTCGGATTTGCTCAGTATATATTAACTCTTATTTTCAAACTCACACTGTGTGTGCTTATCTTTATATCCAGACATGCTGTCCCTCTGGTATGTGCATTACTGCAGTTGTTCTGCACTCTTTGAAAGAGAGAGAGGGGTGTATTCCTGACCTCGAGGAGATGAAACCTCAATGTATACTCTGCAGATGAAACCTCAATGTATACTCTGCTTCTCTTCTACTCTCCTGCCCCCTGCGAGAATCTGTAGGTTGAGTTAATTGAAGTCGCAGCCAGCAAATTCATATCTAGTGGAGAGTGTGGAATAGCATTTGCCCGCTCATTTAAACCTCCCCTATGTCCTTACCGGGTTGTAACAAGACCAATCTGTCCTAGCGTTGGGAATACGTCTTTTTTGTGTGTTAAAAAGGTTTCACAAAGAATGATTTATCATCACTCACCCACATGTTATTGGCTGCCAAATAATACATAGCAACTAACTTATTGTAAGAAGATCTTGGTGCCCAGCCTGGAGGATTAGTCGCGAAGACTTTGGCCAGAATAGAAACGAAAATGTTGATACGTGATCTACAAGATGATAATGATAGGGAAAGTTTCTTAGTGCATGGAAACCCTTAGTTGACCACTTCACATGGAATCTGTGTCAAAGTCGTACCTTTTGAACTTTATAATCTCTAAAATTACTATGGCAGAAATGGCATAACGTAGACATTCTGGTTATGAAGCATGTCAAGTCAAATATTATTTCCTCATCCTATCTTTCCTATAGAGTGATTCACTCAGATGTTACTCTGCTTCATTTGGGGGCTTCATACTCTTTCGGGGAGAGGAGGGAACATCCATTTATCATTGAAACAATGTTATGGAATTTGCTATCCATTATATTACATGTAATGTCGACGGCTTAGTTTATTTGGTGTCTTTGGAGGAAAAAGAGGTGTTTGGAAAACAATGTTCAACTCCACCATTTATCCTTGATGCGCTTCTCTGTTTTCTTAAGACATATCAAGTTCCCAAAAACTTGACTAATGTATGGCTGAGTAAAGGACTGAGGCCTTTGATCCTGCATTCCCTTGTATCCAAGATTTAGAAGTGATTCTCAATGGTCAGAAAAATGATCCCTTGCCTCCAGAGGTACCAAGGACAACATGCATTTGCAATGCAATAGGTCTCGCATTAACGTGAGTTTAAGCTATTGGCATTGTCAATGACAATGCCTTTTATTTATGTTTTAAAAACAAAAAACAAAATAAAAGGCATTGTTATTTGCAATACCAATAGCTCAAACTTGCATAAATGCGAGACCTATTGCAGGGTATGCTAGTTAAGACTCTTTTTGGAGCCCTTAATCCATTGTGTACCCATTCAGAGCAGGCTATATGGTGGCTATTCAGTCATTCTGCATAGTATCAACCCAATAAGGCAGGGGTTGCTAACGTAGTACCAGGAAGACTTCCCTGTAACAGGTTTTCTAGATTTAGACACGACAAAGGTATACATTTAATCTAAATAAAACTAGTTTAAATATTCAGTGGGTAACCAGAAAGTTTTGCAGGTGAGGCTTTCTGTCGTACACACGACACCCCTGAGATAAGGTATCCACGTACATTTTCCATAACTACCAAACAGATGGTAATGAAGAACTAAGTAGCTTACACTGTACAGCACCATCCCTTGCATCCCTCACTGCTGTAGTGGAGATGAATGCATCGCACACGGTGTCCCTCACTGCACTGCACCTTGCCTCCCTTTCTGCTGCAGTGAGGCTACTGCACTGCACACTGGTACCCGCACTGTACTGCACCCATCCCTTGCCTCCCTCACTGTTGCAGTGAATGCTCATCACTGTTCAGGGGGCTTCCTCATATGGCAGCAGAGGGGGTGTCACTGCACTCGCGGACTACAACACTGACAGAGCAGTGGGGCGCCCATGTGCGTTTTATTTGAAACTGCCTGGGCCCTCCCAGTGCAGCAGTGGCAAGCGGTGACTGAACCATACCTTGCCCCCACAACACTACACCAGAGACAAGGTGCCACTGAACATGTACCTGCATTGCTCAAACCACAACAGCAGCAATCAAAGTGAAGTGAGGGGAGGGGTGGGGTGGAAGAGTCACTGCTCACCTAACCGAGCAGCGCTCACCAAAAAGCAGTGATGTTGTGTCTATATCCCTATCGAGCCTCCCTCACGCTGCAGCAGGGGCCAGAAGTTACCGCATTCATACCTCGACTCTGATACTAGCAGTGGCAGGCTGCCCTCGTACGTCGAGCTCTCGCACTGCAGCAGTGATCAGATGTTACTGCATTGCATGACTCTGCAGCACTGATTAGCTGCCCTCGCACACGCGGATCCCTTGAGTCATAGGGCAGCAGTGGGCAGTTGTTACTGCATTCATATTTCGGATCTGTAGCATAGATTGACCCACCCGGTACGTAATTCAGTCTCTTGGGCTGTACCAGTGACCGGTGGTACTGCACTCACTGCATCAGCTCCCCGTTACTGTAGCACCGAGGCTTTCCCCGTACGCTTTAAGTGATTTGCCCAGAATCACAGGATGTCGAGCCGACGCTTCGGTAGCTCTGGTTGTTACGTCACATCTCCTCTTTTTTTACCTCAAACCAACATTTGCGTTAAGTAAACCTCAATATAATGCTTAATTAAAATAAATACAGCAGAGAAAACACATCAACAACTTGGCAGTCGTGATAAACATTTGCGCTGCATGGAAAAGTGTTGAACAGAGGAGATTACTGGATCAATCCATTCACTCCTTCTCAACAATGCATGCGCGTGGGTTAATAAGAATCGTTCTAAGCTCCCTTTATATCGGGCTGAAGCAAGCACAAGGCACTACAAAACTAAAGTGATAATGTTTTGGAGAGCGCACTGCAGAAGCGGAGGGGCTCTGGGCCAGGGCTGGTTCTAGAACGGTTCAGTGGCCCAGCGCCGATATTACCCGATGAATGTGCTGTATAGAAAATATACCTGCAGGTCTGCGGGCTGTGAGGGTCGGTGTGAAGTAGGGGGGGAGCAGCGCAATGAGTACGGGGGTCACCAGTAGCGCCTGGCCTGTGACAGGGGGAAGGTATCATCGCAGCACACCCTGACTCCCGTTCAGCGCAGGCTTTCTTCTCAGGGCTTTATAGTTTAATTTGGCATCAGTATAGCGCTGTCCGCGGCCCACGACCCCAAAGCGCTTGTAAATGCCGCAATCCTGAGAGAGGGCCCTTGTTGTGCTGCAGAGCCGAGCGACCTCGGCCGCGCTCACTGAAGCCCACAACGCTGTCCGCGCTCATTTCACAGAGGGGAGAGTCTTTCCTCTGCAGCCCGAGTCTCGCACCAGGACTCTGACCCCGCGTTTAGCTCGAGTTTAGCAAGGGTCTTCCTGAAACGGCTCGGAAGTGTGCTTTTAAGGGACGCTGGCACCTATGTGCCAGTCATCGCCACTTCAGATTACATGAACGGTTCAGCGGCCCAGCGCCGATATTACCCGATGAGCGAATGCGCCGAAAATGTTTTTTATTCAGTAAGCATTTTATTTGCCAAGAAAGAGCTCTTCTTAAATTATTTGTAAATGCTTCCACCTTCCCTCTAAAATCATCTTGTTAAGCATTCTTCTGTCGGAGCAGCTGCGACTTGCGGGAGGTGGTGGGGGATGCCCCGGGGAAATGAGGTGATTTATGGCAAACATAAAGCACGGCCGCCTGGCACAATTCTATCAGCCAATGCTGCCGCTGTAGTTACAGAGGCTGATCCCACAAAGGAGCGTCTCCAGTTACAGACGCAGGGGGTGATCTCCAAAATAAATAAACAACGCTGCACACTGCACGCAATTAAAACAAGTGCGAGCAGAGCGGATGAGAACTGTAGTTAGGCGCCGCTGCTTCGGGACTACACGGAAGTCAGCATAGGATCAAGAGCAAACCGAAAGCTAGATAACAACAGCAATGATACAGGAAAAACAAATTACATGGAGTTTGAGCCAACATACAGATTACTTTAGGTCTCGCTGAGACAGCGCATGCAGCGCATGCGCTGCCAAGGCGAGACCTAAAAAGGACATCTTTGCCGAAGAACCAGATGACCAGGCCTTAGGGGAAGAACAAGGACTTCTTTGATGAATTCTCACATCTTCTCACCACCCCATTGATGCGACATGTCCATACCATCCTCTTGGGCGACTTCAACATCCCAGGCCTCATAATCTGGAAATAAAGAAACAGAAATACCCTCTTAATGCATGTCACACAACCAACATACTCCAAAGGTCACATCCTCAAACTTGTTTTCTCAACATCACCAAGAATCCAATGGAGAACACCCATATCCTCGACTGGACTAAATACTTTTCCATCCCTGTCTCCCTGCTCAGCATCTTACTAACAAATGAATGTTAACACAAATGAAAAGACCAAACCCTCAGATCCTATGGTGACTTCTCCTTAGACAACCTAATGCTTAACTTTGGCTCTTACCCTATCAGCTCCACACCCGACACTAACACCCTTCTAAACAATTCCAACACTCTTGTGGAAAACTATGTGAACTTCCACTCCTGTGCAGTAATGCCACCTCCGCTACCTGTCCTGACAAGATCTTAAAGATCAAAATTTTGATTGTCCTTATAATGGTAGCAAACTCACAGTAGTCGCAGTAGCATTTGAAGAAACTGTTATCTGATCCCAACGCTTTCTAGACAAGAGATGAAAATTGGCTGCTGTCAGAGGGTCTTCTGGAGAAGAATAGCATCAACTGTAGAATGTTCAAAGTAAGCCATAAATAGATTATATCATTATCTTCAGACGACCATCCCCAATGACCAGAACCATTCAAAGGTTACCCATTAGTCTGAAGAGGCTATACCTATTCTGCCCTTTTCTTCCTTTTCATCACTACTTATTTCCCGTAATTTATACATTTTGCTTCTTATTTTTTACCTCTTTTTTGCTGCTCCCTCTTCCCCAAACCCTACTCAATTTGCCTCCTCTACACCCCCTTTCACAGGACCCCGACCATAGTCTCATTTCAAAGGCAGAGGGATCACCCTTTCAGCATTGAATGTGATGGTTGTTTTCAGAGAGGACAACCGGGTCCTGAAGACTGGAAAGAGAAATGTGGCTGTCCATGAATCAACATCATTAACAAATTTAGCAGTTGTAGCTGGTTACCAGGGCATTAGGGCTGGTGCAGCTAAAAATGAAACCTTAATTTATGACATGCCACTTTGGCGGTAATACCCACATACTTATACCGATATGATGTAAAAAGCCCTTTTTCCTGTATTGTAGAAATAAGTATATAGAAAACCCCATTGTACAAAACCACTAACTTGGAGTTGCCTGTGATCTACAGTTTCTAAACTTGGTTATCAGAAGACAGAATCTCCTTCTTTAGCATTAGGCAATTTCATAAACCGCATCTGGTCAAATTCACAGAGTAAAGAATTCACCCATTGTGGGGGATTTGAGTTCTCTGACTTGCTCTAGAACATCCTTTTATGATGTAGTCTTGGAAAAGGGACAACAGTCAATTGGGGATGGCTGTGGTTTGGTTTAGCTGCAGTTTTGCAATATATGTGCAGTAACTGGATCAGGAGGACACTCTTTTTCTGTTCCTTTTCAGTATAAACAATTGGATAAACTGATTTACTACTTTTACCAGGGAACATTCAAACGTGTGGTTTCGGAGTTTGATTTTCATCACGTTCCTCCTAGATCTATTTACTAACCCCGAAGTCTTAGAACAAAGATTCCTGAGTGTAGAAGAATGGGCATGTTTTTGCTGCTGAGGAGATATTTGTACCCTCTCCAATCGAGCCTTGTACATGTTCACACATTTACCAAAGGCCTAAAATGTCAAGTCCAAGGACTCTATTTGGGACCTTAAAGTCATAAGAGTATTGTTCTCGAATAGTTTGAGCGAGGTTCTGTAAGTAGCTGAAAGTGACTGCAGCAGGCCATGAATTTTACAATTAGAATTCGGGGTCCCAGGTGGTCCTAGAGAAGATTGTTGTCTCCTTAACAGATAGGAAGACAACACGCCTCCCATATGATGTATCTTTTTTGGAGAGCTCCTCTTGAGTAGCATGCAGGGAGGAGTACCGTCCGCTTTGCCAAGGACTGCAGGCCAGGGCTGGAATGCCTGCAGCTGTGGATTTCCCCATGAGAGATGGCTAATCCTCACTTGACTGAGTAGCCGGAAGAAGGAGCATGGGGGTATGGAGGATCAGAGAGACAGGTGGATGGAAGATAGGATCTTTAATATTCAGTTTCTCTTCTTGTGTATGCCATGCAATGGCATTGTTTGTGAAAAGTTTTATTGGCAGCCCATTACTATACCTCTGGTGTTGAATTCCTTTGTTGAAGATAAAGCCTGCTGCCTCCTTCCTATATTCCAGTCTACGGAATGATGACTAGAGAAAAAGAAAGAGCAAGGGGTAATCTAGGAATACCCAGGATCCTTGAAGGAAAACAGTGGAAGTAAGAACAACCTCAAAAGGACAACAAACCAAGAACAGGAGCAAAATACCAGTAGCAGATCCAAGGATACCATTGAAAAAGCAAGCAGGAGAAAACCCTGCAGAGCAAGCTTTGGATTTGGAAAGAAGGAAGTAAGCTCACAGAACATAGAAGTCGCGTGACCTAGGTGGTGGAAGGTTCTAGAAGAAAGGAAGCAATTTCGGAGGAAGTACAGTCACATGATTTAAAAGGTCTAGAAGTTTCTAGAAAGAAGGATGGGATGTCACAAGAAGTATATATCACATGACAAAGTAGTGTTGAAGATTCTAGCAGGAAGTGACCTCACACGAAATACTCAGTATCCATCTTGATCTAGAGATGCAAATAGCATTTCCTGGACTTAAATTTCATTTTCCACCTTGGAAAACCCCAACCTAGACAATCCCATAAAATATAGGAATTGTTTCTTTTTTAGTAGAATTCACATTGCAATGAGAGAGGAAAATATAAGAAAGAAAGTCAAAGGAAAAGTACCAAGTGCTAAGCTAGTTGCAGCTGCAGCTCACAGTACCCACCTGTGCCTGGCCTTATAATCCCTGATAAATTATACACCTTCCGACAGATCTTCGGGACAGTCAGAGGGCTGAGACTGAGCGCATAGCAGCAACCTAGACCCATCTCTGACTGCCACTTTGCACACTACGTCTTATTGTGGCTTTCGGTTAGCCTTATATCTACTTCTAAGGAAATTGGCTGCAATTCCATGCACAGGATGATAGTCGATTTATATTGGACACATTGTTTCCATTGAAATGTATTACACTGACTATTGACTGCCTATGATAGGACTGTATATTTATACTCCTTTTCAGTTTGTCTTACCATGAGAACCTATCTTATTCTGTTCCCATAATAAAGCACAAAGATCCTTTGTTACTTTCGCTGTGCATTTCTCAAACAGAGTTCCATTATGTTATTTTTTTCATTTTAGTTCATTATATCACATATGGTCATTCCCTCACCGTCTAGTAACAAGCCCAATTGTGAATGATTTATTCGATTTTTTTTGTTTTCTTTTTAATATCCTTCCATCACTGAGGAGAACGCATCATTGCCCACTGGGGCATTTTTGCCTTTGTTCCTATTAATGTAATACATACTAATCTCTGGGAGAAAATTCACTTGGACCTCTTCAAACACTTTTCAACACTAACCCCCTTACTTCAACCAAATCAGCAGCTTACAGTCAGGGCAGTCATACGCCTCTTAGGCATGATGTCCTCCTGCATAGCCATAGTACCTCCTGCAAGGCTACAGGTGCGTCTAGTGCAGGAATAACTAGCTCAATAGTGGTCTCAGACATAGGAGCACTGGGATGATCTAGTGGGAACACCAACAACCTGTTGTGGGCCAGCCTTCCTTCGACCCTGTTCCACACACCATTGTCAGAACGGACACATCACTCACGGGGTGGGGTGCACACTTACAGGATTTGACAGTGTAGAGCCTATGGGAGACCAAATACATCAACTACCTAGAGATTCTAGTAGTTCTCCTAGCATTGAAAGCATTCTTACCTCACCTAATAGGCAAGGATTGTCCTAGTCCAGAGGGAAAATATTACCTACAGAAACAGGGGACACGCTCTCCACAACTGTCTCAGCTGTCTCAAACCATTTGGCGTTAGGCTCTCCATCACAATATGCACATATTAGTAGAGTACCTTCTGAGGATAGACAGTGATTTTGCGAACCTACTCAGCTGGATACGGCAGAAAGTTCACGAGTGGGAACTCCACCCGCAAGTCCTCCACTGTTAGTTTTGCAAATGATCGTTCCCTCAAATAGATACATTCACAACTGAGGACAACTTCAAATGTCCAAACTTTGCCTTAAGGTTCCCACAGTCCAGTGGCAATGCACTATGGATGAATTGTTCAGGGACATTTGCCTACGCTTTTCCTCCTCTCCCTCTTCTTCCATTTGTGGTTCGGAGGCTCAGGCAAATGTCTTTCACTCATCCCGATAGCTCCCGCATAACCTCCCCAACCCTGGTTCACAACTCTCCTAGACCTTTCTCTAGTTCCCCACGAGAAGCTCCCCAACAGGCTGCACCTTCTCACGCAGAACCTTGGAAAAATCAGGCACCCAGTTCCCAGGTACATCAACCTAGTGCTTTGGCTCCTGAGGTCATAGAATTTGGCTACCTAAATCTTCCCCTGAGTGCCTTAGCATTCTCATGGAAGCCCGTAGACCTACCACTCTGGCATGCTACGCAGCCAAATGGAAGAGGTTTTTCTGCTATTGTCACTCCAAACAAATTGACTTTTTTAAGGCTACATTACAAAACACTGTCTGATACTTGCTCCATTTACAGATCTCTGTCCTAGCCTTAATTTCTGTACGATTACATCGAGCCACATTCTCTTCAGAATACCAGTAATTAAGGCTTTTATGGAAGGTGTTCGAAGAGTGATTCCACCATGGTTCCCACTTGCACCCTCATAGAATCTTAACATTGTCCTCACACGACTCATGGGCCCTTATTTGAGCCCCTTCACAATTGCTTCCTTCAATTTCTCTCTTATAAGGTGTCATTAGGTCACTAGGAGAGGTGCAAATCAGTCTGACCCTGTGCCTCATGGGAACAGTCCAGCCCGAACTGCCAAGCCATGTCTTCCCTGGACCGGAAACAAGCTTCCTAGGACCGGTTTCTGGCATTTCAGACGTCTTCAGCCAGGCTTGCTTGAATCCAGTGGCAAAGTGAGCAAGGGACTCACGTCTGAGCATACCCTGCCAACTTATGGCGAACAAAGCGGTACAAACGGGGGTGGTGATGGACGGAGCATCAGAACCAATCAAACACTCACACCCAGTCAACAGATCTGGGTTTGATCCATCACCGTTCTTTAGCCCACTCTGCCACCCCAGTTCAGACATGGCCATATGCAAATCAGTCTGACCCTGTGCCTCATGGGAACAGTCCAGCCCGAACTGCCAAGCAATGCCTTCCCTGGACCGGAAACAATTGGTTCTGATGCTCCGTCCATCACCACCCCCTTTTGTATGTGCTTATTTTAGTCTGTACGTGTTTGGGCATACAATCTCACTCTGTCGTCACAGCACTATGTCCCCAAGCCTGGGCTTTCTGTGTACTAAGGGCGCATTCTGGGAGTCTTAGTTTTCGTCTGCTTCCATTGAACCAATAAAACAAGCGCGCAGGACGGCAACCATGTGTAAAGGCAGAGCTGGGGGTGCGAGATTGTATCACAGAGTGACACATGGCATGCCGTACCCCCATACAGGTTATACAATGTACTATTAGGTTACTGGTAGCTTACGGCAGACGTGTTGACTTGTTCTGCTGTGCAGGCGACGTTCTCTTGTTCGTAGTTATTTATACTGTTTGCATAAGGACGTGGCCAAGATGGCAGCATGGTAGGACGCGTTTTCTGGAGCTCCTGCCGTCCACCGAAATTAGCTTCGATTGGCTTCTACGGGTCCCGCAGACGGCTGCTGGCGTTGACGGAGGGCCGCCCCGGGATTTGCTGACCTCGACTGTAGCGGGGCTCGGCGGCGGTCGGTGGCTCCGGGCGGCCAGGTGCCGGGAGGAGGAGAGGCGACCCGGCCTTCATCGGAAAGCACTCTACAGGGGCTTTACCAACGCGGCGGCCTTACACGAGGACCGTCGAGGCTATCTTCGCCAATCCCGGCCTCTGCCCTGAGACTTTCCGCCCCACCCGCGGGCCGGCCCTGCTGGATCCTGGAGGCCGCGGCGGCCTAGGAGGTAGAGCGGACTGGGCCGGCTGCGCGATTCCTGGCGCCCGGCGGACGTCCTGAGGCGGCCTGAGCCCCGGGCCTCGTTGGATCTGGAGCGCGACCTGCCCCTCTCCTGCGTTGGTGGCGCCTGAGCCGGCGCTGGAGGCCGGCCCTGCACCCGGGGGGCGCCGGAACGGGACCCCCTGGTGCGGCCTAGAAGAAGGTGTCCAGCGGCGAAGACTGTAGCGAGCCCTGGGAAGGGCGACTATGTGGAGCGCCGCGCTGGGGGGGCCCGGACCAGGCGACCCCCCCGTGCATCTGTGCCCCTGCGGGCTGCTTTCCTCCTGCTTCCGGAGCGGTCCGGCTCCCAGCAGCGGGGGCGGCGGGGACCTCGTCCACCTCTTGGATTTGGGCGGGGAGGTGAGCCGCGGTGCCGCAGCGGGGGCTCGCCCTGCCTTGCTGCTTCCCCGTCGCGCGGGGCCGAGGCCCCATCGGATCCCCGGCCTGGAGTTGAAGAGGGGGCCCGCCGCATTAGCTAACTGAGCCCGGAGGTGGTGGGATTGAGGCGCATCGGAGGCCAGACAGAGCGTGGCGGCCAGGACCTGGTGGGAGGCACTCACACTTGCCGGGGGACCCGGGGGCCCCGGCCCTCCAGTGCACCTGCGGGTGAGGATCCGAGTGGCCACCCCTGGCCCAGTAAAGCAGACGACCGCCGGCTTGAGGGGCACCAGGGCCTTCACCTGCCTAGACCGGATAGCAGGAGCCGAGGGGAGAACCTGTGGACGAGCCGGCGGCATAGAAGGTATGTCGCAGAGAGACATTGGCCCCTGGGTGTGCATGGACCCCTCCCCTCCATAATCTTGGATGGACAGCGGGACTCATTAATTGGCACCCCCACGAGGCATTCACCTGGGCCCTGTTTGGCTGCAGTGGGCGGTGGTCTGGGGACGGTTCAGGAGCCTGACTCCGTACTACTGGGGGTTCATATCCTGGTGTCCCTCAATACCCGGCAGCGGAACTGACACGCCTCCTGATGCGGGTCCTTTAGCGGAGACCTCATGACTATGCCCTCATCTAGGACGAGAAAACAGAAACCTCTGAAGGACATCTTCGGGCGCTCTCACTCTGTCTCCAGCCCTGCAGGCGTGACCCCCATGATGGTGACTCCGCAGCAACCTCCCAGCGCCGGGGATGAACCGGTCACCAAAGCATTCATGGAATCCCTCTTCCACACTCTCAGGGCGGACCTGCAGACAGTGAAGGCTGATCTCCCAGCTGAAATAAAGGAGATCCGCCGGGATGTTGATGACGTTGGGGAGCGTGTAGCGACTTTGGAGGAAAAGAGCGACGCTACAGTGTCAGACATGAACACGCTCCAACAGGAGATTCTCCGACTGCAGGATCAGCATCTGGATGTCCAGACCCACCTGGAGGACTTAGAAAACAGATCCCGCAGGCATAACATCCGTATCCGGGGAGTGAAGCCATCGGACGACACCAAAGACCTCTTTGCATTCGCCATGGGACTATTCCGCCATATCCTGGCAGCTCCGGAGGGTGCTGAGATCGTCTTGGATAGGGCGCACAGAGTTGGCCCGCCCCGGGGGCCCAACGCCCCCCCAGCAGACATACTGGTGTGTGTCCAGGACTTCAAAACCAAAGAGGCGATCCTCACAAAGGCAAGAGCCCTTCACCCTATCTCTTACCAGGGGCACTCACCGGTGCTCTATCAAGACCTGGCCCTGATTACCCTGCAGCGCCGCCGGCAATTCCGCCCTGTGACTGAACATCTTCGGCAGTAGGGTATTCCGTACTCGTGGGGTCACCCATTTCGCTTCATCTTTAGACTCCACGGCAAACTCCACCAGCTACGCTCACTCGCTGAATCTTGCCGCTTGCTGGATTTGTCACAGCCGAGCGGGGACGACGACTGTCAAAGCCCGTGCTCGGGGCCCCAACCCTCTGCGTCGGGGTGGCGGCGCCAGGGTGGGCGCCGACGGGCCTTGAAGCCCAACAAAACAGACATAGCAAAGAGCCAACGGGATGCGTTGGCCTCCGCGACGGATGCCCTGGCCGGGGCGGGCCCCGGTGCCGAGTCAGCAGATGGCACCCACAGTCTACCGCAACTGGTCCAGGAGGCCCCGGTGGGCGGCGGGGGGGGGGGCGAGACTTCGCCCTTGGTCACATTATGGTCCCCACACTGACATTCTCCTGGTTTCGCCAAGGAGATGGACAATTTCTCTGGCTATTGACTTTTTTGTTTGTATTTGCCAGCGTTTTTTGTCGCTGGAACAGTTGTTTAGCAGGTTTTTTTTGGGGGGGTTGGGTTCCCTCGTCCACTTTCCTCTGTTGCACTTCAAAGCTACCTCACAATCGAATTGCTGGCCTGGGTTGCCGCACTCATGTGCTTCACATGGCCAGCAGCTTTCATGGCCACCGGCTCTGCCTCTGGACCCTAGATGTCACACACCCCTCTTAAAGTCCTTACGCTACATGTAAGGGGATTGAATAATTCTGTTAAACGAAGAGCAATCCTTAGCTACTTGGAACACTCGAAAGCAGACATCTGCCTCCTACAGGAGACCCACCTTTTGGTTAAGGACCAATTGCAAGATTGCAATCCCGGGCCTTTCCTACACAGATGTTTTCTTCTGCCAACTCCAAATCAGCTGGGGTAGCTATATTGGTTTCCCAATCCTTCACTGGCAGGGTATTACGAAAAGGGGCAGAGATCAAGGGCCGCTTACTCACCTATCAGTTCCTATCGGGGGGGGTAGGGGGGGTTACCTTTGGTGTTGGTTCCATATATGCGCCCAATGAAGGACAGAGCGCATTCCTCCTCCATGCCCTCGATGAAGCCGCCGCAGCCGCGGACCGCCGTCTGCTGCTGGGCGGCGATCTTAACATTGTCTTTGACAACACTTTATATCGTTCCTGTCAGAGAACCGGTCAAAAGGGGGCTCTTTCGGCCAGCGGATGGGCTCGACTTCGGGACTTGGGGTTGTCAGATCTTTGGCGCCACTTTCACCCGACCAGTCGAGGTTATACCTTTTACTCTGGGGCACACAAAACGTACGCACGCTTAGATTATTTTCTTAGCTCCCTCTCACTTCAGGCCCACGCTCTGAGCACTGAAATCTTAACGGCCTCCCTCTCAGATCATTCCCGGTTCTGGCCACCTTCCAGCTCCCACCCTCTTTGCAGCCTCTCTGACACTGGCGCTTGCGCGACACATTGCTACACCACCCCTCTGTCATCGAGCAGCTCCAGAAAGCCATCACAAATTTCCTCACTCACAATGCTAATTCGGACACGACTCTGGCGACGCAGTGGTTGGCGCTGAAAGCAGTCATGAGGAGGGAATTTATAGCTAGATCCTCCGCCCACAGCCGCGAGCACAGCCGCAAGCGGGCGGAACTTTCACAGCGCGTTTCGGAGCTCGAACAGATGCATCAGAGAACCGGCGCCACCCGTGCTTGGCGGCAGCTATGCATAGAAAGAAAGCAGCTTGCAGCCTTAGATCAGGACAGGGCTGAGTTTGCGGCCATTAGGCTCCGACACTCTAACTATACAGGAGAGGATAGATGCGGCCGCCTCTTGGCAAACAAGCTACGGGAGGCTAGACAGAAGCAGGGGGTTCACACAATCCGGACTCCAGGGGGGGAGGCTGTAACTGACGACGCAGCTATAGCGGAAGTATTCCGAGACTTCTATGCAGACCTTTACACGGGGGAACCCCTGGAAGCCCAGATCAGTGCCGATTACATAGACGCGGCCCATATGCCTTCTTTAACCCCAGCGCAAGCAGATCACCTAGATAGGGCTATTTAGATAGAGGAAGTCATCTCTGCAATATCACGCCTCAAGGTGGGCAAATCGCCTGGCCCGGATGGCTACACGACTGCCTTTTATAAGACATTTTGCAACCAAGTGGCCCCACTCCTGACGGGTTTGTTCAATACCTTTGACCAAGTGGGAGCTATCCCAGGGGAAATGCTAGAGGCCGCGATAGTGGTTATCCCAAAGCCTGGGAAAGACAGGACAGCTTGCGGCGCCTACAGGCCCATATCTCTGTTGAATATAGACATTAAATTATACACTAGCATTATAGCGACTCGATTGGCGCCGCATATGGCTTACCTGGTTGACCCAGATCAAGCGGGCTTCATCCCTCAGAGGCAAACAAGTGACTATACTAAGCGCATTTTACATCTGATTGAAAAGGCATCCCGCACACATGGGGAATACATGCTTCTGGCCATCGATGCGGATAAGGCCTTTGATAGAGTGCACTGGCCGTATCTGGAGATTGGCCTGGTAAGCGCAGGCTTAGGGGCAACTACCTCGAAACACGTGTCCAGGGATGGCTAACGCTACTCATACTTGCATGCATTACACGGGCATAGGCGTACTCGCCGACGCTGACCTCAGGGACCATTTTTCATTGGGGTAACACGCTTGGTAGGTGGAGCAGTGTGCGACCAATTAGACTTAACTTTATTTCAGGCTCCCTTGAGCCGTTGGAGTCGACGGGCTCATGGTTACGCACCTGCGCGCTACGAGAGGTACTTGACCTGATAACGATTTTAGCAGCTTACATAGCAACCCTACACACTTTCCTACTCCCTGCTGACGAGAGGCAACTACCTCGAAACACGTGTCCAGGGATGGCTAACGCTACTCATACTTGCATGCATTACACAGGCATAGGCGTACTCGCCGACGCTGACCTCAGGGACCATTTTTCATTGGGGTAACACGCTTGGTAGGTGGAGCAGTGTGCGACCAATTAGACTTAGCACTCTCAGCAAAGCACAGGGCGCCCAGAAGCTCTTTCCGCTTACAGTGAGAACACAGCGCTGTATGCCAATACTTCATGGGGCGATTAGCATATTACATGTATGGAAATGGATTGCATGATGTGGCAAAAGCTGTTCTAATGAAATGTGCACTCCTTGGTTAAAAGGACCCTATCCATCCTCCTGGGCCTCCGTACGTCCACTTATACAGATCTATCTACCTATCTTACGGTATATTCATCTGTCAGTCTATTGATCTGCCTGGCTAATAATGTACCTGCCTATCGGTCTCTGCCTTTTTGTCGGTCAGTTTATTTATCTAGGTATTATTCCATACCCGCTCTCTCCTGCACCAAATATTAGATCAACATTGCAACAACAACTTGACGGTCAAACGATTTGATAGCTTTAAATCCCCAATGCCAAAGTACGCCTTCATCAACACTTTGACAAAGGGAACCTATTACACTGGTGGATATCACAGCTGCACAGCAGTGTACCCGTCACTGCTTCTTGTCATGCACATTCTGGGGTGCGAGAGCTGCTCATCTGAGTTTGTACATGGAAGGGACAGTAACCAAGAAGGTGAAGGGGTGACCAGGACCTGGAGGGAAATGAAATCTGCTGGTTGATTGTCTGTCGATGGGAGTACAGACAGACACGCCGCGAGGAAAGCATTTGGAAATTAGTACTTGCTAATAACATTTCATATACTGTACTTTCAATTCGTACTTGCCATTACCTAAGGCCTTACCATTAGGGTACAATTATATCCTCTTCCCAAACAATAAAATACAGTAAAACAACTGTGAATCGCTCTACAAATAATGCTGACTGTGCACATAGGCCAATTGTGTGTGTTATTGTTTTCTCTGAACCTAAATAAAATGTCTCAGAGGTTTGCCCAAAACTCTGGAAATCCGCTGTGTCTCATATACAAGAGTTTGAGCTATTGGCATTGTAAATGACAATGCCTTTTATTTATGTGTTAATTATCAAAACAGATAAATAAAAGACATTGTCATTTACAATGCCATTAGCTTAAACTTTCGCAAATGCGAGACCTAATGCGTTGTAAAAACTTGTTTTTAATTGCTCTTACCTCACTCAGGCGTGCTATAGAGTTTCAGGCATTAGCCTTGGAAGAACCCTTTTTTCAACTCCAAGTTGTCCTCGGCACCAAACCCAAATTCCTTCCAAAGGTGATTTCCATCTCAAACAATCAATCGACCTACCTTCTTTTTTCCATATACAGACTCTGTTGTGGAGCGGGCTCTCCATACTTTAAATGTCAAGAGAGACCTTGTGTACTACATTGATAGGACACATTTTAGAAAGATTCCTCAACTTTTTGTTGCTTTTTCCCAAACTCATAAAGGAAAGGCTATATCCAAAACATGCTTTGCCAGATGGATAGTTAGATGCATTCAAACATGTTGTTCTAAAGCTAAAATAATTTTACCTGCTTCTCCTAGACCACACTCTACTTGAAAGAGAGGGGCTTCTTTTGGCTTCCTGGGAATATACCAACAGCTGGACTACACCAGACACTAATTAAACACTGCGGTGTAGATGTTCTACCACACCAACAGGCTAATGTGGGTCAGGCAGTGCTATGTACACTTTTCCAAACAACTGCAACACCCACAGGTTCGGCACCGCTGTTGGGGAGGACAGCTTTACAGTCTATACCATGTGTATCTATAGCCACACATGCCTCGAATGATAAAATGGTCCGTGTCTTGTAAGCATTTGTTTGTGGCATGTTGTGCTCTAGATTCACATGTGCTCACCCTCCTCCCCAGGCACAGTTTTCTCCTAATATACCTCTTTCCTCTTATGCATGGATATCTCTTATCACTTTGTTTCACACTCTATCCTCACCTGCGGTTTTGGAAAACAATCTAACAATGGAGTCAATGCCTATGTGTATTATCACCAAGAGGAGGAGTCATTCTTCTCGTGACTCAGTGAAAAACAACTCGCACACATCTGGATCTAACACTAGATGGCAGGAGTATGCATAGCATGTGAAGCTACAGCACTGCATGCCGCGAACAGATGCTCATAGGGTAAGTAACATTTTCCATATATGTATCTCTATATATGTAGATAAAAAACATCTCCACAGTTTCTTCATTCGAATACAGATGCGCTTACTCAGGTTTCAGTGCAATTAAAAAGGGAGGTTTATTGGCACAAAAGAGGAACCAACACATTTCAACTTCCCATGGAGTCTTGATTATAGTTAGTCACCATCTTGAATTTCTTTACATATAAGCGAACTCCATAGATACTGAAGAAAGACTTCAGTAATTGAAATCAAGATATTTCCTGTTACACCAAACACATTTAAATTTGATCACAGTAAACTAAATTAATCATGCCACCCAACGTCCCAAATCCCATAAAGTCATAAGATGGTTACTCTTTGGTTAGACTTTGACCTCCTTATCTGTTTTATTTATTGGTCTGAATTTCAACTGTTCCATGTTTATACTCCCTCATTACATTTGAATGTGATTGTCGTTCCTTATTTCAAATGATAATCTAAGTGGGACCCTCTGGCCCCGAACTATTCATATTTCCTTATTAGCAAAATATTCACCATATCATAGTTCTGGGACCAGTCTTGTATCCATATATTGTTCTTTCACTCATGAGAAGTGCAGTTTCCAGATCACATCATTCATTATTTTTTCTGTACCTCTCTTTCTAATTTCTTCAAGTCCAACTATATAGAACAGTTGAATAATGTTGTGGTCGATTGTAGGGATGATTTTCTTTGTTCACTATGGACAGATGGACACTTGTGACCTTCTGGTCTTTCTTAACCAACTAAAAGCTCTTCCTCCAGTGGACTTAGCCTATTTCGCAAATACTTGGTGTTAAACTGATCACTACAAGAGCGCAAGACTGACTGGCTGTGCAATTAAAATCTATCAATGCTCATATTCTGGGGCCTCTTCTATGATCTTTTCCAGCTGTGGGCACATGCCTTAATAACCCTACACAAGTAAGTGGTGTCAGCTGACCCTTACGGTAAAAGGTGTTCAATCTCCTCATAGCTGTATTCCTTCATATTCCAATGAGTGTTTGCAATACGTTAGGGATTATGTAGTGTATCCATTGTGATGTTGTGCTGTGTGAATAGTGTTCCCCACAAGAATACATTGCATATCACACAATGTTGTGGCCCTTTTACACAGGATTAAGGTCATTCTGGCTTATTTGTCTGTGAAGCTATCCCAGAGACCTGTATCGCTAGTGTCCTGTAGTGGTTTAACTCTACTTTGTATGTCTGGCCTGCAACGTCCCAGGGCAGATGCCAGTGCGTGCGTATCCCACACTCTTTTATTGAGATATGTGTTCAGTAACCTGCAAAGTTGCTTTCAGTTTTGGTTGACTGAGAAGTAGAAGATAGAATCATTTGATTGTGCCCTGGGTCTCTGCCAGTGTCTCCGCTTTGCCATGCTTCTATAGGTCTAAAACCTATTTTTTTGCCTTGGCCTCACATTCAAGTTCTGCAGCACTAACTGGGAGCTAGAGTAGGAGACACAATATATTTTTTTCACTTTAAGAAATACTATGACACAAAACACCTACATGGAACCTGTACGTCTTCTAGAAGGTCATTATTCAAGCTGGCTCTACACTGAAACTATGAAGCACGACATACAAGAGGACATGCTAGAGATTCAGAAACACTAGGCCTCCTGCTGCCACCCTAAATATCTGCCATTGAGCATCTCAACTTATGACCCAATGCTATCATGGAATGTGGCCTTGAGAAGGCTACAGAATTCCTCCCACTTTCGGGGATACAGAGACGCCCTTTCACCCTAGATCCTCTGGGTGTGTTTTTCTGTGGCACCAGTGGTGAGTCATGTCTTATCCTGAGCTGTATTAAATAACCCAATTTACAAGTTCCAGATCTTAGAGGCCTGGAAAACCAAAGATACCAGAATGTTGAGACTTTTTCCAGCTTTTCGTTGCCAGAACGTAGCAACCCTATCCAGTGGTTTGGGGGAATTCCAGTTCACTTTCGGGGTGCGATGGGTTATTAGGATTTTGGGTACAATCTCTGAAGCACTGGCTCATTCAATCATAAGCCACAGAGAAAAGGAGTCAAAGGCAAACACCTCAAAGATTATTACCAGTCATTGCCTTCTATGTAAGAGATTAATCTGGTAGTAACCTTTGGAGTTACCAGCGAATAAACAGTTTGAGGACTGAGTAATATTGCTGGAGATTATGATAATTCTTTAATCTCATTTGTGTTGTATTTCTCAATTCCCTTATTTAGGCCCAGCTTGGTCTCACAGAAGTACTCCTTGGTATATTTCCAGGAGCAGGAGGAACCCAGCGACTTCCTCGGCTGATTGGGCTACTTCCTGCTCTTGAAATGATCACAACAGGTAAATTGATTTCGTTTCTCAACCTTCTTTATCTGCCCGTTTTCTTCAATTGTAGGGATGTTAAGAGTTATTTTAAATGGCACTAAGCTAGCCCTTGCATGAAAAGAAGTACACTGCATCACCGTCAAACAGGACTAGAATAATCAAGCAGGCTAAGGGGAAATTACTGTGGGACTGGAGGCTGATTTCACCTGTATACACTTGGCACTCAACTGGGCATCTTGCTTGGTGTCACCTGTGTCCGCCTAACCCCTGTCACTCGAAGGGAGAAGTGTGGCGCAGCAGCCAAAGCCACTGACTCCATAGCACAGGGCTTGCGGGTCTATCCCCCGGCTGTGGCGGCAGCTCAGCTCAGCACCATGTGACTCTGGGCAATAGCTGACTTATTCTCCCTTACAGCCCCCAGCGCCTTTAAACCCTTAAGAGGGTGATATGTCGGTGCTTTACAAATAGGAATTATTAATATATCATTATTATTATTTATTACCTGTTTCTACATAGCCTCACCAAGGTATCCAGACTTAAATTGGACATACTGAATTTTCTGGGGTCACCTAGTCCCCTCACGTGGCCCCATCTATTTTGTGTGCACTAAACCCTAATGTCACCTAGGTGAGCACAAATTCCACCTCGCTCTGTAAAGCTCTTTCCTTCATATGCAGGCATTTAGCCCTTCTCACTTGTGTGCATATATCCACTGCTAACCCGTGAACACCAGTGCCTCTGTGGACCATTTGCTGTTGGACTTTATTTTTTATATGCAGCTAACCCATCTCATCAGGGTGCACACAGCCACCCACTCACCGTTATACACTTGCTCCCCTCTTATATGTAGACACTAATCTATTTCCACCGATCACTTTCTGAGCTCTCTTACCTATCTACCTAGACATATATTTATAACCATCTGCATATATTTATATATTTAAATATCTACATCTATCTATCTATCTATCTATCTATCTATCTATCTATCTATCTATCTATCTATCTATCTATCTATCTATCTATCTATCTATCTATCTATCTATCTATCTATCTATCTATCTATCTATCTATCTATCTATCTATCTATCTCCTTATCTACACCTATCTATTTGTCCATCTTTGTACCTCTGGTCATCTCTCTATTCCTCTCCCTTTCAATGTCCCTCTTCTCTGTCTCTCTTCCTCTCTTTTTCTGCCCCTCTTGGTGCCTGCCCTCCTCTGTTTCCACCTATTTCTATGATTTCTGCATCTCCCCTTCTTGCTGGTTCTGCCCAAATCCTGCGCCCCATTACCACAGCTTCTCTAAATCTTTAAATCACTTGCAAGTGCAATAAAGTGCATAAGTCAATTTTTGACTGACTTTTTTTGTCACTTTTTTAAGCTTTTTTTCGAGACTTTGTCTCCCACTGTGGTAGCGTGTCCCCCTAAAAAATGGTAGGGTTTAAGCCTTGTGATTGCTGTCACAAACAGATGTCTGTGACAGAACCCCATCTGGTTTGCCTTTGGTGCTTGGCGCTAGAGCACAACTCTAAGACTTGAAAGGTGTGCTGCACCATGTACCCCATGGTACTGAGAGAGCGCTCCTTGAAGCTCCTAGTTGCCCGACACCAGTCACCTCCACAACTCTCCATGTCTTGGCTGCAAGGAAGGTCAAGGGGCCCGTTCGCGGACTCATTCCAGGTCCTCCTTATCATGCTTGAAGTGGTCGGGTAAGTCCCACCAAAAGTTTTAAAAAATCTAAGAAGTTGACACGCTCTTTGTCTTGACTGCGCCGGTCAAAATCTTTGGATGAGGCATGGTAACGATGTCACTCTAGGCCCAGCTCCCACGTTGAGCCTGCCTCTGAATCTGCTCTGTGCCAGGCACCTCATTTTTGGTGGGCCAACCCTTTTAGGACGTCTTTGGACCCCATGGGGACCGCCGAGTTGGCGATGCAGGGAGTGCAAGTTAAATAGTTGTATTTATTTATTTACTTACTTTACTCCTTGCCACCGTATGTCTGACTCCACTACCCCCACACCCTGCCCCTCCCCCGCCCCACCGCATGCAGCACTCCCTCTGTGAGCCGCTACTGCAGTAGGGTCACCTGGATACAGTTCTGGTTCCAGAACCTTACACTACCTTCGGTGGCAGTGAAGGCTAATGTCTTGATGGAGGTGTTTCAACTGGGAGTCGCCCACTCAGAACCTCTCCTCCCTTTTAACAAAGCCCTCACTGATGTCCTGCTTGGAGCTTGGGCCAAGCTCTGCACAGGGGCTCCTGTGCACAGGACAATTTCCTGTCACCATTGTCCCGCTCCTGGGAACCCAGCTCTTTTCACACAGCATCCCACTCAGAGAGTCTGGTTGTACAGGCCTCCACATACAAGGTCAACCCTGGCGCATTTCCTACCTCACCACCATATAGGGAATCCAAGAAACTGGTCACCTTTGGCCAGATGAGGTTCACTTCCACCAGCCTTGCACTATGGTCAGTGAACATCACATGCATTCAGGGCAATATACCTACATGCTTTGGGAATTGGTTGTGCAAGTGCTGCCTACGATCTAGTAGGATGCCAAAGTCATACTGTGAGAGGCTATTGCAGATGGCAGAGATGCAGCAAATTTCAACATTTTCTGCGGACTGGATACGACAACTTGCTAGACAGAGCAATTGTGTTGTCAGTGATACTCAGACACCACACCTGACTGAGGTTTGCTGGCTTTTCATGGGATATCCAGGCATCCCCAATAACCTGCCGTTCAGTGGCACTCGGATCTTCAGAGACAAGGTAGATGTAACGCTGGAGTGCTTTAAGGATATCTGAGCCACTGCCAGGTTTTGGGTCTTCCCATGTTTCCTTGTGTCACAAGACGCCCCTTCAGGATCTAATGTAGGGAGAAGATGATGGACAATTACCCCCTTACCTCTCTCCTGTTTTTTGTTTACAGTCCCCGAGGGAACCACATTACTTGGAAACCAGCAGCCCCTTTAATTTCGGTCATCTCTCCGATGACGTCCTCTCCCATGTGACCTCATCATGTGATCCCACTAGAATGACGTATGAGGAAGAGCCAGTATTTGAAGCAGGCATAGGAATCAGAGAGCACGCTGCTGTGGCGGACATATGGACTAAAGAGGACGTCGGAGAAGAACTTGAGAGCTATCTGGCGAGTCCAACCACCATGCCTCGTGGGCCGCCCAAGACCAAAGCGCCAGACCACGAGAGACCTCAGAGGAATTGGAGGTACCGCCGCGAGAAAGAGCCGGACGCAGACCAAGGGAACCGGGAACATCTACGAGAGAGGGAACTGGACCCTTTCCGGTACCGCGACGACGCCAGCCACGCTCCGGGAGGTGCGTGGCTCCTTGAGATACGTGCCCGGGTTTGTGGGTGGTTTTCTAAAAGAGCCATCAGTACCCCGCTAGCTGATCCTCCAGGGGTAGAGGGAGGGCTCTGGTAGTCCCTGGGTTCCTTACCCTATTGAAAATCATGGTGACAGTCCGGGTGCTTCTTCCTCACTCCCTTTTCCCCCCAAACTGCTGTTATTCGTGATCTCGTTCTGAACCCGTTTTCTTTCGGTTTTGAGAGTGACGGCCTTCATCTAACGGAAGAGAAGGAAGAATCATATATTCAACTTCTGCTGGGCCCCTGACATTAAGGAGCAAAGACATATTTACTTGTTACATTTGGTTTGGGATCAATAAAACATTGTGAACTTGCCTCTCCTTCTGTGGCCTCCTCGTGTTTAATCCACACGTGGTGTCAGAAGTGGGATTACGGGGTCCATTAGACTGTGCATAATGGAGAACCTTGTCCAACAACTCCTTGCAGGACAGGAGAAACTCGAGTGGGCTTTGGAGAGGCATATGTCTTCGGCCCAGGCCGATAGAGAACTATTTGCACTTCCATAAACCAGCAGTTAGAGAACCTCTATAAAATGTCGGATAGACAGGACGACTTTGCTAAAGGACTGCCAATGAGACAGGGGCTCACGCTGCTTTCTCTACTGTTCCCCTACAAAAATATCATGAGGGTGAGGATCCTGACTCATTTCTCCTCAATTTCGAACGGGCAGCTCGTGCCTCGGGTTGGCCAGAAGCCAAATGGCCATTTTTCTTAGCCCCGTTGTTGACTGAAGAGGCCCAAGAGGCCTATCAGGCGGCCAATCCTATGAGCACTTCCTCATAGACTGAAATAAAGGGGATTATACTGGACCATCTGAGCTTAGACGCCGAAGCATATAGAACACATTATAGAAAAGAAAAAGGAAAACCCGGGGACACTCCAAAAACCTTATTCCATAAATTGAAGTCCGCGGCAGAGAAATGGTTAAGACCCCAAGACCACACTAAAGACGAAATTATGGCCATGATCTATCTTGAACAATTCTTGGAGGCCTTACCTTATTCCACACAAAGGTGGTTAAAACAGCATACTGGTCTTACCCTTGAGCAAATGATAGAAATGGCAACCACGTACTCCCGAGCCCAGTCACGGAGCACAGTCTGGGAGGGGGAGAACAAACCACGCCCAGGTTTAGGAAAACAGGATAAAAAGATACCCAGAATAAGGCCGGAGATCATTAAACCCCGACGCCCTAAACCCAAGCTTGTGTCTGGGAAGGGACCACAGTGTTTTGAATGCGGTGCATGGCGACATATAGCCTGCTTCTGTTCATCGAAAAAGACCTTAGAGGAACCAATGGACATAAACTATTTACCTCGGCATGTCCTATATACGGAGGAGTTCGGCACGGGGTATTATGTAAGTTTGGTCCTGGATGGGGTCTGTGTGAAAGCACTCCTTGACTCTGGTGGCAGACAGTCAGTCATTCAGAGTACTCTCATCGGGCCAAAAGATATCCTCCCCCACTGAATGATACCCATCAAATGTGTTCACGGGGACGTAAAGGCATATCCAGCCGCTCAGGTTAAAGTAAGGCTGCCCGATGGAAGGGACCTACATGCTGTCGTAGGGGTTTTACCTAGCCTCCCTGAAAAGCTTATCTTAGGCACCGATCATCCTGAATTCATGGAACTACTCCATAATAAAATTAAAAGGACCTCTAATAAATCAGCTGTACTCATTAGTCAAGCCCCCTGGCAGGACGACAGGAGTTTTCGATATGCGCAGAAAAATGACCCCACTCTCCAACTCGCATGGCAACAGGCCTCACAGACTGTTACCTCCTATCCTACCTTTGTCATTGAGAATGATCTTCTCTATAGAGTAGGTTCTCCGAATGCCACTAAACAACTGCTTGTGCCCAAAAGTTTCAGAGAACAGGTCATGTTTTTTGCGCATAGTCAGCTTGTTGCTGGTCATGTCGGAGCCCAAAAGACTAGCCAGACAATCCTTGAACACTTCTATTGGCCAGGTATATATGCACAAATTTCCAAGTACTGTCAGGAATGCGAAGTGTGTCAGAAAAAAAATCCCTATCGCCCACCCGCCGTCCCCTTACAGCCTTTACCTATCATAGGCAAACCATTCGACCGCGTTTGAATGGACCTCATTGGCCCCTTACCTAAATCACGAAAGGGTAATCAGTATGCACTTGTCGTTATCGACTATGCTACTCGCTACCCCGAAGCTTTTCCCCTGAGAACCCCCAACACAACATCTATCTGTGAGAAGTTGGTAGAGTTATTTTCCCGTGTTGGCTTCCCCCACGAGATCCTCACAGATCAAGGCACCCTATTTGTTTCAAAACTGATGGGCCAAGTGTATAAAAATTTAGATATCACACAAATCAGGACGTCAGTATATCACCCGCAAACCGACAGGTTGTGAAAACACTATAATGGTACCATCAAACTCACATTAAAAAAAATGATGACGGCTGAAGGCCCCAACTGGAATGCCCTATTACCCTTAGCATTGTTTGTTATCCGTTGTCAGAAACAAAGCAGTCTTGGTTGCTCTCCGTTCGAGCTCCTTTATGGCAGACAACCGTGTACTCTCCTGGAGATGACCAAGGAAGCCTGGGAAAAAGAAAGACCCGAAGAGACCCAGGCCCTCCTTGATTTTTCAAAGGGATTGAGGTCACGGTTGTCTAAAGTGAGAGAGTTCGCCCATACCAACCTTGAAATGGCACAACAACGACAACAGATGTTTTATGATAAGGGAAAAAAATGGCCACATCTTCAGATACATGACTGGGTCTTAGTCCTCCTACCATCATCCCTTCCTAAACACCGAGCAGAATAGAGAGGACCTTACAAAATTGTAGAGAAAATCTGGTTAACTACCTATCCTTGACACCTTTCCAAAAACAAGACCCAGATTTCTCATATAAACCTGCTAAAAAAAATGGTTCGGTACTCCCCCTAAAACTAATGTACTGTTGCCCACAAAACCTACAACACCCCTGACTACTATCCAGTCACTTGACATAAATAATAGTCTCCAGGAAAAACAAATCGAGACATTACAGACTGTTGTCTACCTTTTCTTCCATCTTCTCAGATGTGCCCGGTCGGACCCATTTTGTTGAACATACCATACCCTCCGTACCTGGAAAGATTATAAGACATCGCCATACTGTATCCCGGCTGCACGTAGAGCTACTATAGAAACCGAAATACAGAACATGCTTACTGCAGGCATCATAAGACCCTCCAAGAGCGATTGGTCCTCCCCAGTAGTTCTTGTACCCAAGCCCGATGGGTCAGTGCGATTGTGCATAGACTTCAGAGCAGTCAATTCCATCACCCAATTTGACTCAATAGAGCAGTTAGGAGAGGCCAAATACATAACAACTTTGGATTTAACCAAGTGGTATTGGCAGGCACCTCTCTCTCCTCAAGACCAGCACAAAACTGCATTCTCCACTCCTTCTGGTCTATATGAATTCACAGTCCTCCCTTTTGGGCTACATGGGTCTCCTGCTACTTTTCAACGGTTAATGGACATAGTATTGAGACAACACCAGAGTTACTCGTCTGCTTATCTGGACGATATCATCATCTATAGTCCAGACTGGAAACCACACCTTCTACACTGCCAGGCAGTATTCGGCGCCCTACAGGACGCGGGATTGCATATTAATTCCAAGAAGTCTAGAGTAGCCTATCATAAAGTCCGCTACCTTGGTTACCTTCTATGAAACAGGGTGATCGAGCCCCAACAAGAAGAAATCAAGGCAATCACTAACACACCAGTTCCCATGACAAAAAAAGGGGTCAGGGCATTCCTAGGCTTACTGGGATATTACCGAAGGTTTATTCCCCACTACTCCCAGATTGCAACCCCCCTAACAGATCTCCTCCAGAAAGGAGTAAAAGAGAAAGACCTCCTCACACCGTCCCCGACGACTCTCCAGGCTTTTCGAGATCTGAAAGTAGCTATAACATCTAGTCCTTTATTGATCTCCCCCGACTTATCGTGTCCTTTCATTCTCCAGACAGACGCATCTGACACAGGTTTGGGGGCGGTCTTGTCCCAGGTGACGAGTGACAGTTGTGAGCGACCTATTGCCTTTATTAGTCGTAAGCTCTTCCCGCATGAAAATAACTATGCAATCATTGAGAAGGAATGCCTGGCGGTTAAGTGGGCGGTGGAGAAGATGCGCTACTACCTAGAGGGTGCCCTGTTCCTGCTTTATACTCATCATGCTCCTCTCCAATGGTTAGCTCGCATCAAGGGGAAAACCCCAAAGTCCTTCGGTGGTTCCTCTCCCTCCAGCCCTTCTCTTTTGTGATCAAACACAGGAAAGGTAGTTGTAATGCTAATGCTGACTTCTTGTCCCGGGTCTCACAGTTCCCCGAATGTGAAATGTCTAGGGGAGGGGTGTGTCACGAGACACCTCTTCAGGATCTGATGCAGGGAGAAGATGACGGACAATTACCCGCTTACCTCTCTCCTGTTTTTTGTTTACAGTCCCCGAGGGAACCACATTACTTGGAAACCAGCAGCCCCTCTAATTTTGGTCATCTCTCCGATGACGTCCCCTCCCATGTGACCTTGTCACATGATCCCACCAGAATGACGTATGAGGAAGAGCCAATATTTGAAGCAGGCATAGGAATCAGAGAGTGCGCTGCTGTGCCGGACATACGGACTGAAGAGGACGTCGGAGGAGAACTCGGAGCTATCTGGAGAGTCCAACCACCACGACTCGTGGGCCACCCGAGACCGAAGCGCCAGACAACGAGAGACCTCAGAGGAATTGGAGGTACCGACGCGAGAAAGAGCCGTACGCAGACCGAGGGAAACGGGAACATCTACGAGAGAGGGAACCGGACCCTTTCCGGTACCGCGACAACGCCAGCCACGCCCCGGGGGGTGCGTGGCTCCCTGAGGTACGTGCTCGGATTCGTGGGTGGCTTTCTAAAAAAGCCATCACCCGCTAGCCGATCCTTCAGGTGTAGAGGGAGGGCTCCGGTAGTCCCTGGGTTCCTTACCCTATTGATAATCCACGTGGTGACGGTCCGGGTGCTTCTTCCTCACTCCATTTCCCCCCCAAACTGCTGTTATTCATGGTCCCATTCTGAATCCGTTTTCTTTCTTTCTTTTGGTTTAGAGAGTAATGGCCTTCATCTAACGGAAGAGAAGGAATAATCATATGTTCAACTTCTGTTGGGCCCCTGACGTTAAGGAGCAAAGACATATTTACTTGCTACATTTGTTTTAGGGATCAATAAAACATTGTGAACTTGCCTCTCCTTCTCTGGCCTCCTCGTGTTTAATCCACACCTTGCCAACCCCATTCTGCTTTCCACTTCTTCTGTGGCTATTGTAGGGGCTACCACCACGTCCATTCCTGCCCAGCCACCAAGGCCAACAGACTCTGCAGTCCTTTCGTAGCTGCAGGTGCATTTCCCACAAGCTTCAGGGTACACAACCAGAGGATCACCTATTCCACCCCCCAAACTCCCCAAACTCCCCAGTAGCCGCAGTCTCTAATACACTTTAGTTTGCCCTTGTACCATCACTGGCCCCCAGTTATCAGCAGGATCCATCATCACCTGTCTTGCTGGCAATTCATAACTTGGGGCAAGTGGGTACTACAAATTGTTCAATTGAGCTACTCCATCCCCTTGCTAGAAACCCTGCCACCCATGCCACCATCCCCAGAGCAGCTGATAGAGGAGCACGTCTCCCTGCTCTATCAGGACGTTCTGGCTCTTTTGGCAAAGGAGCCATCGGGAGGGTGCTCGCATCAGAAGTAGGGCGTGGTTGCTATTCCTGCTACTTTTTAGTGCCCAAGAAGGACGGAGCCTCCGCCCTATTTTAGACCTGTACCCTCTCAATTTCTTCCTGATTGAGGAAAAATTCAAGATGCTAATGTTATCTCAGATTCTATCGGCCCTAGACGCTGGAGACTGGATAGTAGCATTGGACTTGCAGTACGCCTTCTTCCACATTACCATCCTGCCAGCCCACAGACGATACCTGTGGTTCATGGTGGGCCAAGCACATTATCCGTTTGGTGTGCTCCCTTTTGGCCTCACCAAAGCCCCTTGGGTGTTCACCAGTGTGATGGCGGTCGTTGCAGCACACCCGCAAGGTCAGGGGTTCTAGTCTTACTCTACCTCGACGGTTGGCTGCTGAAGGCAGGCTCACCCTAGGCGGTCATCTCCTAACTACAGAGTACGGCAGACCTCCTGCATTTTCTGGGGTTCACTATAAATGTGCTGAAGTCAAACCTGGCTCCCTCTCAGACACTTCCTTTCATCAGAGCTGTTTTGGATGCAGTGCACTTTTGGGTCTATCCTCCGGATCGGCAAGTCCAGAATATGCAGGCTATGATTCCGATGTTTCAGGAACTATTCTGGATTTTGGTGAGACTGACTCGGAGGCTGCTGTGCCTCATGGCCTCCTTAATCTTGCTGGTAACACAGACCTGCTGGTATATACGGACTCAGCAGTGGGAAGTCCTAGTGGATGCAGCATCAGGGGAATATCTGCCCTGATCCAGATAGCAGAGGGATCTACAAATGTTGATCGGGTCAGTGGTAGACCCCTCTCCCTTCCCTACACAGAGCTGACTGTAGTGACAGATGCCTCACTCCTGGGCTGGGGCAGCGATCTGAGAGAGGTGAATATCGTAGGATTCTCCACTGATCTATTAGCACTGAGAGTGATCCAACTGGCAATGAAAGCCTTTCTTCAGTCCATCAAGGCAAGGCTAGTTAAGGTGTTCGCAGACAACACCACCGCCATGTAGTATTGCGATAAGCAGGGTGTGGTGGGGTTGTGAACCCTGTGCCAAGAGGCTCAGCATCTCTGGACATGACTGGAATGTCAGGGCATTTCCCTGGTGGTTCAACATCTAGCGTGCTCTCTGAATGCAAGAATAGACAAACTCAGCTGTCGATGCATAGCAGATCACAAATGGCAGCTCCCATCTGGAGGTGGTACAAGGTCTCTTCAAAGATTGGTGAGAACTTGGTTAGATCTATTTGCCACCACCAAGTATGCACAAAGTCCGCACTTCTGCATGCTGGCATTTCCAAAACGACTCTCACTCCTGTACGCCTTTCCCTTGATGCCACTACTGCCCAGAGTTCTCAAGAAGATCAGGAATGACCGGATCAAAGTCATTCTTGCGGCCCACATTGGGCACACCGTGGTATCCTAAACTTCTGAGCATGAGCAGCGGTCATTCGATCATGCTGCCCTTTCGGGAGGATCTACTGTCACACCAACAGGGCAGAGTCCTGCACTCAAACCTGCGCATGCACCACCTTCCGCACAGACGT
The DNA here is from genome assembly GCF_964204655.1 of Triturus cristatus. NCBI lineage: Eukaryota > Metazoa > Chordata > Amphibia > Caudata > Salamandridae > Triturus > Triturus cristatus. The sequence continues at coordinate 686,514,604 of NC_140584.1, forward strand.
CTAGGATGCCATTCTGGCAGCCTGGTATTTATCAATCAAGAAAGTATGCCTGCCATTGGGATAGATTTGTGACTTGGTGTGCTTCCAAAAATGGTGATCCCCTTTCTACATCTTTGTCTGAAATGTTGTTAGTTGTTCTCTCATTAGCCTGCCAATGCTTTGGGCACTGTTAAAGGGTATATTTCAGCCATATCGGTGTTCTTGCGGTTGCCAGACCAGCCATCCCAGTTTAAGTCACCTGTTGTGACTCATTTTCTAAAAAGGCTATGAAAGTAAACAGGCCATTAGTTGTGTAGCCTGCTAGAGTAATGGGTCAACATTCCACCCCCTTACTGGAAGCCAAACACCCCATTGTAGTGCTTGACTCTCTCAGGGTAGTGAAGCAGCACAGTCCAAGTCCTAGTAGGGGCGGGTGGAGTGGGCTAGTAATCACCTTTCGCTGGCAAGCAATTATAACTCAAATTATTGTCCAGTCTGTGATTTTTCTTTAGAAAAAGAAAAGTACATTTATTACACACACACACTACACTAAATACTCTGCATTAGTTTACAAATATACATAAGGTTGGTGAAAATAGCTTTGCCAGCGCTGAGAAGACCATGTTTGGGTAGCCATGCGCTCTATACAATTGGATAGCATAACATAACATTACATTTGACCCATAAAGGGTCCTGACCCCAAAATCACAGTACCCTCCTCCATGTACAATACAGCACAAAACCATTGAGGAGGCGCCACTTTAAATCACGCCACTTTTACCACACTTAAAGACCAAAACCACATTTCCTAATATCTCAATCCATCACTGACTTCAGTAACCATAATCCATCTGCAATCGTTATAAGAGAGAAAGCATTGCAACCAGATCCACACATTATAATTAATAAAGTATTGCAGTATTTAATAAATATTTATTACTGTCAGAAATAACACCTTTAAATAAAGCATTATCAATAGCATTTTTAAATAAAGCATTGTTTAAAGTCTTGTGAAAATATAAACGAATAAACGTATAAATATAAACCTAAGGCCACATAAATCGCAGCTATAGAACAAGCCCCTACAGGGTGCTGCACCCCCACCTGTAGAGGAAAAGCTTCAGTCTTGGGAGTGCTTGAAAATGACAGAAATCCTAGGGTGGTCACCTTTCTTAAACCCTGCAAACTTAGGGACACCTTTTGAGAATCCTTTTGGATTTCCTTACTGATCCTTCCTGTTCTGTGAACAGATTTATCCATATCAGGTAAACCTTATAAAGTCCTTAGTGCCTGCACACTGATACATCAGCAACCAAGGGAGTAGCCAGAAAATAAATTAAGATGCCCCCCACTTAGAAGCCAAGCTTACATGCCACCTAGCAAGTGAAGCAAGTGAGCCTTCCTCTCTAGAACACCTCCCTTTTCTTTTCCATCCAAGTGTCTATCTATTCATCCTTTCACCCTTCCATATACCCGTTGATATCCACCAATTCACCTTTCATTCTGTTACCCATTCATTTTCATCCATCATTCAATCTTTCACCATTTCATCCATCCATTGGCCATTTCAACCATCCATTCACACATCTGTCCTCTATTCACGCATCCATACATTCATTCACCCATACATCCATCATTTGACTTAGCCATCCATCAACTAAGTCTTTCTTCCATCAATTGATCCTTTATTCCATCCATCCATCTGCTCAGATTTCCATTTACTATACCATCCTTTCATCCAGCCATCCTCTCAGATTTCCATTTGCGTTGCTGTCCTTTCATCTACCCATCCATCCATCCTCTCAAACTCCCATTTACTCTGCTTTCCTTTCACTCTCTGATCCATCCATCTATCATCTCTGATTTCCATTTACTCTGCTATCCTCTCAACCACCAATCAATCCATTAATTGTCTCATATTTCTATTTTCTCTGCCATCCATATATCCATCCATTCTCGTAAATTCCCATTTACTGTCACCCTTTCACCCAAACCCATCCATCCTCTCAGATTTCCATTTCCTTTGCCATCCATCCTCTGAGTTTTGTATTTACTCTACCATCCTTTCACCCACTCATCCATCCTCTTAGATTTCCATTTAATCTGCTACCTTTTCCCCAAACCACCCATCCATACTCTCAATTTCCCTTTTATGCTGCCATCCACCCTTTCCGATATCCATCTTTCATACATCCATCTACCCATCATGTCACCTACTCATTCTTGCACCCATCTATCCTTTCACCCACTCATCCACCCATCTTTTTACCCACTCATCCTCCATACTGTCACCCACTAACCTTTCACCACCCCATCCATCCATTCATCCTTCTAGCCACCCATCCTTCACCCACCCTGCCATTCTTTCGTCTACTCATCCTTTAATTCACCAATCCATCCTTTCACCCCATCCTTTCATCCACTTATCCATCCAGCCATGTTTACATCCCCATCCTTTCACCCACTCATCCATCCATACTTTCACCCACTCATGCATCCATTTGTTCATCCTTCTTCCCCTTTTCTATATGCTCATCCTTCCTGTTAATGATGAGCTTTTATCTGCCAAGTTGCAGATAATAAAGGCCCACAACCCCCCCGCTTTAGCTGCTAAAGTATGGGGTTCACAATGCCTCTGTCAGCAACCTTCATGTCTCTGCATTTCTGGCGTGGAAAGTTACTGATGTCAGTGCGCTGGAGTCTCACTTTTACAGGACCGTACACCTCACTTCTGGCACAGCGGATGACACTGCCTACCGGCATGCAGAGGCACTCCTCAATAACTTTCTGGATCCAGTCTTAACGTCTGGGATTATTTTAAGGTAATGAATTTGCGTTGGGATACAGTCTGTACCAAATAAGGTGTTACTGAAGGTGAGAAACTATTTCATGCTGCGGAGGATCCACGCACCCAACAGATCAAAGACAATGATCTGATTGACTCCCACAACATCAAACAAAGATGTTGCAGCAGCCATTTTAGGATTCAGAGATTCCCTGTGCCATGAAAAAAATGTAAAGACAAAACAAAAAAAGAGCATTTAGGCATGGCAGGGTAGGCATACCCTAGCCTGTAAGCCTTGTAGAAGGTTCCCAGATGGACTCCCATTGGGTCCAAAAACATACTTTTTCAGGATCTGAAATTTAAAAAAAAATTAAGGATTTTTAAATATAAGCCCTTCCCTATAGTGGACCTCGGTGGTCGTTGCAAACAATTTTTGGGGGGAAGGGGCGTGGACAGCTCCCTTCCCCGAGACAATAAAAGGCCCCGAGGACCCCATCCCCTGGTACCAAACTCATTTTTTATGGGGAGGGGGGGCATGGAACCCCCCACCCCAAGCCATTGGAAGGCCCCAGTCGCCCCACCCTAGACTTAAAAAAATGTTTATGGGTATGAGAGTGGAGCATGTGGCCTCTCTCCTTGAGCCACTGGAAGGCCCACATGTCCCCATCCCTCGGGACATTGTCTTGTTCCCTCACTGGGAGAGTAAAAGCAGGGAAAATAAATCGAATTCTCTGCCCGCACTCTCCTGGGCAGGAATCATAGCTTTGCTCATGCCCGCCAGGAGCCGAAATAAAAGCTGCTCTCGCTTAGGTGGGAGCAAAGTGATAGAGCCAGCTTCTGCCGGCACCCAGGAGAGGTACTGGCTGGGAAGCCAGAAGGGGCCGTCTTGGGGCGATTGCTGTGGCCCCCAACATTTAAAAATATTGTGGGTGCCTCAGATAGCACTGAGGCACCCACGATTAAAGCGATAGTGGCCAGCTCCTGCCTACACCCAGAATGGTTGCTTGCCTGGGAGGCGGAGGAGGCCGGGGAGGGGGGCTTCCCCAGCCATCCTGAACATTTGACAAAGTTGTGGGAGCCCCGGGTGGTACTGGGGCACCAACAGCAAATATAGAAATGGCTGACTCACAGTGGCACCCAGGATGGGTGCTGGCTTGGGAGCCAGCAGTGACCATGGGGTCATTGGGCCTCAACCTATGCCCCCAAAGTGTACATAGTCAGTATAAAGTGTGATTGTCCCTGGTGGAACCCGTATACCCACAAAAAGAAAAGCAACAAAAAAAAAGAATAATAAATGAGTGGCTTCTGCTGCTCATTTAGTATTCACTGCTCCTGGGGCTAGGAGCATACCATAATGCCCTGCATGGTGATGTACATCTTACTTTGCGTTAACAATAAATACATTGAAATTCACTGAAAACAGAAGTCAGAGTCACAGCATATTTAGGAATTGAGGTAACTCCTACTTTACAGTAAAAAAACATAGAAATTCACTGAAAAACCCAACGTAACTATAACTTGTGCCCTTTAGTAACTATAACTTGCTCTCTAGCCATACGCTGCTAATTACCTCACATATGACATCACTCATGACCTGTTCTATGACATCATTGATAACATCACTGGCACATGTGAAATTACATAATTGATGACAATACTGTGCATGGGGGGGTGCCAGTTATAGTTACTTTAGGGCATGGGTTATAGTTACTTGAGATAACTAGATAACTGTTGAATAGCAGTGGTTTTGTTGGTGTAAATGCTATGTTTTAACTGACATTTCCACTTAACTATAACCTCTATGTAGTCTTTGTTTATATGTATGTATGTATACATCTGCAGAGTCTAACAATTAGTTGGGGAAAAGCTGGACCCAAGTTGTCACCTCTTGAATGCAAACATTTATAACATATTCAGTACCTCTGCAGACCTATGATGCATTAGGAGCACATGCGTTTTGTAAACACTTACACCCATCAGCTGGTCATAGGCTGTGCTAAATTAGGTAGAAAGGTAATATGGTAGCTACCCATCACAATATAAACTGTAAAATAAACTAGCGCACTCATTTGATGATGTCATCACTGATGGCATTTGAGATGTCATCAGTGATAACATAAACAATATCATAGAGCATGCCATGAGTGATACAGTATTTGAGGTCATAAGCAGTGGATGGCAGGGGCGCAAGTTACTGGTGAATTTCTGTGGTTTTCTTTTGTTCAAAATGTTATTGTTGTCACTGACAAATTTACCTAACTATAACGTTACTTTAACCTTTCATTTTTTTCAGTTAATGTTATAGGTTTAGTTCAACTTAATATTTTGTTACCATATGTAAAGCCAACCTCGGGGGGGGGGGGAGGGGTTGCCCGCACGACCTTATGTGTTTATTAAAGAGGAGGCCCCTATCCTCGAACCTAATTAAGCCATTAGTCCCTGGGCCTTATGATTTTTATAACAGAGGGGGGCCAAGTGGCCCGCTTCCTAAGCCTTATTAGGCCCTGGGGACTCCATCCCCCTAGGCCTTTTTTAATGAAAGGAGAGGGGGTCCATGTGGCCCTTTTTGCCAAGCTTTGTTTGACCCTGCAGACCCCATTCTCGAGGGCCACACTGCTAAAATTAATAAGGACCGCGTAGCCCCCTCCCTGCGCCTTGTTAGGCCCTGGGGACCCCCTCTCCAAGGGCCATTACTAAAATAAAGTGGAAGATGGCAGCGCGGCTCTGTCCCTGAGCCTCTTAAGGCCCCGGGGGTCCCAGGGCCGTACACATGATAAAAAGGGAGAGTGGCTATGCAGTCCCCCTCCCTGAGCCTTGTAAAGTCTTGGCGACCCCATCCCATAGGGCTGTTTGTTTTTTAATTACGTGGGAGGGGGCTGAGCGGCTTCCCTGCCCAGCCTTGTTAGGGCCTGGGAATCCCATCCCCCAGAGCCATTTCTAAAAATAAAGGGGAGAGGGATCCCCTCCCCAGACTGTTTTGACCCTGGGAGTCCCTATCCCCAGAGTCACCTATTTAAATAAGGAGAGGGGGCCATTCCCCCCCCCCCCCTCCTCCCCAAGCCTCTTTAGGCTCTGGAGTCACCATCCCCCAGAGTTGTGCATTTCTTTTAAGGGAAGGGAGGCTACACAGACCCCTCCCAGAGCAATCATCGGCCCCGGTAACCCTGCATTTCTAAAAGGTGGTTGCCTTGTGCCCACCCAGGACACCCACCATACTCTTGTTGGGGGCTATGCGGGAACCCCAAGGCCCTCGTGGCCTTAGCAGGCTCCCCACATGCAGCGGGAGTTGGAATTGCACAACCTAATGCTGTTCCCTCCAGGCTGGAGCAGTATATTGCTCTGTTTCGCTGCCCACTTCAGTGTAGACAGGGAAACAGATCAAAAGTCTACTCCCAGTGAGCAGGAGCATTTTTAAAGCTCCTGTCCACTGAGAGCCGACTTGGTGTATGCTTCCTCGTGGCGGGAAATTTAAAAATGCTTCTGCCCAGCGAGAGCAAACACAGATTTTCCTGCCCATGCCAGTGTGGGCAGAGAAACTGGTATGCCCCAGGGTAGGCTACCTGGGATATAGCTAGTGAGCCGGCCACGGAGGGAAGGGGTCTCTGGGGCCATTAATGGCTCAAGGAGGGGAGCGTGCAGCCCTCTCCCCATATTGTTATATTTTAACCCTATGGTGGGCTCCCGGGGCATTTTGAGGCTAGGGGAGGGGGCTGCATGCCCCCCACCCCACATAAATTAACTTTGGCCCTGGGGGTGGGCTCCCCAGGAATTCTGGAGGCTTGGGGGGCACAGTCCCCCTCCCCATATAAACATATTTTGGCCCTGGGAGTGGGCTCCCCAGGGCCTCTGGAGGCTTGGGTTGAGGAGCCATGCAGCCCTCCTCCTCTTTATGAATAGTGCCCCAGGGATGGGCTCTCTGGGGCATAAACACAGAAAATACAGTCCTCCGGCAATTTTTCTTTTTTTTTCGATCCCGCAGGATCGCAGCATTTTTTGCACTTTTATTTTCTTTTTTGGCAACATGGGGCTTAGGGAGCCAGGGTATCCCTTGCTGGACCCATTATACTAGTTTTCTTTTTAAACTTGAGGACAGGGGACAAAGTCCCAGAGTCTTGTAATGACTACCAGTAACATGTTTCTCATGTTGCTGCCAGCCAATCAGAGCGCTCGCTTCCACTGGAGTGTGACTCCTATGTGAGCGAGATGGCCCAAGGGAAAAGAAAAGGCTCCCAGGGTCGATCAGAACACTTAATTTTTTACTTGGCGCTCCCGTAAGAGTCTCTCGAGACCCTGGGGGATCCAACTGTCCAGATATACAATTATATTTTAATCTTAATTTCTAAAAAAAAGCTGCTTAACGGATTCACACCAATACACAAAAATCTCAAACTGTGGACTAAGATTTAGCTTCCTGACAAATTTGGTGTCATTTCGTAGCTTTTTCTAAAGAAGTTTATGGGAAATGCATGGGGATCTTGCATTTTAGGAGCCCCCTTTTATCTCGGCCCCTGCTTGACGGATCACCCTAAAACTTTCCATGCACAAACTACCCCAAAGGTAGTACTTTTTTAGAAAGTTTTGTGGAACTTTGTCAAGCAGTGCAAAGTTATTAGCAACACAAATAACAGTTTTCCTATGAATATATATATATATATATACCAAAACACTAAGCACACGAAGTTGCAGGATAAAAGCTTCTTTTCAATTCATCGGGCTGTCCTCAGTCCAAGAAGCAAAGAGAAACGCACGTTTTGGCTGTCTCAGCAGCCTTTGTCAATCATACATACATATATATACACGTATATATATATTTTTTTTGCTGAAAAAAACAGAGGTTGCAGGGACGTTATAGCTAGGCTCAGATTTCACTTGTGCATTGAAATTCAGCAGTTAGTTACCTGAGCTAACTAGAACTTATGCCCCCGCAATGCACTGTGTATGACCTCACATATTACATCCCTCATGTCCTGGTCAGTAGCATCACTGATGACATCTCAAATTACATCACTGATGACATCATCTAGTGAGTGTAAGTATTTTCAAAGAGTTTATGATTGTTATACATATATATTAAGCTACTACAAGAGTCAAATTAGTATACTAGGTGTACAACTAATGAGTGATGCTAATTCTAACATATATTATGTGAGAGGCTGTGTGACTGTATCTATGTTTGAGTGGGTGTCTGAATGGCTGTATAGGTGTGTGAGTGGGTGTGTGAGTGGCTGTATACATTGGTGTGTGAGAAGCTGAGTGAGTGGCTGAATTGGTGCGTGGGTTTGTGAGTGGCTGTATGGGTGTGTGAGTGACTGTATGGGTGAATGAGTGGGTGTCTGAGTGGCTGTATGAGTGAGTGACTGGTGTCTAAGTGGCTGTATGGGTGAGTGAGTGGCTATTTGAGTGGGTGTTTTGTTAAGTGAGTTGGTATGTGAGTGGCTATATTGGAGAGTGTTTCTCTGTATGAATGATCGTTTGGTGAGTGAGCGGTTGTGGGAGTAATTGTATGAATGTGTGAATGGGTATGTAAGTGGTTGTGAGGGTGAGTGAATGTAACTGCTTGTAAGGGTGGCTGAGTGAGTGTGTGAGTAGTTTTATGGGTAAGTATGTGGTTGTATGAGTGGCTGTATGGGTGAGTGAGTGGTTCTATAAGTAGCTGTATTGGTGAGTGGAAGGTTTGGTGAGTGTATTTGAGTGAGTAAGTGAGTGTGTGGGTGGCTTTATGGATGGGTGAGTGATTCTGTGAGTACTTGAATGGGCCTCGAAATGGGTATGTAAGTGGTTGAGGGGGTCTGTGAGTGGCTGTATGAGTGAGTAAGTAGGTATTTGAGTAGCTGTATAGGTGACACGCTTGGTGTGTGAGTGACTGTATGGGTGTATGAGTGGGTGTGTTAGTGTCTATATGTCTATATGACTGGATATGTAAGTGTCTGTATGGGTGAGTGGGTGGGTGCATGAGTGACAGTATTGGTGTGTTAGTGGTTGTGTGAGTGGCTGTATGAGTGAGTGGATGTGTGAGTGGCTCTATGGATCAATGAGTGGGTGTGTGAATACTTGGATAGGTCTTTGAATGGGCATGTGAGTGGCTGTGTGGGAGTGGGTGTTTGAGAGGTGGTATGGAGGTATGAGTGGATGTGAGTGGTTCTGTGGATTATGTCATCAGTGATGTCATTTGAGATGTCATCAGTGATGTCATTTGAGATGTCATCAGTGGTGTCACTGACCATGTCATCAGTGATGTAATATGTGAGGTTATAAGCACTGCATTGCAAGGGTGTAATTTATAGTTATCTTAGGTAACTATAACCGCTGAATTTCTATGGTTTTGTACGAGTGAAATTTGAGCCTAACTATAACGTCTCTGTAACCTTTGTTTTTTTGTGTGAATTTCTACAGTTTTTTAATGTTATTTCCTAACTACAAGGTCACTGTAACCTTTGGTTTTTTAAGTGAATTTCTAAGGTTTAAAAAAAATATATATTTCCTAACTGTAAACAGTAACCTGTGACAGTGAATGTGTGAGTGAGTGCATGAGTGTTTCACTAGGTCTGTGAATGGATGTGAAAGTGTCTGAGTTGGTCTGTCAGTAGGTCTGTTAGTGTCTGTGAGTGTCTGCATAAGTGTCACTGGGTGTGTGAGTGGGTGTGTGAGTATCTGAGTGGGTCGGTGAGTGTGTGCACGAGTGAGTGGGTCTGTGAGTGGGTGTAGGAGTATGTGAGTCAGTCTGTGAATGAGTGCATGAGTGTCTGAGTAAGTTGTAAGTGGGTGCATGAGTCTCTGAGTCTTTGTGTGGGTATGTGAGTCTGTGAGTGAGTATGTGAGTCTCTTAGTGGGTCTGTGAGTGAGTGCATGGGTCTCTTGAGTGCATTTGTGAGTGAGTGCATGAGACTGAGTGGGTCTGTGAGTGAGTGCATGAGTCTCTGAGTGGGTCCACAAGTCTGAGTGGGTCTGTGAGTGGGTGCATGAGTCTGAGTGGGTCAATGAGTGGGTGCATGAGTGTCTGAGTGGGTTTTCTAGTGGGTGCTTAAGTGTCTAAGTGGATCTATGAGTGGGTGCGTGAATGTCTGAGTGGGTCTGTGAGTGGGTGCATGAGTCTCTGTGAGTGCACAAGTCTCTCAGTGGGTCTGTGAGTAAGTACATGAGATTCTGAGTGGGTTTGTGAGTGGGTGTGTGAGTTTCTCAGTGGGTCAGTTAGTGGGTGCATCAGTCTCTCAGTGGGTCTGTGAGTGGGTGTGTGAGTGTCTGACTGCTCTCGATTTTGCCCTCCTTCTCTATGTTGCCTTTTCTGCGTGTTTTTCTGCCCTCTGTTTTGCCTTTCCAGCTCATTTTTCTGCCTCTGTTTTACCTTTCCTTCTCGTTTTTCTTCATTCTGTTTTGCCCTCTTCTGTTCTGTTCTGCCTTTCCTTCTCTTTTCTCTGCCTTCTGTTTTGCCCTTTCAAATCGATTTGTCTACCCTCCGTTTTGCCAATTCTGCTTGTTTTTCTGCCCTGTATTGCCCTCTTCTGCACAGGTGACGGGGCCTGTTTACAGACCCGAGGACCCCATTCCCTGGCGCCCAGCCTTAATTGAATAGGGGAAGTGAGGGGAGTAGTGCAGCCCCCTCCTGGGCCAATTTGGCCTTGTGCATCCCATGACCCGGGGCCCGGCTTTAACTGAATAAGGGAGGGGGCCATGTAGCCCCCTCCCTGGGCCGATTTTGGCCCCAGGGACCCCATACCCCAGGGACCAGCCATGTCTGCCTGGATGCCCTGGAGTCAACCCAGGGCACCCAGTGTGCTATGGGACTGTGGGGGAGCCTCATGGCCCCCACGGTCCCCACGGACTCCTCGCCTCTTGCTGGAGCCGGCATTGCACTTGCATGCAATGAGCTGCTGGAAATTCAGCTTTCTTAGTGCTAGAGCAATCTTTCATCTCTTTCCCTGCACGCACATCTGTGGGCAGGGAAATAGATTAATCCTGCGCTTCAGCAAGCGGGAGTACTTTAACAGCTCCTGCCCACTGTAAGCGGAGTGTTTGCGTTTGCTTTGTGGTGGTTGTCAAAGCTTCCGTCAAGCAAAAGCAAACAGCTGTGTCCCGGGGATGGGCACCCCAGGACATAGCAGGAGCCAGCCCTGGGGGGTGGCGGTCCCCAAGGCCATATATGGCTCCAGGAGGGTGGGCCGCAGGCTTCCCCTTCTTGTGCATGGTCGCTGCTCCCTCCCTCTTTTTTAAGAAGGAATTGGCCCTGGGAAGGTGGTGGACCCAGGTGTCCTCTCGGCCGCCCCCACAACAGTTTAGAAATAGCCCCGGGGAGGTGGTGGTCACTGGGGGCCCACATGACCCCCGCTAAATATAAACAATAGCCCCTGGGAGCTGGTGGTACCCCCTCCTTTATTTTTTAGTGCTGCACGGACCTATCCCTCCCGCGGGGTAAATCTTTAACAATAGCGGGACACTGCGCTTGGTATTTTTTTTAATTCACGGTTGTTGGAAGGCGGACCCCGAGGAGTCGGTACGACCACCAAGGGGGGGGGCCCTCACACTGCACGAAGTAGCCGAGCGCTGCCGAGAAGTCTCCTGAGAGATCCTTCTCCTATCACGTACTAGCACAGTAACACCACCACACAGGACTCAAGGAGGTTGTCTTGTGACAAGCAATTCTTTATCAGCAATAAAAAGGTTACGAGGTCAATATTTACACGAAGGGATCGAGGGATCCACCAAAAGTCTCAGTGTCTCTTTGGAAGGGTCGGGGTAGCGGGACAGTCTTTGGCAGGAATGCGGTACGAGGGTACCTGGGGCCCAGTTCTTATCCTCAAGCTGGAGGACCTCCGGATCTCGGATGGGTCGAGCCGCGACGGCGTCAGCAGGGCTCTGGCGTACAGTTCGTGGAGAGCCGCGATCAAATCAGCAGGGCTCTCAAGATGGTTTCTGCTCAGCTCGAGCCGCGACGTCGTCAGCAGGGCTCTTAGAAAGGTTCCAGCGAGGTTGGGCCGCGACGGCGTCAGCAGGGCTCCGATGTTCCAGGTGGTTCAGAAAGGGTTCACAAGAGGGAGCCGCGACGCAGTCAGCAGGGCTCGTGATAGTTCCGACAAGAGTTCTTCTCCGTAGGGTCAGCCGCGATTCAATCAGCAGGGCTCTCGACTCCGGGATACAACTGCCGAGCTGTGGTGGGGTCGCCCCAGATATAGGTCTGGAGCCCTTTGATGTCCGGACCTATGCGCCCGAGGGGGCGGAGTGGCCGGGTGGAGGTGGCCAGACGCCCAGCAGGAGAGGCGCCAGGCCCATGGGAGTTGCAGGGCGATCACACCTCGAGAGGGGAGGACAGTTGGGGGTCCCATCGATACTGTCCTCCGCCGGGGGCGATGAATGGGTCCTGCGGCACCCCCTGGCTAGTTCGGGGTGCCTCGATGTCGGGGCTTCACTGGGGTCGAGGCCGGGTTGAGCGGGGGTGCACGGTGTGACGTGGATGCCAACAAGATGGCGGAGCCACGAGGAGTATGCGACCACGTGCAGCTCCGGGTGAAGGGCCTTGGTGCAGTTCAGACGGGTGGCCCGTGAAGGCCGGGGTGGGGAACGGGCACAATCCAGGGGGTTAAGGACCACGCCACGCGGCCGGGTCCAACAGGCGTCCCCCCCAGCCGAAGGCATGGAGAGTCACCCATCTCCTTGGGGATTCTCCTCGTCAAGGCGGAAGAAGCGGGACAGGCCGTCGGCGTTGGCGTGGTCATTGCCGGGCCGGTGTTCGACGTCAAAGTCCATCCCTTGTAGCGAGATGGACCACCGCAGCAGCTTGGGGTTCTCGCCCCGCATTTGCATTAACCATTGCAAGGGCCGGTGGTCGGTCTGGACCCGGAAGTGGGTGCCAAAGAGGTAGGGCCGGAGCTTCTTGAGGGCCCACACCACAGCGAAGGCCTCACGCTCAATAGTGCTCCAGCGTTGCTCTCGGGGCAGTAGTCGTCGGCTGATGAAGGCCACTGGTCGGTCGAGCCCCTTTTCGTCGGCTTGGGATAGGACGGCCCCGATCCCATACTCAGAGGCGTCCGTCTGTACCACGAACTCCTTCTGGTAGTCCGGGGCCTGCAGCACCGGAGCAGTACACATGGCTGTCTTTAGGGTGTCGAAGGCTGTTTGGCAGCGGGGTGTCCAGTGTACCTTCTTGGGCTGCTTTTTGGACGTTAACTCTGTGAGGGGGCCAACAATGCTCCCATAGTCCCGGATAAACCGCCGGTAGTATCCGGTGAGGCCCAGGAAGGCCCGGACAGCGGTCTGGGTAGTGGGGGGTTCCCAGGTCTGGATGGCATCTATCTTCGCTTGGAGGGGGGCCACCTGCCCGCTCCCCACTTGATGGCCCAGGTAGGTCACGGATCCGTGGCCGATTTGACATTTGCTGGCCTTGATCGTGAGTCCGGCCCGCTGGAGGGCGGCCAGGACGGCCTTCAGGTGGAGGAGGTGCTCGGCCCAGTGGTTGCTGTACACGGCAATGTCATCTAAGTAGGCCGCGCTGAAGGCCTCAAGCCCGGCCAACACCTTGTTCACCAGTCTTTGGAAGGTGGCCGGGGCGTTCTTCATTCCGAAGGGCATCACCCGAAAGTGGTAATGCCCATCCTGGGTCGAAAAGGCGGATCTTTCTTGGGCGCCGGGGGTGAGCTGGATTTGCCAGTACCCGGCGGTGAGGTCCAGCGTGCTCAAGTAGCGAGCGGCCCCTAGGCGGTCGATGAGTTCGTCGGCCCGGGGTATTGGGTGTGCGTCTGTCTTGGTTACCGCATTCAGGGCTCGGTAGTCCACGCAGAATCGCAACTCTGGGGGGTGACCGGGAGCTGCGGCCTTGGGCACCAGGACAACAGGGCTGGCCCACGGGCTGTCGGAAGGCTCGATGACCCCCAGGGCCAGCATCTTCGCTACTTCGGCCTGGATGCAGGCCCGCACTCGGTCAGGCACCCGGTAGGCTCTGTGTCGTATGGGGGGGCTCTCCCCGGTGTCGACGTCGTGGACGCACCAGTGGGTCACCCCCGGGGTGAGAGAGAAGAGGGCTGCGTAGTCCCGCAGTAATTGCTGGCAGTCGTTGCGCTGTTCCGGGGTCAGGGACGAGGCGAGTTGGACCCCTTCGATTGATCCATCGTGAATGTCGGCTTGCAAGAGGTCGGGCAAGGGCTCGGAATCGTCCTCGCCCCCTTCGTCAGTCGCCAGCAGCAGGCTCAGTTCGGTCCGGGCGAAGTGGGGTTTTAGCCTGTTAGCATGTAGGACCCGGAAGGGGTTCCGGGGGGACTCCAGATCGACCAGGTAGGTGACGGGACTTTTCTTCTCCACCACCTTGAAGGGCCCGGTCCACTTGTCCTGGAGGGCGCCGGGTTCGACCGGGGCCATGACCCATACTTTCTGACCTGGCTCGAATTCTATAGTAGAGGTGTTGCGATCGTACCACCGCTTCATGTCCTCCTGGCTGGCCTCGAGGTTGGCTTCGGCCATGGCTCGGAACCTGCGGGTCTGGTTTCGGAGGGTCAGGAGGTATCGGTAGACGTCAGGAGGGGCGCCTCGGGGCTTCATCTCCCAGCCCTCCTTGACCAGGCTGAGCGGTCCGCGGACCGGGTGTCCATACAATAGTTCAAACGGGCTGAACCCCAGGGACTTCTGCGGGACCTCCCGATAGGCAAACAGGAGGCAGGGCAGCAGGACATCCCATTTCCGCCTGAGGGGTTCTTCCAGGCCCTGGATCATCCCTTTTAATGTTCGGTTGAAACGCTCAACCAGTCCGTTCCCCTGAGGGTGATAGGGGGTCGTGAACTTGTATGTGACCCCGCACTGTTGCCACAGGGACCGCATGTACCTGGAGATAAAGTTCGTGCCGCGGTCGCTCACCACTTCGCTGGGGAATCCCACTCGGGAGAAGATCCCCATCAAGGCCCGGCCGACCACAGGGGCCGTTATAGTCCTTAGCGGGACCGCCTCCGGGTACCTGGTGGCGTGGTCCACGAGGACCAGGATGAAGCGGTGGCCCAGGGCGGTTTGGGGGTCCAGGGGTCCCACAATATCGATTCCGACCCGTTCGAACGGGGTGCTGACGGCTGGGAAGGGCTGGAGGGGGGCCTTGACCCGACCCCCCGTCTTTCCGCTGGCTTGGCAGGTCTGGCAGGACCGGCAGTGGTGGTCCACATCTCTCCGCATCCGGGGCCAGTAGAAGTGGGTCACCAGACGACTGTACGTTTTGTCTTGCCCCAAGTGTCCGGCGAGGGGCACATCATGGGCCAGGTTGAGAAGGAACTCCCGGAAGCGGAGGGGGACCACCAACACGCGGCTGGCCCCGAGTTCTGCTACTTTCTGTTCACTGTACAACAGGCCCTCGGCCCAGTAGACCCAGTGGGTGCCGGTCTGGTCACCGTTGGCTTGCGCGGTCGCCTGTTGTCGGACCCCTTCGAGAGAGGGACAGGACTGTTGTTCTTGCTGGAACTGCTCTCGGGTGGGGCCCCCTTCGTGTCGCCATTGTGTCAGCTCTGGGAGGGCGCTCGGAGAAGCCATCTCTTCGGGGGAGGATTCGCTGGGTCCAGGGTCGGTGTCCGCCTCCTCCTCGCTGCTGGTGGGAGGGGGTGTGAGACCCTCGGGTTGGGCGGTCCCGGAGGTCGAGGATGAGCGGGGGGCCTGGGTGGTCATGGACCGGGTGATGGCGCAGGCCCAATCAGCCAGTCCCAACCTTCGGAGGTGCTCTCGTCGCTCTACTTGAGCCCAGGGGGAACTTTCCAAGTCGTTCCCCAGGAGGCAGTCGACCGGGGCGTCGTCGCGCACTGTCACCTTCAGCAGGCCCGTCACCCCTCCCCACTCGAAGGGGACCAGGGCCATCTGGCATAGGCTTTCACTGTTGTCGGCCGTCCGTACGGGGCACAGCACATTCGGTAGAATCTGTTCAGGGGTCACCAGGTGGCAGCGGACAGCGGTGATACTGGCGCCTGTGTCACGAAGGGCTTCGGCCCGTTGTCCATTGACCGTGACCTGCTGCCGGTACTTCTGGGTGTTGGTTGGGATGGGGGTGCAGGGTACCATCTCTCGGCTACCCAGGCAGACCAGGGACATGGCTGCCGGCTCCCACTCAGTGTTCTCTCGGTCGAGGGCCTCCTCTTCCTCTTCTCCTCCCCCCAAGGCGGCGGCTGTCAGCTGCCGGGGCGGGGGCCCGCCGGCCCCGTTTCTTCGGTTCAGGGGGCAGGCCGGATCGCTGGCAAAGTGTCCGGTTTGTTGGCAGCCGTAGCAGGTCACTGGTGGCCGTGGTCCGGGTCGGGCCGGGCCCACCCTTCGGGCTAGGCTCGGGGAGAGATGTGGCTGCGGTGGCCCTCGGCTGCGGTGGCCCTCGAGGGGGGCTCCTGGGGGCCCCGGCGGGAGGGTCTCGGTTCCTGTTCGGCCCTCCCCCCCCACCGCGCTGGCGGGGGGGTCCGTTGGGGTTCCTCTGGTACTCCCCCATTGAGTTCCGGGGGACCCGGGAGTTGACCCATCGATCGGCCTCGACGGCAAGTTTTCGCGGGTCGGTCATTTTGCTGTCGAGGAGGTGCTGTCTCAGTTCCACGAAGCAATTGTTGGAAAGGTGTTCCCACACGATGAGGTCGACCAGCTGCCCGTAGGTGGTTACTTTGCTCCCTTTGATCCACCCTTCTAGGGCCCGACTGAAAAAGTCCACATATTCCACCCATGTGGTACCCGGGATTTTCTTGCAGTCTCTGAACCGTTGGCGGTACATTTCCGCTGTTAGCCCGTAGCGGGTGAGCAGGGCCTCCTTCATGTGATCGTAGGAGGTCATCACCTCCTCCGGTAGCTGGAGCAGCGTGTCCCGCCCCTCACTCAGGAACCGCCCCCACAGGCCCGCGCCCCAGTCTTTTCGGGGCACCCGATGAGAGGTCATGGCCACCTCGTAGGCCTTGAACCATTGTTGGATGTCGTCATTCTTGTAATACTCCTTGACGACCTCTTTCGGGATATGTACCTTGGCCTCGGAAGGCGGTAGAGTGTCTCTAGTACTGGGGGTGCCGGTCCCTCCGTTCTTGGCCTTGATCTCGAGCTCCTTGAGACTGCGCTCGTGCTCAAGAGTTAGTTTTTTTTCCTCCAACTCCCGGTGTCGTCTCTTCTCCTCTATCTCTTCTTGAAGGCGCAGCTGCTCTAGGGCCAGTTTCTTTTCTGCCAGCTGGAGTTCGCCGTCCAGCCGCAGTCGGGCGAGCTCTAGCTCGTGGCTCCGGACCTTTTCCCGCTCTCGTATTTCTTCTTCGGAGAGGCCGGTTTCTAGGCTCTTTCTTCCTCCGGTTGCCGGAGTCCGTGCGGTTGCTGTGGTCTCAGTCAGAGGCAAGGGCCCTTCTTCCTGGGAGGGGCCTGCCCCGGCCTCCAACCATGCCCTCAGAGCTTTCTGCATCTCCTCTTTGGTACCTAGGCTGGTGGTTGCAATGCCTTTGTCTTTGCAGAACTGTTTTAATTCTTTGTGCGTATATTCTTCCAGCCGTTCGGGCTGGAATTCCATTGTCGCGTTGTTTTCCTGGCTGCTCATGATGCTGTTCGTTTGGATGGGTAGCTAGTGGGTACTGGCTGGTACGTACTGCGTTCGGCTCGGATCCCGTCGCTGGCCACCAAATGTTGGAAGGCGGACCCCGAGGAGTCGGTACGACCACCAAGGGGGGGGCCCTCACACTGCACGAAGTAGCCGAGCGCTGCCGAGAATTCTCCTGAGAGATCCTTCTCCTATCACGTACTAGCACAGTAACACCACCACACAGGACTCAAGGAGGTTGTCTTGTGACAAGCAATTCTTTATCAGCAATAAAAAGGTTACGAGGTCAATATTTACACGAAGGGATCGAGGGATCCACCAAAAGTCTCAGTGTCTCTTTGGAAGGGTCGGGGTAGCGGGACAGTCTTTGGCAGGAATGCGGTACGAGGGTACCTGGGGCCCAGTTCTTATCCTCAAGCTGGAGAACCTCCGGATCTCGGATGGGTCGAGCCGCGACGGCGTCAGCAGGGCTCTGGCGTACAGTTCGTGGAGAGCCGCGATCAAATCAGCAGGGCTCTCAAGATGGTTTCTGCTCAGCTCGAGCCGCGACGTCGTCAGCAGGGCTCTTAGAAAGGTTCCAGCGAGGTTGGGCCGCGACGGCGTCAGCAGGGCTCCGATGTTCCAGGTGGTTCAGAAAGGGTTCACAAGAGGGAGCCGCGACGCAGTCAGCAGGGCTCGTGATAGTTCCGACAAGAGTTCTTCTCCGTAGGGTCAGCCGCGATTCAATCAGCAGGGCTCTCGACTCCGGGATACAACTGCCGAGCTGTGGTGGGGTCGCCCCAGATATAGGTCTGGAGCCCTTTGATGTCCGGACCTATGCGCCCGAGGGGGCGGAGTGGCCGGGTGGAGGTGGCCAGACGCCCAGCAGGAGAGGCGCCAGGCCCATGGGAGTTGCAGGGCGATCACACCTCGAGAGGGGAGGACAGTTGGGGGTCCCATCGATACTGTCCTCCGCCAGGGGCGATGAATGGGTCCTGCGGCACCCCCTGGCTAGTTCGGGGTGCCTCGATGTCGGGGCTTCACTGGGGTCGAGGCCGGGTTGAGCGGGGGTGCACGGTGTGACGTGGATGCCAACAAGATGGCGGAGCCACGAGGAGTATGCGACCACGTGCAGCTCTGGGTGAAGGGCCTTGGTGCAGTTCAGACGGGTGGCCCGTGAAGGCCGGGGTGGGGAACGGGCACAATCCAGGGGGTTAAGGACCACGCCACGCGGCCGGGTCCAACAACGGTGATATTTGCGAACATTTCATGAAAATCTCAGTCAATTTCAAAAACAAATGATTTTTTGACTTGCCGGGGGTCCCTCTGGCTAAGGAATTAAGGTATTTGTACCCTGCCCCCTTTTGTTTTTTGCATTTTGTTTTTGGGACTCGGCTGAATGAAATGTTGGCAGCAAATCAGAGCTCTGCAAATGTCTGCACAAACTCGCTAATATTCACAATCACAGATATAAAAATTTAGATATCCTTTAATATCTAGCAAACTACTACACCAAATAATAAAAAGCACAATCTACAGACTAAAAACTAGCTTTCTGCCAAATTTGGTGTAATTCCGTCCAGCGGTTCGGGCTGCAGGCATGTCTAAAGAGTCTATGGTAATTAACATGGGAAACACACTTTTTTGACCCACCCCCCTTTTTCTCTGCCCTGCTTTATGTATTGCTCCGAGACTTTCCATGCACAACAAGATTCAACGGGGCACTTTATTTTTTTTTTAATTTAGTGAAGATTCGTCAAACAGTGCCAAAGATAGATGCAAGTCAAAAAATGCTTTTCCTATGGAAACATGGTCCTAACTATAACTACCTACTGGCTACTGCCAGTAGGTAATAAATACATATATATGTGTGTGTAACTGGTATAAGTATAACTTGCACCCCATAGATTTGCTAAGTCATCAGTGATGTCATCAATTATGTAATTTTAGATGTCATGAGTGATTTAATGTGAAGTCATAAGCAGTGCATCATTATAATAATTATGTCAATTACCTATTAATGGCGAATTTCAGTTTTTATGGCTTTAAAACATTTGTTTCAGGATTATTAGAAGACCTACCTATATCTCCACTTTAACTTTTGTGTTTTTTCAGTAAATTTCCTTTTTTCATTAACACAAGTTAAAATCTTAGTACCTTACCTACGTATAACTTCACTTTAACCTTTGTTTTTTTCAGTGAATTTCTCAGGCTTTTTAAATGTAAATTAAAATATTATTACCATACCTAATTAGATATATTAAGCCATGCATGGTGCTGGGCATTGGCCTCAACCCCCTGCAGGGGGCCAAACTCAATGGACCCCACCCCACATTTTTTTCCGGTCCTGCGGTTCTCCGGTTGGACCACGCAGGGAGTGTGTGCTGGGTCCCACGGGAGTGGTGGCATGTAAAAAAAATATATATATTTTGACCCGCGTCGACTCAATTCCCCATTATAAGGGCCCAGGTGTCCGCTTACCCCTACCCTGTCTTCTTATACCTTATATGTTTTATAAAATCAGTACAACGGAATCGAATGCCTGAGTCCTCAAAATGGCAGCCGTATTGTTTCTGTTGATATTGCGGCCCGTCAATCGGATCACTCAGCCAGGCACAGATGTCATTAAATATTTCATCTTAATTTCTCAAAGCCGATTGTACAAATTCACACCAAATCACAACAAACATTGGCAAAGCCCATAGACCTCGCCTATGAGAGACCTATTATCTTTGTCACTGTTCTTTTAGTCATGTTGTACAGCAGCGTGTCTGAAAGCAAAACAAAAAAAAGTGCCATGCCCTTGTAAAGGTGCTTTTTTAAACTTTCAGCCATGCACCATGCTACCAGTGCTTGTTGTAAACTGTAGTGCAGTTGGTACACAGATTCACTATAAGGCACGCTCATTGCGGTAGAGATACTGGGCACTTTGTGGGTGGCTGTAGATAACTGGATCACTACTTGGCATGCTTGAATGCAGTTGGTATTCAAGAGCACATGATGGAGAGCTATTCCCGTTATTTTTGGGCTGGTGCAAAAAAGGTTTATATGTTATCGACTTGGGCAAGAAAATGCTTTATTCCATATAGAACAAGCAGGAGCGGCCACTCGTATTACGAAGTGGTGGGGCGGGGGAGCACAAACAAAACAAAAAAAATTATAAAGAAAGAAAGAAAAATGCACTTACCTTCCCCGACGGCCGCAGCCTTCTCCCCAATCCTTGCCACCCGGACGTCCAGGAACTGCTCTACACTGCGCATGATCCCAGCTCCTAATCTCAGCGCTTCTCACATGCTGGGAATACTATTGGCACTTCGGTTCAGCGCTCAGACATAGACTGGGAACGTGAGTTGGTTTCTCCACCCAGCTGTATAACTCAGCTTCCACAGCGGAACTCCTGGCGCCTTTATATACCGGATACCCTACCTTACTTCTCTGTATCCATGTACCATTAATTGTTTGGGTATCTCAAATTGTATAAAGACTTTTATGTTCGCTTACCTTTTGTTGCGCCCACCACGATCGCTGTATATACCTACTCACGTGTCACTTGCGTCATCACCAAAACTTCACAAGCACTTGCACACAGTATATTTTCGGTTACATGTCATTTGATGTAACACAGTGCTTCCTCCTCATGTGATTATACATATGAAGTTCAATATGTCTAACATGATCATCATTTGAAATACATTGATCCTCTGCAAAAAATGTCTCCCTGGCTCTCTTCCCTCTTGATTAATTCCATGGTAAATTAATTGTGCCTATTATACGTGTTCGCCAAATAATACCCTTGCTTGAGACACTGTTGTTTGTTACACATTATTGCCCTAGTCTCCATGTGGTTTAAATGCTACCTCCTGTAGTCCAATACTACTGTACAACGCAGCTTGGCAGAGAAAGGCAAATGCACACGATGGTTTGGCCGGCCAAATCGTCATGAGCACTTGGCGGTGCCCAGGGCCGGACTGGCCGTAGCGGGAACCGGGCAATCCCCGGTGCGCCGCACGGGTGGGGGCCGGTTTTGGGCCCCTGGGGGCCGTTTTTGTTACAGGGCCGTTTTTGCAGCATATGCAAAATCGTCCCTGTAACAAAATCAGCCGAAAATTGGCCCTGGCAAAGAGATCGGCGGCACCCCCAAGCCCCGGGGGGTGCCGGCCGAGCACTTTGCCAGGGCCGGTTTTGGTTCCCAGTCCGTCCCTGGCAGTGCCCAGCACTCCTCTCCTCCTCCCTGGTGCTGCAACAGCAGCATCAGTGTAGGTGGCCACGCCCCTCCCTCGGTTCGCAGTTCCTGAACCCAAGATGAAAAATAAAATGATAATCAAAATGTTTTATTATCAATTTATTTTTGTCCTTTGACTGCTGGCTTTCTGTGGGAGGGGGAGGGGGGGGTTGCGACACTCCTCCACCATAACGGAGGAGCCGCCCCTGAGAACATGCAGCAAAATAGTGCAGAGCTAGTTTGTTCTGCATTTGCATCAGTGCAGTGGACTGCTCACTGCACTGCTCTGGAGGCATTCATTTAGGTACTCTGTACTTGGAGAGGGTATACCGCACGGGGGTGCCTTGTGGATACTAGCACACGGCTTAGCATTTAGCATTTCTTGATGTGACGAGAGCACTGCATTAACAGGCAGGAGTGCAACGAAGCACTGATTGCTACAGCGCACTACGCCTCTTCACATAGTCGAATCTAGTACTCCCAGTTCATTCATCTTGTGATGTGAAGACTTCTGGGGAGGATGTTGTGACAAACGAGAAGAGAGGCATGGCAAGCTGGCATTGGGGAGGTGGGTGTAAATCCAGATTTGGTTGCCACCTATCCTGACTGTCAAAAACCTGTGTCGAGCTAAACGCGGGGGAGGGAAGGGGCGGGGCAGCGTTGTTACAATCTGGCACCTGTGTGCGGTGTCCTGCACTGTCTTTGTGCATTACTGGGCTTGCAGTTTTGTAGGTATTGTTATGCTATAAATATGTGCAACTGTACTTGTACCTAGTGCTGACCATTGGTGTCAGATATGCCAATCTAAAATTGAGCAGTTTGGAGTATATGTCTCGAGCCCTTAATTTGTAGTGTACGCATTTGCTGCACGCTCAATTCCCCAGGCGCGACTCTCGGGCTGTTTCGTGCAGTAAACTGTGTCAGCGTGTTCTCGGCCTGTTATCTTCGTTCTCTTGTATTCTTACCACGGCAGAATACTGGTACTTTTATTCACAGGAAAGAGAGGGGAGTCAGGGGTGTTCATGCTGTTTTGCATTGGTTGCTTTCACAAGAGCGAAGGGGAACGGTTTATTTGGCCATGTGGGGCAAAGGTCCCTGGGGGCATAATCGCATGTGAGCTTTGGAAATAAGCAAGCTGCTGCTTTATAAATGCTTTGTTTGAATGCACTGATTTTCTGCAAAATACGAATAATCTGCAAAGAATAAATGATAGTATCATTGCATGAGACCCGGAACTTGTTGTCTCTGCAAAAGCTGTCTCCATGTGTGCTGCCCTGTTTTGAAGATTATTATCTAGAGCTGGAGACGGAGTGTGTAAAAGGGTGGAAGGGAGACGGCCTGCAAGCACATGCACTCTTATGGAGTGCTACAACTAAAATAAACAAGGACGACAGGGGAAGAAGAAAGAACAATAGTTCCTCAATCACAGCATGAGCAGCGGTAGGACACTAATCAAAATGAAGTAATCAGTACTTGGTCCATGCCCCAGAGGAAAGAATAGGAAGTGAATCCGGCATGTGCTGGCTAATTAGGAGGTAACAAATAAGTGACAGTGAAGCCAACGAATGGTAAGCAACCCACGGGCTCCATGCCCTTGTAGTAAACTGTATTGCTACTAAGCGAGAGCACACGCACTGTCACAGGTGAGACCTAAAAAGCAGGATTTCTGAGTAAATATATAGCTTTCTGACAAAATTTGTGTAATTTTGTTCAGCCGTTTTCTCCTGTATTGCTGTCAAAAATTCCCATGGGAAATTGCATTATAAAAACACATTTTGGGAGGCCCCTGTTTTCTTGGCCCTCGCTTGACAGATCACCCAGAAAATGTCCAGGAAGGATAGTTTATAGTGGGTTTATGGTCTTGTAGGTTTGCAGCATCCATTCAGACTGGGATGAGAAAAACGACCAGGATTGAAGGAGTCTTAGGGTGTTAGTGAGGTCCGCAATGCCATCTGGAATATAGCCTTGAGGTACAGCTGCGTGACTTCTGCAAAGAGGTGAAAGGATACGGTGGACTGGCTCAAGAGGGAGCCTGAGGGCTCCATGCACAGGTTAAATAGTGCTGGGGAAAGTATGGATCCTTCAGAACGCCTTAAGGTAGTGGTCCCAGAGCTGGGAGTGAGTTAGCCAATTTTATTTGCTGAAAGCATTTGCATAGATAAGGTTTGAGCCACCTCAGAACTCTTCCACTGAGTCTCATCCGCAGTTCCAAGGTTTTCAAGAGTGTGGCATCATTGTCTGTGTCAAATCAAACAGAGAGGGTGAAGAAGATAGTAAAGAAGCAGCTACGATTGTCGGGTATATGGAGCACAATGTATAATATGTGTAGCATGGCCGACTCAGTGCTGCAGCCCGATCCGAAGCCTGATTAAAGATCCTCCAGAAGGAAAGTTCTATTAATGAAGAGAGTAAGTTGTTTCACCACACAGAGCTCCAGGAGTTTGGCTAGGAATGGGAGATACAAGAGCATTTGCAAGTTTTAAGAGCCCCAGGGTCCACTCCCTGTTTCTTTTAGAAACAGGATGATTTAGCAATTATTCAGGGCGTCATAGACAAAGCATTTTTGCTTCATTCGGAAGGCACCGACCATAGATCTAAGGAACAGGATAAGAGAGGGACTGGTGACGTTCAGGGCCGGACTGGGAACTGAAAGCAGCCCTGGCAAATTTCGGTACACCAGCCCCCCGTAAGTCGTGATAGCGTGCGAGCGCAACAAGCGAGCCCGACCGCTACTAGGGAGGTTTGGGGGGGTTATCCCCCAAGAAAATTTTGGAAAACGACAGACCAAAATGGTGAATTTTACAGCACATTTTTCATTACATATTCAATTGTATCAACTTTCAAAGCATAGTAAAATGTAAATGATGACCTTAAAGAGCACCAGGTTACCCTCCCAGTCATATGTACCCATAGACATTCTTTCAGAGAGCACCAAAAATAGACTCAAGTAGTGGATGTCGGATCCTGTGCTTGATATTAAGGGACTGAGGGATCACATGCTACGGATGAGTGTGTGTCTGTCCCGTGTCTCTCTCCTCTTCTCACTCTTACAATTGGTTCGGGCTGGCTGAGACCTTGGGTCTGGTTGGAGCTACTACCCAAGATGGCAATATACGACCATATTACACATATTACCTGTAATATATTTTGGGGTAAGTTGAATTGAAAAGGGGCTTTGTTGAAGCAGTTATCTTAAAGAGCCTTTGCCCCAGGAACTCCTTTGATGTTGTGTTTTTAAACTGCTTCGAATTAATTATTGTGTACCTTAGTCTGTGTCTGACAGGCCTTCAGAGATTAACCAGCAATGTATCCCTTTTCTTTTGCATTTGATATCTACCTTCAAACGCAATTGTTACATTTACACCTCCATATTAACTACAGGGATGTAATCCATCCAGCAGCCCTGTTGCGTATGGGCTGAAAGATTCCAGTTTGTGTGACCTTATGCACATAAATGGTAATCGCAGCTTTTACTGTACAGAGCCAAAAAGATCAAGTTGCTTCTGACTATTTATTAATATTTATTTTATGACTTTGCTATAGCACACACCTAGCTCCAAGGGGAATTCAAGAGCTTCGAGAGCCTTTCTGTTGTCAGGATGAACACAAGCTGCTATCAATTAAACCGGGATGTGTGTCTGTGGGTTTTGCTTCAGACTAGATTACAGAAATTCAGAATGTGAGTGGCAGGTGAATGGGAATATTTTATTACAAACTACTTGATACCTTCAAAGGTGGCCGTCTTGGATATGCTTGCAACCGTGATTTGCCATCTTTAAACACTTTTTTTTTTTTTTACTAATTCTGTTTAAAGAATGCTACCGTGGATGCATGCACATCCACGGTGGCCATCTTTGCACTGGATTTGTACACCTGAAACAAATCCATTTAAAGATGCCGTATGTGAATGCTTCTGCTGGAGGCCATCTTAAAATGCTAAAACATTTTTTTTTACGATGGCCAGCCACCAATAGTGTGGTGGGCGACATAAAACTAGGTGGGGCGGGGCAGGTAAAGAGGAATCATAGTGAAATGGAGAGGAAATGTTAAAAGAAAAAGTGCAGGCACTGAGGCTAGGAAGAAGAGAGGAGAGAGAGAGAGAGAGACGGGGAATCAAAATAGACCCTCATGTGCACTGCAATAAAAGGTCTGATGTCAGCAGTGGAACACCACATCAACCAAACAAAACGCTGTGAGACCGAATGCTTGCAGGTAGGACAAACAGAAGACCAGACAAAAACTACTGAAACCAGAGCAAAGAAGTGAGCTTGAAAACAAAAACTTCCAGTCACGAGAAAGGGGCTGGCCCAAACTCTACTCGGTCTCTAGAATGTATAGGAGACAATTAGACTCCAAAAGAGCCTGTAGCCAAGGCTTAAAACTATTGAATCCTGACAAGTATTAGTAAAGTTACTATTGACATTAAAGTCCCACAGCCTTGAAATATCGCTGATCAATCTGAGCTGACTCTACTAAGTATTGCCACATTGCAGGACTCTCTTAGAATGCCAAACTCCAGGAAAAAAAATAATTCTTGCACAACTTCAAGACCACAGATCCTAAACACAAGGCAAGCTGGCTTCTACTTCAGACAAAGAATACTACATTGATATAAGTACCGGACAACCTACTGGAAGAAGCAGACCTGAGCCCTCCTCCTGCCCCCATGTCTCCGTCACCTTCAACACTGTGACCACAAAATTCTCATCTACTGATTGCAATCAGTGGCTTTTTATCTCAGACCCTTCCACCAAGTGTTTCAAATCATTCATCTCGGACTGCAGCCAACACGTGGGAGATGATATCCCCCAACTCCAGCCTACATGCATATGAAGCTCCTCGACACCCCTTCTAAATTAACGTAATACATCTCACAGATCAAACTTTCTCTCACATCTTTATCGGAGACTTAGAGTAAGGAAACTTGGTGTTGTATGGGATGCAGACCTCTACTTCCAAAGTGGAGATTTAGTATAATGTACCCCGTTAATGGAATCTCATTAAAAAAAAATGCCTTGCATCTCTCCATAAAATCACCACGTGGTATGGGGCACTAGTCAACTAGTGAGTGAACTATGGGTGCACTATCCTGGCCTACTAGTATACCAAGTAATTTACTAGGGAGGTTGCAAGTGCCAGTGGCAAAACCAGTGGCCAGTGGAAAACAAAACACTTGTGTAAAAAAAAAAACACACACACTAGAGAGCCCTGTTGTCTGCTTAAAATATATTTCTCAGCACAAGCCCCAAGTTGGGGCTAGTGCTGAAAAATATATTTTAAGCAGACTTGCTGCCCCAACCTTTGCCCCAGTTACAGCCCCCAAGAGTCAAGTAGCACAGCACAGCGCCACCAAAGGGAGCACACGAGTCACAACATGTATCCTGCCTGCCTGCTTGCTGCTGGCTTGGAACATTTCAGCTGGCCTGGCCCTGCTCGGAGTTGGAGTCTTGACTCGGACACACACACACGAACAACAGACAACATCTGACGGCTGACCCTGACGAAAAGAAAACCCATAATTGTTACAGAACCTGACCTGAGCAGCTGAGCTCAGCAGGGTTTGAGCCTGAGCCCTGAGGTCGGTGCTGCACTGCTGGGGTTGGCGGGGGGGGGCATGGGCCGTGGCAGGAGGAACCAAAGCAGGCAGGGCTGCTCACAAATAAATCCACACTCAGGGGCCAAAAATGGGGCCATGCCGATGCGGCGGGCTGTGCAGAAAACGCAGCCTCGTTTTAGCGCTATGTTGTTCACAGCACATAAACAGCATTCCTTATGAAATGTCATGTTACAAAGGCAATGGCAAACAATAAAAATGCGCAGACACGCAATGAAATTATCTCTCCAATAAACGGCCTGCCCACCATAAATGACAATGGATTATGGAGCTAATACAAACATAAATGCACGCTTCCTGTCCCACTGTGGTGACCCTCTAGTCTTCAGCTGATTGAGCTGAATGACGAATAATTATGCAGTGGTATGAAAGGAAGACGCAGAACTCCCAAACACGGATCATACTCGGTTTAGTGCAAACATCACCAGTGAAACGCCTATCATTCTAAATGAGAACATTGCTTACTTTCCAAGAGAGTATATTAATAATTAAAGGTATAATTTAAGATGGCAGAATTCACAGAAATTATGCACACGTTACATTTTTGATAATTCCCGCACATCCATCTGTACTGTTACTTTAGCTGTCATGGCCCAGTCTGTCAGGACCCATTCATTTGCAACTGAGAATGGCATGATGTGTTGTTTTCTCTTTATTTACTGGAAGATCAAATGACTTGCCACGTGGATTTATGTAATATGTGATAAGGAATTGAGCAGATGATAATGACAGCATAATACAGCTATTTGAATTCAACACACAATTATTACCCATAATATTTGATTCCAACGCGCTTGGATTGAATTTCAGTTAAACCCAGCTTCCATAGCCCAAGCAGTGGGGGACACCACAGATGTTGCTTTAACGTTGCTCTTGCAAATTCAGGCCGTAAAATGTCTCTCCCGGTAGGGAACAGTTATCAGTGAAATCCTTTGGTATGATACATTTGTTTACTTTTCCATCGACTTGTAATTCTGTTTAGTAATTGAATTACTAAAGAGGCAATGCTAGTATACCTGTCTGAGAAACGGTTTTAATAATTACGACAGTTAATGCAGTTTACAACTGACTAACAGGTAAGATCGAAGGAAATTGATGCAAAAAAACTGCTTGGTATGCAGTGAAATGAAGCATACATCTGTTCCCATGGTCTCAGGTGCCTGGAACAGATCCAATATAAATGAACCTATTTCTCTGGGAAATAAAATGTTCACTTTATCAAAATGAACGTTATAGGACGGAACAATGCACGCAGTTGCCCATATGTCGTGTTCACCGAGCTCAGGTTTGTGTATGTAAGTTACGTAACAGAGCAAAAGGAAAATCCAGATCAGACTCTGATCTGGATTCTCCTTTTGCTCTGTTATGTAACTTACATACACAAACCTGAGCTCCGTGAACATGACAATCAGAGAATACCAGGTCGATCCCTACCCGTTGACCCCGTGCTCCTACTGCTGTGCATTATCTGATTGAAAATGCAATTAGCAAAAATGCAAAAACAACACTCACTTGGCGGCAGGCGGCACTGGGACACACTGGGACAGGCAGGGGCTAGGGGGCTATAAATAAATTAAATTATGGGGTGGCGAGAGAGGGCCTCTCGTCGACTCGTCAAGGTCTCAGTCTCTGCTGGGTTCTGGTCTGGAACCTAGGGATCACGCGCACTTTTTATTGCGTGAGCTCCAATGCGCATGTGTCAACTCACCACCAACAGCCGCACCCACCCCCCTAAGGTGGGTGAACTGCGAGTCTGCGACTAAGAGCAGGCCGCGCAGACGCGGCGGTGGAGACTTCAGCGCACCGCGCTATTTATCCAGCACTGACCTACAGTCAGCAGATTAAATAAATTCATTAATTGTGTTCATAAATTTTGCTTT
Source organism: Triturus cristatus (assembly GCF_964204655.1). Classification (NCBI taxonomy): domain Eukaryota; kingdom Metazoa; phylum Chordata; class Amphibia; order Caudata; family Salamandridae; genus Triturus; species Triturus cristatus. The sequence goes on from NC_140584.1 coordinate 686,543,554, forward strand.
TTTCCGCACCGAGCGAGGGAGACGCAGTCACGCAGCAGAGACAGTACAGAGCAAACAGTAAGTAAGTGACAGTGTACAAAAAAATCGGCCCCCGCCCCATCCAGCAACAAAACCGGCCCCCGGCCCAAAAACCAGCCCCCACCCCTGGCAGCCTACCGGGGGATTGCCCGGTGCCCGGCATTGCCAGTCCGGGCCTGGTGACGTTTACTAAATTGGTAGAGATGGGTCAGAGAAGTGAGAAGGTTTAAACTCGTCAGGAGTTTTAGACAGCGTAGCTTGAGAAACTTTAGTGAAACAATGACCAGGCCCCAGAGTGTTTGCGTGTTCTGGTTATCAAAGAAAGGTACTAAGGAGACGGAGGCAAGTGAGAGACCAATCTCGAAGAAGGCAATGGTTTCTTGTCATTGTTCTCAAAGTCAGAGATGTTGAGTGAAAACAGGAGCTTAAATGTTTTTTACAGGCTTGAATAGTTTCTTGGGGTTGTCCAGTGGATTTTAGGTTTAACAAAGGAAGTCCTGGCTTTGCTGATATGTATTTTTGTAAGTATTATGCTTGGATCTACATAATCTACCTTCTCTTACCCTTCATAATGTGAGGGCAAAAGAAGGTTGTTTTTGGCTGGATATAGATCCTTTGTGGAACTTATATGAAATGTCCCAAAATTATCCGTTATTGTGTGAAATTCATTTTTTCTTAGTATATAATGCAACCTTGCATCCATTTTATGTATAAGGATGCATTTGGCACTAAAATAGAGCACACAACTAGGTGTAACACAAGCAGCAGGCACTTATTTTGTTTGTGCTCTTCCTGTGATCCTGTGATAGGATTTTTACTCAAAGTCACAGTTATGCAGTAAGGCATAATGGCATAATCTCAGGCATTCCGCATAATAATTGTTATGTGAAATGCTGGAAATCACACCAGATTATGCCAGGATAAATTGCATTTCTCTAGGGTCTACTCAACAGTTTGAGTGACCAATCCACAAGTGCGGTGGAATATAGGCATAGTTTCCAGTAGGAATTTCTACTTTCACACATCTGGAGAAAGTTCATGTCTAGTAGTATAAACCTGAGGACTGTACTTAGGCAGTTCCAAAGGAGGTTGCATATAAGAAGTGGAGCCAAACAGTGACACTTGACCTCTGGTGTAGAAAGCTCAGACCCGACAATAGGGGCAGAGAGAGGCCGAGCAGTGAGCGCTTGTGCTTGTAGTCAGATTCTTTACAGTGGTTGGTCCCAGTGCAAACTGTAAGCAGTCAAAATGAATTTGAAGACTGTTTCTGATGAGAGCTCCAGGTGGTGTGGCAGGAAATGATGGTGACCACCTTTTGCAGACTTAAAAAAGCTCCAGGAAGGATCCTGCAGTGCACCTTTCTCAGGCGGTAGTTGTTCGTGCTGGTTACTCCAGAACTGGCTCCATTGAACTCTGTTGCCTTGGATTTAGCTATTGTTGACCCCGCACAACAGGTCTTCTCAGTCTTCCAGTAGCACACCACTGAACTGGGATTTTTGTAACTGATTGGTCAGCCTTATGAACCCGCGATTTTCTTAGTCTTGTAGCACTTCAGGATCCAAGGTGGTACTATCGCAAGGAAAGCAGCAGCTGTCTCCAAAAGTGCAAGGTCCAAATGTATTCATCTTCCTATTTAGGAACATTACTTTCTCTATTTTGAAAGGAGAGAGATTCAAGCCAGAGGTGTGAACAGCTCTTCCAGTTTTCTTCTTACATTGAGCATGTGTCATCTGAGCAACAGCTGTCCGCATTCCAGACTTGTTGCAAAGATCCATCATGTTGATCATGGGTCATTGAGAGGCTAAGCTGTCAAGTCACTGTTTGCAACCCCTAGCTCAAGTCAAAACTAATGTGCCCAATTCCCACTCCCTCTTTCTCAGCGCTGCTATATATTAACTATGCCTGTTAAATGCCTAAAGAGGTGTATTCCAAAATATCAGAGGCCTTCTTCAGGCACAAAGCGCTCTTCAAAAATCCTGTGCCTGCCCTTTGATAATCAAACCTGCCTTCTACAGACAGCAAAAGAATTACAATAACATCCGGTTTCTTAGTTAACAATATCACACAGAGCAACGAGTCAGAGAGACTGCCCCGCCCCCACCCCCCAGTGAAATAGACTAAGCTGATAGCAGGTCTTTCCATATGCAGATGGCTTGGTACTGAAGCCGAGGCCGCTTCTGCCCCTATCACTGTGCACAGCCTCTTTGAGATCCCAGCGGATTAGAGGATAATCCATGGCCTCTGTGTCTGCTGTTTGCTTCTATCCAGCCCAGGCAGTGTTACTTATTAGGTTTGGCTTATAGACCGCTTTAGCTGTCTTGGCAGCCTCAAGTGGTCAAAACAATTCCTAAAAAAGCATATATACATGAGCAGAGGTATTTTGGTCAGCCCTTTTCAACCATTGGTCTATTCATTCCCACTTTGCTTCTGCCCACCTCAGCATACAGTTTGGGGCAACGAGTCGGTCCACTCCAGCCATTGGCTCTCTTGCACTGTGACGGGGGCATTTATTTCGGTCCACCTGCACATTCGCCAAAAAGTACACGTCAATATCGGGGTCGATAGGCTCATGCATTGCTTTTCCAATGCTTTTTCTTCCTATTCTATTTGGAGCAGGTGTTCAGGATGCAATCTTCCGTGATCAGGTGTGTAGTATGTAAATAATTCAAATGTATACATTTAAATCATGCGTGTTTATATACATTTTTAAAAAAAATCTGCGCATTCTGCCTTCTGCTTTTGTGAACTCTTTGCCCAGTTCCTCACATTTACATTTTATACGATCACAGTTCTCTCATTGCCTGTCCTAGTGTCCTCACAGCTGTGACAGCCTTACGTCATCTCCCCACCGTCACATACATTGTAATCCCCCATTCAAAGGGGCGGGATTAGCAATGGAAGATTGAAGAAGCTAATTTATTTTGAAACTTAAAATGTGTATTGCAAGCATATGACTGCCACATTCCAGTACCATTAGTTTTCTGTTTTCCTTCTCCGGTTCCATAACATCACACCAGTTAGCCAAGGCGAGACATGTTTTCATTGCCAATGCTTGTTTTTTGATATAGTCCGGATGATAAAAGCTTGAATTTGTTGTTTCTTGCTCATGCATTTTTTTTAATTTTCGTGTCTCTCAGGAAATGTTGTGCTTGCGCCGGCAGCACTGAAGTTGGGGCTGGTCGATTCAGTCACTGAAGACAAAGCAGTCAAAGCAGCAATCCACTTTGCTCAAAAAGTCATTGGTATGTATAGAGCTTAAACATTCATGCTTAAAAAACGATTTTAAGAGCTTGAGGGCCTTTCTTTCAGAAAAACGGAAATAAATAATCTGTGGATTTTCAATTTTTAATTATATCAAACCTCTGCTAAAAAATACAATCGCCATAAAAGTCAAAACGTGTGTTTTTTTTGTCATGAATCTCATTACCTACTGCTATGACATAACAGTTGATAACAAAAGTGGTTACCCCCTGTTTCGATGTCATACAAGCCTTGCAAGCCAGGCAGACTAGCCTCTATTAGAGCTCGCCAGTGCAGCGCTGCTTGTCGGATTTGACGGAAAGCAGAAAGCACAGCTGCAGGAGGGGGAAGGATGGCAGGGCAGGTGGTGGGGGTTAGTCAAGGATGGCAGGTAATTTACAGAGGCCATATTATGTATGGCTCCCTCATCACACCTCTGCCACTGTGTAACATTCGAAAGCAGGGGGAGATGATTATGGGGCCATGCATAAAGTAGTGTCGCAAAGAGTTGGGCGACACCACTGTGTATGTTATGCACAGGGGTGTAGGCTTATAGACCCCCGCATGCGTGAGTGTGGCGTACAGTCCGACGCATTAAATAAAAAGCCCGGGGAGCCAGGCGTGGCTCAGTTTAGAACACCACTAATTAAACCGCTGAGCTTGTGTGGTCATTCCATGCATGCTTGGGGCTTACTCCCAAAACTACACTGGCGACGAGGGGGCCTGCATTATCCATGTGTGCCTCTCCCCTTCACACCCTGTCTCTGGCTCTTCACTTCGCTGGGGCCGGTCATGCTGCCTGCACCTCACGCAGCAACAGGCATTGCTAATGGCGACTGCCTGGATCTCTCAGGTCGGCGGCGCCTTTGACCGCGCAGTGACCTGTTTTCATCCTCTGACAGCGGCACTCCCTCGTTGGGCCCCAGGGGTGGAGCTCCCTCCTTCTTTCCTCCCCTTGGGCACAAGGGCCCACCTCGCTGACAGTGTGCTGTATCTGCGTGGCAGCCTGGTGCTGCCCTACTGGACCCAACATTGAAACATCCGGCCCGGAGAAGGGCCTCCAGAGGTCAGTGATCCACCCCTCTAATTCCCCACAGAACTGAATGAGCCAGTGCATATATTCTGGATCACTGACACCCATCAGGGTGGCTTATAAAAGGAATCTGTGCAGCATCACTCGCCTACAACCTGCTCTATACATAGTAGGGCCTCCTATCTGTCCCAGCACGTGAAGTCTCTCTCCAGCTACCGGCCCTGCAGTGCCTCAGATTCCTGACAGTGAGCTTCTCTAGCCTCCAGTAACCCCTTCTGTGGTCAACCACGTAGCCTCATGGCTTCCATCCCTGCATTATTACCCTTCACCGTTACAGGACCTCCACCCTCCCAGGCTGCCCTCTGGAAAGCATGGGCATACTTCGAACCTTATGCCAATCTCGACTATGAGCGGTTCCTCCTGCGCCAGGCTCGGCAGCACCCGGAGGAATCTGTGGATGTCTTCGACAGTCCGCTGAGAGAACTTGTCAGCATCTGCATTCTCCCAGACGAAGATTATGAGGTCCACGCCCAGTTCATCCAGGGCTGAGCATCCACCACTCTTAAGGAAAGGATCCTCCAGGAACCCAACATGACCATGAGAGACATACTGACTTTGGGTCGCTCCAAGGAACTTTCAAATGCTCGGTCAGGCCACATGGAACCTAACTTGTCCATCCCATCAAGGAACAGCCCCTCAATGCCATTCAAAAGGAGGTGCAAGTGGATAAACAAGACCCCACCAACCTCTTAAGAGGCTTCACCAAACAAGGATTGCACACCCGCCCATGAGGGTGGTGTGGTGGCCCTTACGCTCACACCGAAATCTGTCATGTGAGCGGCCAAACCTGCAGTGCGTGTGACAAACCTAACCATTTCGCCATGGTCTGCTTCTCTTTGCAAGGATGATGACCCAAACAACACCCAGACAACCTGTCCGATGACGACATGGATGAAGATGACACGGCTGTTGTATATGTAGTTCGGACACTCGACACCCTCAAAGCTAATCATTAGGTAGCCCCATGTGACGAGTCAGAGTGCAGGACCACACCATCTCAGCCATCATAAATACTAGGGAATCAATCAATCTCATTGCAGAGGATGTCTCCTCAAGCTTGCCGCACCAAGCAACTCTCCTTCATACCAGTGGGCAAGTATATGTTTTCGGCAACTGCTCTCCACTACGGCTTTCTGGCGTGTTCCACGCGAACCTGTCCCATGAGTCCACCCGACGAAGAGTGAGAGTGTACGTGTCGCAAGAAGGGTCAGGATTCCTCCTCAGCTGTCACACTGCCCAAGATCTCAGTCTCATACAGTTCGCCTTCAGCATGCATGAACAGTATCTGGACTGCCTCCTGCAGGACTTCGCACCCTTGTTTAAAGGAATTGGCTGCCCGGCAAGACCGGCCATTCAACTTCACATTGACAAGTCCATAGCTCCCGTCGCCCTAAGACATCGCAGGATAAGTTTCCACCTTCGTCCCAAGGTAGAGGCCGAACTGAAGCTCTTGGAGAAGGCAGGCATAATCAAGTGGGTGAGGGCCCCACAGCGTGGGTGTTACCGATTGTGGTGGCCAAGAAGCTCAAATAGTCGGACGTAGTCCGCACTTGTGGGGATATGAGGTTCCCGAAACTAGTGATCAAGCGTGAATGACACCTTACGCCGACAATAGATAACATCATTGGGGAATTGTCGGGCTCTGAATGGTTCTCCAAAGTGGACCTCAGGTCGGGTTACCACCAAATCCTGCTACACCTGGACTCTCGGCCATTACTGCATTCTCAACACATGCCAGTCTGTAGAGATACGCCAGACTAAACTTTGGCATCTCCAGCGCTGCCAAAGTTTTCCAGAACGCCGTAAAGAATTTCATGCATGGCTTGCACGGTGGGCTGAATGTGAGCAACAACATCCTTGTTAACTCGGCTACACTAGTGGAACACCTCACCTGCCTTTATGCAGTCTTCACACAGCTAAAAGAACGTGGGCTGACACTACACCAAGAGAAATCTGACTTTTTATGAAAGGACATCAGCTTTTTCACATACCGTTTCTCAGACAAAGGCATTGGTCCCGACCCTGAGAAAGTAAAGGACATCCAGGATGCTCCTGCCTCCCTCCTCAGAATCATGAGCCCACAGCTTCCTGGGAATGGTGATGTATTGTGGGAGCTTCATGAAAAATCTGTCAGACATTTCCGGCCCTCTCAGGGAGCTCACCATATCGTCCAGTCCTTGAGTGAGGGGGCCAGAACAGGAGAAAGCATTTCGGCAGACAAAGCCCGCCCTATCAGCCTACTCCACTCTTGTGTATTTCAACCTGCAGAGAGAGTCACAGCTAGTAGTCTATGCCAGCCCCACAGGTCTGGGGGCTGTGCTAGATCAATAACAGGAGTGCGTAGAGTTGACCCCAGTAGCGTATGCCAGTCGCACACTTGCGCCCACTGAACATCACTATTCTCATATAGAGCGTGAATCGATCGCTATCTTGTGGGGTTGCCGCCATTTTTACATCTACCTATATAGGTCATCACGGACCACAAACCGCTGAGCCTGCTGTTCCAAGGGTCTTAGTCGAGGCATCCTCCCAGGATCGAAAACTGGATCCTACAGCTGCAGTAGGTCCAGTTCACGATGAGCTACCAGCCTGGCACACGGAACCCAGCGAATTTCTTATCTAGGCACGCTTGACCCCCAAACCCCTCACCCCCTGACAACCAAAGCCAGGGAAACAGAAGAATACATCCAGCTGATCGTGGAGCACTGCAGGCCTTTCCCAATGTCTTTGGCGGAAGTAGTGGAAGCCACACAGCGGGACGACTGCCTGCAAATAGCCATAAAGGCATCCACCACCGGTGACTGGTGGCCGCTCCAGAACCCAACACCCTTCCACACAGATGCAGCCCATTCCATCCCCTGAGTGTTGCACACTGTCCACTAGGAACTGTCAGTTACAGATGAAGGTGTCTGCTACGAGGCCCGCAGCTTGTGCTACCAGAAAGCCTGACACAGAAGGCAGCCCTACTCGCACACACAGCGTATCAAGGCATAGTAAAGTCCAAGAGTAGGCTAAGGAGCAAGGTATGGTGTTCCGGACTGGAACAGAAAGTGGATGCAGTAGTACGGAATGCCCAGTCTGCCTTGCAATGAGCAAGCCCAACCAGCCTGCACACGTCATCACAGAGGCAGGTCCTAATGCTCAATAGCAAAGAGTTAGTGCAAATTTCGACAGCCTCCCGAATGTAGCACACATGTTAGTTGTGGTAGATGACTACTCATACTGTCCTGAGGTTGAAAGTGTAGCGACAACATTGGCCTCTGAGGTCGTCCCGAAGCTCGAGAAACTCATGGTCATGCATGGCCTGTTTGCAGAGATCCACACCAACAATGTGCACCCCATCAATGGCTCCGAACTGGCTGATTACCCGAGACCCCGAAGCATCAAACACTCCCGTATAAGACCCCGGTGGCCCCAAGCCAATGGAGAGGTGGAGTGTCTGATGAGAATTCTCACCAAGGTGATGCAGATTCTGAAGGCACCAGCAGTTTAATATGCCCTGTACCAGTTCCTGCGAGAGTAAAGACTCACCCCCATTCCACAACAGGTGTTTCCACCAGCAAGCTGTGTTTCGGTAGGTCTATGGTGAACACCTTTCCCTACCACCCCACATGGGAGAGTGTGCCTAATCCTCTGAACCGATCTGACTCTCAAAGACTCCGCAACAAGAGTTTGCTTCTCACCAGCAGCAAGCGAAAGAGAGTCCCCTCAAAGTGGGTGACCACGTGTTGGTAAAAGATCGCCATCCCGGAAGACAGTAACAGCTCAGGAAGGCACGAAGTGTGTCACATGGAATGCATCCCAATTCAAGGGGATTCTGCCGAGATCCATACCAGAGCCCGCATCCATCGACCTGCTAGAGGACGTCGTGAGAGAGGACAGCCCTGACCAGGAGGAAGGCACCAGCCAGAACCAGGAATGGTACGCTCACTCAGAAGATTTGTTCACAACACTCTCACCTGTCCCCCGTCACATGCACCAAACACTTCCCCAGCAGCAGTTAGCAGAAGCCAAAGACCGGCTGGGGCTGCAAGTCCAAAAGAGTTCTCACCAGACCCCATGCTAGGGGTGGTCAAGGACGGTACCTGTTACGACCACACCCTGGACCATCTCAGAAGTATATGGACTTTGTGTGCGGCAGACCAGAGGCGGATGGCGTTGCTGTGGTCGTGAATAACGCCGAAGAGAACTGTCATAATGTTCATGACAATGATGGTCTAGAGCAATGTGTGCCTTCAATGTTTGGCATTTAAAATTTGAAGTTTTGTTTCCCGATGTATAGGAGGAATGTAGTGTCGCAAGGAGCTGGGCGACACCACAGTGTTTGTGGGTTAGACTTGTGGACCCCTGCGTGCGTGAGCGTAATGAGAACGTCTGGCGTACGGCCAGAGGCATTGAATAAAAAGACTATGGAGCCAGGCATGGCTCAATTTAGCAGACCACTAATTACACCGCTGTGTTTGTGTGGTCATTCCATTCATGCTTGGAGGTTACTTCCCAACACTGCACATCCCATAACATTATAGATGGGTAACAAGTGAATTGTGGGGATGTTTTTCACCACGGAGTTCTGAGTGACATCAAGGACAACTCAAGTTTCGCTCTCATTGTTTCTATTTATTGTCACTCAGAACCCCTTGGTGAAAAACATCCCTGTAATTCACTGGTAACCATCTATAACTCTATATATGTTCACTAGCATTAATGCATCTGGCAGACAAAAGGACAGACAATGGATTGGTTTATAGTGTGATCACAACCGTGTACCAGTGGAGGATGCTGGTAAATACCAACAACTGTAAAGTAATAATATATATGCTGCGCTACTCTCTTTTCACGTATGAGTGCATTTGGTAGGTTTGACATGTAATGGCACTATTCATAGTACATCATTGTATCTACACAGAAAAGGGGCAAAAGGCCAGGACCCCTCACTCATTGGTTGTATTGTTTGTCAATTACAGACTAGCCATTCACATTCATCAGACGTGGCTTGATTGCTTTATTATTCATGAAGTATGGCATCTTACCTGTGCATTGCCCTACAAATATTTCAGATTCAGTAGTAGGTTCGCCTAGTGAGCAACATTCAGACTCACGATTTACTCTATCCTCTTGTAAATACGCCATCTCATCGCCTTCTCATGTCAGACTAGCAGACCCTTCACTATGGAGCTAGGGCAGTCGTGAAGGTCATAGGTTTTACTCTTCAATTTCACAAATGTGTGAAGGTGTTTGCCCTGCTGTCGATAAGTGTTTGAAATTCTGATGTGGTATCTTGTTTTACATTTTGAAAGGTTACTGAAATGAAGGTTTTTTTATGTTTGGAGAGGATGTTTTCTATGATTGCTCCTTATTGGCAACAAAACTGTGCTATTGACCTGTCCCACATTATCATCTTGCAGATTTGTAACAGGGTGAGGGCAAATCCTAAATCCCTGGAAACATTTCTTTTCCCTGAATGTATTACAAGTGGAAACAAAAATGGTTGATTAATGTATGGTGGAGTTTGGTATGGTTCAAGGAAGTTGACTGCTTTTTTTGCTTGATGAAAGGGAGTACAATGACTACAGATACACAATGATTTTTCACTTATTCACCAATTTAGCTGCTGTTGTTAGGAAACAAAAACTGAATTGCACAATGCATTTTCATTTTATTTCCTCTGGGGTGTAGGAGGCTGTCTTAGTATATGGTGCACACTTATGTAAGTGTAGACCCTGCACTAATCTGGACAACCTGTATGGGGATTTTAGTGGTCTTAGACAACCTTAGAAAGCTCTCTAAGTGGTAGCTGTGAAGAGCAGCCTTCAGGCTCAGTCCAGGATTGTAAAGCAGCTTGTTTTACTAGTACTTAATCTTGTAGTGTAGGTTAAGTGAAAAAGAACCACACAGTGTATTTATAAAAATACGTATTTATTATAAACACTCACTAACACATTGTAATATCTCCTACCCGGAGATATAACCAAAATACACACAATACTTTGATAATAAAACACGTAAGTAGCACAAATACACAGTGGTCTCCAGGGGGAGACCTAACCATATACTAAAATAGCTGAATGCGAACCACAACCTAAGTGGAGACTGGACCCAGAAGACGTAGAAGAGCCCGGGACCCAAGGAACCACCCAAGCTAAGTACCCAGGAACCCCACGAAGGCAGTGTGCAGAGTGGTAACACGATTGCATGCTCAATACAAGTCAATGAGTAAGTCGCGGTTGGGGGTGTTGCAAGCCAGCTAAGATGGCGGACGATAGTTTGTACACTCCGTTCATATCGCCCTGTTTATCCTGCGGAATCGTGGTGTAATCCCGCCCTGCCACATTGTAAAGAGGCGGAGTCGATCGGCAGCATGGCCGAGAGCTGCTGGAGGAATGTTGTGGTTGGTTCCTGGCGCCCCATCGAGATACGCGGTGGCGGAGGAGAACTGAGTGCCTGCAGCCGTAGCAGCGACTCACCGGGGATCTGCTAAGTGGCGGTCGTAGTGCGGAATAAGCCAATCTGTGAGAGATGAGTGGTACGCTGAGAGGGATCAGGCGCCACTGCCGTCAGACCCAACAACAAGCGTGGGGAACAACCACGAGGAGACCCATCGGGTCGTAAGACCTTGGAGCATGGACACTGGGCGGCGGCCACAGAGGAACTGAGCACTTGGAGGTGCAGTGGAGACTGAGCATGTCTCGGCGCGGCCAGACCCGAGCAACGCCCCAGCACAAAGACGTGATCGCGCAACCCGTGTGATCACCGGTGAAGTTCGAACAGCTGCCGAACTATCACTGGCGTGGGAAGTGGGTACGGGGAGACCAAGCGCTGTGTGGGAAATGGCTGCCAGAGCCCTGTGAAGCTGGAGAAGGCAGGGATGGCCATAGAGCTGGGACAGGCTACCTGTGAACACAAGGGCAGTGTAGCATACGACACCCAGAGGGAGACTGGCCTCGGGCAGCGTGGGGAGAAAGCAGTGAGCCCTCCCCCATAAAGAAGCAGCCTCAACTAAGCAGGCCAGAATCGAGGTGGTGGCCGACCCAGGGCCTACACCTAAACAAGCAAAGAGCGGAGAGGGGCGTAAAGCCTGCTTGCCACAATAAGGCCTGGTACTGGAAATTGGCCAGCCGTAACTCAGCGGGAGTGGGTGATTACAGCGGAGCACAATTAAGCCAAAACAGATACGGCAAGGAGAGGCCTAGCGGAAGCAGGCACTAGCTGGAGCACGGCACACTCATACATGCGGCAGGCGAAGGGAGTGAGTGCTTTGGTACGAGCAATCCTTCACGGCATCGACCCCCACCGATGGAGTAGTAAGGCAAATGTGTGCCCACAGCAGCGAAGATCGATGCGGCGACCCACTCTTCGGCAAAAGAACTGACTCACAGTACAAGGCAGGTGGAACGGGAAGTGAAGTAGGCGGACAGAGCAAACGTGCACGCTGAACTACCAAGATGGCCCAGCTGATGCCCGCACAGATATAGTTGGCCCCCTTGCATGAAAAGCTAAGCACGCACACACACCTGTCCAAGTAACCAGTCGCGCACGGAGCCCAAGTCAAGAGAACCAGTATGTCAGCAAGGTCAAAGTAGGAGCAAAAGGAGGGGCAGGGACATGGTACGTGGGACGTGAAACTGCTGGGGCACGGGTGCATTGATGGCGCAGGGCCCCCTCTGGAGGAATGGGACAATAACCGTGCACTACCCGCAGTTGCGAACAGCTCTGTGGTCAAGGACTCACTCATTGCGAACAAACAGCAAATCAGAGACACCGCAGTAAAAGCAACAAGGACACCAGTGGCCCCGTAGGCCAAGTGTAGACGCTGGACTCTCAGATAGGAGTCTTCCCCCTGGCAGAGCAAGCTGGAGAAAGCTGGGGGCCCTACCCAGGAAGAGCAGCAGGTCTCTGAAACTCCGGCAGGTGCAACACATTTCTGCGAGAAATGAGGGTGGTGCCCAGATGCTGAGGGAGCCTCCCTGCTGAGCAGCTTCCATACGAGCCTGCCAAGAAAGATACGGACACCCTGCTCTCCGCGCACCTGTGACCTGCCTGGGCCCTTCGTTTAACACATAGACACCAACTGTATGCCCACCTTGCACCAACTGGTCATGGGGCACCTGACCTAATACACAGCAAGCGTCAGCGCAACTCGAGGCGCAAGGAAATGAACGCATGAAAGTAGAGGGCGCAGGAGAAACACCAAACTCGGTGCTTTCGACAAAGCTAGACACAGTACTAGCAGCGGTAAAAAAAATCGGCATAGTCCTGGATCATACTCTGTGCTCGCTGGAGACAAAAATGTATAAGATCGCATCAGACTTCATCTTACTGAAAGCAGACGATCGGAAGTTGTCAGAGAAAGTCCAGACAAATGAGCATACCCTAGCAGAACTGAAGCCAATTGCGCAAAACCATGCAGCAGTGCTGCAAGATATCATAGACAAAATGGACACCCTAGAAGACCGGCTGGAGGATGCAGAGGCCGCTCGAGGCGCAATAACATAAGTGTGGTGGGCCTTCCTGAGGGAGAGGAATGACAGGACCCGGTGGCGTACGTGGAACATGGGTTGCGGTAAATCCTTCCAGAAAACGTGCTCCCACCTCACTTTGTAGTGGAGCGTGCCCACAGGGTGCCGGCTCGGCCACTACTCTTCAAACTGCTCAATTATAGGGACAGGGACACCGTACTAAGGGAGGCCCGCAAGCTTGATGAGATACGAGTACAAAACCAATGGTGATGATGTTCCCAGACTACACAATACAAGTTAAAAAAAGGTGGCGCGCCTACCTGGAAGTTAAGCGCCAACTGCGCTCCTTGAACACATGACACTATCTCATGTTCCCCACAAGGCTGCGAGTTGCCTGCGAGGGCTAAGCAAAGTTCTCTCGAAGCGCCATCAGAGGTTTGGGACTGGCTAGAAGAGACAGGTAGACTGACAAGGCCCAAGCCACTAGAGAATGGGCAGCCACCCGACGGGGCTGGGGGGCCGCTGTTATGGCAGAGGAAAAAGCCCCAAACAGCCGCAGCCACAGACAGCAATACGAGACATGGAACAGAGAGAGATGAAACGCTGAGGGGCCCTCCACGCAGTGGCATCTATTCAGACCCATTCTTAAATCCACGGCTCCGGGACACACACTCCTCAATCCTGCAGCCTGGCAGGATCATCACTGGCTAGATCCGCAGATCGGAATGCCTCCAGCTGCCAGACATTACCCCGCAAACGTCTGACAAGATAATCTGAATATTGGACAAATGCGTGCTGTAGAGTATCTTTTATTGAAAAATCTACATTAGTATGATCTCATCTATGCATCACGCCCTAGTGAACACGCATCCTGACACGCTGCATGCCCACCGTCCACAATAGACAGCAAACATACCTTCCACAAGAAATCTCGCTCAACCCTTCTGGTCGCATTAGTGACTGAGCATCGTACACACGTGGCACTGTGGGCGGGATAAGCCACCACACTATTCCTTTCTCCAGTAGACATCGGGGCACATGACACAGCGTGCGATCATGCAGCACACAACCCTGTAGTTCAACATGTTACACTCGTAATTTGCCACCGTTTGGCCTCACAGTTTGGACGATCATCAACTACGTGCTCGCTCTCATGACGTTAGGTGCAATTTTGTCACACCTCTACCTCCCTTTCAGTTAACCCCAAACCTAAAAGTTCTAGCTGGCGATCCCACCTCTGCGAGCAACCCCGACCCCCCCCCCGTCACATAGAGGACCACAAAGTGCACTCATGGCGCAGATTAAGGCAGTAACATGGATCGCGAGGGGCATACACACTCCGACCCGCAGGTACTCAGTATATGCGTACATGCAGTGCAGACTGCAGGAAACCCACTGTTCGAGGCATATGAGCTGCAGATTACACACTAGTGCATAGATCGCCATCTGGTGTTGGGCCCGGATGTTTGCAGTTTGTTTTTCCTCTAGGAAAGTCTTTGGAAGTCACAAGTTTGGTGACTCCTCCCTTGGATGGTATTGCGCATGGGCATTGGCTCCATCCTGAGATTGTTTTTTTCCGCCATCGGGCTCGGATGTAATCTTCGCGCTCCGGTTCCGAACAGCTTCCAGTTCGACGCGCAATCCTCACCCCAATTCGCGGTATTGTTTCGAAGCGATCTCCCCACTCGACGCGACTTCTCATCGGCACAGACCTTCGGTTCCAGTCGTCGACGGCGGCCTTCGGGCCTACCCAAGCTCCGGTCCTGGCTAATGGAAAGGACTCCATTTAAAAAGTGCCCTCGATGTGGGTCCAAATTCCCCCACACTGATCTCCACGAGGTATGCAATCTCTGCCTCTCTCCTGAACACGAGGCTCGAGACTGTCCGGCGTGCAAGTCCTTCCGGTCCAAAAAGACTATACGAGACCGAAGAGCCAGAAGAACCATGGCATATTCCTCTACAACGATTCCGGACGACATCTTCGGAGAAGGCGTCGACGCTCCAGAACTGCCTCACACCGACGAGGGACTCGTCAGCGCCCCCGAAGCCGACGACTCAGATATGGAGGACATCACTCCGGCACACAGGGTCGTGAGTACTAATCTACCCCCGCCTCCAACACCCTCGCCGGCACCGAAAAAGGCTTCGGTCACGCCTTCACCTTTGGGCCTAGGCAAGACCAGAGACACTGCTTCACACACCGCACCTTCGGGCCCGGTAAAGAAGCCAAGTAAGCCTTCCGGTGGCTCGGGCTCGAGCCCACTCGGGGTCGAAACCCAGCTCTTCGGTACCGACACCATCTTCGGTACCGATCAAAGCACACAAGGCCACCGGCACCGACACTTCGAAGCCGAAACCTATCTCGGCGCCTACCAAACAACCGGAGCTTCCTAAGCATGGTTCCAAACAGCGAACCGGCACAGAAAAACATAAGAAAACAACTGCCTGAGGCCTTCGGCGCCGACGGACCAACCAGCCTCACCAGAACTTTTTACACCGGATCCCTTACAAAAAACATTAACCAGGGATCCCAAAACTGGACATTTAATGCTCTCTATCAAAAAGAGACAATTGGAGAAACCGGCTCCGCCTCCACCTCCAAAGAGGAAGGACTCTGCTACCTCCTCTTTCTGACTACCTTCCCCACCTCCTCCACCGCCTCCACCTTCTCCTTCTCCACCTCCTCCGCCCTCTCCACCCCCACCTCATCATTCCCCATCTCCATCTCCGGATGATGATGATCAGGGGGATCCATATGACGACATAGGGGATGCACCCCAAGATCTACCTACAGGGGACCCCACCCCCACAGGATCCCCAGACCCATGGGACGATTATAATATCCCTGATGTCCCTAACGTCCCACAGGACGATCTTTACCCTTCCAGACCTTCTCCACCAGAAGACTCATTGGGGTTCAACCACCTATTGCAAAGGGTGGCACACTATCACGGGGTAGATCTACATACCGACCCCGTGGAGGAGGATTTCCTCCTCGATACATTCGACACCATACATAGGACCACCTCCATATTGCCTATGCTCAAAGGAGTTATAAAGCATGCGCCAGAGGTCTTTAAGGACCCAATCAGAGACAGGGTCATTAACCCGCGCATCGAGAAGAAATATAAATCTGCCCCTACAGATCCCTCCTACATTAGAGGGCCTGCGCCACTAGATTCTCTAGTAGTCTCCACCGCACGTAAAAGGGCCAACTCCCAAGCATCAGGCGAAGCACCACCACCTGACAAAGAGTCTAAACTCTTGGACGAATCAGGCAAGCGTACTGCATCCCAAGCTGCCGACATATGGCATATCGCCAATACACAGGCGCTACTCGCCAGATGTGACCGGGCCCATTATGACGAATTGGAAGCCATAATGAACCATCTCCCTGATAAATATAAAGCTAGGGCCAACAAACTCATTCACGAGGGCAACACCATTACTAATACCTCCATACGTTGTGCCTTAGACGCAGCAGACACAGCCTCTAGGGCTATCAATACTAGTGTCCTTCTCCGTCGCCATGCCTGGCTAAGGATATCAAGTTTTAAACCGGAGGTACAAGCCTCCATCCTCAACCATCCCTTTGACCAGGAACATCTGTTTGGCCCCAAAGTGGATGACGCCCTGGAGAAAATGAAAAAGGACACGGACACGGCAAAATCCATGGGAGCCTTACAATCTCACCCTCCCAGACGCTCCTTTCGCCGCTCTTCCTTTCACAGCACATCCAGAGGCTACTCCTCAGACTCCACTTCCAATGCATACAAATCCCCTACTCAGTCCACGTTTACAAGGGGTTACCAAAGAGGCGGCTACAGGGGCAACAATAACAAAGGCAGAGGCAAAACAAATACCGCCTGCTCTGCCACTGCGCCTCCCCAATGACTTCCCTCCACTTCCCCCAGACCATCACACTCCGGTCGGGGGCAGACCCCAACATTTCCTTCCGGTCTGGACTACCATCACCTCAGACAAATGGGTAACACAAATAATTTGGTCAGGCTACTACCTAGAACTAACATCTACCCCCCAAACATTTCACCCAGACAACGCCCGATGTCCTCAGAACATCTACGGCTACTCAAGCAAGAGGTAATCTCCCTCCTAGACAAGGAGGCAATAGAACATGTTCCAACCAACCAACAAAATATGGGGGTCTACTCCCTGTATTTTCTCATACCAAAAAGGGACGAAACTCTACGGCCCATCCTAGACCTTCGGCCCCTAAACGCATACATACACTCAGACCACTTTCATATGGTAACGCTTCAGCAGGTACTTCCGCTACTTTCCCAAAACGACTTCCTCATCACTTTGGACCTAAAAGATGCTTACTTCCACATTCCAGTGCACAAGGCCCACAGGAAGTACCTCAGATTTGTAGTGGACGGCCACCACTACCAATTCAAAGTGCTCCCGTTCGGAGTCACAATCGCACCACGAGGTTTCACCAAGTGCCTAGCAGTGGTGGCTGCACATCTGCGAAGACAACACATTCACGTCTTCCCTTACCTAGACGACTGGCTAATAAAAGCCAGTTCATACAATCAGTGTGTACAACACACACACACCACCATCCAGCTACTTCATCAGCTGGGCTTCACTGTAAACCACGGAAAGTCCCATCTACACCCATCCCACATAAAACAATATCTAGGTGCCACTTTAGACACCTCAAAAGCGCTCGCCTACCCCACTCCTGCCAGGATTGCAAGCATCCAGGCTCTGCGCGCAAAATTTATAGCACAACACCCCCTTCCAGCTCGGGTTTTCATGCAACTAATAGGGATGATGGCCTCTTGCATCTTCATAGTACCTCACGCAAGACTCCAGATGCGTCGTCTCCAAGAGTGCTTGGCGCACCAATGGAACCAGGCCCAGGGTCAATTAACAGATCTGGTGTTGGTAGACGGTCGTACCCATCGCTCTCTGCAGTGGTGGACTACCACAAACCTTTCCAAAGGTCGACCGTTCCTAGACCCCGTTCCACAGGTAGTACTAACAACAGATGCATCGCTCTCCAGCTGGGGAGCTCATCTATTACATCTCACCATGCAAGGCAAGTGGTCACTTCAACAGAAGCTACTCCATATCAATCATCTGGAGTTACTAGCAATCTTCCTAGCCCTAAAATCCTTTCAAACACAAATTTTGGGCAAAGCAGTCCTAATCCACACAGACATGACAGCCATGTATTATATTCAAAAACAAGGCGTGACACACTCTCCACAGCCTTCTCAATTAGCACAGAGCATATGGAGATGGGCCATACCCCAGAAAATCTTTCTCCTAGCCCAGCATGTCCCTGGAGTACAAAACACTATAGCAGATCTACTCAGCAGACAAACACAACAACTCCACGAGTGGGAACTTCACCCGCAAGTTTTTCACCCATACTTTCAAATGTGGGGGCAACCACCGATAGACCTCTTCGCCACCCACGAAAACAAAAAATGCCCAAGCTTCGCCGCCAGATACCCACACCCATTGTCCAAAGGCAATGCGATATGGATGAACTGGTCAGGCAGATTTGCATACGCTTTTCCGCCTCTCCCACTAATTCCATTAGTAGTGCGCAAACTACAACAGCACTCCCTCACACTAATATTAGTAGCGCCAACTTGGGCCAGACAACCGTGATACACCACACTACTGGAACTATCGGCAGTACCACATCAAAAATTACGCCTCTCTCCACACCTCTTAACCCAGAACCATGGAGAGATCAGACACCCGGACCCAGCTCAGCTCAACCTTGCGATCTGGCTCCTGAAATCCTAGAATTCGGGTACCTAATTCTTCCTCCAGACTGTATGAACGTCATCAAAGAAGCTAGGCGCCCTACCACTAGAGCGTGCTACGCCGCCAAGTGGAAACGTTTTGTTATCTATTGTCATAACAACACCATCAATCCACTAGATGTGTCCATTCAACACATCATAGGCTACTTACTCTACCTACAAAGGTGCAATCTAGCCTATACGTCCATTCGACTACACCTCGCAGCCATAGCAGTGTAGAAATCAAAACCTAATCTGGGGCTTCACTGATACACCTGGTCCTTTTAAACCAACAAAGAAGAGATTGGCACCGAAGCTGTAATATAAAAGACATCTTTTTATTTAACCTCTAAAGAGGGAAAAATGCGTCATACAGAATTCTCAAATCACTGTAGGAGACATTTCTAAGGAGTACAGAGAACAGGGGCATTATATACCCACACAGGGGCTGAAAAAAGGCGGTACAAGTACACATGAGAAGAGTTATGCACATAGATGGTCATACAGAAACTGCACAGTCAACAAGTAGGAGGAGTAATACGTTGCTGACATCCGTTAGAACAGCCTGACAGTTCTATACTAGGAACAGGTGCACTCTACTAGCTAAGCACATCTGAGCATGTGCAAGACTCTGAGAGAGGGAAACAGCAAATGTCCAGCACATAGCTAACTAAAATGGCTGCCAAGTACAAAATGGCTTTCATCTCATGCTAAGAGATTAATGCAATCTTCAACAGCAGCTTACCTACAAAACAGGCAACATCTCTCACTCTTTCGAGTACCTGCCATTAAAGCCTTCATGGAAGGCCTTAAAAGAATAATTCCCCCCAAAGTGCCACCCTCACCTGTGTGGAACCTAAATATTGTTCTCACCAGACTAATGGGACCTACTTTTGAACCCCTACACAAATGTAAACTTCAATTCCTAACGTGGAAAACCGCTTTTCTTGTAGCCATCACTTCCCTCAGAAGGGTCAGTGAGATACAAGCATTTACTATTCAAGAACCTTTTCTACAAATGCAC